>NC_063332.1:10170567-10218139 GCF_021869965.1 Rhincodon typus
AGAAGTTGCTGGAAAAGCTCAGCAGGTCTGGCAGCATCTGTGAAGAACAAAATCAGAGTTAACGTTTCGGGTCCGGTGACCCTTCCTCAGAACCGGATCCGAAACGTTAACTCTGATTTTTTCTTCACAGATGCTGCCAGACCTGCTGAGCTTTTCCAGCAACTTCTGTGTTTGTTTGTAGTACCTTTCTGTGTGCAGATTGACTAGCAGATTACAACAACAATGTTTGAAGTAAAGCATTAGCTGTAAAACAATTTTGGGGCAATGTATACATAAAGACTTCCTTTTCTGTTTGGTATCTGATACCCAGAAGTAGCAAAGACAAAAACAGAAAGTCCTGGAAAAACTCAGCAGGTCTGAACAGAGAGTTGAGAAAAACAGAATTAGTGTCTCCAGTCCAGTGGCCCTTCATGAGAACATAGAACATAAAACAGTACGGCACAGGAACAGGCCCTTCAGCCCATCATATCTGTGCTGACCATAATGCTATTCTAAACTAATCACATTGCCTGCACATGGTCTGTAACCTTCTATTCCCTGTTTGTTCATCTGTCTGTCTAAATGAATCTTACATGTTGATACTGTATCTACTTCTACCATCGACCATAAGATATACAGACAGTTAGGTCATTTGACCCATTAATCATGGCTGCTATATTTCTGAACCCCAATTTTCCTGCCTGCTCCCCATAACCCCTGATCCCCTTACCAATCAAGAACCTATCTATCTCTGTCTTAAATGCATTCAATGACTTTACCTCCCCTGGCAGTGCATTCCAGGAGTGGGCATTGAAATGCCTTAAACTTCCACTTCACAGAGTGACAGAAGTGTAATGGTGCAAAAAGAGACCATTGTGCCTGTATCAGATCATTTGATATCATTTCTGTGGATATGGGGAGAAATTCAGCCCGAGGTTGGGGTCTGTAAACATGTGAGTAAGGAGTCATCTTGAAGTAGGTGTGGGTCCAGAACTCAGAGCTGGTATTAATCGGCAATCTCACTCAAAGTGTTACAGATGATATAAGAATTAATGGATGAAATTTGCCAAACTGTGCAACAGGGAATGTTCTTTTATCTGGGTGAGGTGGGTGATTATTGGAGGAGGGGCTACAGCATGTTGCTCGAGCAGGTGAGAGGGCTTTAACTCTGACAGTTGACAGGGGAAGAGTCAGAGAGTTGCGGGTTCAAGGGTCGCTGAAGAGATGTACGCCCAGCATCATGGTGAACCCTCTGCACGATCAAAGGTGCTGCCTTTCAGATGAGGTTGTTTGACCTTCATGTCTGCTTGGTTGAGTGGATCTGTTCTGAAGAAGCGGACGGGAATTCTCCCCAGATGTCCCGGCCAATATATACCCATGGACAAGTGACTGGGAATTAAAATTGATGATTTGTCGCTATCCTATTGCTGCCAGTGGGATTTTTCTATGCCTGACATCAAGCTATTTGAGGTGGTCACCAGGAGGGTTAAAGGGGCTGGGCATCATGTCAACTGTGGCTGGCTAAATTCTCAACACCTTTCAGCTTGATGAGCAGAGAAGGGAATATAAAGTCATCTCCATGCACGACAACCCAAAGCAAAAATAAAACACAAATACATTCACACTTGCTACTTTTAAACATCTTCTGTTTCAAGACCAGAAGGGAAAAAGAAAGCCTTCCTCTGGAATACTGCTAAGCAAGAACTTAGTAAAATCCTGGCAGTTACAGGGAAATAAGATTAATTATAGAGGGCTGACATGGGGCATAATTTTTTAATTATTATAACAATCTTCTGGTGGCTGTTATGATAGAGTAGGACAGACACGGCTATATTAAAGCTCACTACAGCAGGCTGAGGCATCCAACTGGAAGACAAGTGCCATCTGCTAGTATAAGCCCCCATCTGAGTGTGTGAAACACAGATAAAGAAGGCATGGATGAGCCAATGACTCCGCTCAGACTTTCTCATTAGTAAGTTGGCTTTGAGTCTGTCTGCTATGGAAACAATAGTCATCCATATGACTGTCACCACGAGACTTCACTATCCCAATTCGCTTCTGGTCAGCTGTCTCAAAACTCCACATACTTCAGTCCAAACACTGCAGCCCACATCCTAATTTGGCCACGCCTTAGTTCACCCATCACCCTTGTACCTGCTTTGGCTTTCAGTCCAACACACACACTCACCACAACCCTCTTAGGGTCAGCTAAGGATGGACAATAAATGCTAGCCCAGCTAATGGCGCCCATTTCCCGCAAGTGAATCTAAAAAGCAACGCTTTCAAATTTCAAACTCTTGTTGTTATTTTACCGTCCAGGGCTTCATTCCTCATTTATCTGCCTTGCATCTTCCAGCCCTGTGTGATTTCATAGAACATAGAACTGTACAGCACAGTACAGGACCTTCAGCCCACGATGTTGTGCCAAACTTTTACCCTAAATCTAAGGTCTATCTTACGTCCACCCCTACCTTATACTATTATCCATATGCTTATCTAATAGCCGCTTAAATGCCCCTAATGAGGCCGACTCCACTACCCTCTCCGGCAATGCATTCCACACCCCTACCACTCTCTGAATAACGAACCTACCACTGATGTCTCCCTGATATCTACTTCCGTTCACTTTAAAACTATGCCACCTCGTAATAGCTACCTCTACCCTAGGAAAAAGTCTCTGGCTGTCCACTCTATCTATACTTCTGATCATTTTGTACACCTCTATCAATCTATTTCAGATCTCCTCCAGTTCTGTCCCTTGCTGCTTCCCCCAATTCCGCTCTCCCCAACCTTCTGTACCTGTACATCTTCAGCTGCCAAGCCTCTGAAATTGTACCCCAGCACCTCTCTCAGCCTTTACTCTGATAAAGGAAAAAGAGACGAATGGCAGTGTCTAGAGATGGGGAAAAGGAGGCGTGGAACCCACGCGTCCCCAGGCCCATGGCTCCAGTTCGGACCCAGTGGTCACAGGATTGACAGCGGTGCAGGTCCATAACTGAGACCCCGGAGCCCATTACAGAGGCCCAGCAGTGGAGCAGGAACAACAGGAAGAGAGAACGGTGAACTCTATTGCAGTAAAATCTTGCTTTCCAGGTAATGCCAGAGCATGGCGACACTTTGAATATAACACACAAAGAAACATTTTACCTTGTCCATTTATGTACATGTGACAATAAATCTAAATCTATAAGAGAATCCTGAAACTTACTTCTTGACCAAGATCATTCGCAATGACTCCTCATGTGGCCCAACGTCAAAGTTTGTTTGCTAATAGCACTGATGAAGTGCCTTGGAGACATTTCGCTGCATTAAAGATGCTGGCTAATTCACAACGTTGCTGGTTGCAGTTAGGAGGCTCAAATGACAGCGCGGAGCATCACTAGGACAGGGATGGGGACCGTGCGTGATGACTGGGCTGCAGGGACACGGTGACAAGCATTAACTATTTAGCAAGCCTCACACCAGCAGTGGAGCCTTACAGTGGCTATGTCAGTGATATTGTCTGCTTTTTATTTATTGATGACTAGTACTGCAGCCTCTTGACATTTCAGACATGGCAAAAAACAAAGAACACAGGACAGTACAGAACAGGAACAGGCCCTTCAGCCCATCATGTCTGTGCCGACCATGATGCTATTCTAAACAAATCCCATTTGCCTGCAAATGGTTCGTATCCCTCTATTCCCTGCCTGTTCATGTGTCTGTCTAAATGCCTCTCAAACTTTGCTATCGTGTCTGTTTCACTTCCCGTGGCAGCACGTTCCAGGCACCTACTACCCTCTGTGTAAAAATCTGCCTCATACATCTCCTTTCTTTCACATCATCCTTATCTTTCATCCTCACAGGAAGCTGTTGGTCCTGAAATCTGGTCAGCTGGCTTTTTAACACAGGTGTGGATTTACCTTCAAATAGCTGTGCTTAATCTAAATTCTCCACTGCCTGCCTAATACTGTTGTAATCCCTCCCCCAATTTAGCACTTTCACGTGAGGACCAGTCTTATCTTCTTCCATAATTATCTTAAAATTCAAAGAATTATGATTATCGTTCCCAAAATGCTCCGTTACTGAAATTCCAATCACCTGGCCAGGCTCATTCCCCAACAGAAGCTCTAATATGGGCCCTTCCCTCATTGAACTATCTAAAATTGTTTCAAGAATCCTTCCTGGATACATATAACAAATTCTGCCCCATCTAAACCCTTGGCACTAAGGGAAACCGAGCCAAAATTGGAGAAATTAAAATCATCCAGCATCATAACCCTTCTATACTTACATCTTTCTATGATCTGCCTATATATCTGTTTCCGTATTGAATTCCCACTGGCTATTGGGAGGCCTACAGTATAACCCCATTATAGTGAGTGAACCTTTCTTGTTTCTGAATTCTTCCCATATTGCCTTGCTGAATGGGCCCTCCAAGATGTCCTCTCTTAGTACAGCTGTGGCATTCTCCTCAATCATTAACACAACTCCCCAACGCCTTTTACATCCCCTCGATCTTGCCTGAAATACCTAAACCCTGGAACATTGAGCTGCTAGTCCAACTGTTCTCCCAAACAAGTCTCTGCAATGGCTCCAACGTTGTAGTTCCATATATCAATCCAGGCTCCACCTCAGTCTCACTCTAATTGTCCCTAGTCCCTCTCTGACTACCTCATCCCTCTCTGACTGTCCTCAGTCCCTCTCTGACTGATCTTAGCACCTCTGTAACTATCCTCAATCCCTGTCTGACTGTCCCCAGTCCTGCTCTGACTTTCCTAGTGCCACCAATGCTCACATTGAACTGTCAGAAGGATAATCTAGAGCTGGCCTGAAAACTAAGCATCCGCCTGCATGCACACATCATCAGAAATGGGAAAGCTGCCTGATTTTCACTTTCTGTAGTGCTCAGTATCTTCAGGTCAATTGTCTGAAAAGGCATAGGCCATTCAGCCCATTTGAGCCTGTTCCATAATGATTAATAATTCAGGACTGAAATGTCCAATTGACCCCCTTCTCTTCAACAGCTTTTTGTGAGGGAGAGAGGTTTAGATCTGAAATACCACTTTTTTCTGACACTGTGTTACCCAACATCATTCCTTCAAGGCCTAGTTTCAACTGAAATTTCTCTTGTGGTCAATAAGCTCTGCCTAAACCACAAAGGGAATCTTTTTAGACACGGAGATATTTCTTCATCAAGTAAGTGGTGAGCCTATGGAACTCACTGTTACAGAAAGTGGTTGAGGCCAAAACGTTGAATGTTTTCAAGAAGGAATTTGGTATAGTTCACAAACGGAAACTGCTGGAGAAACTCAGCCAGTCTGACAGTCATTCTTCATTCACCCTGACTCAAAACATTAACTCAGCTTCCTTTCCCCAGATGTTGCCAGAGTTGCTGAGTTTCTCCAGCAATTTCTGTTTCTGTTTCATTGACTGAATCTGCAGTTCATTGCTTTAAATTAGATATTGCTCTTAGGGCTGAAGGGTCATACAGTCATACGGCACAGAAACAGACCCTTCAGACCAACCATTCCATGCCGACCCTGCTTCCAAACTAAACTAGTGCCACCTGCCTGCACTTGGCCCATATTGTGCCAAACCTTTCCTATTCATGGAACTAAAACAATGTCTTTTAAACTTGTAACTGTACCTACATCCACCACTTTCTCTGGCAGTTCATTCTACACACAAACCACCCTCTGCATAAAAAATATTGCCCCTCATCTCCTTGTTAAATCTTTCGCCTGTCACCTTAAAAAGTGCCCCCTAGTTGTGAACACCCCCTAACCTAGTGAACAGACCCTTGTCATTCACCTTATCTATGCCCCTCATGGTTTTATAAACCTCAGTAAGGTCGCCCCTCAACCTCCTACGCTCCAGTGAAAAAAGTCCGAATCTTTCCCGTCTATTTTTATGACTGAAAGGTATGGGGAGAAAGCGGGACAGGCCATTGAGTTGGATGATCAGCCGTGATCATATTGAATGGTCGAACAGGATCGAAGGACTGGATGGCCTCCTTCCGATTATATTTTCTATGTTTCTATGTTTCTTTTCGTCTGCATGCCTTCATTCCAGATGAAGCAAGAGGCATGTACCACTTCAGCTTCTGACTGTCGTCAATGCAACATGTTCATTCACATCTTACTGGGCTCATATTATCATTTATAAAAAACAAAGAAGCAGGTCTCTGTTGTTGTGTTTTGCTTGATGTGTTTATTAAACTGGGAGTTGGGAATTGTGTCTGCCTGTTGAAGCTCTGATGTGTTTTGACAGGCCCAGCTGGGCTCTCATTGGTAAGAATTGCTTTTCTCTCCCCACTTTGCTTCCCAGGCAAGAGAAATGAAAAAAAAAACAGGATTGCAGGAACCAGGAATTGTGAGGAGCAAAGCAATGATTAATGTGCTGGGCTATTCAATCCATGAACTTCACTGGCCGCTGTCTTTCAGGGAAAATAATTTCTCACTTCATCTTGAGCCTGCCTCAGGCGGTGGTGGTAATGGAGGAGCGGAGGGGGGGAGTGGTTTGGACTCTGGTCAATGTGGGGCATGGGAGATATGGGGGGAAAGACTAATGATGGGCTGAGGAGACTGGCTCTGATTGTGTTCCTGCTCCCGTCAATTAAAACAGAAGTGGTATTGTTTGAACTCTTCGTTGGTGCTGACGGAAAATCATTTTTTAATGAAAGAGGGCCGTGGTTGAAAATAATAAGCGCTGCGTCCAGGAACAAAGCAGCAGGAGTAGGTCATTCAGATCATTGAGGCTGCTTTGCCATTCAATTAGCTTATCATCGACCTCAAAGACATCTCCATATCCGCGGACATCATTACTCTCCTGAAATCTATTGATTTCAGTTTTGAATGTGCTTAATGATTGAACTCTCACGGTCCTCTGGGCTACAGAATTCCAAAAAGTTGACCAACTTCTGAGTGAAGGAATTCCTCCCCTTCTCAGTCAGAAATGGCATGTCCTATTTACTGAGATTAAGACCCTGGTTCTCGAGTTAGCAGCCAGGAGAATCGCACTTATTTACATCCAACATTCCTGCCAAAATTTGATATGTTGCAAGGAGATCAATGTCATAGATTTATAGAGGTTTACAGCATGGAAACAGGCCCTTCAGCCCAACGTGTCCATGCCGCCCAGTTTTCACAATTAATCTAGTCCCATTTGCCTGTGTTTGATCCACATCCCTCTGTAGCTATCCTGTCCGTGTACCTGTCCAAATGTTTCTTCAATGACAAAATTGTACTCGCCTCCACTATGACCTCTGCAGCCCACTGCAGACACTCACCAACCTCTCTGTGAAAAATTGCCCCTCTGGACACATTTGTATCTCTCCCCTCTCATCTTAAGCTGATGCCCTCTAGTTTTACGTTCCCCTACCATGGGGAAAAGCTGTTCTCTTTCTACTTTGTCTATGCCTCTCATGATTTTATAAAGGTCACCCCTCGGTCTCCTATGTTTAAAACTCTTGACAACACAGACCCAGTCTGCTCAGTCTCAGCTCACAGAATTATCCAAACTCCCAGGTCTGGTGAACTTCCATTCCACTTCATCCATGGCACATAAGAAGTCCTCAGAGTTCTACCAGACCATAGGGCTGCTCTCTCAGTCATGAGAGATGATGGGTGGTGATTTGATGCAAGGATGACCACACCTGAGGTGAGGGGAGAAGTTGAGAAGGAGAGTCCTTCATGGGTAACCTCAGCCATTGCAGGAATTGAACCATGCTGTTGAAATCATTCTTCATCACAAACCAGCTGTCTAACCTAACGAACCCCCTTGACAAATATATCCCTTTTTAGGAGACCAAAACTGTGCACAGTGTTGCAGGGCTCACCAAGGCTCCACACAACCACAGTAAGACGTCTTTACTTCTGCACTCAGTCAACCTTGTTATAAAAGCCCTTAGTGTTTCTAAATCCTTGCTGGAACCGCACAATGACTTTTGGTGATTTATGAATGAGCTTTGTTTTTAATTCCGCCAGTTGCAACCGTGAGATTTGAACCCATATCCTCAGCATATGCGCCTGGGTTTTAAATTACAAGCTTAGCGCATTATCATTTCAACCACCACCTCCTCTAACACCAATATTTGTGTTATTATCCCTTGTTATTTTGTATTCTACTTTTCAAATTTCTCTCCCTATTGGTTGCTTGTCTTCTGCATCATCTGAGAGGAGACAAGCGCAAGGTCGTGTAATTTTGCTTTGGTAACAGTCAGTACTCTCCAGGACTGAGTGCTTTCAGCCAATTTTCATATCATTAGCAGTGATACTAATGTAAATATTTCTTCCTCGTTTTTTTATGGATCAGTAAGGAATCAGAAGACCTGTCACACTCTCAACCTGACCTCAGATTGTTATTGGACTCGGTGGAGATGGGTTAACACTGAATCGCTGATCCAATCACAGAATCCATAGAATCCCTTCAGTGTGGAAGCAGGCCATTCAATCCATTGAGTTGACAGGGGAAAGAAAGCAATTATTCTGATGGGGCAGGATTCATGCAAAGTGTACTAAGAAGTGTTCTGGTGAATCATATAACAAGGGTTGCAGAAACAGATTATTAAACAAATACAGAGGGGGAGGTTTGGGAGAGGGGATACTTGGAAACTGAGCAAAAGGACAAAGCAGCATTGCAAGGCAACTGTTTATGGAATTAAACCCAGAGTGCAATTGAGGGTCATAAAAAATGCAGCCAATAGGGTTAAAAGGAAAATACAGTTTTTAAATGAAAGCCAAAATAATAGCTCTTTACTTCAATGCACACAGGATTTGGACCGCAATAAAGGAATTTATGACACAGACAGAAGTTAAAGTTTAGGATCATGCAGCCATTTCGGAGACATAGGTACAAGCAGATCAAATCTGGGAATTAACTATTCAAGAATAAACGAGCTCCTGAAAGTACAGTCAGAAAGGAAAAGACAGTGGGGTATCTTTGTTAGTACAAAGTGGAACAAGTATGTTAGCAAGAAATGATCTTGGATTGGAAGATGTACAATCCATATAGGTGGAGGTTAGATGGAGAAAATAAATTTAAAGTTAAACTAGAAAGTACTAGGTTAAAAGGATTGTAAGGGCTGTTTAATTATAAAAAAAAAAAAGAGACTTTGTCAAGATTACTTTGCATCAACCTTCAAAATAGAAGACATGAAAAATTTTCCAAAAGTGCTAAATAATTAAGGAACAGAAAGGGGTGAGGAAATAAATACAATCACTATCATTGGAGAAAATATACTGGAGAAACTAATGGGTCTAAAAATATTGGAAAAGAAAAAGGCTGTTCAGTCCATCGAGCCTGCTCCACCATTCAACGATGTTGTGGCTGTGTGATTGTGGCTGATCGAATAATCCTCAACTCCACTTTCCTGCCTTTTCCCTGTAACCCTTGATTCGCTTACAGATTAAAAATCTATCTATCTCACCCTTGAATATAGTTGGGGAAATGATGGCCTAGTGGTATTATCACTAGCCTAATAATCCAGAAACTCAGCTCATGTTCTGGGAACCTAGGTTAGAATCCCGCCACGGCAGATGGTGAAATTTGAATTCAATAAAAATTTGCAATTAAGAGTCAAATGATTGTCAGAAAAACCCACTTGGTTCATTAATGTCCTTTAGGGAAGGAAACTGCGATCATTACCTGGTCTGGGGTTGAGGGTGTCACTGACCAGGCAGCATTATT
Source organism: Rhincodon typus (assembly GCF_021869965.1). Taxonomy (NCBI): domain Eukaryota; kingdom Metazoa; phylum Chordata; class Chondrichthyes; order Orectolobiformes; family Rhincodontidae; genus Rhincodon; species Rhincodon typus. Next base: position 10,180,216 of record NC_063332.1, read on the forward strand.
GCCCATCCCTAATTGCCCAGAGAGCAGTTATGAGTCAACCTCATTGCTGTGGGTCTGTAGTCACATGTAGGCCAGACCAGGTAAGGATGGCAGTTTCCTTCCCTAAAGGACATTTGTGAACCAAATAGGTTTTTCCAACAATCGATAATGGATTCATGGTCATCATTAGACACTTAATTCTGGACAACTATTGAATTCAAATTCCACCATCTGCCATGGCGGGATTTGAACCCAGGTCCCCAGAACATTACCTTGTAGATGTCTTACTTTGTGGAGCATTACCAAACAAAACAATCCTGAGATAGAGATAACGAGGTGTAGAGCTGGATGAACACAGCAGGCCAAGCAGCATCATAGGAGCAGGGAGGCTGACGTTTCGGGCCTAGACCCTGAGATAGATGATACTTTAAAAAAAAATGTTCTAAGGATGTGGGTGTCACTGCCTAAACCAGCATTTAGTGTCCATCCCTAATGACCCTTGAGAAGGTGGTGCTGAGCTGCCTTCCTGAACCATCACAGTCCTTAGGTTTTCATGAACATCTTAAAAGATGAAAGAGAAACAGAAAGGGGCAGAGGTGTAGGTAGGGGATTTCAACACTTAGAGCCCAGACTGCTAAAGGAACAGGCACCAGTGAAAAATGGGAATGTGCAGAATTCAAGAGAGGACAAGTCAGAATGAGTGACAGAAGCAGAGAAATTGAGGCGATCAATATCACATCAACAGTTCTCAAAGAACAGGTTGAGCCCAGGTAAAAGACCAGAGGGAGGGGTCCAGGTGGAGGGTGAGTGTTGGAGGTGAGCGATGGGGTCAATGGAATGGGAAGAGGACTTTTTTCCAAAGAAATGGTTACGGAGGCGAAGGTGATGAAATAAGAATTCGTCATCATCTCGTGCCTGAAATTCATTAAGTTGGGGACACAGAAGGATAGGACTGAGACCTTTGCTGAGTACAAAATGTTGTCAGGAGTGAGTACAGAAGTGTACTTTGTTGGAAGCAAGTTATCTGCCTCAATTGGAGTATTGTTCCCAATTCTGATCACTAAGCCTGAGGAAGGATATTGTGTTAGAGATACTGCAGAGGGAATTGACTGGAATAGCCACCAAAAATGAGGGACTTAAGACGTGTGGAGACACTGTGAGAACTTGAGAAACTGGGGCTGTTCTTCTAGCAGAGAGAAGGTGAGAGGAAGAGTTAACATAGGAGTTCAAAAGTATTCTCAAAGTGTCGATATGGAAAAATTATTTCCACCAGTTGTATATGAATAACCAGAGGAGACAGGTTTAAGCTAATTGTCAAAAAAAATCAACCAGCAGAAGAAATATTTTTATGTTGCAAATTTTTATGCACCAGAGTGTGCTGCCTGAGAGAGAGGTGGGAGTAGATTAAATAGCTATTTTGCAAAGGCAATAGGATAATAAGTAGTTGAAATAATTGCTTGGTTGTACAGAACTTCAATGTTGAAAGGATTGAGAAATCAAAGCTTTTCATCTTGCTCTGGCATGACAACACACTGACCAATCAGAGTCTATCTGCCTGGTTTAAAAGCTAAGATTGACAATAATGGTCCAATCAATTGCCACCCTCTTCTCTGGCCTGGTATTTCCTTTTTGAAGTCTGCTTCTTGTCTCCTAGTCCTGATGAGTGCTAGATGAAAGACTTCCTCCCCCCATTTTGAAATATATTGCAATATATTTTGTAGGGCTATGGGGAAAGAACTGAAAAGTAGGCTTAATTGGACATTATCAAGGATTTTACAGTGGAGCATTCAGAGAGCAGTGGCAGGAGCAGACAGAGTCAACATGGATTCATGAAGGGGAAATCATGGTTGACAAATCTTTGGGAATTCTGTGAAGATGTAACTAGTAGAGTTGACAAGTGGGAGCCAGTCGATATAGTATATTTGGACTATGAGAAAGCGTTTGACAAAGTCCTGCATAAGAGATTATTGTGCAAGATGAAAATGCATGAGATTGGGTAAGTGTATTGAGATGGATAGGAAATTGATTGGTAGAGAGGAAACAAAGAGTAGGAATTAATGGGTCTTTTTCAAATTGGCAGGCAGTAACTCGTGGAGTGCCACAGGGATCGATGCTGGGACCCCAGCTATTCACAATGTATATCAATGATTGGGATGAGGGAACAAAATGTAACATTTCAAAGTTTGCAGATGATACCAAGTTGGGTGGGAGGGTGAACTGTGACGAGGATGCAGAGATCCTTCAGCATGATCTCGACAGGTTGGGTGAGTTGGCTAATCAATGGTTGATGCAGTATAATTTGGATAAATTTGAGGTTATTCACTTCGGAAGCAAAAACAAGAAGGCAGATTACTACCTGAATAGCTGTAAATTGGGAGAGGGGAGTGTGCAGTGGGACCTGGGTGTCCTTGTGCGCCAGTCACTGAAGGTAAACATGCAGGTACAGCAGGCGGTGAAGAAGGCAAATGGTATGTTGGCCTTCATTGTGAGAGGTTTCGAGTACAAGAGCAGGGATGTGTTGTAACGGTTTTACAGGGGCTTGGTGAGACCACACCTGGTAGTTTTGGTCTCCTTTTCCGAGGAAGGATGCTCTTGTTCTCAAGGGAGTGTAGCAAATGTAGGCTGATTCCGAGGATGGCGGGTCTGACACTCTGAGGAGAGATTGACTAGTTTGGGATTGTTTTCGCTGTAGTTCAGAAGAATGAGGGAGGGTCTCATAGAGACTTAAAAATTCTAACAGGACTGAACAAGGTAGATGCAGGGAGGATGTTCCTGATGGTGGGTGTGTACAGGACCAGGGGTCACAGCCTTGAGGACTTGGAGTAGACCATTTAGGACGGAGATGAGGAGACATTTCTTCATCCAAAGAGTGGTGAGCCTATGGAATTCATTACCACAGGAAGTAGTTGATGCTAAAACATTGAATGTATTCAAGAGGAAGCTAGATATAGCATTTGGGGTGAATGGGATCAAAGGTTATGAAGAGAAACCGGGATTAGGTTATTGAGTTGGACGATCAGCCATGATCGTGAAGAATGGCGGAGCAGGCTTGAAAGGCCAAATGGTCTCCTCCTGCTCCTATCTTCTATGTTTCTATGTTTCTATGAGATCTTTTTCCAAGTGTTCGTATTAGCACAATGGATGGAATGGCTGCTTTCTATGCTGACTCCACAATACAACAATGTAGAATGAGAGTGAGGAGGTAGAAAAATTATTGATGCTCAGGACTTTTGGTGTTCCCAATCCCATCTTCTTCCAATTTGATATTTAATTATCTGGTAGGTGAAGTAAATATTCCATCTAAAGGAAAGCATTGCCTCTATTCTACCTCAGTGTATTTTTTTACTTACTCTTGAGATATGGACATCACTAGCTTGGTCAGCATTTATTGCCTGTTCCTAGTTGCCCTTGAGAAATGATGTCTTCTTAAACCACTGCAGCCCATGTGCTGTGAGTAAATCCACAATGCCATTAAGGAGGAAGTTTCAGGATTTTGACCCAGCACCACTGAAGGAATGGCGATGTACTTCCAAGTCAAGATGGAGAGTGCCTTGGAGGGGGCCTTGTAGGTGATGGTATTCCCATGTATCTGCTGCCCTTGTCCTTTGAGATGGTAGTGTACGCAGGCTTGGAAGATAATATCAATGTTACTTACCATCCAATCAAGGATGGTACTTGGGCAGGTTCGCAAGGCTGACTGGCTCATCAGAGAGAGACCAAATGTGACAGAAGGCAAGTGAGGCAAACAGCACTTCAAAATGAAGGCACCCTGTGTGCAGAGTGGCTGTTATGTTTCCTGCAATAAAACAGTGGTGGCCCTTGAAAATTGCTTCATAGTAAAGCACTTCAGGATATTTTTAAGTTGTGAATTCACTAGAGAAAGATAAGAGGGGATCTGATGGAAATGTATAAAATTCTAAGAAGACTGGACAGACTAGAGGCAGTGGGTGATCCTTTCTCTGGTTGGGAAGTCTAAAACCAAGAGACACAGCCTCAGGATATGAAGTAGACCATTTCAGACTGAAATTTCTTCACCCAAATGTTAGCAAACCTATGGAATTCTCTAACACAGAAGGCCATAGAGGCCAAGTCACTGAATATATTCAAGAAACAGATAGATACACTTCTGGATTTTAAAGGCATCACAGGGTGTGGGGACAAAGCGAGAATATGGTTTTGAGATAGAGATGAGACATAGTCATATTGTGTGACATAGCAGACTTAAAACACTGAATGGCCTTACTTCTGGTTCCTATGTTTCCAAGAAAAGTATTATATTAATGTTTTTCTTTCTTTCAAAGTCAGGAGCAGTGCAGTTGAGGTAAATCCAACCACTGGCAATAGCTCTAGTGTAAAACCTGGATGAGCACCTCTAATTGAACCAATGTAGATATTTAATTTCTCATATGGATAGCTGAGGCTAATTACAGATGAAATGTGGCAGCTTCTGGTTGTTATTTGAAGATTAAAGCTGAAACAGCTTGACGTTTCTTGGAACTTGGCCTCTCAGGAAGAGAAAGAACTTGCGTTTATGTAACACACCCAGTAACATCTTTCACTTTTCGACATGCCTCACAGAACCTGGTGCCAATTATATTACTTTCATGTAACTCTCACTATTAATTTATGGCCAAATGCAAAAGTCATCTTGCTCACAAATCTGCTTTGTTGTCTCACCTAAACCTCTGACAACACAATGTTTCCCTACTGAAGTTTCAACTGTGCTTCTTTTCATCTTCTTCCTTTGATAAATGTTGCTAGGAAGGCTTCCATTTGGGTATAATGATTGGAGTTGTACACTATACTCTTGTGGGTGATTGTAGGTTTGGGAGAATTAAGGGGAAATTTAACAGAGACAATCAAAGTTTAAAGGGGTTTTAAAGGCATGGTTCAGAAGAAACTGCCTCCCCACTAGAAGGGGAATTGGTAACTTCAGTTCACAGCTTCAAGATAGTTGGGGAAAAAAGAACAAAGTCAGGTGGAAGTGTTTTTTAAAAAAGTTCAGAAAGTAGTGATGATTTGGAATACCTTGCCTGTAAGGGTGCAGATTCAATATGACTTCCAAAGTAGGATTAGAATGTATCTCAGAGTGAATAACACTGCAGGGGCTTGGATAATAAAGTGGAATTATGTAGCCTTTTCATTGACATGATGGGCCAAATGGCATCCTTCTGTGCTTTATGAGACCATGGGCTGAATTTTCATGCTCCAACCCCTTAGCTAGGTCAGAAACTGAGGGCAACAGGACCCAAAAAATTACCATGCCGTGTATACCAATGTGCTAGGAATTTTCACTCTGTTCTAAACATCATCCAGTTTATCCAACAAGATTCAAGGTCTGGAAAAGCGTTCCCAGGCAATTATCCTAAGAAGGTGGACGGGGATTCTTGTGGGTCTCCAGTTTACTGACATCATGGGGTGCGATGGGGGCATGTTATCTGCCTGAAGGCACCCCAAACCCTCTGTGCCAGTCTTGGGGTGCCAGTCCTGCTGGAAGGGTTATAGACCATCTCTCCCAGCCCGGCCAAATTAATAAAACAAAAAGTGGCTCCAAGCTGGAAGAATCTCTCAATTTAGCCATTATTAACTGGTGTTTCTATATGGTAGAAGGTCTTACTTTTTAAAAAAAGTTAATTCACAGGCTAGGCCAGCATTTATTGCCCAGAGGGCAGTTAAGAGTCAACCTCATTGGTGTGGGTCTAGAGTCACATGTCAGGGACATTCGTGAACCAGATAACAATCCCCTGACAATTGGCAACAGTTTCATAGTCATTATTAGACTCTTAATTCCAGATTTTAACTTTTATTAAATTCAAATTCTGCCATGGCAGGATTCAAACCTGGGTCCCCAGAATGTTACCTGGGTCTCTGGATTAACAGTCTAGTGATAATGCCACTAGGCCTTCACCTCCCCATGACAAGTTAACCTTCAACACTGACAGTGCGCCTGTTGCCATTCCCCAGACAAGGAAGTTGCCTTCATGTCAACTGATGGAATACTTTGGTCAAGATCCTGGAATTCCCTTCCTAATGTCACTGTGGATCTACCTATAACACATGGACTGCAACGGTTCAAGAAAACAGCTCACCACCACCTTCTCGCGGACAACTAGGAATGGGCAATAAATGTTGGCCAGCCAGCGATGCCAAACTCCCACATGTGATTAAGAAAAAATAATTACAGGTCAATGACTGGCTACTCCTTCAGCATTAAGGGCTCATCAGGACCCCAAAACAGTTCAGTCCCCAAAGTGACAACTCAGCCTGCATTCGATCAACTATCATGCTCCTCTTTTGTTTTATTAAGAGCAGTTTGATGAAGCCTTTGCATTATACCTCAGTGTTACTGGGCTACCATCTGGAATTCCCTCCCAAATGGCATTGTGGTTCATGTATACATTCAATGGACAAGAAGGAATCTCACCTCCACCTGTTCAAGGACAATTCAAGATGTGGGGTAAATGCTGGCCCAGCCAACGATACTTATATCCCATGAATTAATTTAAAACAGAACACTGAGAAAGAGTACTGTGGGGCCCGCAGCCCTTCTGCACTCAGCACTGAGTGCCTCTAAATGAAGCAATCCTTTCCCTCCAACACCAGCTTTTGCTTGTTCTGTCTGCCCACCACTGGACAGCAACAGAAGGATGGGTCACTTCAATTGCTACTATTGGGCCCCTAACTAAGAGCCTCAATTGGTATGTTCATAAGCCTCCCTCACAGACCCAACAGAGTAGAGAGTGGAAGGCTGTAGGGTCCCCACTCACCACCACCATTTCACCCAATTAGATGACCCCCCCCTTGGCATCAAGCCTGCCCAGGGGAAAGCATACAAGATTCTAGCCCCTATCTCAACTGGTCTACACACGACTCTAATTCTGCAGTATGAAAATGCCATCAATGCAACAGGGAGTAGGCAAGTAACACTGACATAGCTCAGTGTTAGTCCCATCACAAGAGCAAACTACCAATCCTAATATGTGGCCCACTGCCCCATTTTGTTTGATAATATTCCTGTGAATTGCCTAAGGATGATTTACTTGATTGAAGTTGATATGTAAATGAATATTGCCCAGATTTTAGATTTTATGGTCATGATCGGATATGGCTGCTTTATTTTCCCTTGTGGGTGTGGTGACGGTCAAGAACGCTTGACTGTGCAGACCAAAAATAATATAGGTGACAAAACCCTCTTTAATCTGGCATACCCTCAGGATTTGGAAAGGTAAGTTGATAAAAGGCTCAAAGCAGTGTCTTGTAAAGATGACTCTCTTCTACAAGATAAAAGCACATTTTTAGCAACACTGCTGCTGTTCAATAAATCATCAAGTAGATGAGGCAGAAGTTCTGAATTTGCTGGGAACTCTAATTTCTAAATGGTGGAAGTACCTCAAACAGAAGTCTAACAAGGTCACAGCGTGCAGGCAGACTTTCATAGGCTGGTACCACACTTGAATCATACGAGTTTCGCTAATGTTCTGCAATGATGCAATTACAGCAATAACTTCAGTTTGGAGAGCCTTGCAGTCATTTGTGAAGAAGAGTAATGAGGTGGCAGGCTATTTATTACCATATGGCCTGAAAAATCAATCATAATACTAATGCCAGTTAATTTTTCCTTTATTAAGAAATCTAGCTAATGGGCGAGTGCACATTGGCAAGGTTAAAATGTTGATAACTCAAGATGAATCAAACCGAGGTATAGTGGCTGAATGAGCCAATGCTGTATTTTATTTTGCAATAATCAGTCCAATTATTTGAGGTTATGGGTCAGAGGATTGAGGGTGGCGAAGAGGGGACTGAGAGAGAAAGAGAGAGCTGGTGAGTTTAGAACGAATACCACAATAATCTGTGCAAGGTCAACGGGAAAAGGCAAGAAAATTTAGACCAAAACAAGAGACGAAAGGTTCGACATGAAAAAAGGATTTTCAAACAGACAAAAATCAAATATTGTGCAATTATGAAATATCTTACAACAATCTGTGTCAGGTAACTTCAAATTTAAGAGGAACACAATTGTGTAGTTGTTCGGCAAGGTGCTGCCACATAACATAATGGAGGATATTCTCAATGAGAAGGTGTGACTTTGCCTCCACAAAGACTGTGTGGTGGTCACTCTTACAGATACTGTCATGGACAGGTGTACCTGAGATTAGGTCAAGTATGTTTTTCCCTCTTGTTGGTTCCCTCACCATGTGCCACAGTCTGGCAGCTATGTCCTTTAGGACCTGACCAGCTCAATCAATAGTATTGCTGCCAAGCCACACTTGATTTCGCATCCAGAGTACATTTTGCATTGTTGCCACCCTCCGAGCTTCTTCCAAGAGTTGTCCTACATGAATGAGTTCTGATGATCAGCTGAAGGAGGACGGTGCGAGGCAATCAGCAGGAAGTTTATTTGCTTTCCATGTTTAACCTGAAGCCATGAGACTTCATGGGATTTGGAGTCAATGTTGAGGACACCCAGGGCAACACCCTCCCGACTGTATACCACTGTGCCACCCCCTCTGCTGGGTCTGTCCTGCAGGGGGGACAGGACATATCCAGGGATGGTGATGGTGGTGTCTGGGACATTGTCTGTAAGGTATGATTCTGTGAGTATGACTATGTCAGGCTGTTGCTTAACTAGTCTGTGAGACAGCTCTCCCAGACATATCTGGGTAATCCTTCAGTTTTCCCTATTCTATAAACCACGGAATACTGAAATGACCAGGTTATTGAGACTCATGTTTTCCTGAGCTCCCATGTCTCCCTTTCTGACTTTAAGCATAAAATCTCTGCCATTACAAAAATAACACCAGTGCCCCGTGTTATTAAGCAAGCAATTCTGAAGCACCACGCCAGACCTCAGTGAAACATGTCAGAGTTTAAAAGGAACCAGAAGAAAAAGGAACATATCCTTAACAACTGTTTTTCAATTGTAATCGAAACTAGCCCCAAGCAAGCACAGTCATATCAAGAACAAGAATGAAATGATTACCTTCTTCACCTGGTTGCCTCTGGTAATGAGAAGTTATGTTTTGTGTCCGAATTAATCAAATAGTGTGCTTGAATATGTTTATTACTGAACAAATCTATATCACATACAAGAAACCCTGTCTCTCCAATTAAAACAAGACAGAATTAAGCTTGGTTACTTCAGAGGAAAGCTGTCGGACACCAAGCAATTCCCCTTCCCCACCCCCATTTCTGAAGAAGGTTCCAGACCCGAAATGTCAGCTTTCCTGCTCCTCCGATGCTACCAGGCCTGCTGTGTTCCTTCAGCCTTACACCTTGTTATCTTGGACACCAAGCAAATATTCTTTTGTCTGTGTTTGAGATAAGGTGCTGGCTCTTCAGACTGAATGTTCCTTGCAGCAGCTTCTGCCCGACTCCTATGTAAAAATTTTACTTCATCTCCCTGGCACTTCTGCTTGGCTCTCCATGTCCTGAGAAGTCTAAAATCCAGACGGTGGCTGAAGGGGAGGTTAGGAACAGCAGATGTCAGGAAGCGTTAGCTTTCACAGTGACTGACGCTAGGATTCTTGGCTCAGTTGAGAAAATACTGTGTGCTTTGATTATGCACAATAGGGTCGGTGGGGTGAGGAGCAGAATGGACTTGGTAGTTCCTCATGGCAATGAAATTCAGGAGAGCTGATTGGGCTTTGTCCAAGACTAAGCATGTGGCATAGATGGTGCCCACCATTTACCAAGTCCAGGCACCATCATGATTTACAAGGTGCTAAGTGAATTACCTACTCCTGACCCAATTGAGTTTAATGTTTTAATAATTTAATGTCTAATTAAGGGCCTTATAGAAGCATAGAGTCATGGAGATATACAGCACAGAAACAGACACTTTGGTCCAACTCATCCATGCTGACCAGATAGTCTAAATTAATCAAGTCCCATTTTCCAGCATTTGGTCCATATCCCTCTACACTCCTCCTATTCATATACCCATCCAGATGCCTTTTAAATGTTGTAATTGTACCAGCCTCCATCACTTCCTCTGGCAGCTCATTCCAAACACGCATCACCCTCTGCATGAAAAAGTTGTCCCTTAGGTCCATTTTAAGTTTTTCCCCTCACACCTTAAACCAATGTCCTCTAGTTTTTTACTCCCCCACCCTGGGGAAAAGACCTTGTCTATTCACCCTATCCATGCCCCTCATGATTTTATAAACCTCTATAACCCTCAGCCTCCGATGCTCCAAGGAAAATAGCTCCAGCCTATTCAGCCTCTCCCTGTAGCTCAAACACTCCAAACCTAGCAATATCCTTGTGAGTCTTTGCTGAACCCTTTCAAGTTTCACAACATCCTTCCTATAGCAGCCGACTTCCCACTTCGATCTGGCTCGTTCCAGCCTTCCCACCCCCACCAAACCCCCTAAATGCACCCCTGTGTTTGGGTTTTGTCAGGCCGTACTTGGAGAGATCGCGGAGTTATCTGAATGTCCAAGTCCATTGATAAGTGCCAACTCCTTGGATTGCCAGGAGTTATCAACAGTGCCTACTGCTCCTGCATGATGCTGTCAGTGTGCAGAGCTGCCAACCTCTTTGAAGTGGCACCTCTTCCCTGTACAAATTAAAGGGCAGTCTACCAAACAATTAAAGCAAGGTGAACCAGCTAAGCAGAGGTGGGTGTACTCCCTGACATTGATGCCGGGGATGGCAGGAGGATCCCAGAGTAGAACCCAGCCTTTATGCTTGAAAGTAGATCCATGTGGATGAGGTACATACAAAAGAACTGGAAATGGTGTGGTTGATGAAAGAGGGGTACAGAACTATGGAGATGCAGAGCCACAAGTGGGAATGCACTGATAGCACTTTGAAATCAGAACTATCGATCTCTAGAAAGCAAAGAGCTCTCTTTGTCTGTTCCTTCTGCAGCAGCCGATTCTTGGAACAGTTACTATTCTACTGGCTTTGCAAGGTCACTAGTAACAGGAGATAATTGTAAGTGTTATGCACTGATAAGAAATGCAGCTTATGACCTGACTTTCACAGCCTGGACACTGAGGATTTGTCAACAGTATATAATCAGTATGGAATGCTGCTGTGCTGCTGAGTAGATTCCGTATTAAACAACAAATGAAAGACGATGGCGTTGATTTGGGAGGCTCCTAATTTCCACCTCAATTGTGCACAAATCACGAAAGGTACCTCTATTGACTGGGCACCATATGTGCCTCAGAATCTGGAGGGGGCATTGGCTCATTTCAGATTTGAGAGACTTCATTCATAATCGGGGCAAACTCTTCATTACAATACTGACTGAATGCTGCACAATCGGTCTTTCAAGCTGCTTCATTACATCGAGACCCCTTTTTGGCTTTTATTGATGAGCACAAAAGATCTTAAGCCATTATTTGAAGGACAGCAGGTGGGTCATTCCTGGCGAACAGCTCACTCAACTAACACTGCAAAAAATGCAGATCATCTGATCATTTGCGATCATCCACCATGATCATATTGAATGGGGGAGCAGGCTTGAAGGGCTGAATGGCCTACTCCTGCTCCCATTATTTCCATGTTTCTTTCACTGCTGTTTCTGGGAGCTGGCTGTGTAGTGTGCTCTGTGTTATAGCAAGGATTACACATCTAATGTGTGTAATCGGCACCTAAGTATTTTGAAACTTCATGGTTTTCTTTATTTATTCAAAGAATGAGGGCATCACTAGCTAGGCAGTACTTATTATCCATGCCTAACTGAGCAGACAGCTGTTTAAGAGCCAATCACATTGCTATCGGTCTGGAGTCACACATAGGCCAGACCAGATAAGGACGGCAGTTTCCTTCCCTCAAGGGGATTCGTGAACCAGATGGTTTTTTTTCCTGACAATTGGTAATGGATTCATGGTCATCATTAGACTCTAAACTCCAGATTTTTATTGAATTCAGATTCCACCATCTGCTGTGGCAGGATTCAAATCCAGGTCCCCAGGACATTAACTGGGTTTCTGGGTTATTTGTTTAGCGACAGTGTCCTTAGTTCATCGCCGCTCCACGTCATCGTTAAAGATCCAGTATAAAAACACGCCTCCTTTATTCTGCCCGTATTTTCACTGTATCACAGTATAGATCAGGGCTGGATTTGGCTTTGCAGTTCAGCACCAAGTCTTCTTGAACAGATGCTTGGCACTCGGAGCTTACCTAAGGTACGCCACAGTCATGGAGATGTAGCTGAATGTATTTTACACTCCTTCAGCGAACTCATTATCTAATTACATGTGATGAATAGACTTGATATTTATTTGAACTCTGAAGCAAACATATTGTGTGCTCGAGTAATTTTTCTCCCAAAATGATGCAATTGGTGGAACGTTAAAACTCTACAAATGACTCCACAATCTGTCCATTTGGCTGCTGCAGACGTTCTATTCAACAATTTGATTCATATAGGAAACCTGTAGGGGTGGACCAGTCACTTGAATCTATTGATTAAGCTCTGGTTCACATTGCCAACTTTGGGGGAGACTGGTCACAGCTGAGGGAATAATGAGGAGCTTGTCAATGCTCTATGTTGAAAAATAACATATGCTCAGCAGCTATTGGAGCTGCCTTGCTCTTGGCTGTGGCCTCCTGCAAAGTTTTACATCAGATTCCTTCTTTTGCCACAAGCTGCACTCCAATTTCACAAACAAGGTCTCAAACGGTCATCAAGGCCTCCAATTTATTTTAAGCAAATGGCTTAACATCTAATTCTAGTGCAGGAGTTGGACATTTCATCCATGTCTTTTTTTAAACAATATGGCAGCTGAGAAATAGGCCATTCAACCCAACAAGTTCACACCAACTCTCCAAAGAGCATCCCATCCAGACCCATCCCCATCCTCCTACCCTATCCCTATAACCCTGCATTTCCCAAGGCTACACACCCCTGAAAACTATGGGTAGTTTAACATGGCCAATCCATCTAACACACACATCTTTGGACTGTGGGAGGAAACTGGAGGACCTGGAGGAAACCCACGCAGACACGGGGAGAATGTGCAAACTCCACAGCCCAAAGGTGGAATCGAACCTAAGTCCCAGGCACTGTGAGGCAGCAGTGCTAACCACTGAGCCACCGTACTGCCCTCAAGTGTGGGGTTGTGCTGCCGACACAGCAGCCATTTTGAGTGATCAGGGACATAATTTCTCACCTGGAATGGCATCATCAAACATCGAGGCCTGAGTGCCAAACTAAAGTTCATGGGCTTGTCCTGGACAGCTGTCACACCATAGAGATCACCCAGTTCACTGCGGCTACAATATTTTGATTCTTTTTTTGGAAGTGAGAAGACAAACATTGCTTTCACATGATTGTGCCCAAAGGTTTGCTGTCTTTAGAAGATTTGAATGGGCTGCGTGAGCAACCAGCTCAAGTTGTTAAACTTCATTGAATTTGGACAGACTTCACAACATACAGTGCCTGCAGGAATGTCCCCACATTCCTTCTACAAGGAACCTTAAATAGACCCAGCCTTGTGTCCATGTGTTCATGGGAGATCTCATTTGAACTGAGCTGGCAGCTTCCTCCATCCTTCAGTAGGTGAGAAGTTCATCCTGGCTCTGATAGGGGTCAATAAACATTACATTTGCCTGAAGCAGTGTGACAAATGCATTCCTCAGAACCGACCGCTCAGAATGGGTCTTAACTCGCCCCTACTTTCTGATCAATTGCTCTTCAGACACTTTGTGTCAATGAGGTTTTCTCTGGTTCATTTGTATTTCAGTTCGTTTTGGCCACACTTGAGGGTGGCACAGTGGCCCAGTGGTTAGCACTGCTGCCTCACACTGCCTGGGATGCGCGTTTGATTCCACCCTCGGGCAACTGTCTGTATGGAGTTTGCACATTCTCCCTGTGTCTGTGTGGGTTTCTGCCGAGTGCTCTGGTTTCCTCCCACAGCCCGAGGTTATGTATGGTGGGTGGATTGGCCATGTTAAATTCCTCATTGTGTTCAGGGATGCATAGGTGAGGTGTGTAGCCTTGGGAAATGTAGGGTTATAGGGATAGGGTAGGGGGATGGGGATGGGTCTGGGTGGAATGCTCTTTAGAGAGCCGGCGTGGATTTGTGGGGCTGACTGGTCTGTTTGAACACTGTAGGGATTCTCTGATCACTTCTTCTGGCAGCTCATTCCATAGACGTACCACCCGTTGCGTGAAAAAGTTGTCCCTTGGGTCCCTTTTACCTCTCACCTTAAACCTACGCCCTCTAGTTTTGGACTGCGTTACCCTGGGGAAAAGACCTTGGCTATTCACCCTATCTATGCCACTCATGATTTTATAAACTTCCATAAGGTTACCCCTCAGCCTCTGATGCTCTGGGGAAAATAGCCCCAGCCTATTCAGACTCTCCATGTAGCTCAAGCACTCCAACCCTAGCAACATCCTTGTAAATCAGAAAGTATAGAAGGTTGTGTGCACAGCCCAGACCATCACAGGAGCAAATCTCTCAACCAAAGACTCCATTTATGCCTCTCGTTGCCACAGAAAGGCTGCTAACATCATTAAAGACCCATCCCATCCTGGTAATGGTCTCCTAAAACCTCTTCCATCAGGCAGCAGATACAGAATCTTGAACACACGCACCAGCAGGTTCAAGAACAGTTTCTTCCTTGCTGTTAGCAGACTGATGAATGAACTCTCTCACTTCAAATAATGTTGGTCGTGTTAATGTTGATCTTGTCTAGCGTACATGTGCTGTGCAATCTGTTTGCTTTGCTGTGTCCGAGATTTTTTCACCCTCTGATCTGCACATCCTTGCTTACTATGATCTGCCTGTACTGTTTACAAACAAAGCTTTTCGCTGTACTTAGGTACATGTGACAATAAATCAAATCAATCAATCAAAGTAAACCCTTTCAAGGTTCGCAACATCCTTCCTGCAGCAGGAAGACCAGAAGTGAAAGCAGTATTCCAAAAGGTCTTGTGTTTTAAGACTGTTCTGCAAATGCAGAGCATTTGTGCAAAAATGTGACACTATGTAACTGTGCAGTTCAAGAATATATGTTGTTTGCTTTTCATGTGAGATTGGTCAGGAGTCCTAACCAACTTTTGTCTCCCAGTTTCTTACCATCAGAAAAGCATACTTCTCCAAAACTCTCCGCCCTTCAGGTTATGGTCTTACTGATGGTGTAGCTTTCCAGAGTATCATTTCAACTGTCCAATTACACTGTGCAATGTTTGACACTTCTAGTAAAACATCTAGCTGTTTACATCTCTGAGCTATTTAAAAAAAACATTTCAGGTTTTAGACCTATTTAGCTGGCTTGCACAGTGCCCTCAACATCTGCTGATTTAGAGTAGTGGCTTCTCTATCTGTCTCCTACATAACTAGCTATATGGATTTATGTGGATCTTCACTTCCTCGTGTTGATACTGCTTCCAGGTTAAGGGTTGATAGAAGTCACACATTTATCAACCAAGAAAATTATAGCTGATCCTTTAAGAATCTTCTTTTCTATCTTTCTAAAGAATTAAAATGTCCACAGACATTTAAAATATATATATATTTTTTAATTTCATTTGTGGGATGTGGGTGCCACTGTCTGGCCAGCATTTCTCACCCATTTCTAGTTGCCCTTGAGAAGATGGTGGTGAGCTGCCTTCTTGAACCGCTGCAGTCCTCCTGCTGTGAGTTGACCCACAAGCTATTCGGGAGGGAATTCCAGAATTTTGATCCAACAACAGTGAAGGAACGGCAATATATTTCCAAGTCAGGATGGTGAGTGACTTGGAGGGGAACTTCGAGGTGAAGGTGTTCTCATATGTCTGCTGCCCTTGTCCTTCTAGATGGAAGTGGTTGTGGGTTTGGAAGGTGCTGTCTGAGGATCTTTGGTGAATTTCTGCAGTGCATCTTGTAGATAGTACACACTGCTGCTACTGAGCGTCGGTGGTGGAGGGAGTGGATGCTTGTGGATGTGGTGCCAATCAAGCGGGCTGCTTTGTCCTGGATGGTGTCAAGCTTCTTGAGTGTTGTTGGGGCTGCACTCATCCAGGCAAGTGGGGAGTATTCCATCACACTCCTGACTTGTGCCTTGTAGATGGTGGACAGGCTTTGGGGAGTCAGGAGGTGAGTTACCCGCCTCAGTATTCCCAGCTTCTGGCCTGCTCTTGTCATCACTGTATTTATGTGGTGAGCCCAGTTGAGTTTTTGGTCAATAATAACCTCTAAGGATGTTAATAGTGGGGTTTCAATGATGGTAACACCATTGAATGTCAAGGGACGATGGTTAGATTGTCTCTTACTGGTGATGGTCATAGCCTGGCATTAGTGTGGCACAATTGTTACTTGCCGCTTACAAATTATCCTATTGTACTGCATCTGGGTCAAATGTCATCACACCATATGAAGTTGCAGTTTTCTCTTAGTATCAGCTGTGATGCAGTTGATTGTACCCCTGCTTCTAGGTCAGAATGCTTTAGACAAAGGTCCCACTCCTGAGAATAAAGCACAGTGCCAAGGGAGCGCTACACTGCTAGAAGTGCTGTCTTTCTGAAGAAATGTGAAACGGACACCCTATCAGTTCTCACAAGTGGAAATAAATAATCCTGCAGGTTATTTTTGTGAGTGTGGAGTTATCCTAGATAATTATCCCTCAATCAAAATCACAAAAACAGATTATCTTCATAATATCACACTCGAGATGTGGAAGTTTGCTGTGTATGAATTGACATCATGTTTCCTACATTACAGCTGTGACAACACTTCAAAAGTATTCAATGGCTATGAAGAACTTCCAGAACCAAAATGTTCCCTTTGTTTTGTCTCCAAGGACGCTGCCAGATTTGCTGAACTTTTCCAGCAATTTCTGATTTTGTTTGACAGTGAATTTGGTGTCTTACAAACTGTAAAAGATTAAGTCACCAGAGGACTGCTCTCTCATCAGAGAGAGATAGTTGGCAGTAGTTTATCCTGGGCAACAGTGCACTTACAGCCATAAAGTCATAGAGTAGTACAGCATGGAAACAGGTCCATGCTGACCATGGTGCCCACTCAGCTAGTTCCAATTGCCCCCATTTGGTCCATATCCCTCTAAGCCCATCTCATCCATGTATCTACCCAAATGTTTTCAAAATGTTGCTATTGTACCTGCCTCAACCACTTTCTCTGGCAGCTCATTCCATATACACACCACTTTCTGCACATAGAACGTGCCTATCAGGTCCTTCTTAAACCTTTCCCCTGTCACCTTAAACCTATGCCCTCTGGTTTTCAATTCCCCTCCCTGGGAAAAAAATACTATATGCTTTGATCCTGTCTATCCTCTTCATGACTTTATACACCTCAATAAGGTCATCCCTCATTCTCCAAGTCCTATCCTGGCCAACCTCTCCCTATAACTCATGCTTACTAGTCCAGGCAACAGCCTCGTAAATCTTCTTTGTACACTGTCCAGGTTAACTACGTCTTTCCGATAACAGGGACACAATACTCCAACGGCGGCCTCACCAATGACTTAAACAACTGTAACATAACGTCCCAACTCCTATACTCAATGCCTCAACCAATGAAGACCTGCCTTCTTCACCATCCTGTCTACCTGTGAAGCCGCTTTCAACTAACTATGTACTTGTATTCCTCGGTCCCTCTGTTCCACAACACTCCTCAGGACTTTACCATTTACTGTATAACCCTACCTTAGTTTGACTTTCCAAAGTGCAACACCTCACACTTAGCTATATTGATTTGCATTTGCCAATCCTCAGCCCACTTCCCCATCTGATCAATTTCCCTCTATAATTTTTGATAACCTTCCTCGCTATCAATGGTACCTCCTAATTTGGTATCATCCGCAAACTTACTAATCAGGCCTTGTACATTCACATCCAGATCATTTATGTAAATAGCAAATAACAAAGCGGTGAGTTTTGGAAAGACAGATCTTCATGGCAATCATAGGTGGTACAGGAATCTGTGCTGTTGGCATCATTCTGCATTGCAAACTGACAGTCCAGTCAACTGAGCTAACTGACTCCTCTACAAACTGAAAGGTATTTCATAAGAACATAAGAAATAGGAACTGGAAGTAGGCCTTCTGGCCCACCGAGCTTGCTCCTCCATTCAATAAGATCATGGCTGATCTTTTTGTGGATACAGGTCCACTAACCCACCCACTCATCATAACCCTAAACTCCTTTACTATTCAAAAATCTATCTATCTCTGCCTTAAAAACATTCAACATTTTCTGGGCAGGGAATTTCATGGATTCACAATCCTTTGGGTGAAGAAGTTCTTCCTCAACTCAGTCCTAAATCTGTTCCCTCTTATTTTGAGGCTCTACCCCCTCATTCTAGTTTTACCCACCAGTGCAAACAACCTCCCTGTTTCTATCTTATCTGTTCCCTTTATAATTTGATACATTTCTAGAAGATCCCCGCTCATTCTCCTAAATTCCAGTGAGTATAGTCCCCATCTAATCAATCACTCAATTATTTCATAATTGAGACAAGTTGGTGATTTATTTAATTTTTTCTCACTTCAGTTACACCAACATTTCAGCCTCCAAATACAATACAATCTCATAATACTCCAGACTGATCATTATCCAATGTATATATTTCAACGAAAGAAACAGAATCTATCCTTGACACTGTTGCAATTATTTGACTATCAGCATAAAATGTAGACTTGAAGAGACAAAGATTTAATTCTTTGAAAAGGGTCCTAGACTACTACTATCTTTATTCTTTCATGGGATATGGCTAGCATTTATCACTGTTGAACTGAATGCCTTCTTAGGCCATTTCAGACAGCAGTTAAGAGTCAACTACATTGCTTTGGGTCTGGATTCACATCTATTCCTTATTCATTCACAGGATGAGGGCATCGCTGGCCAGGCAGCATTTATTGTCCATCACTAATTGCCCAGAGGGCAGTTAAGCGCCAACCACATTGCTGTGGGGTGTGGAGTCACATGTAGGCCAGACCAGGTAAGCATAGCAGTTTCCTTCCCTAAAGGACATTTGTGAACCAGATGGGTTTTTCCGACAATCGACAATGGATTCACGGTCATCATTAGACTCTTAATTCCAGATATTTATTAAATTCAAATTCCACCATCTGCCACGGCAGGATTCAAATCCAGGCCCCCAGAATGTTATCTGGTCTTTGGGTTAACAGTTCAACGATAATACAACTAGGCCACCACTTGGCTTGAGGATGGCAGATTTCCTTTGCTGAAGGACCATCGGCAAACCAAATGGGTTACAACAACAACCAATGATAGTTTCACCATCATTATTGGCATTAGCTCCATATTCATATTTATATTTATATTTATTAACTAAATCCAAATTTTACCAGCTGCTTAGGTGGGATTTGAACTCATCTTTCCAGAGCATCAGCCCTGGTCCTGCAGCTTAATAGCCCAATGATATTACCACTACACTGCCTTCTCCCCCAGTACAGAAGCTCTGTAAACTGTTTTGCTGGTGATGGAACGTGCTTGTGTGTGGCTATTTGGCCCAGGGACACGGTCTGGGTTTTATTCATATCCTCTAAGGTAGGGTATTCACAAATGAAAATTGCAGTCAAAATCATGCCTTATTTAATGGGATTAAATTGCTTTTGATTAGGAAGCTGAATTACTGAAATATTTGCCAAAAAAGCAGAAGCAAGAGAGAAAGAGAGAGAGAGACACTGTTGTGAAAAAAGCAAAATGGTTACGGAAGATAAAAGCTGGTATCTCTTCCAATTGCAGTTGAATCATCTCTTTATCTCAATAGCAGGTCAAAGGCCTCCACATGCTTTGCAATATAATGAGAGCTGAAAGATGCTGCTCCCGTTACATTGCCAGGCAACTCTATGCCTTTTCCTAAGATGGGACTCAAGGAATAACTCAGGAACCAATTGGCATGAGATTTCAGACTCACTTAGGCTGTTCCACTGATGAGTACGGGGCAATGTGGGAGGGCACTGCAAATTAAAAAAAAACCAGCAAGTAGTCAGTTTGACTCTTGTTTCAAAACTGGTGATTAAATGTCATTTTTAAAATGGTTGTTAATTCAAAATTTGTTGAGCTCACTTCCAAGGAGGTAACTGGAGCTATTTTCGGTTGGGTCATCAGCACAGGAACATGAAAACGAGGAGCAAAAACAGGCAACGCAACCTCTCTAGACTGCTCTGCCACTTAATACGACCGCGGCTGATCTCATCTCAACCTCGACTCCACTTTTCAGCCTGCTCTCCATAACCCTTTAATTCATTACTAATTACAAATCTGTCTATATCCTCCTTCATTTTTTCAGTGTCTGAACTCTGGAGTGGCGAATTCCACAGATTCATGACTCTTTGAGCATTCTAATGTCTTTGATAACTTTAACCGCTTAAGGTCAAAATGAGGGTTATGTCTTTTAGACTTTTGCAGCTATGTGTGATATGCTGGTAACTGCAGTTGAAAAGGTTTGAGATATACAGAGGCAGAATTTGACCCAATAGCCCACCAAGCTTGTTTTGGCACTCAGTAAGATGGTTTTCTGCATGAGCTCAGCTACCTCTCCCTGCATTTGGAAGTGGCTGGGTCCCCTATTTTAAGGCTCCTACATGATCAAGGCTCTCTGATGTTTAAGCAGCCATTCAGATGCACTCATCAGGAGACTTGATACTAGAATGAATAGAATCCCTACAGTAGGGAAGCAGCCCAACAAGTCCACATCTACCTCCGAAGAGCATCCCACGCCTCTAACCTTAGGGGAGGTGATGGCCTAGTGGTATAATTGCTGGATGGTTAATTCAGAGACCCAGACAATGCCCTGGGGACCTGAGTTCAAATCCTGCCACGGCAGATGGTGGAATTTGAATTCAATAAATATCTGGAATTACAAATCTAATGATGTCGATGAATCCATTGTCGATTGTTGGGAAAAACCCATCTGGTTCATTAATGTCCTTTAAGGAAGGAAACTACCATCCTTACCTGGTCTGGCCTACATGTGACTCCAGACCCACAGCAATGTGGTTGACTCTTAACTGCCCTCTGGGCAATTAGGGATGGGCAATAAATGCTGCCTAGACAGTGACGTGCACATCCCATGAATAAAAAAAAAATCTTTGGATTGTGGGACGAAACCAGAGCAGCCGGAGGAACCCGAGACAGATGCAGAGAGTGTGTGCAAACTCGACACAGACAGTTGCCCGAAGCTGGAATTGAACTCAGGTCTCCAGCACTGTGATGCAGCAGTGCTAACCACTGAGCCACTCCGTACTGTAATGCTCCTCTAGCATATTACATCTCTCCAGATTTATTTGTTCTTTTTTGAAAAGTGCTGCCTGTCATTGACAAATAGTTCTACTATCTTGCAGTTAACATTTGGTGTCTTATTCATGTTAGTTTATAAGAAAGCCATTTGTGGGGTAACATGGGAACAGGTCTTTGAAGAGTGTCAGCCCTGTATTTCACCTTTACTAGACTGTGTCATTGTTTAACTCTCATTTACATCAATCCAAGGTGGAAGACCCCAATTCTTTTAAACCTCGCATCGTTAGGGTATGAAATATCGTTTAAGAATCACCTTGAATAGTATGTCCTGTTCTGGGCAAGGGACTTGAGGAGCTACTTCAATGGGACAAAGATTTATTGGAATGTAGCTGGGATGGGGGACAATTGTACCACGGAGAGGTTAGAAAAAACTGGGACACGTCCTTCAAACAGAGAAGGCAAAGGGAACATTTAACAGCTGCATTCAAAATTATGAAAGGTTTTGATAACAATGATATGGAGAAACCTTCTAAGTGGTTGATGTTGAGTTGCTGCAGTAAATCTTGCAGCTGGTACACACCTCTGCCACTGTGTATTGGTGATGTAAGGATTGAATGTTGAAGGGGGTGGATGTGAAGCCAATCAAGCGGGCTGCTTTGTCCTGGATGGTGTCAAGCTTCTTGAGAGTTCATGGAGCTTCACTCAGCCAGGAAATTGGGAAGTATTCCATTGCACTCCTGTCTTGTGCCTTATGGATGGTGGACAGGCTGTGGGAAGTCAGGGAGTGAGTTAACCACTGTGGCATTCCTAGTTTCTGACCTGCTCTTACAGCCACTGTATTTATGTGGCTAGTTCAGTTAAGTTCCTGGTCAATGCTGAACACCAAGATGTTGATTGTGGGGGATTCAGCATTGGTAATGTCATTGAACATCCAGGGGGTGATGGTTAGATTCTTTCTTATTGGAAGCAGTCAGTCCTTGCACTTGTGCGTACTGTTTTGGTCCAGTATTGAATACAGTTTTGGTCTCCTTACTTGAGAAAGGATGTACTGGCACTGGAGTGGGGCGCATAGGAGGTTCATAAGATTGTTTCCGGAGTTGACAGGGTTGGCTTATGAGGAGAGACTGCGTATACTGGGACTATATTAATTGGAATTTAGAAGAAAGAAGCGGTGACGTGGGGGGTGCGGTTCTTATAGAAACTAATAAAATTATGAAGGGAATAGATAAGATAGAAGCAGGGAGGTTGTTTCCACTGGCAGGTGAAACTAGAACTAGGGGGCATAGCTTCAAAATAAGGGGGAGCAGATTTAGGACTGTGTTGAGGAAGAACTTCTTCACATAAAGAGTTGTCAATCTGTGGAATTCCCTGCCCATTGAAACAATTGAGGCTTCCTCGTTGAATGTTTTTAAGGCAATAACAGATAGATGTTTGAACAGTAAAGGAATTAAGGGTTATGGTGAGTGGGCGGGTAAGTGGACCTGTATCCACAAAAAGATCAGCCATGATCTTATTGAATGGTGGAGCAGGCTCGGTGCGCCAGATGGCCTACTCCTGCTCCTATTTCTTATGTTCGTATTTTGCTTGATATGAATGTTACTTGCCATTTATCAGCACAAGCATGGATTTTGTCCAGATTTTGCTGCATATCAATATGGACAAGGACTACTTCAGTATATGCGGAGCCATTAATGGTACAAAACATTGTGCAATCATTGTGCAGGGTGGCATGGTGGATCAGTGGTTAGCACTGCTGCCTCACAGTGCCTGGGACCCAGGTTTGATTCCAGCCTCGGGTGACTGTCTGTGTGGAGTTTGCATGTTCTCCCTGTGTCTGTGTGGGTTTCCTCTGGGTGCTCTGGTTTCCTCCCACAGCCCAAAGATGTGCAGATTAGTGGATTGGCCATGCTAAATTGCCTGTAGTGTTCAGGGATGTGGAGATCAGGTGGATTACAGGGGGATCGGTCAGGGTGGGATGCTTTGAGGGTTGGTGTGGACTTGTTGGGCCAAAGGTGTAGAGTAGGACACTGTAGGGATTCTATGATCATCAGTGAACATCTCCACTTCTGACATTATGGTGAAGAGAAGATCATAGCTGAAGACACTAAGCTCAGTACCTTGAGGAACTCCTGTAGAGATGTCCTGGAGCTGAGACAATTGACCGCCCATAATCATAACCAGTTTCCTATGTGCTCAGTTTGACCACAAAGTGGTTTTCCTGTTGTTAGCAATTGACATGAGTTTTGATAGGACATCCTGATGCCACACAGGTACAAATCAACAGCAGTTTACTGGATTGTTTATCTCTTGCCTATTTGTGGGAGCTTGCTGTGCTCAAGGGCAGTCACTTTCAGCTCACCCTTAGAAATCAGCTTTTTGTCTATGTTTGAACCAAGTCTGTAATTAGATCAGGAGTTGAGTGGCTCTGAATGAATAAACAGGAATGTTACAGCAGTGGACAAGGTGTATGACCTGGCAGGGTCAAGGATTGATCTATTTGGTTGGCATTAATAAACAATGAAAGTGTTCTTATAATACCAGATAATATTAAAAGTCGAGTAGGTAGTGCTCAGATTCTGCACACAGCCTCCTCAGTAGTCCCTAGTTTATCAGACTCTTTTTGACAAAACTTTTCCATTTATTTCTTTGGGATTTTTAAAAATAGTTTCACACAAGAACAGTTAGCCACATTTCATAAGATGAAGATCAGCTGCTGTCTATTTCCAAATTTCTTTTGCCTGATTTTGATCTTGCTCTAGTTAGAAAATGAAAGGTTTGGTGTGTGACAAATGGATGTTTTCCAGATGATGCACAATGTTCCAGATTATTATTCCTCCCCATGGGTTCCTGTACAACTGGAGCGCTCAGTTCTGATGTTGGATACTGGTTGCCATGGTTGTCATGGAGCTGGGATATGCAATATCCCTGAACATTATTGGTTATTGTGGTTCTCATGGAACTGGGACGGTCAATGATAATGATCATTATGGTATACAATGGTTGTCATGGAACTGGGATGTGCGACGTTCGTAACTCTTCGTGTTCATGGCAGTTTCATGGAACTGGGATATGGCATGTCTCTCACTCTCATTGTTCATTTGATATGCCTGTCAAAACACTTTCATGCAATAGGATTTCAGTATGTAGTTTTGCCCATTGTAAATGGAGCATTTATTAACTTGTGAGAAAATTACAATTGGATGTTACTCTGTGCTCTGTGAGAGGCTTCACCCAAGTCTTTTATGTGGTATGAGGTATTCATTCAGCTATGGTCCACCAAATGTTAACAAACAGACTGTGAGATTAGCTTCTGCAATGGATGACTTGATATCTCTTGTTGGGTCCTGTCTCTGCAATGTTATATTCTTGTGAACCAAGTACCATGACCATCATGAAGAATGTTGACAACGATGACCAAGTGCCCAAAAATTTGACAAGTTTGCATTCACCTAGCTCTTTTCATGACTGAATTCTGAAGTGCTTTATTGTCTATGAAGCACTTGGCAAATTAATCTCATTACTGTTGCAATGTAGGAAATGAACTGGCTCATTTGCCTATAGGAAGCTCCCACGAATAGACATGAGATGAACAATCGAGTAAACTGTTGTTGACTGGGGGAAGGATTTGGCCAGGACACAGGAAGAAGTCCCGTGCTCTCCACCCTGGGGGGATATTATGAATGTACCATCTGAAACTCACCAGTGCAGCAACCCCACAGCACCACAGTGAGCAGTCAGTTTGTAGAGTGTGCCCAAATGTCTGTGATGAAACTCAAAGCCTATAAAATATGATGGTTGAACCGATTGCAAACTGCAGCCTATTGAATGCATCAAAGCGTACTTCAACAGTGTCAGTTCAGTAGGAATTGCAGACAGAAACTGTCAGAATCAGAGATTTTCATTTTACTCTGACAATGCAGCTACAAATGGTCTTTACGCCCAGAAAGCAAGTAAGAGGTGTGTGCTTGAGGGAGCTGTGCACAGGTTTCTGAATTCAACTACAACTTACTTTAAATTACTAAACAGGTTTCAGCAGCTGTGAAGGTTTCTGCTCAATACAAAGTAAGGTGAAAGATTGAAATCAAGCAGGTCGATCTATAACCTGGACCCTACACTAGCGAGGAATTTCTCCATAACCATGAAACTCTAGGTGGAATTCTACCTTCTCCCTGAGTCGTTCATCCGAGGGTCAGCCTGCTTCAAGGCATAGCACTCTTAACTTGTGGTTTAAAATTCCCATTCTATAAACCCAGGCACAAAATCTGTGCTGATGTTACCCATGCATTACAAAGGAAGTGCTGTACTGTTGTAAGTGCCATTTTCCAAATGAGACGTTAGACTGAGAATCATCTTGGATGGATCTACAAAACTCCATGGTACTGTTCTAAAAAACAACAGGAGAGTGCTCTCCACTGCCCTGTTGAACAAATAATCACTCTCAACAACAACAATGTGTACTTATACAACACCTTTACTGTCATAGAATGTCCTAAGTTCCTTGAAAACAGCATTATTAAATACACTTTGAAGCCAACATTTCAGGATTCTTGATATCTTAGGCAAAGATTAAGGTGTTGAGATGCAAATTAAAGGAGAAAGGAGGGGTGGAGAGAATTAGTGAGGGAATTGCAGACCTTGGTAATTGAAATCACAGCCGCCAGTGGCAGTGGGATTAAGAGTGAGGTTGCTCAAGAGGTTAGAAATGGAGGAACATAAACATCCCATGAGCTGTAGGGCTGTAGGAGGTTATATAAGGTGGAGTCCTATCCTACAGAGAGAAAGAGAAATTTAAAATCAAGAACTGTCTGAGAGCTCAAATGTTAAGTCTGTTTCTCTCTCCAGTGATGCTGCCTGAGTGTTTCCAGCTTTCTTCAGTACACTTCTACTTAAAATCAAGGTGTCGCTTAAATGGGAGGCAAAGTAAGATAACAAACACAGGGGTGCATTAGTGCAGGTTGTGACATGGACAGTGGACTATCAGATGACCTCAAGGTTACAGGCAATAGATATTGAAAGCTGATCAGGCAGTGCATTGGAATAATTAAGGCATGGGTTAACAAAGGCATGAATGAGAATTTCAGCAGAAGATAAACTGAGGTAGAGTCAGGGAAAGATGCGGAAAGGGAAGTGCAGGCTAATTGATGGTGCGGTTATGTGGTTGCAAGTTCAATGTGACATCCAAGATTGTGAACAGTTCACCCTCAAAGCATTGCAGGAAGAGGGTTATAGAGCCATAGAAATGCACAGCATGGAAACAGACCTTCAGACCACTTGTCCATTCCGAACAGACTTCCTAAATTAATCTAGCCCCATTTGCTAGCATTTGGCCCATATCCCTCTAAACCTTTCCTATTCATGTACCCATCTAGATGCCTTTTAATTGTTGTAATTGTACCAGCCTCCACCACTTCCTTTGGCAGCTGATTGCATACATGCACCACCTTCTGTGTGAAAACGTTGCCCCCGAGGTCCCTTTTAAATCTTTCCCCTCTCACATTAAACCTATTCCCTCTAGGTTTGGACTCCCCCACCCTGGGGAAAAGACCTTGACTATTCACCTTATCCATGCCGCTCATATTTTTATAAATTTCGATAAGGTCACCCCTCAGCCTCTGGTGCTCCAGGTTAAATTGTCCCAGCCTATTTGGCCTCTCCCCAGCCTATTCGGCCTTTAGCTCAAACCCTCCAAGTCCCGGTAACATCCTTGTAAATCTTTTCCGAACCCTTTCAAGTTTCATAACATCTTTCCTACAGCAGGGAGAATTGAATGAAATATTCCAAAATTTAGAAGGTGACAATTTTTGGTGCGGACCAAAATCGTTTTCCTCTTCCTTATGTTCACTTGGAGGAACATTCTACTTGTCCATGAGGTCGGAGAAGCAACCGATAGGCTTTTCTATTGTCAAGACAATGTCACTGAAAAAAAATCACATTGCCTCATCATAATTATATTTCTGTATGTGGGACTTGGCCTTGGATAAATTGACTCTTCACTTCCTAGGTTCGCTTCCAACATGTTTCACACCCTGGGGTTGTGGAAAGTGCTACATGAGTATGTGTCATGTCGTTACTTTTTTTCTCTGTGTTGCTGCTGTTCTGATACAGCAGTAACTTTTATTTACAGGTTGCTGCGAGCTGTATGTATCCCTCAATGAATGCAATGTGATTTAAATATTTATCAAGCAAAGGAATATCTTTTTCGGCTTAACATAATAATGACTTGCACTTTCTGAGTTTATATTTCACTGAGCAGCACTATGGAATCAAGAGGTTCCATATTGCTCTCTGTAAATAACAAGCTGCGATAGGTACCAGATACTGAGGAGGTGAAATGATGTCAAGCCACTATAATCAGTCCATTCAAACCTTCGTCAGCCATGGTTAGTGAATTTACCATGAAACATTTATGCATTTTGGATTAGGGATGAACATGTAAGAGGTGAATAAATGTTTCTTTCAAATTTGTTTGTCATCCCTAAATATAGTGTCTGTTTGTGCTCTGTGAAATACTTAATTAATGATGTAATTTATCATTTCTAAGCATTTTTCCCATCCTTTACACAATCTGTTTTTGTGGATGTCAGGAATCTGCTGACCTACCATCCAAAGACCCTCTGCTCCTTGCATTGATGCCACCCAATGATTGCTAAAGATGGAATTTGATTTATTTGCAACTCCTCTCTTAGCCCTTCTTCGAAATGGTGACGCGGGGTGATTTGCATCCAACTGAGGGAGCGGAGAGAGCCTTAGTTTAGTATATCGACAAAAGGACAGCACCATGGCCAATGCAGGGTTCCTTCAGAACTGCCCTGGGTGTGTTATAAGCTCAGGAGAGGCACTATGATACCACGACCTGTCTCTGGCTCAGAGGTGGTCTCTTGCCAATGCTGAGTTAACCACCAACCCACAAAACACCAGTACCCCTGGCAGCTTACTCCGGTGTGGACGGCATTACAGCCAATTCTGCCATCAACATTCAATCAGTCCCCAGCAGGGATTACAAAGCAACCATCAGATCTGGACCAAAAGCTCATTTTGTTCTTTCATGGAATGTGGAGTTTTCTTGATAAGGCCAGTACTTGTTGCCCATCCCTACGCGACCCCAAACTAAGGGACTTGCTTGACCATCTCATTGGGCAGTTAAGAGATGAAAACACTGCTGCTCGTCAAAAATCCCTGGCAGGGCAGCTCGGGCACAAGTAGGATACTGACAATTTCATAATGATTTCAGCAACAATATTTTGGATGTATAATATAAACATAGCACAATTGGCACAAGGAAATTTCCCAAAGTTTCATCAAAAATAATTAAGGACAATGAACAATAATTGGGCAGACTGTTTATTAGGAGAGGTGACCAGAGACAAATCACCTGGTTAAAGTGATGGACTTTAAGAATGTTATTAAATTTGTGAACATAGAACATAGAACATAGAACATTACAGCGCAGTACAGGCCCTTCGGCCCTCGATGTTGCGTCGACCTGTGAAAACCAATCTGAAGCCCATCTAACCTAAACTATTCCATTATCATCCATATGTTTATCCAATGACCATTTAAATGCCCTTAAAGTGGGCGAGTCTACTATTTTTGCAGGCAGGGCATTCCACGCCCTTACTACTCTCTGAGTAAAGAACCTACCTCTGACATCTGTCCTATATCTATCACCCCTCAATTTAAAGCTATGTCCCCTCGTGCTAGCCATCACCATCCGAGGAAAAAGGCTCCCACTGTCCACCCTATCTAATCCTCTGATCATCTTGTATGTCTCTATCAAGTCACCTCTTAACCTTCTTCTCTCTAACGAAAACAGCCTCAAAACCCTCAGCCTTTCCTCATAAGACCTTCCCTCCATACCAGGCAACATCCTGGTAAATCTCCTCTGCACCCTTTCCAATGCTTCCACATCCTTCCTATAATGCGGTGACCAGAACTTTACGCAATACTCCAAGTGCGGCCGCACCAGAGTTTTGTACAGCTGCAACATGACCTCATGGCTCCGAAACTCAATCCCTCTACCAATAAAACCTAACATACTGTACGCCATCTTAACAACGCTATCAACCTGGGTGGCAACTTTCAGTGATCTATGCACATGGACACCGAGATCTTTCTGCTCATCCACACTACCAAGAATCTTACCATTAGCCCAGTACTCTGTATTCCTGTTACTCCTTCCAAAGTGAATCACCTCACACTTTTCCGCATTAAACTCCATTTGCCACCTCTCAGCCCAGCTCTGCAGCTTATCTATGTCCCTCTGTAACCTACTACATCCTTCTGCACTATCCACAACTCCACCGACTTTGGTGTCATCCGCAAATTTACTAACCCATCCTTCTACGCCCTCATCCAGGTCATTTATAAAAATGACAAACAGCAGTGGCCCCAAAACAGATCCTTGAGGTACACCACTAGTAACTGAACTCCAGGATGAACATTTCCCATCAACCACCACCCTCTGTCTTCTTACAGCTAGCCAATTTCTGATCCAAACCGCTAAATCACCCTCAATCCCATGCCTCCGTATTTTCTGCAATAGTGTCAGGTCTGGCAGAGAGGATTAACAAGGGAGTGGAAAAGAGAAGAATTGAAGAGACAGATGGATCTGCCACAGATACTGGGTTAAAAAATGTTGGGGAGAAAGATAGGAGATGGTCATTTCGTCTCTTTCATCATTCAGCTAGATTAAGGTTGACCACTTCCTCATGAGGGTGTGCAGTGACACTCAGTTGGTAATGCATTCATTTCAGCGGCACGGTGTCTCAGTGGTTAGCACTGCTCCCTCACAGCGCCAGGGACCTGGGTTCGATTCCCCCACAGGCAACTGTCTGTGCGGAGTTTGCACATTCTCCACACGTCTGCTTAAGTTTCCTCTGGGGTGCTCTGATTTCCTCCCACAGTCCGAAGGTACACAGGTTAGGTGGATTAGCCATAGGAAATGCAGCCCTACAAGGGACAGGGTAGGAGGTTGGGGATAGGTTTAGGTGGGATGTTCTTCAGAGATTTGGTGTGGAGTTAATAGGCCATACTGTAGGGTTTCTATGAAATCACAAGGGACTGGGATTAAGTTCCACTCCAGACCTTGAACACAAAAATTGAGGCTGATAGTCCAGTGCAGTACTGAGGGAGCATTCAGGTGTCAGACTACAGCCTCTCAGATGAGATGTTAAACTGAAAGTCCATCTGCCTGCTCGGGTGTTTGTCAAAGACCCCATGCCAGTATTTAGAAGAATAGAAGGGGAGGTATCTCTGTTGGGTATAGGTCTGATAGGGTTAATATTTGATTAGAAGATGAGTTACTCATTGGAGTAGGTGAATTTTCAGCTTTTGGTGTTTGCTTGCTGACATCAACCCTGCAAGGTCTAATCTTAAGGTAATGCAAATCCTAAAGAGAAGGTGGAAAGCACCTAGCACTCTAGCGAAATGTTATACTCCTTTTGCTCCCTGATTTTAAGCCAACCAACCTATCACAGATCGAGCTTAGAACATTTCCTCTCTATATAAACCAGTGAGTGAACCATTCCCATCAGAACTACAAAATAAAAAATTGGAAGAGCCAAAGAAAGAGAAAAAGCATCATGATTTAATCAAACGCCAGTTCGTTGTAACAATCTGTCATGTTTCTCTGTCCTGTGTATCATTGCCGAAAATATGTTTCACACAAGCCTTGACAGAGCGTTAAGAGCTGATGTATCCTTCAAGCTAAAAGGATTTGCAGTTTGCCTCATTGATGAAATCTCCCTTGGAATTGTAGATACAAAAGAAAGAATTTACATTTATATAACAACTCATCACATCCTCAGGAAATCCCAAGGTACCGTAAAACGAACAACTAACTTGCTTTGACGTGTAGTCACTGCTTCTTTTTTCAAGTGAAAAGGCCCAGCCAGTTTGTGAACAGCAAGATCCCACAAACAAATGACTGACCAGTTCACCCCTTCTGGGAGCAGTCTCCTTGTTCTGTTTGACCACTTATATGGGTCCACCTTAAAGCTATTAAGTGTCCCATCTGACTGACAGGATGCTTGACATGCAGTGACTCCCTTGCTAATCTTCACTGGATTACAGTTGGGAAATTCTTGCAACCTCCAGATTCTCTACTATCACGTTAGCCGAAACCTCCCCTCTCCCCCTGCCCCACTTTAGTGCTGGCGACAGAGCAGACTATTTCAGAGGAAATTCCTAGCTTCTGCACCTGCCTTATTGAATCGGGTTTGTGACCACAATCTTTGAAAATAAAGACAAAAGGGTTACCCAACTGAGCATCATTTGGTCCCCTGATCTGGACTTTAAATATCTTTAATTCATTGGGAGAGGGTGTCACTGACAGGGGCCAGCATCCCTAATTGTCCAGAGGGCAGTCTAAGAGTGAGCCACATTGCTGTGGGTCTGGAGCTACATGTAGGCCAGACCAGGTAAGGATGGCAGTTTCCTTCCCTAAAGGACATTAGTGAACTGATGGGTTTTTCCAACAATCGACACTGGATTCATGGTCGCCATCAGACCTTAATTCCAGCTTTTTATTAAATTCAAATTCCACCATCTGCTGTGACAGGATTTTAACGCAGGTCCCAGAACATTAGCTGTGTCTCTGGATCAATAGCCCAGCAATCATACTGCCTGGCCATCGCCTCCCCTTAAATCTGGGTGCTAAAATTTACAAGTAACATTCACACCGCACAAGTGTCAGGTCAAGACCATCCCCCTCTGGAGAGAACTGAACCATTGATTTGATCTGATATATTTATTGTCACGTGTATTTTGTTACATAATACAGTGAAAAATGTTGTATAGCGTCACCACTCTCTGGCACCATATTAAAAGACAGAAAAATAAACCAAAACATGGAATAGAAAGGCAAAAATATAAAGAAAAATGGGTCCCAACTCTGCAGTCATTTGTGTTAAGTGCTCCACCATTGGCCTGGTGACCGAGTCCCCTTTGCTGCACCAATGCTGCGTGAACAAAAGTGGCCCCTCTTCGGTGCCATCTTGCCTTCACCGATGCCCTGGCCACTTCAAGTCCTCACTGAACCTCACCAATGCAGCTGCCACCGATGCCACTGGGTACTGTACTGGCCCAAACTCAACTCCGCTGCCTCCCTGAGTCCACTTCCAGCCCATCTCACCGAAGCTGCTACTGCCAATGCCACCAGATCGCGTACAGGGCCCAAGCTCGTCACCACCATGAATCTGCGCCGGGCACAGACGCTAACGCGGCAACCAAGAGTTGGCACGATGACTGCCTCATTAACCCTTGATATTCAATGGCAATATCATCACTGAATCCTTCTTTATCCTCTCATGGAGGAGATGTTGGTGTAATGGTTGTGTGAGTGAATGAGTAATCCAGAACTCAAGGCTAACGCTCTGGGGACAAAGGTTTGAAGCCCACCATAGCAGGTGGTGAAATATTAATTGAATAAAAATCTGGAATTACAAGCTAGCCTGATGGTCGCCATTGGTAATTGTTGCGAAAACTCACCTTCTCCACTGATGCGTTTTGAGAAGAAAATCTGCATGTCTTGCTAGGTCTGACCTACATATAATTCTGGACTCACAGCAATGTGTTTGACTTCTACCAGCCCTTTGAAATAGCCAAGCAAGCCACTCAAATGAAGGATAATTAGGGACAGGCACTAACTGAATGTACCCTTCCAAGCCACACACCATCCTGACTTGGAACTATATCACTGTTTCTTCAGTGTGGCTGGGACAGAATATTAGAATTCTTCCCTATTCGTGAGTCACCATTCGTGACTCCTCAGATACTGAAGCAGTCCGTGTTCAAACGTAACAAGATCTGGACAATATCCAGGTTTGGGCTGACAAGTGGCAAGTGACATTCACGCCACACAAATGCCAGGCTATGACCATCACCAATAAGAGACAATCTAACCACCGTCCCTTGACATTCAATGGTGTTACTGCCGCTGAGCAGCCCCCACTATCAACATCCTGGGCGTTATCATTGACCAGAAACTCAACTGGACTCACCACATTAACACAGTGGCTACAAGAGCAGGTCAGAATCTAGGAATATTGCGGTGAGTAACTCTCTTCCTGACTCCTCAAAGCCTGTCCACCATCTACAAGGCACAAGTCAGGAGTTTGATGGAGTACTCCCCACTTGCCTGGATGAGTGCAGCCCCAACAACACTCAAGAAGCTTGACACCATCCAGGACAAAGCAGCCCGCTTGATTGACACCACATCCACAAGCATCCACTCCCTCCACCACCGACGCTCAGTAGCAGCAGTGTGTACTATCTACAAGATGCACTGCAGAGAGTCACCAAAGATCCTCAGACAGCTCCTTCCAAACCCACGACCACTTCCATCTAGAAGGACAAGGGCAGCAGACATATGGGAACACTACCATCTCCAAGATCCTCTCCAAGTCACTCACCATCCTAACTTGGAAATACATCGCCATTCCTTCACTGTGACTGGGTCTAAATCCTGGAATTCCCTCCCTATTGGCATTGTGGGTCAACCCACAGCAGATGGACTGCAGCGGTTCAAGAAGGCAGCTCACCACCACCTTCCCAAGGGGAAGCTAGGGATGGGCAAGAAATGCTGGCCAACCAGCAACACCCACATCTCACAAATGAATAGAAAAAAAACTCCAGAAGAGGCCTCCCCAAAGTCCTGTATAACCTCAACATGACATCCCAACTCCTCCACCCAGAAGGTCTGAGCAATGAAGGCAAGTGTGTTAAACACCTTCTTAACTACCCTGTCTACCTATGACACAAATTCAAACAATTATGACATTGAGACTGAATGCACAGTGAAGTGGCGCAATTACTAAGCCACTAAATTATGATTCTATCTGATAATACACTTTACATAACAGGACCTTCATGGGAGCAACCAAGATGGACGACCACATTCTCCACCAATTGATGTAGCCTAGCCTAGCGCCACAAGAACAAAAATTAGGAAAAGAAAACAGTTTAATTCCTTATTTCAACTGAAGAAGGCTGAAACATGTTGCTTTATACAACTGTAGGCTGATACAATGTAGGCAAGCTCTGGGCTCTGTTACACTAAATGAACTCTGATCTCATGTGTGAGATGCTTTATGATGGCTCGGAGGGAGCTAGAGCAGATTGTCTGTCCTGCTGTTACTCAGCCTTAGAAATGAGTCGTGGAATTCCCTTAGCGGAGATACAGTTGAATATTCTGAGGACCTTTCACTGACAATCTGTTTTGCTGATGGTCACTGAAGCGGGCAGTAGTTTCTTTCTGGAATAACCACATTTTTTTTTAATACAGTGAGATCAGCCAGCTACTGATTTGAAGCATTTGGATAAGGGGTTACAGTAATAAGGCTTTTGGTAACCTTCCGAGTGCAGAAGGAGTCTTAATCTTTTATCGGGCACGCAGCTGCTGAATCCCTTAAAAAAAAGACTGAGAGATAACTGAGGTAATGAGAAAGAATCAGGGGTGCATGAATTAAATTTCGTAGCTTGTTCAAAAAGCTAACACAG
Source organism: Rhincodon typus (assembly GCF_021869965.1). Classification (NCBI taxonomy): domain Eukaryota; kingdom Metazoa; phylum Chordata; class Chondrichthyes; order Orectolobiformes; family Rhincodontidae; genus Rhincodon; species Rhincodon typus. The sequence goes on from NC_063332.1 coordinate 10,214,861, forward strand.
GCATGAGGAGCCAAACGGCCTCTTTCTGTGCGTTAAAATTCTATATTGTGAAATGAAAGGGAAAAAGTACTTACTCCAGACTGCCAAAAAAAAGTGAAAAAAAGTCTTGCATTCACTAAATGTCCCAATTGTTCTAAATAGTGTTGACATGCAATGATTGTTTCATTGCATACAAATTGGAAAGCAAGCCTTATCCCAGTAATATCCCATAGTCAGCTGAATAACCAATTACAGTCATAGAGATATACAGCACGAAACAAGACCCTTCGGTCCAACTCATCCATGCCAACGAGATATTCTAAATGCAACTAGTCCCATTTGCTGACACTTGGCCCATATCCCTCTGAACTCTTCCTATTCATACACCCTTGCAGATGCCTTTTAAATGCTGTAATTGTACCAGCCTCCACCACTTCCTCTGGTAGCTCATTCCATATACGCACCACGCGCTGTGTGAAAAGGTTGCCCCTTAGATCCATTTTAAATCTTACCTCTCTCACCTTAAACCTCTAGTTTTGCACTCCACAACCCTGGGGAAAAGACTTTGTCTATTTACCCTGTCAATGCCCCACGTGATTTTATAAACTTCTATAAGGTCACCCCTCAGCTTCTGATGGTCCAGGGAAAATAACCCAGTCTATTCAACCTCTCCCTTTCGCTCTAACTCTTCAACCCTGGCAACATCCTTGTAAATCTTTTCTGAACCCTTTCAAAGTTTCACAACATCCTTCCTCTAGTGATGAGACCAGAATTGCATGCAGTATTCCAATAGTGGCCTAACCAAAGTCTGTACAACTGTCGCGTGACCTCCCAACACCCATACTCAATGCACTGACCAATAAAGGCAAGCATATCAAACACCTTCTTCATTATCCTTTCTATCTACGACTCCACTTTCAAGGAACTATGAACCTGCACTCCAAGGTCTCTTTGTTCAACGACATTCCCCAGGATCTTACCATTAAGTGTATAAGTCCTGCCCTGATTTGCCTTTCCAAAATGCAGCGCCTCACATTTATCTAAATTTAACTCCATCTGCCATTGCTTGACCCATTGGCCCATCTGATCAAAATCCCATTGTACTCTGAGGTAACCTTCTTCACTGTCCACTGCACCTCCAATTTTGGTGCCATCTGCAAACTTACTAACCATACCTCCTATGTTCACATCTCACCAATTTATGTAAATGAAGAAAAGCAGTGGACCCAGCACCAATCCTTGTGGCGTACCGCTGGAGGGCCAGTCTGAAAAGCAACCCTCCACCACCACCCGCTGTCTTCTATCTTTGAGCCAGTTCTGTATCTAAATAGCTGGTTCTCTCTGTATACCATGTGATCTAACCTTGTTAACCAGTCTACCATAATGAACCTTGTTGAACGCCTTACTGAATTAACGTGTTTTTTGATGAGGTTGGTTGAAGGGTTACTGTATTGGCCTGGCCGTTGACAGAACTCTGTTGAGAGAGACACACTTGAATTACGCAATAGGACCTTTATCATGCACATGGACAGGGAGAATGGTTTGCAGTGTAAGACCGAAAGAAATAGGAACAGGAGTAGGCCGTTCAGGCCCTCAATCCTGCTCAGTCATCAATAGGGTCACAGCTGATCTGACATTCCTCATACCCATTTTCTGGCATCTTTCCACTAACCCTTGATTCCCCTCTTGATCAAGAATCCATCTCAGCCTTAAATATACACAAGGGCGTTCTTCTTTTTATTCATTCACAGGATGAGGGTATCGCTGGCTAGGCAGCATTTATTGCCCGTCCCTAATTGCCCAGAGTCAACCACATTGCAATGGGTCTGGAGTCACATACAGGCCAGACCAGGTAAGGATGGCAGTTTCCTTCCCTAAAGGACATTAGTGAGCCAGATGAGTTTTTTTCCAACAAATGACAATGGATTCACGGTCATCATTAGACTCTTAATTCCAGATATTTATGGAGTTCAAATTCCACCATCTGCTGTGGCAGGACTCTAACCCAGGTCCCCAGAATATTATCTGGATCTCTTGATTAACAGTCCAGCGATAATACCACTAGGCCATCACCTCCCACAGGCCTCTGTCCCACTGCTCTCTGTGAAAAAGAGTTCCAAAGACTCACAACCCTCTGAGATAAGAAAATCCTCCTCATCTTAGACTATATCCTTTGGTCCTAGACCCTCCCATGAGGGGAAACGTCCTCTCAACATTTACCCTGTTAAGCCCCTTAAGAATCCTCAATGTCTCAACGAGGTCACTCCTCATTCTTCCAGACTCCAGTGAGTAGAGTCCCAATATGCCATTGCAGGCCTCCTTCTCTGAACAATATCTTGGCAGAAAGACCCATAGCCTGAGAAAGATGGGAACAGATAAAGCTGACAAGAAAAGAAGACAGCAAACAGAAGGGGAAATAAAAAAGCACTTTCTCTATTGCGAGTTGAAAGTATTGCTTCGCCTCCCAGGTTCTGCAAGTGATCAGTGGCTGACCTGTATGATCGTGTGTGAATTGATTTCAAGTTGCCTACAATACAAACAGATGAAGTTCAATTTTTTTTAAAGTAAAGCTCCATGGGATAATACTTTGAAAAGGGAATCTCTGTCTTGCAATTTCATCATGCAAACTGGGGTCAACTCCAGGGCGTAAGAAAATTATAACAAGTCATGCAAGGTCTATGTAATTTGCACCAATAAATGAGCTCCCAAATGCAATCTGTTAAAGCTTTGAAGCTGCCCCCAAAAGAAAAGAAATGAATGTTGGTGATTGATTTGAAGGACACTGGTCATTTTTTTATTCTCTTAATAAGTCCTAGATGACTTTCATTATTATAATCTACACTTTCTCAGTTCAGGGGCTCTTGCAGCACATTGGTAGTGACCCTGCCTTTGAGCTAAAAGTTTGAAGTTCCACTCCAAGGTTCGATGGCCAAGGAACACACATTCATAATGCATCGACAAACAGATTATCAACCTGTAACTCCTTCTAACACAGGTAAATGACGAATGGTAAGAGATGGGATTGCAACTTGATGGAAAGAATTTTGGAACCTTGACTATCAGTCTTCATAGCTGCAGAGTGTAACATGTATGTAAAAAGTGAATTACACCCAAGCACTGAGACTCCCTGTATGTAACTCACCACCACCATGCTATTGAGTGATACATATTCAACTAAACCAGCCACAACTGAATTGATTCAGAGATAGTACGAACTGCAGATGCTGGAGAATCTGAGATAACAAGGTGTAGAGCTGGATGAACACAGCAGGCCAAGCAGCATCAGAGGAGCAGGAGGCT
>NC_063332.1:10233139-10256404 GCF_021869965.1 Rhincodon typus
TTTCTGGAGAAGGGTCCAGACCCGAAACGTCAGCTTTCCTGCTCCTCTGATGCTGCCTGGCCTGCTGTGTTCCTCCAGCTCCACAGCTTGTTATCTCAGATTCTCCAGCATCGGCAGTTCCTACTATTTCTGACTCCTGTTCCTATTATGTATTGTCATGTAGGACAGGAGATCTCCCCATTAATATCTATCCTTCATCTAATATCAATGGATGATCTGGTCGTTAACACATTGTTGTTTGTTAGAGCTGACTCTGCAAAATGTTGGCTGCTGCATTTTCTGCACCACAATAGCATCAACACATCCAAAAAAAATTGCACAGTCTGTGAAGAGCTTTGGCATATGCTGTAGTCCTGAAACTACCCACAGAATGGGTCATATTTCAGTCCAGAAAGTTTCCAACTCAAGAAAGTGGAAGGCCTGCAGATCTTTAGGGTACTGTTGCCCCTTTACCTACTCCATCAGATCTTTAGGTACTATAGTGGCATTACCGCTGCAAGCACGATCAGATCTGCTCAATGAGAATGCTTTTGGAGTTCAGGCAGAGTTTCCAGGACAGAGTTCAGAGTTCACAAAGTTTTAGCATTTGGTATAGGTATCAAGAGGAAAGGAGCCATGGTGGATAAATGGAGCTGAGGCTCACATCATGGAAGACATAACTGAGAACAGGTGATATATCACATCGCTTCCTCCTATTCCTATGGAAACCTGCCCAATATCTAATGGTCCCTGACCCAGAAATAGAGTTAGGGGCTGTGAGAGACACCGAAAGGTGGGACGAAATCTGAAGTGGAAATTCTGGGTGAATGTCTGGAACAAGGAGTTTGGAATAAATCTCATATCAGTCACATGGACTAACACTGCATTATTGATCCACTTGTGTACACTGCTTGGAGTATTTGAAGATTAATGATGCAATTTGAGTCACAGAGATGAGTTACTGTGGCGAAAAGCATTATATTTGAGTTATAAAGAGCTGTAGGCAACATCTCGAGGTTATGGGGAGGTAGAAAAGTGAAGTACAATGACAAGAATAGGAAGAACTTGGAAACTAATATGAAGTGAACATAGTGCTCCTGAAGACACCTGTCCAAGGTCTCTGGTGTTATCTGTGTAAAACATACAAGTCAATTAGGCCAGAGAACTGATGCCTCAGCCATTCATACCAAAATCAGATGCCAAAGTGGTGAGGAACTTTTTTCCCAGTGATATTAAAGGAGGAGATATGATTTCTACACTCTACAACATTACACCTACACCTGTGGATGGAGGGATGGAAGGAACACCATTACTTGTCCCAAAATGGGTTGGGGATTTTTACAGGTATTAAGGAAATGGAAGGAGGAAATGGTCCAGATGTGATTCTTGTCTGTTGCATGTATGGCACCCAGTTGGCAACACTTGCGCCCACTGTGTCATTAGTCGGTGAGTTCGAGCTCAACTGAAGAGACTAGCACAGAACTAGCCTAACAACCCTGTGCAGTTACGGGGGAGTTACACACAATTGGAGATGCTACCTTCCAGATGAGACATTAACAGCACACTGCCTGTCCTAATAAAATGGACAGAAAGGGTATTTTCCCTGGTTTACTGGTCAAAACCTTTTCCTTGACCAACGGCAATGAAACACTGTTTGCGGACTCGTGTAATGAGCACCTAGTTGCTGCATTTTCTACACCACACCAGTGGATCACTTCAAAATGACTTCATTAGCTACAAAGCGGTTTGGCACATCACTTTAGCCATCCAAATTTCTCTTTTCTTCATTTACAGACTTCAAAAAGATGTGAATATTCAGCCTCTGCAGACCCTGTCTCTCCAAGTCGTGCCTCTACGCAGGGACAGCCATTGCTGGAGGTCAGTGCTTTTAGCAGATCCCAAACACATCTTCCATTCACTAGAAAATTGCAGCGCTCCCAATATTATTAACAGTGTCTACACGTCCCAAATCCTTAACTTCCGCAAGCTATGCTCACACGAACAATGCCCTCTGAGTCACACACCCTCTGATTTGGGTGTTTATTGTCACTTCTTCACGGTCACAAGATCATAATTGAAACTCCTCCCACCTAAAACCACAATGACAGCATCTTTCCTGCATGGACCACATCAGTTCAGGAAGGCAACCCATCATTAATTTCTTGGGAATAATTCAGAAAAGGCAACACACGTTGGTCTATGCTGGGAATGAATCGTGAAAATAATACATGCGGATACAATTTCATTTGAACTCAGCTCCATACTCCAAAGAGCTTGGCCACTTTCAAAGGCACATTTCTACTTGAAGGTGAATAACTGGTAAGTGAATTTTCTTGATAAGCATAAAAAAAGTCTTATGCAAATAGACTGTGTACTTAAGAGGATTGTGCTGAGGTCTTCCTATTACATTCAAAGCACACTTTTAGACGAGATCCTGTTCAGCATTCAAATGTTCATGCTTTCAAAAACCACAAGTAATTGACTGTGTCCCTAGATATATGATACATGCTTCTATCAATGAAACAGTCAACATTGTCGGGAACGAGACATTTTGCTCCAGTACGTGTACCTTATTGAACAAGAAGGATATGAGACCTATAGTTGATTGATGAAGAGCGGAGCCTCAAACAAGTCAAGAGAAAAAAAAATTAAAAGAAAATGATAATTGAGATTTCAGCACTGCTGGCATCTTGTCATGTATTGGGGGGAGGGAAGGAGAAAATGACAAAAAGTATAATGGCAAATAGAAACGAAAGCAGCAGGTTAACATGTGTGTAGGAGGGTTGAACTACATTGAAGACTATGAAAGAAGTTAAAAGGAAGAAAAACTCAGGGAATATTATTAATGGAGATGTTAGAATTCAAAAAGATATAAAAACTAGCATAAAGGCACTTTACCTGAATGCTTGTAGCATTCAAAACAAGGTAGATGAGTTAATGGCACAAATAGTCGCAAACGAGTATGATTTAGCAGCCATTATGGACACATGGTTACAGGATGGTCATGACTGGGAATTAAATATCCAGGGTATCAGACTATTCACAAAGACAGACAGGGAGGTAAGGGGGGTGGCATAGCTCTGATATTTAAGGATGTGAGAGATGATATAAGGTCTATGGAGAATAAGTCTGAATCCATTTGGGTAGAAATTAGAAATTCTAAGAAGAAAAAGTTACAGATAGGTGTAGTCTATAGGCCACCAAATAATAACATCACATTGGGAAAGGCAATAAACAAAACAATAACTAATGCCTGTAAAAATGGTAGGCAATTGTCATGGGGAATTTTAATCTACACGTCGATTGGTCGAACAGGTTGGTCAAGGCAGCCTTGTGGAGGAGTTCATTGAGTGTATCCGTGATAGTTTTCTTGAACAGTAGGGAATGGAACCAACGAGGGAACAAGCTATCCTAGATCTGGTCCTGTGTAATGAGACAGGAATAATTCATAATCTCATAGTTATGGATCCTCTTGGAAGGAATGATCACAATGTGGTTGAATTTAGAATACAGATTGAAAATGAGAAGATAAAATACAATACCAGGGTCCTGTGCTTAAACAAAGGAGACTACAACAGGATGAGGGAGGAATTGACTAAAGTAGACTGGAAGCAAAGACTTTATGGTGGGACAGTTGAGGAACAGTGGAGGACTTTCAAAACAATTTTTCAAAGTGCTCAGCAAATGTATATACCAGTGAAAAGGAAGGACAGTAGAAAAAGGGGTAATCAGCCATGGATGTCTAAGGAAATAAGGGAGGCTATCAACTTGAAAGATAAGGCATACAAACTGGCAAAGACTGGTGGGAAACTAGAAGATTGGGAAAACAGAAAGCCACAAAAAAAAGCTATAAAGACAAGTAAGATAAATTATGAGAGTAAACTCGTTCAGCATGTAAAGACTGATAAGCAAAAGTTTCTACAAGTGCATAAAACAAAAAAGAGTAGCTAAGGTAAACATTGGTCCTTCAGAGGATGAGAAGGGGGATTTAATAATGGGATATGAGGAAATAGCCGAGGAATAGAATATATATTTTGTGTTGGTCTTCATAATGGATAACACGAATAATATGCTAGTAATTGATGACAAGGAGACTAAGGTAGGTGAAGACCTAGCAACAATCATTATCATGAAAGAGGTAGTGTTGGGCAAGCTAAAGGAGCTAAAGGTAGACAAGTCTCCTGGCCCTGATGGAATGTACCCCAGGTTGCTAAAAGAGATGGAGGGAGAAATAACAAATGTGCTTGTGGTAATTTTCCAAAATTTGCTGGACTCTGGTACAGTTTCAGCAGATTGGAAAACAAATGTGACACCACTGTTTAAAAAGGAGATAGACAAAAGATGGGGAATTATGGGCTGGTTAACTTAACTTCTGTAGTGGGGAAAATGCTTGAAAGTATCATCAAGAAAGAAATAGTAAGACATCTGGATAGAAATTGTATGCAGCATGGGTTCGTGAAGGGCAGCTCATGTTTAACTGATATACTGGAATTCTATGAAGACAATATGAGCACGGTGGATTATGGAGACCTAGTAGATGTGGTATATCTAGATTTCAAAAAGGCATTCAACAAGGTGCCGCACAAAAGGCTGCTACATAAGATAAAGGTGCACAGCGTTATAGACAATGTATTAGCATGGATAGAAGATTGGTTAACTAACAGGGAGCAAAGAGTGGGAATTAATGAATGCTTTTCTGGTTGGAGAACAGTGACTAGTGGTGTACCGCAGGGATCAGTGTTGAGACCGCAATTGTTTACAATTTACATGGATGATTTGGAGTTGGGAACCACGCGTAGTGTGTCAAAGTTTGTGGATGACATTAAGATGAGTGGTAGAGCAAAGTGTGCAGAGGACACAGAAAGTTTGCAGAGGGATGTAGATACTTTAAGTGAGTGGGCAAAGGTCTGACAGAGGAGTATAATGTTGATAAATGTGAAATCATCCATTTTGGTTGGAATAACAATAAAAAGGATGATTATTTGAACGGTAAAAAATTGCAGAATGCTGCTATGCAAAGGGACCTGGGTGTCCTTGTGCATTAACAGGTAATTAAGAAAGTGAATGGAATTTTGTCCTTCATTGCTAGATGAATTGATTTAAAAGCAGGGAGGTTATGTTACAGCTGTATAGGGTGCTGGTGAGGCCACACCTGGAGTACTGTGAGCAGTTTTGGTCTCCTTACTTGAAAAATGATGTACTGGCACTGGAGGAGGTGCAGAGGAGGTTCACGAGGTTGATTCCAGAGTTGAGAGGGTTGGCCTATGAGGAGAGATTGAATAGATTGGGGTCATATTCATTGGAATTTAGAAGAGTGAGGGGGGATCTTGTGGAGACATATAAAATTATGAAGGGAATAAATAAGCTAAGAGCAGGGAGGTTGTTTCCACTGATGGGTGAAAATGGAACAAGAGGGCACAGCCTTAAAATTAGGGGTAACAGATTTAGGACTGAATTGAGGAGGAACATCTTCAGCCAAAGGGGTGTGAATCTGTGGAATTCCCTGCCCAGTGAAGTAGTTGAGGCTTTTTCATTGAATGTTTTTAAAGCTAAGATAGATAATTTTTCGCACAGTAAAAGAATTAAGGGTTATGGTGAGAGGGTGCGTAAGTGGAGCTGAGGCCATGAAAAGACCAGCCATAATCTTGTTGAATAGCAGAGTGTGCTCGAAGTGCCAGATGGCCTACTCTTGCTCCTGGTTCTTATGTTCTTATAGTTACTGTCCTGAAAAGGTAAAAGCTTGAAACTACTGCGTAGTGGTTTTGATATGACTAAATGCCCACCGATAACATTGTTGGTGTATGCCTGGAGTCTAATACAAGCCTAACCAATGAAGAACTGCAAGTTTCCATCCTCAAAGGACTTTACCAAACCAGTTTTGTCAATAATATGTTATTACCAATTACTGATGATAAAATATCCTCACTCTGCCAATTATTGTATTTGAATTGACATTCACTAGTTATCCAGCGCACTGTATAACTGGTCTAATCATGCAGCTAATTACAAAAGTTAACTTCCTCTCCCATGCTTATTTCCAGCCAGTGTGCACAGTATACTGTACTTGGAGCACAGTGGACTGGACCTGGAGCACAGTAATTGTTCCAATGTCAGTGTGACTCCATTTGAAGTTTGCCACATTGATTGAAGTGAGGATCTGTCCACACACTGTTCCATTGATTGGGCCATGATGTCCAACAATTACACCTGCATTGATTCAACGAGGAGTGTGTCCAAACAGAGCAGTATTAATTGAACCAATAGCTTTTCCAAGTGAGCCTTATTGATTGAGCCAGGAGCCTGTCCAACTTGAGCTCTGCTAAGTGAACCAAGAATCCATCCCCCTACAGCTGCATTCAACAAATTTTAAGCTGTTCCAATTATGACTGTTGACTGAACCCAAGTGCTCACCTATACATGGCTCAGCTTCCAACTTAGCGTGTATCAAAGGCTGGGCTTGCTCCATGGAATCCAGGAAAATTCTCATAGGTCCGGAAGGAACCGATCAAGTTTATCAATGTCTTTTTAACATTGTTATACAGCTTGCAACATTCTCTGACCTCAAGACTCTGTGAAAGAAATGTTGTCCATAAAAAGAAATTACAATCCAGGTATGGACCTTGATGGTCTAATCGTTCCCACTGACTATCAATTTTCCGGCATAATGATGTTCATTCTCCCAATCTTCTCACTGTATTGAAATGAGGATTGTTGCCAACATACCCTAATCTCACTCATGATATTTCACCAACTTTGTGCTTTATGAAGTTACCCTTTGTTTCCTCTTACAATCTACAGCTTTAGAAACATCAAGCTTGATGCCACCGAGGCAACTAATTTCTGATGTAGAACATTGAACATAGAACATAGAATATGGAACAATACAGCATAGCACAGGCCCTTCGACCCACGGTGTTGAGCTGAACTTTTACCCTAATCCTAAGGTCTATCTAACCTCCACCCCTATCTTATACTATCATCCATATGCCTGTCTAATAGCCGCTTAAATGCCTCTAATGAGGCCGACTCCACTACCCTCTCCGGCAATGCATTCCACGCCCCGACCACTCTCTGAGTAAAGAACCTACCTCTGACGTCTCCCCTATAGCTACCTCCACTCACTTTAAAACTATGCCCTCTCCTAATAGCTACCTCCATCCTCGAAAAAAGTCTCTGGCTGCCTACTTTATCTAACCTCTGATCATTTTGTACACCTCTATCAAGTCACCTCTCATCCTTCGTCGTTCTAAAGAGAAAAGCCCCAGCTCTCTCAACCTTTCCTCGTAAGATCTTCCCTCCATTCCAGGCAACATCATGGTAAATCTCCTCTGCACCTTTTCCAACACTTCCACATCTTTTCTGTAATGAGGTGACCAGAACTGGACACAATACTCCAGATGTGGCCGAACCAGGCTTTTGTATAGCTGGAGCATAACTTCACGGCTATTGGACTCAATCCCTCCATTAATGAAAGCTAACACATCATACGCTTTCTTAACAACTTTATCCATCTGGGTGGCAGCTTTCAGGGAACTGTGAACATGAACCCCAAGATCCCTCTGCTCCTCCACACTGCCAAGAATCTTTCCGTTAACCCCGTATTTTGCTTTCAAGTTTGTCCTTCCAAAATGAATCACCTCACACTTTTCGGGGTTAAACTCCATCTGCCACTTCTCAGCCCAGCTCTGCATCCTATCAATGTCCCAATGTATCTCATCTTGTATTTAACTCCTCTCAGCTTCTGTGATATTGTGTGTTGCTCATCTTGTTTCTTCAGAGGGGTTCCTGAGAGTTACAAGGTTAAAACCTGGTCAATGTTAACTGAAATGTAAGCTAATTTATTCATAAACATCAGCCCTATCAAACTAACAACCTGACCATATCAGTCGAATCAAGACACTGAATAAAGGTAGCCAATCTAAATCAAAACAACACAGTTCAGATACAACTTTTTTGATCACACCGAGAAAGCACATATAAAGGATGTTACTAAGCTAGAGAGGGTTCAGGAGAGATTTGCCAGGATGTTGCCAGGTCTGGAAGGTTTGAGCTATAAAGAAAGGCCAGATAGGCTGGGACATTTTTTGACTGGAACATAGGAGGTTGAGAGGCAACCTTATAGAAGTTTATAAAATCATGAAGGGTAAAGACAGAGTTTATGGTAGTTGCCTTTTCCCTAGGATGGGGGGTTTCAAGACGAGGGAGCACATTTTTAAGGTGAGAGGAGAAAGATTTTAAAAAAAGACATAAGCGGCAAATCTTTCACACAGAGGGTGGTTTGTGTGTAGAATGAACTTCCGGAGGATGTGTGTACAATTACAATGTTTAAAAGACATTTCGTTAAGTACATGAATAACTCACAGGGAGGCGATGGCCTCGTGGTATTATCGCTGGGCTTTTAGTCCAGAGACTCAGGGAACCTGGGTTTGAATCCGTTCACAGCAGATGGTGCAATTTGAATTCAATTTTTCTAATTAAACCTGGAATTAGGTGTCTAATGATGACCATGAATACGTTGTCAATTGTTGGGAAAAGTCCATCTGGTTCACTAATGCCCTTTATCGAAGGAAACTGCCATCCTTACCTGGTCTAGCCTATATGTGACTCCAATCTACAGCAATATGGTTGATTCTTGACTGGCCGTTGGGCAATAAATGCTGCCTAGCCAGCGACGCCCTCATCCCATGAAAAAATTAACAAAAAAGAAAGGTTTGGAGGGATATGGGCGAGGAGCAGGCAGGTGGGACTAGTTTAGTTTGGGATTATGGTCAGCATGGACTGGTTGGGCTGAAGGGTCTGTTTCTGTGCTGTACGAATCAATGACTCTATGTATGTGACAAAGATCTATTCCTTCATTGTTGCTAGGAGCAAATCCTGGAATCTCCCTTTCTAATTGTTATACCTCAGCGTTCATTCAAGAGTGCAGCTCACCACAGTTTCTGAAGAGCAATGAAGATGTTGAATGAATGCTACGCTTGCTTAAAATGCATGGATGAATCAAATAAAAAAGAATTGCAGACACTTCCTGAAATGGCAATCCTTGCAAGAAACATTATCATTTCAGAATCACTCCAAGATGTCAATGTTTACAATGAACTGACCACTCTGGCACCCTCATGATCCTTATAGGGACCTGGAAATGACAGACACCCAATACGAGGACAACAATCACTACCATTGTAAAAACTGTTTATCAGGCTGGTGACTAATGAGCTAAACTGCTAATGGCAGAACCATTTTGGCTGTTAGCACACTTGCCTGGGTAAGAGGCCAGCTCAAATAGTCGGACATATTCATGAGGAGAGGATCTGATAGAAACTGATAAAATTCTCACAGAACTAGACAGGGTAAACACAGGAAGGATGCTCCCAATGACCAGGAAGTCAGAACTGTGGTCACAGTTTACGGATATGAGTAGGCCATTTCGGGCTGAGATGAGGAGAAATTTCTTCACCCAGAGAGTGGTGAGCCTGTGGAATTCTCTGCCACAGAAGGTGAATGAGGCCAAAACACTAGATGTTTTCAAAAAGGAGTTAGATATTATCTGAGGGCTGAAGCAGGAAAAGGGTACTGAATTCGATGATCATATTGAATGGCACAGCAGGCTCGAAGGGCTGAATGGCCTACTCCTGCTTCTATTTTCCATATTCCTACGAGAACTGCTTTGGAGAGTTGTCACTTTTTGGATGAGATGCTAAACTGAGGTTGTGCCTGCTCTTACCAAGTGTAGGTGAATTATTCACTTACCACTGGTTGGAGAGGAGTCAGAAAATTGTACTGGCTATAAAAAGATATTAATTTATAACCATCAAAATAGATTGTCTGACCATTACCTCATCGCTATTTGTTGTACCTTGCTGAGTGTAAATGAGATGCTGCGGTCATAGTGACTATACTTCAAAGTAATTTATTCATTGAAAAATGCTCTGGGATGTCCTGAGGATGTGAGTGGTGCTCTATAAATGGGAATTCTTGCTATTCGGTGTGAACAAGTGAAAGAGATAGTGTGTATCAAGATGAAGCATCTGTTGACATGTTTAATTATTGAACTGACTGTAACAATACCAATTCAACTCACGCTGGGAGCCCTGGCTAAAGACTGGTACCATAATTTAAACCTCCAAGTCAGCATTTCCTGCATATACCATTGCTAACACTCTGGGGCTGAGCTTCCTCGCTAAAGTGAGTTTGAAATCAAGCTGGGATGGTATATTGTGGGTGAAAGGTAGCGAGCCAAAGGGTCCTCATTAGGAGTCACCGAATCTCCTTTTCCTCCTCTGCTGATCCTATTTAGATCCTCCCACACCTTTAGAAATGGGTTTTGTTTCATTCACCTTCACTGACATTTCTTCCTCGTTTCTTTAATCTGTTTGACGGCTTTGTGTTTGTGTGACAGGAGGCCTGTGTGCCCCAGAGTTACATGAACTTAGTGTAGAGAGGTGCTGGGGGATGGTTAAGGGGATGGGATCAGCCCACACAGTGGATCGCCTCTGATGGGCAAAGCAGAGACCTGAAAGGAGATATCTCCCCGTCTTGCCTAAAAGTAATTGCATAGTGAAAGCTGCTGGGCTATTCACTTTGCTACCGCCTTCCCCTACTCACATTAAACAGTGAGAGAGGCTAAATGGAGCCCTTACGTGGCCATTAATTTGACCATTTTTGGAGCTCAACAGGATTCACGGGTAGGTGGGCTGCTGAATTCCCGTGTCCCCACCCATGATAACGCGGGAGACAGATCTGTAGTGCTGCAGGAAGACAGCAGGATGGTCACCCACTTTGCTTCATCGGCCCTCACGCCATTTTCAAATACATTGGTATTGACCCATAGAGTTCTCCATGACCCATCACTGACAGGTACTGACCCATACAGGTTCCCCTGACCCATCACTGACAGGTACTGTCCCATACAGGTTCCTCTGACCCATCACTGACAGGTACTGACCCATAGAGTTCTCCATGACCCATCACTGACAGGTACTGACCCATAGAGTTCTCCATGACCCGTCACTGACAGGTGCTGAATTGCACTAGACCGATTTCAAATGTAATCTCTTGAACAGCCTTGACTAATTCATCACTGAAGGGATGTGAGCATCGCTGGCAGGGCCAGCATTTATTACTCATCCCGAATTGCCCTTGAACTGAGTGGCTTATTTGGGTATTTCAGAGAGCCAATAAGAGACAACCACTTTGCTGTGGGTCTGGAGTCACATGTAGGCTAGACCAGATGAGGATGGCAGATTTCCTTCCCTGAAGGACAGATTTTTTAAAATAAAATTTGACTTCACCATCTGTCATGGTAGGATTCAAATGTATATCCCCAGACCTTTAAGACTGAGATGAGGAGAAACTTCTTCACCCAGAGAGTAGTCAGCCTGTGGAATTCACTACCACAGGAAGCAGGCAAAGCCAAAACATTGACTATTTCCAAGAAGGTGTTGAATAAAGTTCTTAGGGCAAAAGGATATTGGGAGAAAGCAGAAACAGGGGATTGAGTGAGATGATCAGCCACGATCCTATTAAATGGTAAGGCATGTTTGAAGGCCTAGGTGGCCTACTCCTGCTACTATTTTCTATTTTTCTACACCATTAGCCTGGGCCCATGGATTACTAGTTCAGTGATCTTATCGCCACACTATGGCCTGTGCTATAATTGTCTTTATTCATTAATTAAGTTATCATCCTTTCTGTCTTGGGTGATGGGCATTGCTGCAGCATTTTAGAATCTGTTGTGCTGCCTTTCTTCAATCAATGCAGTCCTTGAAGTGAGTCCCTAACAGAGAGTTTCCAGGACTCTGTTCCACTGACATAGAAGAACATATAATTTGGGAATGTTATCCAAGTTGAAAGGTGACCGGGAAGCTTGTGTTCCCTTGTCCATCCTGTGGTGGAGGTGACAGGATGGGGAGCTACCATCAAAGATGGTAGAGATGGGCAATAAATACTGGCCCAGTCAGCGATGCCCACATATCATGAATTAATTGTAAAAAAAGATGTCCAGACAAGCTGGCAATAGAATCAACAGAGAATGGGGGAAGAAAAAGGGGATAGAGAACCAAAAAACTGCAGGGAGGCGATGGACTAGGGCACCTGGGTTCAATTCCTGCCATGGCAGATGGTGGAATTTGAATTCAATTAAAAAAAAATCTGGCATCAAGAGTCTA
The DNA here is from genome assembly GCF_021869965.1 of Rhincodon typus. Taxonomy (NCBI): domain Eukaryota; kingdom Metazoa; phylum Chordata; class Chondrichthyes; order Orectolobiformes; family Rhincodontidae; genus Rhincodon; species Rhincodon typus. Next base: position 10,245,283 of record NC_063332.1, read on the forward strand.
ATGATGATCATTGTTGATTGTCAGGAAAAACCTATCTGGTTCACTAATGTTCTTTAGGGAAGGAGAGTGCCATCCTTACCCGGTCTGACCTACATATGACTCCAGACCCACAGCAATGTGCTTGACTCTTAACTGGCCACTGCACAATTAGGGATGGGCAATAAATGCTGCCATTCTGAGCAACATCCTGATCCTGTGAATGAACAGAAAAATGCTAACCCTTATTCTAAATGGCTCATTCTTTACAATGGTGCGGAATAGTTAAAATGCATTTTCTGTCATTTCCAAAGAGTGTGAAGGGAACTGGTCTTCAAACCTAATTGACATAAAATAAATCATAATTCACATGTACATTATATTAAGAAACCAAGTTGCTGATCTATCAAGCTTTCTTTTAAACATGAAGCATTAATCAGTTTTACTTTGGATCACATAGGCACTAGCTGTCAAGGGTTTCGTGTGCAAGTTATTATTGCAGGATTTGTTGACAGATATTGACAAGATTTTTGACACAACAAAATACAGTCAAAACATCTATTAAATGTAAAGAATGCAGTGATATTTATGTAGAACATGTGCAGAACATTGCCTGGGTCTCTGGATTAACAGTCCAGCAATAGTACCACTAGGCCATTACCTCCCCATACGTGTCTTTTATTATGTGTGAAGGATTCATCTGCCTTTCTGGGCAGATAAAGGCATCGGTAGGAGGTCAGTTAGTTCAGTTGGCTGGGCAGCTTGTCTGTGATATGGAGTGACGCCAACATTGTGGATTCAGTTCCCACATTGGCTGAGGTCACTGTGAAGATCCTGCCTTAGTACCTCTACCCCTCAGCTAAGAAGTGTTGACCCTCAGGTAAAACCAATCATTTCTCTCTAAGGAGACAGTGGGACAATGGCGACTTAATTCTTAAAAGCTCCCAACAACCCTATTTCAAAGAAGTGAAGGGATAGTCTTGTCAGGAGCTCTGATCATCAGCAACCAACATAAGAACGTAAGACAGAGGAGCGGGAATAGGCTATCTGGCCCATCGATCCTACTCCGCCATTCAATAAGATCATGGCTGATCTTTTCATGGACTCAGCTCCACTTACCTGCCCGCTCACCATAACCTTAATTCCTTTACAGTTCAAAAATCTATCTTTGCCTTAAAAACATTCAACGAGGCAGCCTCAACTGTTTCACTGTGCAGGGAATTTCACAGATTCACAACCTTTTGGATGAAGAAGTTCCTCCTCAACTCAGTGCTAAATCTGCTCCCCCTTGTTTTGAGGCAATGCCCCCGACTTCTTGTTTCACCTGCCAGTGGAAACAACCTCCCTGCTTTTACCTCATCTGTTTAAATTATATGTTTCTATGAGATCCCACCGCATTCTTCTAAATTCCAATGAGTACAGTCCCGGTTTTGTACTGACTGCGAGATCCTTCATTGGGGTTATTAACCTGGGCCAGTCAGGAAAGCCCTGGCTGGCCAATACAAGCAGGAGATTTAGAATCTCCTCTGTTCGGGGGAGTGACTCCGAGCTGGCTGGCTACAGCCAGTGGACTGTGCACAAGTAAACAAAGGGTGATTTGGTGACAGGACACCGGCCTCTGTGCAGTTATTTCAAGTCTACTCAAGCTCTCCTCGTAAGCCAACCTTCTCAACATCACTGAAGTCAGATAATGTGATCACTAATCAGAAAAATGGGAGCAGGAGTAGGCCATTCGGCCTTTTTGAGTCTGTTCCCCACTCAGTATGACCATGGCTGATCCTCTGTCTCAGTAATTCTCAATGCTTTTAAAATCTGAACCTCTTTCTCAAATAAGCTCATTTCTGCTTGTGAAGTCCTCCTATGCATAGGTTGGGTACTGCATTTTCAATATTACAGTAGTGATTATGGATTGAATTTCCCAAAATAAACATTTTCACACAGTGAGTACTTAGGTTATGGAATGCCTACAAATGTGGTAGAAGTAGGTTCATCTGAGACACTCAAGAGGGCGTATGTGTGCTGGGATATGAAAATATGAATACGATATATCAGAGCTCTGATGAAGAGTCATCCAGACTTGAAACATTAGCTTGCTTTCTCACCATGGATGCCGCCTGACCTGCTGTGATCTCCAGCATTTCTTGTTTTTAGTACAGATTCCAGCATCTGCAGCAATTTGCTCCGACATTTGTTCCTAGCAATGGGTACGCATCTGATTCACTGGGAAAGCTGTCTGTTCTCATGAGGAAATTATTTCAGGACCGACCTTTTATGACAGCCAGAGCCTCCTGAGGTATTATTGTTCTCATATGTTAAAACAGCAAGGTCCACCATCCGTACTTTCTCTATTGGGGGTCTGGCTGTTTTACTGGAATGTTCTTTGGAAATGGTCCCCCAGGGGCTTCAGTTTGGCACTGGGTTGGAAGCAGATTGGCACTGTTCCCCTTAGGCTTGGTCAGATGAACAGAATATCGAGATTAACAAAATCATAAATGGTTTTCATAGGGTAAACATGGAGGAAACATTTTCAGTGGTGGGAGATCTAGTAAACAAAGAATGGAAATTTAGGTGACCAGGTAAACAACCAGAGATAATGAGAGCAGAGGTTTTCCTAATTTATTTACCAGATGTGGGCATCACTGGCTGGGCCTGCATTTATTGCCCAGCGGGCAGTTAGGAGTCTATAGAACTGGAGTCACATGTAGGCCAGACCAGGTAAGGATGGCAGTTTCCTTCCCTAAAGGGCATTAGTGAACCATTTGGGTTTTTCCCCCAACAATTGATGACAGATTCATGGTCATCATTAGACTCTTAATTCCAGATTTTTAAACATCGGATTCAGATTCCATCATTTGCCATGGCAGGATGTGAACCTGGGTCCCTAGATTAACAGTCCAGTGACAATACTGTTACATCATCACCTCCCCTTGATGCTATAATCAGAAATTTACTGCCTGAAAAGATTGTGCAAGCAGATTCAACACTTAATCAAAAAGTGCTTAAAAGTAAGTATTTAAAAGGAAATTTGAAAGCTCAGTGCCTAAACACTTATCTGAGAGGAGGCCCAGGAGGTGGATTTCGGGACACAAACAGCAGCTAGCACCATTGCAGAGCATCTATGAAGTTATTTCTTCCCTCTGAATTCCCTATTGGATTTGTAAGTGATCATCTTCTATTGATTGCTCCTCGTTCTGCTCTCTCCTGCAAGTGAGAACATCTTTTCTAAAGTGGCCTATCAAATCCTTTCAGAATTTTGAAGATGACTAGGAGATCCCTCGTTTGTCTCTTTGCTATCTGGAGGTTCTGTCACTTCATTAGGTGTCCCCTCTCCATTCTGGTATCATTTTAGTGGCACCTCAACCACAACGATGATGAGATATATTCTGCTCCCCCAGTCAATATAAAACTAATCCTAGAATTTCTACAGTGTGAAGCAGGCCCTTTGGCTCATCAAATCCATTCCAAACTTCTGAAGAGCATCCCACCCCATCCTTGTAACCTGGCATTTCCCATGGCTAACCCACCTCAGCTAGCATATTCCTGAACACAACGGGCAACTTAGCATAGCCAATCCACCTAACCTGCACACCTTTGGACTGTGGGAGGAAACCAGGGGAACCCACGCAGACAATGTACAAACTCCACACAGACAGTTGCCTGAGGGTGGAATCGGACCCAGGTCCCTGGTGCTGTGAGGCAGCAGTGCTAACTGCTAAGCCACCGTTATTGAATGGTGGAGCAGACTTATTGGGCCAAATGGCCTGATTTTGCTCCTGTAGCTTATGACTGCATGGTCTATAAGCAGGTTAATCAGTCATTTGTTGCAAGATGCCTGTGGGATATTGCTATTGCCAAACAGGCTACAGATCTAGAGATAACACAGTGTGGAGCTGGAGGAGCACAGCAGGTCAGGCAGCATCAGGGGAGCAGGAAAGGTGAAATTTCTGAAGAGGGGTCCGCACCCAAAACGTCAACTTTCCTGCTCCCTTGCTGCTGCCTGGCCTGCTGTGTTCCTCCAGCTTCATACTATGCTATCTCTGACTCCAGCATCGGCAGTTCTTACTATCTCTGAGGCTACAGATGTACATGCATTATGCTTCAGGTTGTGTCTTTTGAAGATGTTTCAGGGCTAAGTCTTTCAAATGTACTATGACTGCAGGTTTGATCATGCCTTCACCGCCTTTCCTGTTGACATGTATTTCATCTTTCACTCCATCACTTACAAAGAAGAAATTTTTTAAAAGATATTCTTTTTTGGGATGCGGGTGTCACTGGCAAGACTGGTACTTTTTGTCTGTCCCTAATTGCCATTGAATTTAGTAGCTTGGTAAACTGTTCCAAATGACAGTTAAGAATCTGCTATTTTACAATAGAACTGGAGTCACATGTAGGCCAGACTGACTAAGGAACGGAGATTTCTTTCCCTGAAAGGACATTAGTGAATCAGATGGATTTTGCAGCAGTTAATGAGAGTTTCAGCGTCACAATGGTTGCATTATGGCCATGGATCATGACATCAGGTCACTGATGGACATATTGAATTATTAATTACAATATGTGTCATTTTTAATGAGGGCTGCTACAGCCAAAAAATGACGGCAGTGTAAATTCAAAGAATGTCTGGCAGAGTCCTTTGTGGACTCATGGGATATCGCACGTGTCAGGGAAACTTCAAATAGAAAGACCAACCAGGAGGAGATAATGAAAGGCTGACTACCCAAATCCTTCACAGCAAGAGGCCATCCCCTGCAGACTTGTCTTCCATGAATATCCAAAAATACAGGGAAAATGGGAAATTCAACTCTTCTTTCTTTGTGGTTTTGTCATTTGACATCCTAATGTGTGAACTAGCATTCTGTGAAGGTTACAATTTGAAGACAGCCATTAAACACTCCTGCACTGTTGGCAAAGAAAGAGGTTTAAACTCTCACTCTGAGTGCTACCAGCCAGCCACTCTCAAAAGCAACCAAGTCAAAAGAATCTCAAGCAAACTGCAAAACCAAGCATCTGAAAAGTGACTGCCAATGTCAATGTTACTGGTATCATCCACTGTAAAGGCTTTCATTATCCATATATTATCTCCATACACAATTATAAACTATCTATTATCTACACTTCACAAGTGTCTCAGAGACTGATCTGATTTCTTTTAACTTCTGTCTTTTTTTTTGACTTACTGCTTATTCTAATCTGTGTGTGCTCTGTGTGTTGTGTTATTATTTCTTCTTGCATTTAGTAACTGATACTCTCTCTCTAAAGGATGTATCCTTTCAGGAAAGTCTGACTAAATTGGCTTCTTTTACAACACAAATTAATTGTGGGTCAGAGATGATGGTAGCAAATGGACCTTTTTTAAATGAACTGTGTCTAACCAACCGAGAGAGTGGACGAATAAAGAGGAGCCAATTCATTCCTCCTCATTCAAGACATCAATGATTTGAGGTATGCCTATCATAAACTATAACAAATTGTGGAACACAGCCCAGGGTCTGGTTGTAACAATTGGGACTGGTAGATTTCGTGAACTGAATTTAAATTTGAATTGAATTTGAACCCATGTCATTAGAGGGTTAGCTCAGCAACCTTAGAAACTTCCCTCTTCCAACATCCCCCTCTCTGCCCACATACACACACTCACACACACGACTATCTCATTCGTCATCCTTCAGGATGCTACATGTTTTCCTCACTCACAATCTACTGACACACAGTTCCAGCATGTGGTCAGGCCACCCCAAGTCACCCCATCCCCTAGTTAGCGCAGGATTTCTGAAAACAATTAGAGCACCAAGAATCACATTTATGTGATTATATTCAGGGGAGGTGATGACCTGGTGGTATTGTCGCTGCACAGCTAATCCAGAGACCCAGGTAATGTTCTAGGGACCTGGGTTCACTAATATCCTTTAGGGCATCCTTACCTGGTCTGGCTTACATGTGGCTCCAGGCCCACAGCAATGTGTTTGATTCTCAGCTGCCTTGTGGGCAATTAGGAAAAGGCAATAAATGCTGGCCCAGCTAGTGATGCCCTCATCCTGTGAATGAATAAAAGAAGTAGCACCTTTCACAGCCTTGGCACATCACACAATGAAGTGCTTTCAAAGTGCTACAATGAAGGAGAGGCAACAGCAAGGGTCACTGGAATCATAACGTTAATTCTTTTCACAGATGCGACCAGACCTGCTGAATTTCTCCAGCGGTTTCTGTTTTTCTTGGTTGAAGGCAGCAGCCGCGTTGCACACAACAAAATCCCACAAGCTGTAATGAGGTGCTGGCCTGAGATTGTCGACTGACGAATAAATATTGGCCATGAGAGTGGGGAGGGGAAGAACACTCCTGCTCGGCTTTACTCTCACAGGCGAGGGGCAGACAGGGTTTTGGGTGGGGGGCGAGGGATATTCCATCTGAAATTTAGCACCTCTGATAGCAAGTTCCAGTACAGATTGAATCCTGTGCTCAGGTTTCTGGATTGGAGGCTTTATGCGCTGAAGCTTTTTATTCAGAGCTGATCAGAGAGTGCTACTAACTGAGCCACAGCTGACACTGGCAATAGAGCTGTCCTCTGACAGATTCAGCCCAGCTTTAAGGGGATCATTCTCTGGACTCTTGATGTAATTTTGCCACTAACATGCTCTCTATGGTAACGGGCTGGGGGTGGCGGGGTTTGCTGAGGGATGGGAGAGGGGTGGGGGGAGACCTTTCAGTCAGCTCCAGGGCATCTGGACGGAGTACTAAACCACCGCAGATCCCTGACTGACGACTGTCACACCGGCGCAAGACACTTAACTACAGCAATTCTGTCTTGCATTGATTTTCAGTGGGTGGATGAAGGAACAGTAATACAGACACACACATGCACACAGCAGCAAAGCACTCCTATCAGCATGGGCGAAAAGATTCATAATTACCTCACGAGTGACGTGCTTTCATCAGCAGCTGGGAATCTTGTTAAACACATTCATTCTCCTCCCCTTCAGAACTCCACTCTGCCATCTGCAGAATAGGACAGCAGCAGAGACTCCGAGCTAGCCAGCTACTGATAGCTCACACCGACAAACAGATACACACACAGGCACACAGAACTTACACAGAGATATATTTACACAGAACTGCACATGTAGACGCATATACATACACACAGATACAAATATACAGAACTGCACACATATATAAGTACACCAGATACTTACAGAACAGCCCACATAGACATATATACACACACAGACATATACAGATTTATACACACACACACAGTTTACACTTATATGTGTACACTCACAGCATACTCACACATACTCACACACATACACCACAGCGCACACACACCAGACGCACACATACAAACATTCTGTATCTCTCAAGAGTAAGTCTCCCACATGCTCCCCCAACACGGCGTCCCTACCACGAGGAGGCTCGACTGATCACCAGTTTGGAATATACCTCCTGTACCAAGACTTGGTGGGAATAGGAAAGAGGCGAGGAGAGGTGGTGGTGCGGGAGGGAGGGAGGGAGCAGGAAGGAGGAGGGCTCATTGGCTTCAAGATACTGTGCGAGAGAGCCACTGTGATCAATGTTAAAGGCGGATCGTCCAGAGTGCCTGAGCTGTCGTTTCTGTCTTTCATCGCGAGGGAACTTCTGGATGAGAAATGTTGCCTTACTGAAGTAAGGGGAGAGACAGAGAGAGACGCACTGACAATTAAGGAAAAGCTGAGGATGTTATTGCTGCTACTCTGCAGGTAGGTGGGGCTTGATCTACTCATATAAAAAGGAGCAATTGCTTTTCTGGAGAATGGAAACTTTGAGTCAGCATGCATTATTTTGCGTGTGTGTGTGGTACTTTATGTTTGATCTGCAGTGGAGCTGGAGCACTTTGTTGCTACCTCTGTTCCATAGTCACATTGAGATTCGATAAGGGAGCGCCTTGCGTTCTGAATCCAGGGGATTTGGTTTGCTAGAACCTCTTGGATTTAGGCTGAGCTTTCAGATTGATTCCTGTCCCAGCACGGGCTACACATTTCACAAGCAATGTATGTGTGCGCAGACGTGTGCGGGGAAAGTGCTTGTGTTTTATTGTGTTTGTGCACTGAATTTTTTGCTCTGCTCCACCCTCGGACAGAATGAGCTGCCCTCTCTGACTTGCCATGTGTTCCAGCCTTCATTATGGCCGACAGCAGGACCTCAATATTAAAATAATCACTTCCCACTAACTTTTTTTCACCCTCCAACCACCTCTGAAAATGTAGTGGAAGCAGATCCCATGGTAGTAACTTTCCAAAGGGAATTGGATACACACTTGGAACAGGGAAGGACATAATTTGCAGGTCCACTGAGAAAGGACAGGGGGGCTGTTGTTGGAACTAATTTATCAGCCTGCTAAATCAAGGAGCCAGTACAGGCATAATGGGGCAAATGGCCTCCTTGCGTTCTCTATGATCTAGTAGTTAGCCGAAAGCTTCAGTCAGAAGTTCGTGGAACCGATGTTTCCCGCGCCTATCTCAATAATACAGCCTGTAATAAAGGATGAACTTGCATTTATATAGCGCCTTCCTTGACCTCAGGACATTCCCCCCAATGTATTTGATGAAGTAGCTTATGGAATTTGGTCTCTGTTGTAATGCTAGAAATGCAAAGTCAATTCAGCTGTGGCAAGATCCCACAAACATTGGTGGAAAGTGTGACCACTATGTCATTGGAGTGTCTCTCTGCCTGTTGGCAGAGAATGCCAGTGGGGGGTGCCAGTAGGTAATGTTGCAGGGAGTGTCTTGCTGTGTCAGTGAAGAATGTTGGAGGAAATGTCTCCCCAGGTCAGCTGGGAGCTGTCAGCGAGTGTCAATGGGCAGTGCCAATAGACAATGTGGATGGTGGGACTGTTTCCCTCATGCATGGGAAGTGTTGGTGGGGATTGTTAGAGGTGGTGCAAGTTACTCCCTGGAGTGAGAGTCCCTGGGGATTGTGAGTGAGGAATATTGATGTCTATAGATAGGGAGCCTGGATGGGGAGTGTTGCTTTGTAGGTTAGCTGTGCTGGCCACTGTAAGTGGGAAATGTCACTGATGAGTGCTGCTCCCTGCCAGTAGACAATGTTGGCAGTGTGTGCCAATTGGGGGAGCGTCAGTGGGCAGTGCCGTTGTACATTGGTGGAGTGTGTCGCACCCTGTTGGTGAGGATCGTCTGTGGGGAGTATCTGTGGGCATGTCTCCTGCTCTGTGCATGAGTCAGAAATTTCAACAGGGCTAGCCCATGTTTTTAGTTTGCACTGCCTTTGGTTGAGGCTGTTAAGCCATGGAATCAAGACCCTACTCCTCCAACCTCTTCTTCACCTCATCCAGTGGCCAGAGTGAACATTAAATAATCCTGGGCAGCTTTGTGCAATGTTAAATAAAAATTGCAAGCTTATTGAGTGAGGCGTAAGCAAATATGTTTTAGTCCCACACATAGACAGACAGACAGAGAAACACACACACACAAACACACACACATATATATATAGACATGCATGCGCACACACACACACAATTTGATATGCATAGCTTATTCAATAAAGGAATGCCTTAAAAGGTTCTCTGTGCTTTGATATCTTTCATTTGCATTACAGTCGCTGCTTTTCACAAGTAATTCATATCGTGAGCTCTTTAAATTGTTTAATATGATAAGGAATATTAAAAATTCCAGACCACACAATGTTTTCTTTCCCATCATACTTGTTAGTATTCTGCTTAAATCCACATTGTGTGCGTTTCCTCCTGAGACCAGTATACATTTTTAGGAGATGGTGTTTATGGGGTTAACCATGCAGTTGGTGGTTCTCCGGTTAGCGCTTACAGGATGATTGGTGCAAAAGTTTTAGCAGAAACCCTGTGAAGAATCTGGGCAAATCTGTTGGAATCTAACTCCAGGAGTTTCCAAGGCATCACCACTCTCAGGCTAGTTTGCTGCAACACCTTCTCTCTCCCACACATTGGTCGCTCGATGGGGTTCAGGCCCCCTGGGTCAGAAATGTCAGCTTGAACATATTGAAGTTTCTGATAAGTTGATGGCAACGCTTTTAAGATCCGAGTCTGCCAAAACTAAACTGAAGCTTTGGAGGGCCATCATGGTCTGCATTATTCCAATATTACCTCTGACAGAAAGGAAAGTGTGCGAACCAGAATAACAAGCTGGAGGCTTGAGTGGAGCCTAAGCACTGTCCTGGACCTGTCAGTTTGAATAGCCTATTTCTGTGCTGTACAGTCTGCCTAGCTCCTTGGCTATTGGAGAACTGGCACAATGCAATTGAATCCTCACACCAAAGGTAACTCCTGTTAGAAATCCCTCTGGAGGTTCCAGCCTCTTTTCCATTAATACAATGATGGCTCACACTATACTGTATGCTGGAGCTACTGTACTGCTTTTGTTAACTAACAAGAAAGCTTGAATATTGTTCAGATCTGCGTCTTGTACTGCATAAATTGGCCTGTGATGCAGATTTTCAAGCAAGGTTCTCAGACTAAAGGGGTTAAACTATCAGACTCAGGCTTAAGCATCACTCCAATTAGATACCATGATTAAAGGAGGTGGGTAGATAGGAAAACAACTATGTCCTTCCCCCAGTGGAAAGACTTCAGAACAAAGACTCTATTTCTTCACACAAAGGGGAGTATAAATGCGTAATAACAGATTTTTAAAAATCTGTTGAGGCCCAATTTAAGGTGGAGGTGAGTGGGACTAGTGGTTGGCATCATCTGAAATGGTCAAAACTAGCATTGACAGCATTTTGTTTTGTTAGGCAAGGGTTACGGAATTGGAGTGGGCAGAAGGAGTTAAGACAAAGTTTGGAAATCATGGAATTCGATGGGAATCAAGAACTGGTATGGCCAACATCAGTCTCTAGTAACGTGAATGAACAATGTGTGTGGAGGGCTGGGGAGAGGGTGGCAAGGCCACACCGCTTTTTAATAATACGGGGCAGCCCTTGCACTCAGCACACATTTCCATGACTGTGTTGTGCATCTCTCTGCTGTTGGAAGATATATTTAGCGTGCTTTCTTTTCACAGCCTGGATTGGAAGTTCAACAGGGGCACTAGTGTCTGACAGATTGAAATCACAGATGCACAGAAGATGAGACAACAAGGTGCAGGGCTGGATGAACACAGCAGGCCAAGCAGCA
>NC_063332.1:10256804-10322735 GCF_021869965.1 Rhincodon typus
TGCTGCTTGGCCTGCTGTGTTCATCCAGCCCTGCACCTTGTTGTCTCGGATTCTCCAGCATCTGCAGTTCCTACTATCTCTGCACAGAAGATGATGTTTGTTGTGGCAGGATTGTTCCCAGTTTGTGTGTTTCCCTCTTGTGGAATGAGCTCTGTTCTTGGTAACTAGGGTGACGTATTGTTAAAAGTCTTTTCTTCCTGACTCTGTGACAATTATTCCCCCAGTGGTGGGCATGTGTGCGGGAGGTAATGAGCCTTAAAGAAACACCGCCTCTTGTTATTACAGTATGCAGCGACGCTACAATTTTGTTTTCAGTTGCATCAAACCGGTATCACTGACAAACTCTCCGATAAAACACCAGTTATAGCTCAGTTAGTGACACTCTTGCCACTTCTGATCTGGGCCTTTGTGGGGTTCAGCTACCACCCGCTTTAAGCTCACATTCAGTGCAAAACTGACAAGAGTGCCGGAGGTTCTGTTTTCAAATGCAGTTGGCTCTGTGCACAAATTGACTGATTGGGACAGAGATGAGCGTGAGAGAAAGAAAAATAAATTAAATCTGTAGTTTCTAACATTGCAGAGACAGTGGTAGTTTGAGGGAAGATTTGATTGGGATGTGTAACGTTGCAAGGAGCCCGGGAACTGCAGGCCCATTTCTGTTATTCAATAAGCAGGACTCACAGATGAAGATTAATTGGTAGGTAATTGGAAAGATTTGAAGAGAAGGATTTTCACATCGGTGATTTGGAATGCACTGCCTGAAAGATGGGAGGGGAGTAGGGGAAGAGGAAGAGGCCCTTATCACATAGAAACTAAAACATGGCAGTGTATTTGCAATTACAGAGTCCACAAGAACTAAGAGCTGGAAAGTGTGGTTAGGCTGGATAGCTTCCATAAACTGGGAGAATGACTCAAAACATCCCCTGATTTCTTTCTTCCATGAATGGTGAATACCTTTCTATCTAACATGTTTCAAACGAAACTAGTTTAACGACCGGAGAAAACAATTGTGAACCATCCTTTGTGCCATTGTAAGCAAATAAAATGATTATATTTGCCAAGTGCTCCTCTTTTAAGTTGCAGAGTTTTGTTGTCTCATGCTGTGATGTACATTGTCGGAGGTAATTTGAACAGAGTATCAGTTATCTTTATTTGGCTGCTTGTCTCTACAGCATTTGAATTGATTTCTAAACGAAAGTGATAATCTGTGACAAATTCTGCTGATAGAAGAAACATGTTAATGTTTATATTGCAGTTACTCATCATTTGAATTGCCTCCTCACACTAGCTTCTCTCTCTCTCCATTTCACTTACCTCTCCACTATCCCTTCCACTATTTGTTGTTATTTTTCACTGTCTCTTGATCTGTTTGATTTTTTTCCCTTTTTCTGGTCATTCTCTTCCTGCTATTTCTCTATTTACCACCTCTATTAACAAGCTTATCTCTCTTTGCTCCTTCTCTCCCTCTCAATTGTCTCTTACTTTTTGCCGTTTCTCCCCTCTATGTTGCCTCAATCTGTCTGCTCGTTTCCTTGCCGCTTTTAAGTTTCTCTTCAAGCTGTTTTTCTCGTGCCTATCCATCTGCTGGCTTCCTCTCCACTATCTATCTATTTTTGACACTGCCCAACCTGCCTGTTCTCCTTCCCAGCCCCAAATAATCTGTCTGCTATTTCTGTTTCCCATTCTCTGTGAAACATATAATACTTATTGTTACATCCATTTCTCTGCAGCCTCGGTCTGCTGTTTCTCTCTCCGTCTGTCACTCTTAATTATCTCTCTGTTCTCCATTGCTGTCTGACATCTCTCTTTTGACACAGTTATTTCTGTGCCTGCTGCCTCGCTCTGTGTGCCTCTTGTCTTTCTCACTTTATCGTTCACATCTGTATCTTTGTGGTACCTCTCTATTTAGTCTCTCCCAATACCTGTCTGCCTTCTCCTTTCTACTGAAATTATCTCTGGTTATTCTCCATTGCTTTCACCCATAACTTGTTATTGAAAAATGGGACTAGAGCAGACAGGTGCTTGATATATGACGTGGCTATAGATGTCTATGACTGGATAAAAAAGGAAAGGAGATGAAGTAGAGATAGTAGGAACTGCAGATGCTGGAGAATCTGAGATAACAAGGTGTAGAGCTGGATGAACACAGCAGGCCAAGCAGCATCAGAGGAGTGGGAAAGCTGACGTTTCGGGCCTAGACCCTTCTTCAGGCCATTTTTTTGAGAAGGGTCTAGGCCTGAAACGTCAGCTTTCCCGCTCCTCTGATGCTGCTTCGACTGCTGTGTTCATCCAGCTCTACACCTTGTTATCTAAGGAGATGAAGTAGACACTTTGGCTCATTATAAGACTCTAAGACCATAAAGGAGCAAAATTAGACCATTCAGCCCATCAAGTCTGCTCTGCCATTTGATCATGGCTGATATATTTCTCAACTCCATTCTTCTGCCTTCTCCCCATAACCCTTGATCCCCTTACTGATTAAGAACCTATCTAGAATCCCTACAAGTGTGGAAACAGGCCCTTTGGCTCGACAAGTCCACACCGACACTCAGAGCATCCCACCCAGACGCATCCCCCTAATCTACACATCCCTGGATACTCTGGGCAATTTAGCATGTCCAATCCACCCAGCCTGCACATCTCTGGACCGTGGGAGGAAACCAGAGCACCCGGAAGAATCCCACGCAGACACAGGGAGAATGTGCAAACTCCACACAGACAGTCGCCTGAGGGTAGAATCGAACCTAGGCCCCTGGCGCTGTGAGGCAGAAGTGCTAACCACTGAGCCACCGTGCTGCCCGATCTCTGTCTTGAACACACTCAATGACTTAGCCTCAACAGTCTTCTGCAGCAATGTGTTCCAGAGACACACCAACCTCTGGCTGAAGAAATTCCACCTCATCTCAGTTCTAAAGGGTCATCCATTTACCCTGAGGCTATGCCCCTGGGTCCGAGTCTCTCCTACTAGTGGAAATATCTTCTCTGTGTCTACACTATCAGGCCTCTCAGTATTCTGTAAGTTTCAGTCAAATCCCTCCCATCCTTCTAAACTCCATTGAGGACAGACCCAGAGTCCTCAACCACTCCCCTCATATGACAAGGCCTTCATCCCTGAGATCATTCTTGTAAATCTTCTCTGGACTTCCTCCAATAATAGCATTGACTCCCTTAGATACGAGGCCCAAAACTGGTCACAATATTTCAAATGAGATCTGACCAGAGCCTTATACAGCTTCAGCAGTACATCTCTGCCCTTGTATTCTAGCCCTCTTGAAATGAATGCCAACATTGCATTTGCCTTTCTAACTGCCAATTGAACTTGCAAGTTAACCTTAGGAGAATCCTCAACTAGGACTCTTAAGTCACTTTGCTCTTCAAATCTCCTAGTTTAGAAAATAGTCTACTTCTCTATTCTTCCCACCAAAATGTATAACCTTACACTTTGCCGCATTATATTCCATCTGCTACTTCTTTGCCCACTTGCCTAACATGTCCAAGTTCTTCTGCGGTCTGCCTGCTTCCTGAGCACTACTTGTTTGTCCACCTACCTTTGTGTCATCTGTAAATTTTGTAACAAAGCCATCAGTTGCTTTGTCCAGATCATGAATGTATGACATGAATAGTTGAGGTCCCAACACTAATATCTGTAATCTGCTAATTCAGCAAAATCATACCTGACCTCCTCAACTCCACTTTCTCTCCATATCCCCGTATGCCTTGGTCACATATGTATCCAAAAAAAAACCTACTCTTTCCTGCGATATCTCTTGCAGCATTTTCTCTGTATCCTGAATTGTATATTTTTCACAACTAAGACGTCAGTATATTTGTATACCAATTCCCCCATATGTAGACAGTTGGACTTGATAAATGTGTGAATGGAAGATTAGAAAACATGTTGCTTTACACAGAGAGTAGTCAGAATGTGGAATTCGCCTATTAATTGTTTTGATATCAAGCTTGTACAATTCTGACAAGAAGGCAGAATATTAATGGAATGGGGGACGAACAAGGAATGTAGGATTGTTAGCTTGTGTGTAGAAACAGAGCAGCTGGCAATAACAATTAAATGGCCCATCTGCATTGCTGTCAGATTCTGCAAAGGTTTACAGGGGAATTTAGATGAATGTTGTTTTACTTCCTTCGTGAGGTGTGGCATTTAGTGCCCGTCCCTAGCTGCTCTTGAGAAGATGGTGGTGAACCATTGCAATTCACATTTGTAGGCACAGTGCTGTCAATAAGGGAATTCCAAAGTTTTGACCCGGCGATGATCTATTTCTGAGTCAGGACGGTGTGTGACTTGGAGGGGAATTTGCAGCTGGTGGTGATACCTTGTGTCTGTTGCCCTTGTCCAGCTCAGTGGTAGAGGCTATGGTTTTGGAAGGTTGTGTTAAAGGAGCCTCAATGAGTTACTGTACTGCGTTGTGTAGATGATGCACACTGCTGCCACTATGTGTAGGTGGTGGAGGAAATGAACACTTAATTTCATGAATGGGGTGCAGGTCAAGCGGACTGCTTTATTCCCGTATGGTTTCAAGCTTCTTGAGTGTTACTGGAGCTGCACTCATCCATGCTCCTGACTTCTGCCTTGAAGATGATGGACAGGAGGTGAGTTACTAACCACAGAATTCCCAGCCGCTGACCTGCTGTTGTATCTACAGTGTTTATAGCTCTTTCAGGTCAATGACCACATCTAGGATGTTGATAGTGGTGGTACTGTCTATTGTTGGATTCTTACTTGTAAGAGATGGTCATTCCTTGGCACCGGTGTGCTGTAGATGTTACTAGCTGGTATTACATTAGCACTGGGTGCTTCTGTATCTGAGGTGTTATGAATGGTGATGAACATTGCACACTCATCTAAGGAGATTTCCTCTGACCTTATAATGAAAGTTATTGATTGAAGCATCTGAAGATGGTTGGGCCTAGGACACTACCCTGAAAAACAAGAATTCTTCTGGGGCAATGGTAGTATCCACACCTCTGAGCCAAGAGACTTGGTTGAAGTCCTACCTTCTCCTAACATCTCTGAACAAGTTGGTTAGAAAGTATTGACCCTGAGAAACTCCTGTATAGATGTTCTTGCACTGAAATAATGGACTGATCAGTTGTGATGTGGGTTGTTGCCTCTAGCAAATGGTGAAATTTGAATTCAATAAAAATCTGGAATAAAATCCATCTTAAAGGTGAGCATGTCACCATTGTTGGTTGTCTTAAAAAGCCACCTGGTTCACTAATGTCTTTTAGGGAGGGAAATCTTTTGACCTTACCTTGTCTGGCCTCTAAGTGATACCAGACTCACATCAATGTGGTTGACTCAACTGCAATTAGGGATGGGCAATAAATGTCCATATCCCAGGAACAAGTCTCTGGGTGAATACTAAGCTATTTGCTTGCACTCAGCGCCAATATACAGTGGCTCACTGTCATTAGTGTGTCATTCTTAAGTGGCTCCAGTTAAAATGGGGCCCAAGACCTTTAGGTCCTCAGATCATATGCTATGATACGGTGATGGTATTATGCAACATGCAACAACAACCAACAATTCTTCTTTGTGCTAGCCATGTCTCCAACAAAGTTTTCCTCCCGATTCCCATTGACTCCAGTTTTACTGGAGCTCGTTGACATCACACTCGGTCAAATGTCAAGGGCATTCATTCTCACTTCACCTCGGGAATTCAGCTCATTTATCCACTTTTGAAGCAGGACCGTAATAAGGGCAGTAGCTGAGTGGACCTGGCAGAATCCAATCTGAACAAGTGGCATTTAGAGTCATAGAGCTGTACAGCATGGAAACAGACCCTTCAGTCCAACTCGTCCATGCCAACCAGATATTCTAAATTAATCTAGTCCCATTTGCCAGCATTTGGCCCATATCCCTCTAAACTCTTCCTATTCATTTATCTATCCAGATGCCTTTTAAATGCTGTAATTGTACCAGTCTCCACCACCTCCTCTGGCAGCTCATTCCATACATGCACCACCATCTGCGTGAAAAACTCGCCCCTTAGATCCCTTTTAAATCTTTCCCCTCTGACCATAAACCTACGTCCTATAGTTTTGAACTCCCCTCGCCTGGGGAAAATACCTTGTCTATTCACCATATTCATGCTCCTCATGATTTTATAAACCTTTATAAGGTCATCCTTCAGCCTCTGATGCTGTAGGGAAAATAGCACCAGCCTATTCAGCTCAAACCCTGACAACATCCTTGTAAATCTTTACAGAACCCTTTCAAGTTTCACAGCCTCATTAAAAGGCATCTGGATAGATAAATGAATAGGAAGAGTTTAGAGGGATATGGGCCAAATGCTGGCAAATGGGACTAGATTAATTTAGAATATCTGGTCAGCATGGATGAGTTGGACTGAAGGGTCTGTTTCCATGCTGTACAGCTGTACGACTCTAAATGCCACTTGTTCAGATTGGATTCTGCCAGGTCCACTCAACTACTGCCCTTATTACGGTCCTGCTTCAAAAGTGGATAAATGAGCCTCTTAGAGCCTTACCACTGGCTGGTTCCATCAGCAACACCAGCAAAACTGCTGACTCTCTGATTGAGAGACGGCTGACCATCAGCAGTCTCTTAGTTGGCCACTGCCATTAATGTCCTCTCCCCGCTGCTTCCATGTGGACACATGGACTCCAGGTCTGAATTTGGTTCAGGCCGTGGGACCCACTGCATGCCAGTAACATCCCAACCATAGGGTGAATGAGAGCACAGAAAGAAGCTACTTAGTCCACATGCTGTATTGATCTATAGTTATCTAACAACATAAATAACAATGCATGAATCAACTTTGCTCAGAATTAAAACCATTAGACATAAGTGCTCCAGCTATACAAAAGCCTGGTTCAGCCACATCTGGAGTATTGTGTCCAGTTCTGGTCTCCTCATTACAGGAAAGATGTGGAAGCATTGGAAAAGGTGCAGAGGAGATCTACCAGGATGTTGCCTGGAATGGAGGGAAGATCTTACGAGGAAAGGTTGAGACAGCTAAGGCTTTTCTCTTTAGAACGACGAAGGATGAGAGGTGACTTGATAGAGGTATACAAAATGATCAGAGGTATAGATAGAATGGACAGCCCAGAGACTTTTTCCTAGGGTGGAGGTAGCTATTACGATGGGGCATAGTTGTAAAGTGAGTGGAGGTAGATATAGGGGAGACGTCAGAGGTAGGTTCTTTACTCAGAGAGTGGTAGAGGCATGGAATGCATTGCTGGAGAGGGTAGTGGAGTCAGCCTCATTAGGGGCATTTAAGCGGCTATTAGATAGGCACATGGATGATAGTATAAGGTAGGGGTGGAGGTTAGATAGACCTTAGGTTTAGGGTAAAAGTTCGGCACAACCAGCCAGTGGTAAGGCTCTAAGAGGTTGTGAAACATGAAAGGGTTCTGAAAAGATTTACAAGGATGTTGTCAGGGTTTGAGCTGAATAGGTTGGTTTCTCATTCCTTGCATTGCTTACAATTTCCAGCATAGCTGCCGATCCTTGAAAAATTCCAAGAAATGTTATGCCCAAAATGCTTTTGCGTGATCTGAGCTCCAATGACACACCTTCGTTGTGGGACGAAGGGCCTATACGGTGCTGTACTCTTCTATGTTCTAAGCGCCCAGTTCACAGATTGTGTTCCAATAGAACCAATCTGCTGATGTTTTGCTCTAAGCTGGCTTCCCTCTTCCACCATTCCTACTCCATTACACTCTTTGTAATGAAACCTCTTATTCCTTTCTCTGCCACATTTGTCTGGGTTCACTCTGCATGGACAGGAAATGACCTGTCGATGCATCAAGCTTATCCAAGACCATAATAGTTTAACCATTTTGGTTAAACACTTCTTTCCTCCCCCTGAACATTGCAATCTATTTCCATCCCCTCATCGATTCTCATAGCCAATTTATCTCCTGGCAGGCAGAGAAAAAAAACACAAAAAAGTGACCAAATAAGTGCAAATATACTCTCTCTGAACCCCTTAGATGAATCCCCAGGAAATCAGAACCCTAACCTGATCGCAGCTGTACCTGCCTGAGTCAAGAATGATCATCTTCTGAGAGTAAGTCCCAGTTGCAAGCTCACTAATTCCCTTCAACTAACATCATGACAATAGGATGTCTGACCATAATCACAGTTAACATTCTGGGCTCTTGCTGTGCCACATTTCCTACTGTACAACAGCTACACTTCAAAATTAGTGATTGTCTCCAAAGCCCTTTAAGATGCCCCATGGTCATGAAAGGTGCTATACAAATGTGAGTTTCTCATTCCTTGCATTGCTTACAATTTCCAGCATAGCTGCCGATCCTTGAAAAATTCCAAGAAACGTTGTGCCCAAAATGCTTTTGCGTGATCTGAGCTCCAATGACACACCTTTTCCCCACTACCATGACATCCCCCTCTGTCCAGAGCTTAGCCTCTGGAGCACCTTTAAAGGCCTCGTTCGCTGATAGCCGATTCCAGAGTCCTTGATACATTTTGTTGTAAAAGGTCAGTTTCATTACTGTGTTTGTCTAGTATTGAAATCTGTCACCAGACTTACTCAGAATAACCCAATAAACTTCTCAGCATGAAGGGTTTGTTGAAAGGCAATTTTCTTTTGCCACATGGAATATAGAAAGTCAGCAGATGGAGTGACAATGTGTAAACATCTTAGGTATTGCTTTAATGGAGGAATAATTAGTGATTGTGTTACTTTGCAAGCTCAGAGAGAGTGTGGAACTTTGAGGACTGGAGGATCAGGGCTGATAAGGGGAGGCGATGACCTCGTGGTATTATTACTGGACTGGTAATCCAGAGACCGAGATAATGTTCTGGGGACCTGGGTTCGAATCCCACCAAATAGCTGGTGGAATTTGAATTCAATACAAATATCTGGAATTAAGAATCTAATGGTGTCTGTGAATCCATTGTTGATTGTCAGGAAAAACCCATTTGGTTCACTCATGTCCTTTAGGGAAGGAAACCGCCATCCTTACCTGGTCTGGCCTGCGTGGGATTCCAGACCCACAGCAATGTGGTTGACTCTTAACTGCCCCCTGGGCAATAAATGCTGCCTAGCCAGTGACACCCTCATCCCATTAATGAATAAAGGAAAAAAAATTGGAGGGTAAGTGCTTCTTACCACTTGGCTATTGTTTGGGATTAACTACCCATTCATTACCTACACATGAGCTTTTTTCAGTTCTGAGCATTTCCAACAGGAGGTTTTCAAATCTTTTATCTTGTTTACATTCTCAGGCTGTATTGACAGCTGGCATTTGAGGATTAAATGGGGAAAAACTGAAGCAATTTGCAGGTTATTGAGCAGAGAAGCTAGTGATGGCATGATCAATGATAAGAACATTAGAAAGTCTATCGAACGGGAAGGGGGCATTCTTACCCTCCGAGCTCAATGCTCGTCATCAATCTGCATTATTATCAACTCTACCTCACCCATTTCATCTCCTTCACGCATCTTCTGCAGCTATCAGCTGTGCCTCACTTGGGTCGCTGACTCATCTCAAAATCAAGCCCGCAGTCCCATGTGAGATACAAGCACATAATCGAGACAGATACTTGAGTGAGGGGTGCTGCAGTGTTAAAGTTGGGGCTGTTCATCAGCTTGTGATTATCTCTTTACCTGAATTAGTTTGTACAGTTTTTGATTACTTGTTACTTTAATTAGACCCCAAGCATGCAATTCTGATCCCTACTCATGTCATTCCAGGTCAAACATCACACGACACCAGATTATAGTCCAACAGATTTATTTGAAAACATTAGCTTTTAGAGCTCTGCTCTTTCCTCAGGTGTAGTGTAGTTATTCCAGCCAATTGGTTTGTCTCTAGCACCATCTTATTTTTGATTATTTGTTATTATTTCTCTGTCTTAATTAGTTGATTCATAGGTTATCCCTTCACTTGTTATTCAGCTGTTGACACTTTACTCACACCATTTGTCACTTTTGCTCACCTGCAAAGACTTGTTATTCAGCCCGTCGACTCTTCACTCAAACCATCTGTTGACACTTTTAATTGCCTGGAAGTATCTTGCCATTATCTCTCCGCCTATATATTCTGTGCCTGTGCACCTCTCTCTGCTTTACCCAATGAAGAAGAAGCGTCCCGAAAGCTTCTGATTTTAAATAAACCTGTTGGACTATAACCTGGTATTGTGGCACTTCTGACTTTGTCCACCCCAGTCCAACACCAGCACCTCCACATGCTGTTCGTCAGAGGTAGCGCAGTCCATCAACTGAGAAATTAAACCAGGGTCCCTGACCTCTCACACAGCCTTATTTTGAAGAAGAGAAGGTTATTTCTCACTGGTATCCTGGCTAATTTCATTCCTGACTCAACATTATTAAAAAAAAAGATTGTTGCTATTTGTGGCACAAATTTGTGCACAAATTAGATGTATTACTGTGGTGAATACACTTCAAAACATTGGCTGTGACACTATGAGTTTGAGACCGACACTAAACAATGGCAAATACTAAATAAAAACTGAAAGAGCTGTGGATGCCGTAAATCAGGAACAAAAACAGAAGTTGCTGGAAAAGCCCAGCAGGTCTGGCAGCATCTGTAAAAAAAATCAGACTTAACATTTTGGGTCCGGTGACCCTTAGTTTTGAGTAAGTGCCACCGGACCTGAAGCATTAACTCTGATTTTTTTTCACTAAATAAAGGCAATTCTTTCTTGCTTTTATATCTATTCTGTCGTGATCTCTACTCCATTCATTTAATTGGAGGGAAAATTCAAAAATTCATAAGCCCCAACAGTAAGCAAATAATATTGTACAATGGAGCAGTCAGTAGTGGTAGTGTCACTGAAATCATAATCCAGAGGCCTGGCCTATAGTTTAGGAGATATTGGTTCAAATCATACTACAGTAGCTGGTGGAATTCAGATTCTATTCTCAAGACTAGAATTGAAAGCTTGTTTTAATGATTTAAGTGAAATAACTGCACAGCAACTGGTATCCCGTCACCAAGTCACCCTTTATTTACACGTGGAAAGTCCTTGACACTGATCCAGCTCCCTCAGAGCCAGTTCTAGAATGGCAGAACATTTTTATCGGCCAGCCATAGCTCCCTGATTGGACCAGATTAACAGCTCCAATCAGGAAAATCATATTCTATAAGGTCCACCTGGCTGACCTCATTACAATCTCTACAATAACCATGACAATTATCATCGATGGTTTTAAAAAGATCCGTCTGATTCATTCATCCTGTAGGAAAGGAAATCTTCCATCTTTACCTGGTCTGGCCCACTCCAGACCGATAGCAACGTGATCAACCCTTAACTGCCTTAAAAGCCATTCAGTTCAAGGTCAGTTAGAGATGGACACAAACACTAACCTTGGCAGCAACACTCACATTCCATGAAGGAATTTTACAAACGAGAAATATTTATCCTTTCATACGTTTTCATATTCATGCTTTACTCCAACTTAATGTCCTTTATGTTCTGGAGTATACCATCGATGATCATGTTCCCCTCTAGCAAAAGTCCTCACATTTGGTAGGCATCCACTGAATCTCAGTGCAGCAGATATGTGCAGACCGTTTTCTTTTATCTTCATGGAAGATAATGGCCCTTCTCCATTCAGTGAGACAGACTCAGAAACAGACAGGCATAGCACGGCAATATATCTTGCATCCCATGTGTCACTCAGCAGGTCTGCCTTCTCGGTGGTGTTCTCTCTGGCTTTGCTAAGACTGTTAATTTCTCAGCTGGATATTATCTGAATTCCCTAGTCTGCAAGATTCAATCTCTCTGGTACAGAAACACACAGACTCTTAAGTACCACTTCTTTCACATGATTGGCTGTCCATCACTTCCTGATTTTTCAACTATGAAGTGGGGATAGAACGTTATTTCTTCATTTTATGGCGCACAGGCAATTGGTATAAGCAATGGTTCTGAGGTTAACACTGACCTCTCTGCTTCTGAAAATTGTTCAAGTCCCACAGCAGTGACTCCAGCACACAGTCTAGGATGACCCTGAGGGAGACCTGCACTGTGTTAATACTAGACAAGTCAAAGCCAGAGTGAAACCTGGATTGATAGACCTGAAGTATGATTCTTTTTAACTCCAGAAGTCATTTAACTGAACACATGCATAAGAGGCTACCAACTTATTTTTAACAAAAAGAGTAAACATTTTATTAAACAAGGGAAACATAAAATATGTTACACCAGACAAAAAGGTTAGAAAGATTTCATTACAAGAACTGGCAAAATAATTCAAACTCTCTATTCCTTTGTCCCAGCAATATCATCACAAAATATCAAAATGTCACTGAAAATTGACTACTATCTGCACACCAAAAGCCCCTTGCTCAAGCTGGTATAGGTTAAACCGCTTTCCTTCTGTGCATTCACTGGATGCTTTTTTATTCAGCTGTCTGCTCTCCCTAAGCTACCTACAATAAACTACAAACTAAGCTCACTACAATTTTAATTTCAGAGCAAACACATGAGATCCCTCAACTCAACTTCCAGCAGAATGGAAGAATTTTTCAGGAGAAATCTGACCATAGCAATACTTCGATTCATCAGAGACCCAATTGGCAACGTTTTCTCATGCAGTATAAAATGCTGAATTCCTTTTGAGATTTGGTATTCTTGTGATGATGTCCTGATGAATTCAAGATGAAAAACTTCTACCGCACACTTCTCTTTCACCATAACTTGAAATTGAAATTGGTTACAGCACTGATAAGCTCTCAACCATTAGATATAAGAGCAGACGTAAGACATAGAACATTCAGCCCTTTGTGTCTGCTCCGCCGTTCAATGAGATCACGGCTCAACTGACAATCCTCAACTCCACTTTCTTGCTTTTCCCCGTAACTCTTGATTCTCTTACTATTTAAAAATGGATCTACTCTACCTGATGTTAACTTCATCCCAAATTGCAGGTGATGGAGTAATTTACATAAGAACGCAGTTAATTTACTTAGCTAATTAAATACGCACTGGAGGTTGGGCGAGGGTTGTGATGCAGAAAGAGGGTGATTCGAGGACTTTGGATCTGCATTTTGTCCACTTAGATGCAATAACAAAGTGCCCAGAGGTGGATTAATTTGGCCAATGGCTTGCTCTGCAGTTTAGAACAATGGGAAGTGATCTCATTAAAACATATGCAATTCTTAATGCAGCACTTCACTTAAAGCATTGTGAATTGTTGGAATTCTCCACTCCAGGAGTTGTGAATGTTGTGTTGTTGGATACATTTAAGGCTGGACGAGACAGATATTTTGGGGAATTGTGAGATGACAGAATGTGGAATTGAAGCCCACCATGATCCATGGTTGTGCTGTATGGAGGAGCAGGTTCAGTGGACTATATGGCCCATCCTTTCTGCTATTGCTTGTCTTCTTGTGTTCCTCTGCCAAAATATTTGACCTGTCTTCATTTTCCTGTCATCTGCCCTATGTTCACTTTGTCGTTCCGTAGCCATCACCTTATCTCCCACTTAATGGCTAATATTTGGCAACTGTTCTTTCCTAGTACACTCAGCGATGGTTAGAATTTCCAAGGGAGGCCTACCATCTCACCAGCCCTATCTCTAGATGTGTCAGAATGATGTCAATGCTAGGCAGAGACAAGCCTTGCCTAGAATAAGTTAACCTGAAAGTTAGATAGCAGAAAGAGGCACCAATCCATATTCCATCTCACCCAATTCCATGCCTAGCAAAAAGGACAGGAATTTCTCATACTACCCAATCCAATCTCCAAGCATTGACCAGACATGCACCTGGAGCAACTTATTTTCCCCATTTCTCTTCTCTTTGTAGGAAATCTCTTGTTAATGGTCATAGTGTGACACATAAAATGGACAGATAGTCCAATATCTCCCCTTTGGTTTTGTTAGGCAAAATCTAAATTATGCCCAAGCAAACATCATAAAGTCTGATTCTTTTTATCTGCAGAAGTCAATAACTGAACACATGCATAAGAGGCTAGCATCATATTATTAACACAAAGAATAAACACTTTATTAAATAAAATATGTATGAATTATGTTACTCTAGACAAAAATTCTTGAGAGAGTTCCTCCCCTCGTCAAAGAATAAAGTACGACCCTCAGAGCAATGGTTTTAATCTTTGCATTGTATTAAATTGTAGACTACGGTGAAGACACATGTGTAATACAAATCCTATTCCCTGGCAGGATCTGCACAATCACATTGTGATTAGTTAGATTGATGCAGGAGCAGAGAAGTGGGTTGCATCATCTTCTGAAAGTAAAACATTGGCAAGGATACAGGGAAAGGAGAGGGAAAGTGGGACAAACAGAGGCGTTCTTGCGGAGCACCAGCATGGACATGAAGGGCTGAACGGTGTCATTCTGTGCTGTAACCGTTCTGTAATTCTATGAGGATGCCGTTGGGGAGAGGCTCAGATATAGAGAGGCTATTTAAGACATGAAGTCAACTTGGATTGCATGCAGAATGTGAAGGTGATCTGAGTCAAGGAGCTGGTTGACTAATGTGATAAAGTCGTTTTCTGGCTCTCATTTTCATCAACGTACAAAGGATGTTTAATGTAATGCTGCAATGTTTTCTGCTATGTTCTCCAGTCTACATCTCATCAAGGTCATAATAGGAACGGAGAGATGTGGCAGGATCACAATGAAGTAGAGGAGATATGTATTTTATTTCAAGGGATGTGGGGCATCACTGGCTAAGCCAACATTTATTGGCCACGCTATGGCCTGTGTGTAGGTAGTAGCAAGATGGCTTCTTGAAACAAGAGGGTACAGTGTTGTTCGGAAGGGAGTGCCAGGAATTTGGCCCAGTGACAGTGAAGGAGTGGTAATACAATTCGAAGTCAGGATGGAAGGTGGCTTAGTGAGGAACAGGTAGCTGGCGGGGACATAAGCTGAGATCCCAACAGGGAATTGGAGATAAAACAGGATCACACCTGATGAGGAAATGGGAGGCACCTCATCCTGGGTTAGGGAAAGAATAAGGATACAATCCCAGCACGGAAAAAATGATGGGAAATAATTGTGCAGGCGAGCTGCTAAGGCAAGAACTCTGATCAGGAATTAGAATTAGAATTAGCTTTATTGTCAATGGAATGGGTTAACAACATGGAAACTGAGACAGGGATGTATTAATGATAGGCAAAGGGGAAAAAGATGAGGCAAAGTCTTGATATAGAAGGGAAGACTGAATGGAATGGCTCCAAAGAGAGATGGATCAAGCAAGGGCAAAAGAGGTAGACCGATGTGGGGCAACTCAACACTGAGGAGGATGAGATAGTGTTGTGACAGATCAGGAATTGTAACTGGGTTGACAAGGAAAGAGTTTAGCCTTGTCAAGGAAAAACATGTAGGAGAATAAAATTGCACAGTGCGAGACAAAGTGAACATATATTAGAGGAGACCCCAAAGATTACAGAAAAGGTGAAAGAAGCAGACCCTGGACAACTACTGAATAAAAACCGAAAGAACTGCGGATGCTGTAAATCAGGAACAAAAACAAAGTTGCTGGAAAAGCTCAGCAGATCTTGCAGCATCTGTGAAGTCGTTCCAAGGAAGGGTCACCGGACCCGAAACGTTAACTCTGTTTTCTCCTTCACAGATGCTGCCAGACCTGCTGAGCTTTCCCAGCAACTTCTGTTTTTGTTCCTGGGCAAGTACTGTTAGTGGAGGGAAATCGGAAATCCTGGAAATACTCACTGCCAAGACAGCATTTGCAGAGGGAAGTGAACATTTCAGGTAGTTAGAATTGGAAGTATCAGAGATGCAAATGTCAGAAGTAGATTCATTGTCCAAAAGTTATGAGAGCAATGATTAAGATCTTAATGTGTTGAGAGTCTGGGCAGCTGTAAAGTGTTTAATCAAAAAGACGAAGTGTATTTCCTCAAGCTGGTGCTGAACATGTTGATACTCAGTTCAAAAGCAATAAATGTTTGGCAGCGTGTGAGCCTTGCGAACTTTTGGGAATCAGCCTTACAATCTCAGGCGAGTGATGACCAACAGATCACCCTCCTTGAATCTTATTGAAGCAAATTCCACATTCAGACTGAGCAAATGTCACTCATTAGGAATGACAGGAGTCACAGTCACCTGTATGGGTTTAACAATACAATCTACTTTGACACATGTCTGTACTTCACTCACCAAAGATAAAGCCCTGTCCTAGCACTTTTTGCTGATGACAGCTGTGTCCACTGATGTCGGAGAAGGAGCCTTAAGCTAACCAGACAAGGAACAAGAGAAGGAGAATATGACCTGACAGTTAACTACAATCTCTGTATTTTGTTTACTGTATTAGTCTGGCTGATGTGAGCCACAACGAAACGTGATCTCACAGGTACTTTGCTTCAGAAGCACATACTGGAACAAGTTACCGATACATTCCTTCAGCGAGAACACACGCTACTGTTACAAAATCTTCTACATTTATTCCTGAAATGGAGGCATCACACTTCATGACAGCATTTACTGTCCATTCTTAATTTCCCTGGAGAGGATGGTGGAGTATGTCATTTTGAATTACTGCAGTCTGTAGGGAGAGCTCAGTATTTGATTGATTGATTGATTGATTGATTTATTGTCATGCGTACTGAAATACAGTGAAAAGCTTTGTTTATGAGTGGTACGGGCAGATCACAGCAAGCAAAGGATGTACAGATCAAAAAGACTAGAGGCATACAGGTTACATTGCAAGTTACATTATTTGAGGCGAGAGTCCATTCATCAGTCTGATAACGGTCAGAAAGAAGCTGTTCCTGAACCTGCTGGTGCATGTGTTCAGGCTTCTGTATCTTCTGCCTGACAGAAGAGGTTGTAGGAGATCATTACCAGGGTGCAAAGGGTCTTTGATGATGTTGGATGCCTTTCTGCAGCAGCGAGCCATGTAAATGGAGTCCATGGATGGAAGATTGGCTTCCATTGTGGTCTGGGCTGTGCACACCCCCTTCTGTAGTTTCTTGCGATCAGTGAAGGAATGGCCCAAGTCAGGATGGCAAATGGCTTGGCAGGGAACCTGCAGATTCTCATGTCTCTACTGCCCTTATACCAGGCTTGGAAGTGACTATGGATGGAGGCTGGAGAACTTAATGATATGGATTAGAACCAGAATGTTGGGTGGCAGAGGGCATTGCAAAAGGGAAGGGGGTCCTCAATATATGAGTGAGGAAAGAGACGATAGAGCATGGAAGAGAAAGCAGCAATGCGAGACAGCAGTAGTTTGGCTCCGAAGAGGGGCCAATAGACGATTAGATATAAATATGTTCACTCAATATACCTGGTGCTGATGGCAGGGGTGAGAGGATGTGGACAGCTAATGATTTAGAGAAACAGGTTAGATGGTGGTCTGAAATAGGTTCTACCACTGGCACAGTGGGCAGGGCAACTTCTGTGTTCTGTGAGGGAGGAGGTCCCATTTGAGAAATGAAAGGCCCTTCATAAGATATCAGCATTATACAGACCCCCATATACTGAAACATCCATCCCCGTGAGCAATACACCCAGGACAAAGCAGCCTGTCTTTTTGGCACTGCATCCACATTCATTCCTCTACCAGTAGCAACAATGTGTAAGGGGATCAAAGGTTATGGGAAAAGGGGATTTGAGGATTACTGATCTCTATGAATGGTGAAGCAGGGTTGATGGGCTGAATGGCCTATGTTTGCTCCTACATCCTATGGTCTTAAGGTGAACCACCACAGCTCACCAAAGCTCCTGAGACAGCACCTTCCATACCCTTGACCACTTCCATCTAGAAGGCCAAGGGCAGCAGATACTTGGGAACATCACAAGTTCCTCTCCAAGCCTTCCACCATCCTGACTTGGAAATATATCGCCTTCAGTGTCGCTGGGTCAAAATCCTGGAATTCCCTCCCTAAGGGCAATGCGGGTCAACCTACAGCATATGGACTGCAGTGGTTCAAGGCAGCAGTACGCCCCAGAGCAACTGTGCATGGGAAATAAGTCTTGACCACTGCCTGCAATGCCCACATCCCATGAATAAATAAAAAAGCTTGACAGCCAACCCCTCAGACAATGTAGCACTCTGTGAGTACTGCACTCACATGTCAGACTGCAATCTGTGCTCAAACCTCTGGATACTAGCTTGAACCCTCAACCATTGGACTGGGAGGATGGAGCCTGCATTATCTACATCAATAGTCTCACATATCACAAACGATAATCCTTCTGGCCTTAAAAGCAACAGACCTTCCAACTTACTTGGTTCAGGTTAACTATATAGAACTTGTGCGGGCTTAGATATTTAGTTGAACATCGAGGATTCCTTAGTCAAGTCTCCCTGTCGTCCTCTGACAATTCAAAGGATACTTCTCAATGAATCATTTTCCATTATCTAAATGATATTCAGAGAAAGCGAGATGATTCGCACAGACCAATGCATTTCAGCAAAGCTGACACTTCATCTTTCTCGTTAAAGAGGAAGTCTTCACATAGAATCAGAGAGCAGTAAAACTTAAGTTGAACCTTTGTAAATCATTACTTAGGTCTGTGTTACCATAGTTCTCAGTTCTCTGCAACCCTACACTTAAGAGAGGGCGCACAGAAGGCGATGTGGATGATACGAGGGAAAATAAAAGGACTACAGAGGAAAGAAATGCTGGAATCATTTCCCTTAAAGGAGAGACAGAAAAGAATAAATCTGAGGGATATTAAAAAAATCAACAATTTCGAAGGGATAAATAAGGAGATTGTCTGAGTGAATATCCATCAGTGAGGGATTCTGCGTGAGAGTTAGGGAATGTTTCAGTAAGAATTTGTCAGGGGCTCTCTGAGTGAATATCTCTCAATGAGGGACTCTCTGAGTGAGTATCTCCCAGTGAGGTGCTCTCTGAGTTAGTGTGTCTCAGTGAGGGGCTCTTTGAGTGAGTATCAATCGGTGTAGTATTCTCCAGTGAGTATCTATCAATGATGGATTCTCTGAGTGAGCATCTATTGGTCAGCTTTTCTTTTGTCCTTGCGAGCTATCCATAACTTCCTTGTTTACCTACCACCTTCATATCTCTCTCTCTCTCTCTGGACTCACTTGGTCACCTCCAGTGGGATGCCATGATCAGACACATCTTCCTCTCCCCTGCCCTTGTCAGTATTCCATCCTGTTATAGTCTGGCCGACTCCTCCTTCACTCCCAGCATATCCCCACACCCCTATGGCATCTTCCCATGCAATCACAGAAGGTGTAAAACCTACCTGTTTCCTCCCCCTACCCCTGACTTCTTACTATCCCAGGCTCCAGACACATCTTCCAGGTGAAGCAATGATTTACCTGCACTTCACTCAATCTAGGTCAGAAGTCACACGACACCAGCTTATCATCCAACAGGTTTATTTGAAATCACAAGCTTTCGGAGCGCTGCTCCTTCGTCAGGTGAAGCCACTCAATCTAGTCTACCATATTCGCTGCTCACAATGTGATCTCCTTTACATTTGAGGAATTGAAACTGAGCTGGGTGACTACTTTGCAGAACACCTACGTTATAGCTGCAAAAAGATTATCCCAAGTTCCCAGTTGCCTGCCACTTCAAGAGACCGCTGTGCTTCCTGGCCAACATTTCTATCACAGGCTTGCTGCGGTGGTCTAGTGAAGCTCAGCATAAGCTTGAAGAACAACATCTCATTTTCCACTTGGGGACCCTGCAGCCTCTAGGAATCAACATCAAGCTCAATAACTTTACAGCCTGATTCCATCCTTCTATGTTTTTCACTCACCCCCACACCCGGTCCTGTTATAACATGGGTTGCTTTTAACACAGTTACCCATTCTCAGCTACTTCTCAGCCTATTATCACATTATATGGGCTGTTTTCAGTACAGCTCATCCATTCTCTCCTTAGCTTTTATTGTTATCTAGTCAGCTCTTCTTTTGGCATGGCCTACTATCCATAATCTCCTTGTTTATCTACCCCTTTCATAAATCTCTCTCTGGGCTCCATATCTACCGATCCACTCACCTCTCATCTTCCCCCTGTCCCCCTAACTTTGTCTTAAACATAAACACCACTTTCTCCTAGCTGCTAACATTTCAGATGAAGGATCACTGGCCTCTGCTTTCTTCCTTCAGATGCTGCCAGACTTGCTGAGTTTCACCAGCAAATGCTAGATTTTGTTTCAGATCTCCAGCATCCACAGTTCTTTGTTTTATCTATCTATTTGAGAAAGACTCTCTAAGTATCTATCAGTGAGGGATTCTCTGACTCAGTATCTATTGGTGAGGGATTCTCTTACTCAGTATCTATTGGTGAGGAATTCTCTGAGTGAGTGAGAGACTCTTGAGGTGAGAATCAATGAGGAATTCCCTGAGTGAATTATCTGCAAAAGGAACTCACAAGTTGTTACATTTAGGAGACGCAGATTCTGAAAGTATTATCGCACTAACAAAAATTGAAAATTTCAGAGTAACTTCCTCAGGAACTGTGTTTATTCTGTTCACTTTATTAGATTCAAACTGTTCACTTGGTTGCCAGCCGCTTATGTCAGGTTTGCAATAGAGTTAAATACATAATTGGAGAAAGCCTGTGTGGTTCGGTGAGTTGAAATATTGTACTCCCAGTTGCAGACTGGCTTAACAAGAACCCTGTCAATTCAGAAACTTTGTCTTCCTGCACCTCTCCCATGGAAATGGCTGATTAGTGAATGCTGTAGTGGGTTTAACATTACAATTGATGTGCTGAACACAACTGCATGAAAGTTCTTTACGTGTTTTAATTCAAGATATCTTGATTTGGGATTTTCAGATTCTTTTCATATTGGGGCTAAGCTTTCCTTAGCTGTGCAATTTGAAGTTGTTCACCAGTTAACACCAAAGACAAGGGAAATTACAGTATGGTTAACATTTTTTTAATTCATTCACGGGATTAGGGCATCGCTGGCTAGGCAGCATTTATTGCCGATACCTAATTGCCCAGAGGGCAGTTAAGAGTCAACCACATTGCTGTGGGTCTGGAGTCACATGTAGCCCAGGCCAGGTAAGGATGGCAATTTCCTTCCCTACAGGACATTAATGAGCCAGATGGGTTTTTCCTGACAATCAACAGTGAATTCACAATCATCGTTAGACTCTTAATTCCAAATATTTATTGAATTCAAATTCCACCATCTGCCATGGCGGGATTGGAACCTGGATACCCAGAACATTAGCTGAGTTTCTGGATTAACAGTCTGGCAATAACACTATAAAGCCATTGCCTTCCTCACTTGGGAGATTGGATATTGAGATGATAGATACCAAAGCTGGAGGCTACTGGAGTTTCTGATGATGGGACAATCCAGTGATGTGAGATTCCAGTGACGGGAAATTCTGATGAAAAGAAATATTTATTCATAAAAGATAGAATGGAAAAGCCAAAGGGATACTCTGGACATTGGAGGAAAATTGTCAAATATCAACAATATGTATATTCTCGGTTCTTTACTTTGCAGGAAAATGGAAACAGGAAAATAACACTCAGCTACACAAACCTGTTCCACCATTCAGTTTAATAGTTACTACCTGTCCCTCACCTTCATTTACCAGCTATAGCTTGATACACCTTTATACACTTACTTTACAAAGACCTGTTGTTCTCAGTCAAGTATATGACACAACTCACAAGCAGAAGAGGGTAGAAGGCACATGTAAATTATAAAGCTTAAAATTATGTTCTAATCTAATATCATCTTTTAAACCCTCAGATTACACGGCTATTATATACCTTGCTTGACGTATTCTTAAATATTTCATAGCAGAATTCACAAGAGGTGCATTGAAATGATAGATTAACTAATCTTTTCCTATCCACGACTAAAAATACTTCACTTCATGTGTGAGATTAAACTAAAACTCAAAATCAAAACACCAAAAGCAGACATCAGTGATGCTCCTGACAGGAGACATTGGAATTGTTAAAGCTAAATGTTCTCCCAACAGATTGCACTTATGCTACTGGGAATGGAAGATAGGAAAGTATCACATCTCTGCGAAATGACCTCTTTTTCTGGCTTTGGTCTATTCTGTTTCCAAATTCCTCCTTTTCTCCAGTATTCTTCCCTCCTGAAGGTCCTGACTTATAGACTCTCAGTTCAATAGACGGGGCTATTCTTGTCTATTTTATTGAAAGAGGATTTTTCCTTGTGTGCGTCCTTAGAGAAAGGTGATTTGGGCACCTAGTCATCAGACGTTAAGTGTTACCTGAGCACTGTTGAATCATTCTGTGCTTAATAACATGGGTTTGTCTACTGTTGATGCTCACTGCACCTGATTGGTTAAGCCTGAATGTGGACGCAGAAAAGTAAACAAACGGCTGTAAAAGCAGGAAGTTACAGCATCTTTTATCCGCCTCCCACTCTCTCCCTATTTATTTCAGAACCCCCTTCCCCTCCCCCTTTTCTGATGAAGGGTCTAGGCCCGAAACGTCAGCCTCTCTGCTCCTATGATGCTGCTTGGCCTGCTGTGTTCATCCAGCCCTGCACCTTGTTGTCTCGGATTCTCCAGCATCTGCAGTTCCTACTATCTCTGATTCAAAGTTACAGCATAAAGTCGACATGTTAAAGCTTAGTTAATAAAACTTGTTTAACACAGAGAGATTCGTCACATCTCTGCATACCTCTGAGAAATATAAAATACGTAACAGCCTGACTGCCATTTATGAAGCGCACACAGTTGATTGTTGTAACGTGTACCAAGATACAGAGAAAAGTGTTGTTTTGCGTGCTATACGGGCAGATCGTAACATACAGAGTGCATCAGAATAGCAGAACAGAGCGCAGAATACAGTGTTATAGCCACAGAAAAGTTGCAGAGAGAGAGAGATCAGAATTAACATTTGAGAGGTCTGTTCAAGTCTGATAACAGCGGGGAAGAAGCTGTTCTTGAATCTGTTCATATATGTATTCAAATTTTCATAACTTCTGCCAGACGGAAGAGTGGAAGAGAGTATAGCCAGGGTGAGCGAGGTCTTTGATTATATTGGCTGCTTTCCCGAGGCAGGAGGAAGTATAGATGGAGTGAACGAGTTGAAGGCTAGTTTGCACAATGGACTGGGCTGTGATCACGACTCTGCAGTTTCTTGAGCTCTAGGCAAGAGCAGTTGCCAAACCATGCTGTGTTGCATCCAGATAAGATGCTTTCTATGGCTGGCAAGCGTCCTTGTGGACATGCTGAATTTCCTTAGCCTCTTGAGGAAGTCAAGGCGTTGTTGTGCTTTCTTGACCATTGTGTTGATGTGGGTGGATCAGGACAGGTTTTTGGTGATCATCATTGGAGATCACTGGAAAACGATCAGGCGCAAGAACCCTGGTTTAGTTTGCACTTCCACGTCATAGTCACTGAAACCAATTCTCTTGACCTTACTGCTAGGCATAAAGCAACACAGAGCAAGAAGCAGAATAAGAAGATTTCCAGGGACAGTAGGAACTGCAGATGCTGGAGAATCTGAGATAACAAGGTGCAGAGCTGGATGAACACAGCAGGCCAAGCAGCATCAGAGGATCAGAGATAGTAGGAAATGCAGACGCTGGAGAATCTGAGATAACAAGGTGCAGAGCTGGATGAACACAGCAGGCCAAGCAGCACCAGAGGAGCAGATTGTTTTGTTTTACTTGGTGCCTGTGCAGGTCAGAGGCTAGGAATACTGCAGCAATATTCACCTCCTGGCTACCCAAACCCCATCCACTATCTACAAGGCACAGTCAGGAATGCGATGGAATATTCCCCACTTATTTGGATGGCTGCAGCTCAACAACATTCAACAAGTTTGACACTATCCAAGACAAAGCAGTGTGCGTGATTAACACCACATCCACAAACATTCACTCCCTCCCCTATCAACGCTTAGTAGCAGCAGTGTGTACTATCTGCAAGATGGATTGAGGAGATTCAAAAATGAAACTTAGGTTCAAGAAGGCAGCTCCCTACCACCTTGTCAAGGGCAATAAATGCTGGTCCTGCCATTGATGTTGACTGAACATGAGTGAAATAAGGAATAGAGCTATTAGAGGTAGCTTACAGGTCTTGAAATAATACCGTTTAATATACTTAATGTCTTTGCATGAAATTAAAGTTTCTGCCATATATACTCATCTAAAACTGAAGCTTTTCTGATTCATTTCTTTAGATAAAAAGTAGGAGGTGACTTTTACAAGGCAATATGGATGAGCAGAAATCACAGAATCTTTGGAACTACTGATTTTTGTACTGACACTAGCTGTTGTCCATGGTTCTGAATTCAGCACAAGGTCGCTGTCCCTCAACCAACTGACTTTTGTAACCATTACAACTAAATATCAGAGTCATAGAACATAGAACAGTACAGCACAGTACAGGCCCTTCGGTCCATGATGATGTGCCTACCTATTATTCTACTCTAAGATCAAACTAACCTGCATACCCTTCATTTTACTATCATCCATGTGCCTATCCAAGAGTCACTTAAATGTCCCTAATGTGTCTGACTTATAAATGGAATGATGTTGGCACATTTACGACAAAGCTATATTTGATCAGAAAGTTCAGAGGGATTCGCTGAGTGTGTATCTATTGGTGAGGGACTCTCTGGGTGAATATTTCTCAGTGAGGGATTCTCTGAGTCAGTATCAATCCGTGAAGGATTTTGCAGATGATACAAACATTTCTGGGGTGATAAATAGTGAGGGGGATAGCCTTAGATTGCAGGAGGCTACAGACAAGCTGATCAGATGGGCTGATCAGTGAAAATGGAATTCAGTTGAGATGAGCGTGAGGTGATGCCCATTGGCAAGTCAAACAAGTCAAAGGAATATGTGATGAACGGTAGGACCCTGGCAGACACTGAGGATTAGAGGGACCTTAGTGTGTGTGTCCGCTGGTCCCTTAAAGTAGCAGAAGAGGTGGATAAAGTGATTCAGAAGGCATATAGAATACTCCCCTTAAGAGACGAGGCATACGGTTCAAGAGCAGGGAGGTTATGTTGGAACTGTATAAAACTTGATTAGGTCACAACTAGAACATTGTATGCTGTTCTGAAATCCACATTATAGGAGGGATGAGATTGTACTGGAGAGGGTTCATAGGATGATATACCAGGATGTTGCTGGGGCTGGAGAGTTTCAGTTTGGAAGGGAGATTGGACAGTCTGAAGTTGTTTTTCTTGGAACACAGGAGACTGACGAGGGATATGATTGAGATGTATGAAAGTATGAGGGACATAGACAGCATAGACAAGAAGAAACCTTTTCCTTTGGCACAGGGATCAATGACCAGAGGACATAGATTTAAGAGAAGGGGCAGAAGATTTAGCGGAGATGTGAGGAAATTTTTCCACCCAGAGGGTGGTGGGAATCTGGAACTCAGTGCCAGTAAGTCTGGGAGAGGCAGAAACCTTCATAACATTGAAGAAGAATTTGATGTACATTTGCGATGCCATGGCATATAAGCCAAGCACTGGAAAATGGCATTAGAATTGTTAGGTGGTCTTCTTTGGTGCACATTTAATAGGCCATAGAGCCTTTGTCTGTGCTATTGACCTCTATGATTCTGTAGCCTCCAATCAAAGATGCTGTTCAGCTGATCATGTCTCATCACCTCTTTATTTGTGCAATCCAAAACTAATTCCTCTGGTTTGCCTTTAACAGTTGCAGTGGCCTATGTCCCAGCAACAAAACAATGTATTCTCCAAACAAACCTCTCCCTCACTTGTCTCATGGCAACCTCAAGCAACAGCCATTTGGAATCCTAGCATGCAGGAAGCAGGCCATTGGCCCATCGAATCTACACTAACCCTCTGAATAGCATCCCACCCAGACCTGTCCCTGCCTTTGCCATAGCTAATTCACCTAGCCTGCACATCCCTGGACACTATGGACAATTTAGCATGGCCAATCCAACTAACCGGCACATCTTTGGACTGTGGGAGGAAACCGGAGCACCCAGTGGAAATCCACGCAGACACAGGAAGAATGTGCAAACTCCGCACAGACAGTCACCCGAGGGTGGAATCAAATCCGGGTCCCTGGTGCTGTGAGGCAGCATTGCTAACCACTGAGCCACCGTGCCACCCCATTTGTCACTGACTCCACCACATATAGGAATCAGATGTTCCCTGTTCACTCCATTGCAATCCTGTACTCTCTGTTTGTAGTTATGGTTTCCCATTACAAGCTTCTATTGCGTGAATTCTTCCACACATTCTCCATATCTAGGGTACGGTCACTTTAGTCACTATCCACAAGATATAGCGCATCTGTGACAGTAAGTGGAACATAAAATAACATGGTTGTCCATTATTAGTTGGGCCTCTGTCAATTAAGTAGTAAGAAGATAGAAGAAGTAACTTTGTCAACAGGATAAATTCATCCAATTTCACAATAGCCAAAGGATACAGTTACAACATTTAAAAGGCATCTGGACAGGTACATGAAAAGAAAGGGTTTAGAGGGATATGGGCCAAATGCTGGCAAATGGGATTAGATTTATCTAGGATATCTGGTTGGCATGGACGAGTTGGACCAAATGGTCTGTTTCCATGCTGTACATCTCTATGATGCTATGATTCAGTTATATGCTAATCACACTAACTGGTATGCACTGAGTCAGGAAGCATGTTTAAACAGCAGAATGACCCAATTCATCCAGGGATACATGATGTGTAAAGAAAGGCAAAGTTTCCACATTATTAATTTGTTGTTAATTCAGTTTAATAAAGGATAGTCAAAGAATTGCTAAAAGACGAAGGAAACCATCTTGTACTTGAGAAAGAAGCAATGACAGAGACACTATTTTCAAGATCATTTTCGAGGGAACAAACATGTGATGTGGATACATCACCAAGGGAGTCAAAGTTGCTGTGGAAGTATCCTGTTTATCCAAAGTTCCAGATGACAATGTGCATTTGTGATGGTAGGGACTCTAGTAAATTCCTCTCTGACACATGGCTGATCAGAATTCTCTCTGACTTTTACCATTTGCCACTGGCATGTGTTGGAGTAAAAATTTGCAGGTTCAGAATCAACTTGTTTGGCCGTGTTATTAACGCTTAGTCCCAAACCAGGATTTTACCAGTCTTGAACCCACAGTTTCTAGCTCATGGAAAGAGATGCTACAATTTATGCCACAAGCCTGTCCAGATGGAAGTGATATATAAAAACAAGATGTCCACTGGCAGGAAATTCCAAGACTAGGGGATGTGAAACTCTCCTTTCGGGAACGAGACTAGTAAAAACTTTGGCACAAAAAAGTTTGATGTTTGAAGGTCTTTTCCATAAATATTGGCTTGACTGTTAATCCAGAGACCCAGGTTCTGGGGACCTGGGTTTGAATCCTGCCACGGCAAACATAGAATTTGAATTCAATAAAAATCTGGAATGAGGAGTCAAATGAAGACCATGAATCCTTTGTCGATTGTCAAGATAAACCCATCTGGTTCACTAATCTCCTTTGGGGAAGGAAACTGTGATGGCCTACATGTGATTCCAGACCCACAGTAATTGCCCTCTGGACAATTAGAAATGAGCGAGAAATGCTGGTCTAGCCAGTGAGGCCCTTAATCCTATGAATGAATTTTTTAAAAATGTCATTGATACCAGATCAATGGTTAATACAAAATCTGAGATTGATAGGACTTTTGCTAAACAAATATATTGTAGGATATGGGGAAAAGATGAACATGAGTCTGATGTTAGGTCACAGGTGAGCCATGAAAAGCCTTGAAGATCAAAATGGTCAACTTTTATTCTTAGGTTTCCCCTGCTTAATAAATATTTTATCTTGGTTTTTACAGTCTAACTTGAAAGTAAGATTGTTGAGGCATTTGAAGATAATGTGTAAGAACCGCTACTGCAGAA
The DNA here is from genome assembly GCF_021869965.1 of Rhincodon typus. Lineage (NCBI taxonomy): Eukaryota > Metazoa > Chordata > Chondrichthyes > Orectolobiformes > Rhincodontidae > Rhincodon > Rhincodon typus. The sequence goes on from NC_063332.1 coordinate 10,284,590, forward strand.
AAATATTCAGGAGGAAATAATTCAAAAAAGTAGAAAGATTGTCACAGAATATAAAGGAAAGTCAGGAACACTATAAAAAGTAAATGCTGGGTTTGTAAAGTTCCTGAAAAACTTACTTTCATTTTTTTTTGATGAAGTGTACAAATAGAAAGAACTTGATGGATGGTGCTGGTGAAAACAACTTAAGAGACTAGATAAAAAATTAAGGATTGTGGTACTTAAATGGAACACGGAGAGTTGGCTATGGGAAAAAGAAAATGATAGCAAATGGATTCAGAGTGTTTGTGGATTGGGGTGCAGAGACATGCCATGGGATTCATGTTGGCAAGTCTTATTCACCATTCGCGTCAATGATTGGGACGCTAGCACAAGACAAGTAATATTCTAGCCTCCAAAGGGGTGGGTTCTTGTCAGGTTGTGGTGTGATATGTGGCAGCACCAGGTGACAAGTGCAGCAAGCCCCATCTCACTGTCATGTTCATCTCATTCCATCTTTGATCATTTTTCACAAGAAGCATGGCAAGATTCTCACTTGGCAGTGGTAAGATGCCAGTTGATGGAAAATGTTGCTTGTTAAACATCTTGTTAACAGCCCAACTAGTCTTGATAATGTTCAGGTTCCCATCTTACCAAACAAGTTAGGCATTGGGAAAACTCAACAAGGAAACCAGATTGAGCACCTGGAAGAGTCAATTTGGTGCATGTTCCGAATGACCTCCATGTTGGAAACCAGGCACCAATGACTTGGGCACATTCCATGGGCACACACATGGGCACACACACCTGATATCTACAGACTTTTGCATCCGATATGTGCCAATTCACTTATAGGATGTTTGTGCACTTCAAAGGTGCATCATGAGCTGCACTAGTAACTCCCATTGTAATGCTGCAGCAAGGTCATTGCGCATTCAGAGATATGGAACCAGCTCATTGATTGTGCCAAGCTGTATCTCTGGGCTGTTCACTTGTTGTCACAGTGCCCACTCACTCTGAGCCTACCTGGATAGTAAATTGGGAGAAACCACTGGTTGGAAGCTCGGGGCGGGAGAACTGTGGCATTAGGGACCAAAAATGGAAAAAATGACATGTGTGGTAAGTGAATTTGGTGGGATGTGAAATTTCCCTGGAAGGGCTTGACATATAAGCATAAAGGCACGTTTACATCATACTGAGCATTCAGCCAGCCTGTGGGCAGGATTGTGTAGGCCATGTCCACTCATTAATAGGAGACATTACTCAATAATGTCTCACCACCCTGAGAAAGGCCCAGGAACATGAGAGTCTCACAGCATCCTGTTCACGAGTGTTTAATGGTAGTGTTGGCTTTGCATAGTTGTGAGTAGGGTTGGTGGTTTGCTTCATTTAACTCCAATGAACAATGGAAGGGAGTAGGAGAATGGACAATTGAGAATGGACACTAGGAACTGGCAAAGGTGTGTTAGTGAAGGGAGGTGGAATGGGGGTTAAGCACACAGACTCATTGAGGACAGAGACTGGGGGGTAGGGAAGTGAAGTAGGAAGGGCCTGGCATCCTGGGTCATATGGGAGAGGGCTGATGGGGATCAAGGTGATCGGGCTATTGATTCCAGTGATGTTGATGGTGTGGAAATCCAGGCATGTTCTATGGCTGATGTTGGGGCTGGTAGGTCCATACTCTGAGGAGAGACTGGGTCTGTATTCACTGGAGTTCAGAAGGATGAGTGATGATCACATTGAAATGTATACAATTCAAATAGGGCTGGACAGACCAGATGCAGAGAGAATGTTTTCCCTGGTTGGGGAGTCCAGGACCAGGGAACATAGCTTCCGAAAGAGTGCAGACTATTTGTGAGTGAAAACATTTCTTCACTCAAAGGGCAGTGAACCTGTGGAATTCTCCACCATTGTAGGAGGCCAAGTCAAGAAAGAGATTTAAGAAAGAGATAGATACACTTTTTAGATTTTAAAGGCTTGAGTGGTGTGGAGAGAAAGCAGGAATATGTAACTAAGATAGGGGATCAGCCATGATCGTATTGAATGGTAAAGCAGGTTTGAAGGAATGCTCCTATTTTCTCCTGCTCCTATTTCCTCCTGCCCCTATTTTCTATGTTTCTGTGCCTGTGATGGGCAGAAATTCTGGGAGTTCTATGCTGTCCTGACTGTAACTGCTCATTATGCCATTCAAAGGAATAAATGTTTGAAACAGAAGAATATTTCAGGAATGGGACCAGGGTAAATGTGTTAAAGAGCTAGCATTTGCAGTAACACAGTGTGCTCCTGCATCTGTCTCCAAACCAACCAGACCATTAAAAAGGTCAGTCTTTCCCCCATCTCTTGTGATTATATCTTGTGCATTCAAGAATTCAGCTTTAAAAATAAAACCCATTCTGCAGCAGAACTATCTTCACTATGGTAAGTGGAAGGCAGTGGTCTTGTAACTATGTACTTAAGACAGCTAATTTCCTGAATTTTACTTAGAACTCATGATTCAGCAGTGGGATTCAATTAATTCCTTATAAACAGCTGCTCTTCAATCAGGCAATCCCAAATGGATTTCTTTAGGCAAGTTACAGTAATTGATCTAGTAGTTAACAATTTGGAGACAGAACATAGGAACAAGGGCCAGCCCATTTAGCCTGCCCTGTCATTCAATATGATCATGACTAATGCCTTTTACTCACCTGATCCCCATAACCCCTTACACCACTGATCACTGATAGTCAACCAAAACTTAAACATACTCAAAGTCTGAGCCTCCAATGCCTTCAGTGGCATGGAACTGCAAACATTCACAATCCTCTGAGTAAAATAATGTCTCTCATCATGCATACCCCTTATTTTTAAACTGTGCTGTGTGGTTTTAGATTCCCTAACCAGGAGTGACAATATTTTGCAATATTTTGTCTCTCCCTTTAATTATTCTGTAGGTTTCCATGAGATAACCTCTCATTTTTTGAGAACCTAGAGAACAGAGGGTCAGTTTGCTCAATCTCCCTTCATATGACAGTCCCACTATCCTGGAATCAGGTCTGGTGAACTTTTGCCACATCCCCTTTATGGCAATAACATATTTCTTCAGATAGGGAGACCAAAACTACACCCAATACTCCCGGTGTAATGTAACCTAGCTTTTACACAACTGAAGCAAGACTTCATTGCTGTATGGGGAGATAGTAAGAACTGCAGAAGAGCTTTTCTGAAGAAGGTTCCCGACCCGAAACGTCAGCTTTTCTGCTTCTCTGATGCTGCCTGGCCTGCTGTGTTCCTCCAGCTCCACACTATTATCTCTCCATTGCTGTATGAATGTTTTTTATGAATGGCTTTCAACTCAGATGGTTATTGCCAGTTGCGAGTCTACAGTAACAGATGGGTGGAACAAAGTCCCTCTGATCTGTCCATTTTGCCCCAGGAAACTGTGATGCGTTGTACATTACAATACAACCAGTTAATCTGAAACTGCTTTTCTTTATTGAGGTGTTGCCATCCTTGACTGTACTGAATGGCTGATTAGACCATGCCAGAGGACAGTTAGCATTCAGCCACATTGCTGGGTTCTGGATTCACATGTGGATAGTTACAGCTAAAAGTGACACACTTTCCTTGTCTAAAAGATGTCAGCAAGCAAGATCGATTTAGTTTTTGTTTAAATAGGAATTGATAATAGTCATCAATGAAAGTAGCTTTATAACTCCAGAACCTATGTCAGCACAGCTGCTGGATTACTAGTCCAGTAACATTACCACCACCTACCTCCCCATATCAGTAACGGAATCTTGTTGAAGCATCAGGAGGATCTATCCCCTGCCAGCTGTAAGCCAATGAAAGGCTACCTCTTCGAGTCATACAGTCATGGAAATGTACAGCACAGAAACACACCCTTCGGTCCAACTCCAGATATCCTAAATTAATATAGTTCCAAGTGCCAGCATTTGGCCCATATCCCTCTGAACACTTCCAATTCATATACCCATCCAGATGCCTTTCAAGTGTTGTAATTATATACAGCCTCCACAACCTTCCTTGGCAGCTCATTCCATACATGCACCACCTTCTGCATGAAAAAATTTGCCCCTCAGGTCCCTTTTAAATCTTTCCCCTCCCAACTTAAACCTACGCCCTCTAGTTTTGGACTCCCCCACCCTGGGAAAAGGACCTTGACTATTCACCCTACCCATGCCCCTCATGATTTCATGAACCTCTATAAGGTCACTCCTCAGCCTCCAATGCTCCGGGGACAAAAAGCCCCAGACTATTCAGCCTCCCCCTATAGCTCAAACCCTCCAACCTGGGCAACATCCTTGTAAATCTTTTCTGAATCCTTCCAAGTTTCACAACATCACAACAGCAGGGAGACCAGAAATAAATGCAGTGTTCCACAAGTGGTCTAACCAATGTCATGTCCAGCTGCACCACGACCTCCCAACTTCTATACTCAATGCACTCTTCTCAGGCATATCAAAAGATCCCTAAGGGAACAGCGAGTTTTTTTTTTCCGCCATTCCTTCCTTTGATTCGTCCATGGGACATGCAGGTCACTGGCAAAGCTGCTATTTATTGACAATCCCTAGTGAGCCGCCTTCATGAACCACTTCAGTTCACATTGTGTTGTTGGAGAGGGCATATTAGCATTTTGACCCACTGACCATGAAGGATGATGTAGACAGTGATGTAGTTTCAACTCAGGTTGGTGAATGCCTTGGAGGGTAACCTGCAAGAGGTGGGGTTCCCATGTCCTTCTGGATGGTAGCAGTTGTGCCTTGGAAGGTGAAGCAGTCTTTGGTGAGTTACTGGAGTGTATCTTGTACATGGTGCACACTGCTGCTTCTAAGCATTAATGCTAAAAGAAATAAATGGCTAATCAAGCAGGCTGCTTTGTCCTGGATGATGACAAAATTGGCTGAGCAACAAGAAATAAGAAAATGCACAAACACAAGAATTAGAAGGCATTCAGTCCCTTGATAGGACTCCACCGTTTGATACAATCAAGACTGATCTGATTGTGGCCTCAGCTTTATTGGTTGCTCTCCTATAACCTTTCGCTCCTTTGATGGTTAAAACTCCATCATACAGTCAAAGATCCAGCTTTAATTCTCTGGTGAAGAGAATTCTGAAGGTTAACAATCTTCTTCGAGAGAAGAAAATTCTCCTTATCTAGTCCTCCTTCATTTTTAAAGTGGTTCCCATCATTCTGCACTCCCACCACCAAACCAATCAAAGGGAAGTTATCTCCTTAGCATCCACCCAGTTAGGATCTTACATCATTCAATAAGATATAGATTTCTCATCCTTCTGAACTCTAATGGTTATAAGCCCAACCTGTTTAACCTTTCTTCATAAAATAGTTTCGTATATCCAGTGAAACAGTTAATGGCCATTCTCTGTGCAATTTCTAATCCAATTATGTCCTTTCAAAGGAGGTCAAAACTTCACTCAGTACTCCAAAGGCAGTCTCGCTATAGACCTGATCTGGGGGTCGGGAATTGCCTGTTTAGACACATGAAGGCTGGTGGAGAAATTCTTGGCACTGAGAAGAGGCAAATCAAGGGAGATCCGGTGACAACAGCTAGTAAACTTTATTACATTTATAGATACCTCCTCTTGTAATAAATGCTTGTAACAAATGTCCCATTTGTCTTCCTAATCACTTGCTGATACTAATGCTTTGTGATTCGTCTATCAGATCCCTCTGTACCGGTAAGTTTAGCAGTCTCTCCATATTTAAATACTACGTTGTTTTTCTCTTCCTTTTGCTAAAGTGGACGAGTTTGTCCACATTATGCTTCATCTACCAAAATTTTGCCCACCTCACTTAATCTATTATCTTTGTTGATTCTGCATATCGTCTTGATCATTTATTTCACTACCTATCTTTGCATCATTAACAAAAATGAGCCACCATACATTCAGTCCCTTCTTTCAATTTAAAAGGGACCGAAGGGGCAACTTTTTCACGCAGAGGGTGGTGCGTGTATGGAATGAGCTGCCAGAGGAAGTGGTAGAGGCTGGTACAATTACAACATTTAAAAGGCATCTGGATGGGTATATGAATAGGAAGGGTTTGGAGGCATATGGGCCAAATGCTGGCAAAGTGGACGAGATTAATTTGGGATATCTGGTTGACATGGACGAGTTGGACAGACGGGTCTGTTTCCAGATGCTGCATATCTCTATAACTCTAAGTCACAAATACAGATTGTAAATGGTTAAATCTCTGGCATTGTATTCTGCGGCATTCCACTGATTACAGTTTGTCAATTGGAAAATTATTCCATTTATTCCTGCTGTCTGTTTCCCATTGCCCTTTATCCAGGCTTATATTATGATGAGCTCTTGCTTTGTGACATTACACATGATATGGCAGTTTATCAAATGCCTTTTGGAAGTTCCAGGTGTACCACATCAACAGGTTCCCCTTTATCCATCTTCATTTCGCAAATAACTCCATTGCATTAACCAAACTCAACTTTCCTTTTAAAAACCAAGTTGACTCTGCCTGATCTTAGACCATAAGATATAAGAACAGAATTAGTCCATTTACCCATTCAATCATGTCTGACATGATATTTTCTAAATTATTATCTCTCTTCACAGGAGGAGGGAAACACTGGGTAGGCCAGCATTTATTGCCCACACCTAATTGTTAATAGTCAACCCCATTGCTGTGTCTGCGAAGGCCAGACCAGGCAAGGATAGCAACAAAATCAGAAATCATTGGAAAAGCTCAGCAGGTCTGGACGCATCTACGGAGAGAGAAAGAGAGTTAACATTTCTGGAATTATTGATGTAATATTTGGGCAAAATAGTCCCAAATTTCAAATGAAGTTTGTGCCTGGAGGTGTGTCATAACTTCAGTCTAGCTTTTATTTTGAAACTCTGCCTCCAAGTCCTCGATTCCCTAAAGAAATGGAAATACTTTCTCTCTGTGTCTCCTATCTGTTTGTTAATTACCTCATTCACTCTGGATACATAAAATTTGAATGTTTCAAAATATTAATCTCATACAATTATCTGGAATTGATTCGAATATGAATAACTCTGAAAATCTCCAAAATGTTCCAAATCTACGACAATGCCTTTCCAAAGGTAAAATGATGGAATGAGTCATTTCACAGCTAAAATATTCTGTGATTAGAATTTGTTTTACAAACTGTCACACTCAATTGCTCCATGTTTGATCACATGAGACTGTTTATGACTGATGCTCACTGTGCTTGATTGGTTAAGCCTGGAAAAAGCCTGAAAAACTCTGAACAAATGGTGGAAATTGTTGGATGGCAGACCTGAAGTATGATGTAGACATTCGAGTTGGAGAATTCTGATGGTGCAGAAAGAGGCCATTCAGCCCACTGAGTGTACATCAACCCTCTGAAGAACATCCTACCCAGAACCAACCTCTCACCCTATCCCCTAAATTTCCCATGGCTAATCCACCTAGCCTGCACGTGACAACAATTTAGCATTGAATCATAGAATCCTTACAGTGTGGAAGCAGGCCCATCAAGTCCACACCAACCCTCCAAAGATCATCCCACCCTCACCCTGCCCCAGTTCCGCTATTTGAGCCCAGTAACCCCACATTTCCCATGGCTAATCCACCTGGCCTGCACGTCCGTGGACACTGTCGGGCAATTTACTGCACATCTTTGGACTGTGAAAGGAAACCAGAGCATCTGGCGGAAACCTACACAGACACGGGGAAAATGTGCAAACTCCACACAGACAGTCACCCGAGGGTGGAATCAAACCCAGGTCCCTGTTGTTGTGAGGCAGCAGTGCTAACCACTATGCCACTCTTCTAATCCACTGTGAATAGAATCTATTACATGTAATGCATAGCTCTGAGATATACAACATATAACACAAACGGAACAATGAAACTCTCTTGAAAGTGAATCTTTATAAAGAATGAAGCCTTTCCCTTAATGCACATGTGACTCAACACTTTTGGACTGAATTGGGGCAAGGCCATTCAAGATAGACAGTCTCACTGTGCAGATGGTAAGTAACAAGTCAATTGTGTTTTGGCTGTGAGACAGGACTAAGACACAGATCAGATCGTAGGATGGGAGTTAGATTTGTCCATTGGCAAGAACCTCACAGTGAGTCAGGAAATAGGGTGGAAGAGAGAGCGGACAGCTGTATTGGGAGATCTATTCACATTTTACAAACAGTGTTCCAGGTCAGCTACATTCCTGACAATGACTTCAGAAATGTGGTTAGAAACTCAAAGTTAAAAAAAAAAATTAGGGGCAATGCAGCAATGTTTGAGATGGCTGTACCAAGTTTCTAGTCAATTGCTTCTGAAATGCTTTCAGGACATGTGTGTCGTGAGTACTAATGTCTGCTGTGTCCCTTCACTTCTACCCATTTAGGTCCTGACACTGCAATTGCCTGGCATCCAGACATCGTAACCTGACAACGGGAGGGAATTAGCTCACCCAGGGTCTGCTTGGAAGTAATGGAGCCGGTTTGAACTTGAATGTGCGTCAAAGCGTGGCAGGGAGGGAGGGGAAGATGACAGCGCTCCACCAGTCACACTGCCTGCACAGGGACAGTCGACAGTTCGATCTCCGAACTCACCGCACGGACAAATGCCCTCGCCGACACGGTGGTGCCTACCGGAGAGTCGAGTCGATTTGCTTCCCTCGGGGCTCAGAGGAGGCATGCGGCACGGGGGATAGGAAGGACCGAAAGGGGCGTCACGACACTCTTCACCTGCTCGTCCCCTCGTGGCAGAGTTTGAGTGCTTCCATCGGGTGGAGCTGTTGAGCAGAGACCTCAGACGTACCCAGCGCCTGATCAGCTGCCCCTAGCTTCAGGTGGGTGGGAGGTGTCTGAGAGGTTGGGGAATGTCTCTCTCAGTGACGTTGCAGCCAAATAACGCCGACAGCTTCACAGATTTAGGGCCTGGAACTAACAATTCCCTCCTCGGGTGACGTGTGATGAATTGTGTGCTTCTCCCGAGCATCCCATAACTCTTCGGAAAGTCGGAGTTTTTGCGGGGAGTTGCTGGGGAATGGACTGTGCCTTTTGGCCAGTAGCAGATGTGGCTCAAGAGTCACCTGTTCATTCTCATCCAACTGGAAGCCCAGGATTCTGAGGCCTCCTGGAAAAGTGGTGAATACTTCCATTTCTCTCCAAACTGTTGTGGCCGGGGGATAATGGTCAGTAAAGAAACAAACCATTCACTGGTTTCGAGTGTCCACTTCAACTCAGACCACACCATGACTGTCAGATCTGTCCTACTTAAGAGGGATCCTGCGGGCTCATCGGAAGCTGAGAGGAGGCAACACCGGAGGCGTCAAAAGACCCAGCAGGTTCGCTTCAAGGATCTTGCTGAGGGTCCTGATGAAGCGGGAGGCAGAAAGACCCCCGAGACGTCTGCTCAGGGGCCGGAGGTTGACAGGCAGACGGAACCGATCGCAAACTCCCAGAGGAACTGGCAGCAGGCGCGGCCGTGCTCCCTGACCCTTCCCAATCCCCGGAAAGCCTGCACGAGCACCGCCATTCAGACCTCCCCCAGCCTCCAGAAGCAGTTTGGGGCGTTCCGGTTCCGGAGCAAAAGCGTCGGCGATTTTGGTGAGCCAGGCGAACGGCAGGACGGCCTAGCATTACCGTCCGCTCCCCTGCCTGGGGTGGGAGGGGAGACGAGGGTGGCTGACGCTCGTGAGGAGGTGGAGGAGGAGGAAGAGCAAGGAGAACCTGAGGGCGTCAACAGAGCCACTGCCATCAACGGGAGGGGAGCGGAGAGGGCCGGAGCGCCGCTGAGTAATTGCGCGGATCCCGACCCAGCCTTGAGCTCTCAGCAGAGTGAGCGGACGTCTGAGGATGCTCATGGCCAAAGCCCTAATGGCTCGACTGTATCTCCTCGCGTTAAGGACAAGGCTACGCTTTGCAAAGACACACCTGACACTCTGACAGAACAGGACCACAAAACACTGATAGCCGGGCAGCACTGTGCAGCAAAGAGTGACGTCGCAGTCCATTCACAAAGCCCTTCCATCCAATCATGCTCATTAAACTCCAAGGCAAGTCCACCACCTTCCAAAGAAACCCCAACCAATCAATTCTCACTGAGACCAGGGGCATGCAGCAAATTAAAAGCACCGACCTCTGACTTGGACAGTAACCATTCCGAGCCCAGAAAGGTTGAGTTCTACAATATGAGTCAACCTCTCCTCAAGGACCAGCCTTGTGTCTACCGCAAGTCCTGCTTAAAAAGCCCAGCATCCATAACCAGCCCCAGACAGCCTAGTATTTCCAATCGGACTGAACAATTAGAACCTTGCCCCTTGACTCCGAACCCATCAGGATTGTCCCCAGTGCACGGCGAGGCATCGCAACTGCCTTCAAAGACTTCTGCCCAATGTGGAGAACCTGCCATCCAGTCCAGCCATTCGGGACCCCCGCTGTCACGTCCTGATGACTCGCTGGAACTGGTGCCCAGTCGCAAAAATCCTCAGGACGATCTGAAGGAGATGCCGCGTGCAGCGGGCAAACAAAGAGCCAAGTCAGGTTGCTCCACGCAGCACGAGATCACATCTCTCCAGTCCCGGTTACAGACAATGGAGGATGTCCTACAGACTAGCCAGCAAACCATTAAAGTTTTACTGGATGTCATTCAAGACCTGGAGAAGAAGGAAGCTGTTCGTGATGGGTAGGTATCTGATGGAATTCCTCGAGTGAATTGTCATAAACTTTAAAGGGAAGGGTTGATTCTCATGTCCACCAAGATTATTACTCCTGGAGCATTTTTCATTCACAAACTTGCTTGAGTTCGCAGAACAAAAAGATGACTTAGGAACATCTTTGCATGTCAACACAACCTCCATATCTTCACATTGTTTGAAGGAAAGATGTTCCATTTGTATAGCAGCTCCCAGGAATATCCAGAATCACTTAAACTCCTGGGATGTAATAGCAAAATTGGTCTGTGACAGGATTAGTGATCAAGAGGTTTGACCAAATGAAATCAAAATTCCATGTAATAAAACGTAGAATGACGAATCCAACAACATCCCTTCCTTTGATTTGTGACTGCTGGTCAATACTTTGTCAAAAGTTCTGGCTGTTTTATGTGTAATAATGAGATGACAGTTTATTTCGCGCCATTGAGTAGAATGAAACACAAACGTTTGCCCTTTTTGTTGACCTGGGAACATCTCAGAGATCTTCACATCTCTTATTGGAAGCATAGTCTATGTAGGGGAATGTAGAAAATATAAACATGCAGCAAGATATAGAAGCAGAAGGAGGAGACCTTTTCTGTGCTGTAGATTTCTATAACTCTGCTGTATGACTCAAAACCTGTGTCTGTTTAGGATGAGGCCTTTCAGCCCTTCAAATCTGCTCTGCTATTCAATAAGATTATGGCTGATCTGATTCTGAAATGCCCTCCCACGTAACCCTTTGTCTCCCTGATCAATCAAATACCTGTCCACCTTTGCCTTAATTATTTTCAATGAACCAGCCCTCACTGCTCATTGGGTGAAGAATTCTAAATCCTAACAATCACATAAGAGAAGAAATTGTTCATTGCCAAAAGGTTCTCTCCTTGGAGTTTTGCATACAGCTTTGGTCCCCTGACTTGAGGATGGATGTAGTTGTGTTGGAGGTAGTCCAGACGAGGCTCACTGGCTTGATTCCAGAGACGAAGGGTTTGTCTAATGAGGAGAGATTGAGCAGTTTAGGCCTATACATTCTGGAGTTTAGAACAATGAGAGGAGATCAAATTGAGGTATAGATGATGATAAAAGGGGTTGGTAAAGTCAACATAGAAAGGATGTTTCCTTATGTAGTGCAATCTAGAATGAGACTTAGGATATGGGGTAGCAGATTTAAGTTGGAGATGAGGAGGAATTACTTCTCTCAGAGGACTGTGAATCTGTGGAATTCACTACCACAGAGCATGGTCAACGCTGGGACACTGAATAAATTTAAGGAGGAGGTCGATGGATTTTTAATTAGTAATGAGTTGAAATGTTACTGGGATAAGGCAGTAAAGTGGAATTGAGGCCCAGACAAGATCTGCCATGAGTAAACTGAATTGCCTATTCCAGGACGTAGTTCTTATGTTCTACTCTATGCTGCAAGCTTCCATGGACAACAGTGTGACAATAACCAAATACTCTTGATTTTAATTGCTGACAGAAAACTGGGTTGAACTCCCCACTCTTGTTTCAGATAGTCTCATGGGATCTTCTACATCCAGCTGAAAGGGAAGATGGGAGCTTGGTTAAAGTGGAGTGCACCTGATAGTACAGTATTTCTTCAATGCTGCATTGGAGTGTCACCTTACATTTTGTGCTGAACTCTCAGGAGTGGGATTTGAAATCCAGTTTTGGAGGCAGTTCTTCAACTCAGCTACAGCTGAGGGAAGACCACCATCAAAGATTTCTGTCATCTCTTCACCAAAGGCTTCGCTGCATTTGTTTTCCATATTGCTTATTACCTTTTGAAATATAAGTGTAGAAACATAGAAAATAGGAGCAGAAATTGGCCATTCAGCCCTGTGAGCCTGTTCCACCATTCGGTATGGTCATCTCAGCATCCTTTCTCCTCAATACCCTTTGGTTTCTTTATCCCTAAGAATGATATCTAACTCCTTCTTGAAAGATTCAATGTTTTGGCTTCAACCACTTCCTGTGATTGTGAATTCCACAGGCAAACCACTGTTTGGGTGAAGAAATTTCTCCTCATCTCACTCCTAAATGGTTTAACCTGCATCCTTAAACAGTGAGCCTTTCATCAGCAATGTCCTTCCTGTGGTTTACCCTGTCAAGTCTTGTCCGAATTTTATAGATTTCTATGAGAACCCCACATCCTCCTAAACCCCAATGAATATCTTTGTAACCAATCCTGTCTCTCTTCTGGCTCGGTCCCACCATCCCAGGAATCAACATGGTCAACCTTCACTGCACTCCCTCCATAGCAGGAACATCCTTCCTCAGGTAAGGAGACCAGTATTCCAGGGGTGAAGTCACTACGATTACAGCAAGACGTCCATGCTCCTGTACTCAAATTCTCTCGCTATGAAGGCCAACGAACCATTTGCCTTCCTCACTGTCTGCTGCACCTGCACACTTACTTTCAGTGACCCGTGTTCAAGGACACCAAAGTCTCATTGCATCTCCTCCTTTCCCAATCTATTGTCATTCACAAAATCATCTGGCCTCCTGTTTTTGCGACCAAAACAATTTTTAAAAAATCTCCATCTCGAGTTTCCAGGCTTAAAATTATGTTGTGGAGTACAGATTTTTGAAAACAAAATTTTAATTTTACAAATATTTTACCAAGTTAAATATCTTTTATCCCAGAGGATAATATTGAGATAATTTTTAACTTGTGCCTGCTGGGATGTAAAACGTCCATTGTGGCAGTCAACTTGCCTATGACCAACCTGATCATTTCCCATCATAGGTTTAAGAGCTTCAATGAATCGTAGAGTGGAGAATGTTAGCATAAGCTCAGGATACAAAAGTGTTGGTGATAATAGTTTCACTCACTGCCACGAATGGCTGGGCAAAGAGATCCAGCAGAAGATCAAACGATTGATGCATTTGCAATGATAGCTCATACAATTAAATTGAGGACACATACCACACTGTCAGTAAACTTCTGAACAGCATAAGTACCTCCCTTTTTCTTTGCAATTGAATCAAATAAAATCTTGAGGTACGACCTTCCCAGGCATAAGGAGACAGGTTTTGAGGTGGCAAGAGTCATAGAGTCGTAGAAATCTACGGCACAGAAAATGTCTTTCGGCCCATCACATCCATGCTGGTCAAAAGTAACCACCTAACTATTCTGATCCTCATGTCCAGCACTGGGCTCATAGTCTCAAATGCCTTGGCATCGCAAGTACGTATCAAAATACTTTTTCAATGTTATGCAACGATTTACTTGCGCTTGGAGAAGAATGGACTTATTAGGGACAGTCAGCATGGCTTCAGGCAGGGGAGGTCTTATCTCATAAATTTGATCATGTTTTTGAGGAAGTGACAAAGATAATTGATGAGGGTTGGGCAGTATATGTTATCTACATGGACTTTACAAAAACATTTAACAGTGTCCCTCATGGTTGGTGGGTGCAGAATATCAAAGTGTATGCAATCTATGGAGAGTTGGCAAATTGAATACAAAATTGGCTTGGCCCTCGGAGACAGAGGGTAATTCTGGAGGGGCATTTTTCTGACTGCAGGTCTATAAGATATTCCACAACGATCAGTGCTAGGACCTCTGTTGTTTGTAATATATTTAAATGATTTGGATGAAAATGTCGGTGGTCTGATTAGTAAATTTGAAGCTGACATGAAAATTGGTGGAATTATGGGTAATGAGGATGGATAGCAAATGATACAGCAGAATTTAGATCAGCTGGAAAGTTGGGCAGAGAAATGGCAGATGGAGTTTAATCCAGACAAGTGTGAGATGATGCATTTTGAGAGGTCAAATACAAGAGGAAAGTATAGAGTAAATGGCAAGACCCTAAGGAGCATTGATATCCAGAGGGTCCAAATCCATTGATGCCTGGAAGTGTTAACACAAGCAGATAAGATGGTAAAGAAAGAATATTGCACACTTGCCTTCAATGGTCATAACAATGAATATAAAAGTTGGCAAGTCATGTTGCAACTGTATCAGACTTTGGTTAGGCCACATTTGGAGTATTGTGCACAGTTCTGGTTGCTGCATTTCTGGAAGGATATGTAGGCTTTGGAGAGAGTACGAAAGATGCTTACGAAGGTGTTGTCTGGATTGGAGAGTACAAGCTATAAGGAGAGGTTGGACAAACTTGGATTGTTTTCACTCGAGTGTCGGAGGCTGAGGGACAACCTGATAGAAGTCTGTAAAATTATGAGAGGCATGGATAGGGTGGATAGTCAAAGTCTCTTTCCCAGATTGGAAATGTCAAATACTAGGGGAATAGGTTTAAGGTGCGAGTGGAAAAGTTTAAAGGAGATGTGCCAGGAAAGTTTTTTACACAGAGGGTGGTAGGTGCCTGGAACCTGCTGCCAGCAGAGGTGGGTAGAAGCGGATACAACAGCAAGGTTTGAGAGGCATTTAGGCAGAAAATACAGGGACACTAACCCTGTGCAAGCAAATGGGATTAGTTTAGCACAACATTATTGTCAGCACAGACATGGTGGGCTGACAGGCCTGTTCCTATGCTGTAGTGTTCTATGTGCTAGTGACAGGTTGCAGATTAACCATAGAGAAGTTACAGTATAGACAGAGGCCTTTCAGCCCATCATGCCTGTGCCTACCATGTACATACATCTTTGAAAATCTTTAAACGCACTGCCAGTGGGCCAATGGATATTGCTCCCCCCATGGTTTATACATAAGAAACAATAAGAAGTTGGAAAAAGAGGATGTCATTCAGCCCCTCAAGCCTGCTGCACCATTCCATAGGGTTGATTCCACATTCCGCACGTCCACTCTCCTGCATTTTCCCCATTACCCTTGATTCCCTTGGACCCTTTTAGAATTTTTTTTTGATATGGAGCACTGTGATAAACATCAATTCTACTGTAATACAAGGACTTAAAGTCCAAGAAATGCATTAGTTTATGTTAATATTAATTCCAAATTCTTCATATGATCACTGAGAGTATATTCAATCATATATGAATTTTTTTTTGCATGTTCATGGCAAGTGGACATTACTTATGAGGTCAGTATTTATTGCCCATCCCTAATTGCCCAGAGGGCAGTTAGAAGTCAACCACATTGCTGTGGGTCTGGAGTCACATGTAGGCCTGACCAGATAAAAATGCAGATGTCCTTCCCTAAAGGGACATTAGTAACCCAGATACAGAAACAGAAATTGCTGGTGAAACTCGGCAGGTTTGGCAGCATCTGAGGGAAGAAAGCAGAGTTAACTTTTATCAATTCTGATTTAGAGTCACTGGACTCGAATCATTCAATCTGCTTTCTTTCCACAGATGCTGCCTGCTGATTTTCTCAAGCAATTACTGCTTTTTGTTTCAGATCTCCAGCATCCATTGTTCTTGTTTTATTTTAGTGCACCAGATGCCGTTTTATGACAACAGCTTCCATTGGCCCAGCTTTTAATTCCAGATTTTATTGAGTTCAAATTTCACTATCTGATGGGATTTGAACCCATGTACCCAGAATATTCTGACAAAAGCTTAAGTTGTTCACTCTGTTTCTCTCCCCATGCATTCTGCCAGACTTGTTGAGTTTCTCCAAAACTTTCTGTTTTTATTCCCCAGAACATGATCTTAGGTTTCAGGAATGTTCCCTCAGTGACATCACCACTACACTACCATCTCCCGCTGTTCCTGAGCAATGCCAGCCTGGTCTTTTTTACGCTTGGGGACCTGTCCACCATCTACACGGCACAAGTCAGGAGCGTGATGGATTACTTCCCACTTGCCTGGATGAGTGCAGCCCCAACGACACTCAAGAAGCTTGACACCATCCAGGACAAAGCAGCCCGCTTGATTGGCACTACACCCACAAGCATCCACTCCCTCCACCACCGACACTCAGTAGCAGCGGTGCGTACAATCTACAAGATGCACTGCAGAAATTCACCAAAGATCCTCAGAAAGCACCTTCCAAACCCATGACCACTTCCATCTAGAAGTACAAGGGCAGCAGACGTATGGGAACACCACCACCTGCAAGTTCCCCTCCAAGCCACTCATCATCCTGACTTTTTTTTCCTTTATTCATTCATGGGATGAGGGCATCGCTGGCCAGGCAGCATTTATTGCCCATCCCTAATTGGCCAGAGGGCAGTTAAGAGCCAACCACATTGCTGTGGGTCTAGAGTCACATGTAGGCCAGACCAGGTGAGGATGGCAGATTTTGAAGGACATTAGTGAATCACTTGGAAATATATCGCTGTTCCTTCAGCATCACTGGGTCAAAGTTCTGGAATTTTCACGCTAATGTCATTGTGGGTCAACCTACAGCTATTAGACTACAGCAGCTCACCACCACCTTCACAAGGCTAACTAGGGACATGCAATAAACGCTGGCCAGCCAGCGACTCCCGCATCCTATGAGGGAATAAAGCAAACACAACAGCAAAATATTGTACCTCAAGTTGTCATCATGGAGTCATGGCAATGTCACTGGATTAATCATCCAGACACCCAGGTTAACGTTCTGGAGATGTGGCTTCAAATCCACCATTGCATCTGGTGAAATTTGACTTTAATAAAATCTGGAATGAATAACTAATCTAATGACTATGCAACAATTGTCAATTGTTATAAAAACTCCATCTGATTCACCAATGCCCCTTGCGCGAAGGAAATCTGCTAACATAATATGTGACTCCAGAACCACAGTGGATGGTATTGTGGCTCAGTGGTTAGCACTGCTGTCTCACAGTGTCAGGGACCCCAGTTCAACTCTACCCTTGGGCAACTGTCTGTGTGGAATTTGCACATTCTCCCCACGTTTACATGGGTTTCTGCCGGGTGCTCTGGTTTTTCTCCCGCAGTCCAAAGATGTGCAGGATAGCTATGGGAAATACAGGATTACAGGGAATGGGATGGGGGAGCTGGGTCTGTGTGGGATGCTTTGCGGAGGACTTGATGGGGTGAATAGCCTCTTTCACACTCTACAGATTCTGTGATTCTTGAATTGTCCGAGAGAGAGCCAATTCATTCTAGGGCAACTAAAGACAGGTCACAAATGCTAGCCTTGTCAGTGAAGCCCGAAGCCCACATCCCGTACGAGAATGAACAACATCCTATTGTAGTAAAAGACAGGACAGATGACAAATGTATGTAACTTGAACGAATAATCCTTCCTGCTCCTCCACATCCCCATCACTGCCGCGAAAGGGCCGAGAAAGGGATATGGGACAAAGTTTAATCCTCTGAATGTGTCTGTTATGAAACAAATGTTTTCATGGCTATTCTGAGACTCCAGTGACACAAAGTGCTTTCAAGCAGATTTTAATTTTTTTTTTAGAAAAAGGAGCTTGCCAGGGTGATGGGTTCAACCATTATCCTGATTAATAAATGGAGAATTACTGATGGTTGGAAGTAAGCTGCAATTTACTCGTGGGCGGTTTGGCAAATGTCACAGAGCCGCGAGATTGAAGGTTGAGTAGGTTATTGCCATTAGTGAAATCCTGAAGTCACAGGCATGCATTTGCTGGATAATGTTACAGCAGTGATAGCCCTGCTGAAAGACTAAGGCCAAGGCCAGCAGCAGAGGTCATCCATCAGTTGTGAAGGGTTGAATGGAAGATGAGGTAAATATGAAAGATCTGATTCAATGATTTGCTAAAGACGTGGGTCAGATTTCTACGGCAACCTTTTATAATCAGTTTTCTTCAAGCCTTGTTTCATGAGGGTGCTGCTCTGCCTCTAACCTTGACGCTGTTGAAACGGAGATCTTAATTTTAACTCCTTAGTCTTATCGGCTGAGTCACAGAGCGTTCTGCCACAACTCAGTTCGTTCATCTTATCGATTCACCATTCCGAAGTGGCTAGAACGCTCACCTCTAAATCAAATGGCTCCCAAGATTTTAAACAAATAAAATCTTAAGCTGGCCTTCAAGGAGAGGCGATGGCCTAGTGGTATTATCGCTGGACTGTTAATCCAGAAACCAAGATAACATTCAGGGGACCTAGGTTTGAATCCTGCTACAGCAGATGGTGGAATTTGAATTCAATAAAAATATTTGGAATTAAGAATCTAATGATGACTGTGAATCAATTGTCAGGAAAAATCCATCTGGTTCAATAATGCCCTTTTTCGGGAAGGAAACTGCCATCCTTACCTGGTCTGGCCTAATGTGACCCCAGACCGACAGCAATGTGGTTGACTTGTAACTGCCCTCTGGGTAATTAGGGATGGGCAATAAATGCTGCCTAGCCAGTGATGCCCTCATCCCATGAATGAATAAAGAAAAAAGGTGCAGCACCGAGGGAGTGCTGGCTCCTTGTTGGGATGGTAAGTGGAGGCCCTATTGGTCCCTCAAACATATGTAAAAGATCATATCTGACCCTGTTCTGAAGAGGAGTGTTTTTAACATCTTTTTTGCAGGATCTGGGTATCACTGATTGCCCATCTCTTATTGCCTTGGAGAGAGTGATGGTGGGCTCCTTTCCTGACCCAGTCCAGTCCATGTAGTGTAGGTCCACCCACACTGTTGTTGAGAAGGGAGTTCCAAGATTTTGACCCAGCTACACCGAAGGAACAGCAGTATATTTCCAAGTCAGGATGGTGTGTGGCTTGGAGGGGAATTTGCAGGTGGTGGTGTTCCCATGTGTCTGCTGTCCTTTTCCTTCTAAATGGAAGTGGTCGTGGGTTTGGAAGGTTTTGAATGACCCTTGATGGGCTGATTTCTATTGCACGGTGGCTCAGTGGTTAGCACTGCTGCCTCACAACACCAGGTTCATGGGTTCGATTCCACCCTTGGGTGACTGTCTGTGTGAAGTTTTCATATTCTCCCCGTGTCTGCATGGGTTTCCTCCCACAGTCCAAAGAGGTGCAGGCTAGGTGGACTGGCCATGCTAAATTGTCCGTAGTGTCCAGGGATGTGTAGGCTAGGTGGATTACATGGTTACAGGGGTAGGGTAGAAGGGTCTGTGTGGACTCAATGGGCTGAATGGCCTGCTTCCACACTGTGGGGATTCTATACTCTTGTAGATGGTGCACACTGCTGCTACTGAGTGTCGGTGATGGAGGGAATGGACGTTTAAGATGGTGGGAGGGGCGCTAATGCTTTGTGTTGTGCTTCCTGACTGTTCTTGGAGCTGCACCCATCCAGGCATTCGAACTTGCCGATAGCAACAGAAGCAAAAGTGATATGAGGAGTAATATCTTTTTTCACACAGTGAGCTGTTAACGTCTAGAATCCTGTGGTGGAGGCAAGTTTGAATGGGTCACTCGAATGGGAATTAGACTGCCGTTTTGAAAACAATAATTGTGGGGAGTAGGCGGGAGAAGTGCACAAATTGAGATGCTCATTTGTAGAGCTGGTACAGACCCAATGCCCTCTTTCTGCAGTATAACAACTCTGGGCTTCAGTGTCGTCTAATGCTTACCCCTCAACCGACATCACCGAAACAAATTATCTGGTGATTAACTCTTTCCTGTTCGTTTGGAGAAACATCTTGTGAAATAACACTCTGCCTTTTATGGACTTGCATTACTTTATCCCTGTTATGTTAACTGTTACACATGGCTAAGGACTGCAAGGCTTTAGATGCAGTCAATAAACCAGCAGGACATCATAAACCAGAACTTTAATGTTGAAATTTTAGCTTTAGTCCTTTTTATCAAAATCTGAGGTTGAACTTTCTGGATCTGTGTTACCAGCGGAGAGTGCTTGCCATGAGAGGTGTATTTTTTGGCTGCAATGCCATTCATAACCTCGCTGAATATTTTTAAAGCAAAGATAGATAGATTTTTGAACGGTAAAGGAATTAAGGGTTATAGTGAATGGGTGGGTAAGTGGAGCTGAGTCTCAAAAAGATCAATCGTGATCCTGCTGAATGGCTCAACGGGCCAGCTGGCCTACTCCTGCTCCTCGTTCTTATGTATTCTCTCAACACTGTCCCATCATTTATAGAATCACAGAATCCCCACAGTGCGGAAGCAGACCTTCCTGCCCATCGAATTCACACTGACCCTCCGAAGAGCATGCCACCCAGCCCATTCCCCTGCCCTGTCCCTGTAACGCTGCATTTCCCATGGCTAACCCACCTAGCCTACACATCCCTAGACACTACGGGCAATTTAGCGTGGCCAATCCTCCTGACCTGCATATCTCTAGACGTGAGAGGAAACCGGAGCACCCAGATAAAACCCACGCAGACACGGGGAAAATGTTCAAACTCCATTTAGACAGTCACCTGAAGCTGGAATTGAAACCGGGTCCCTGGTGCTGTGAGACAGCTTAACTGCATTTACATGTCCTCCCAGAGGAAACAAGCCAGAAAAGAAAACAATAATACTTGGAAATGAACACACTGTTTGTACTGAACATCCATGTTGAAATGTAGATGATGAGTTGGACCGGTATGTCTCATTCACCAGTTTTACTGGTTTTTTTTTCTCTTCTGGATTTAATCCAAAAATTCTCATGCCATCCTATTTAACAACAACCTATTGATTGGTCTCAAATATTGAAATGACCCTGAGCATCTACAGCTGTCACACTGGAAAGGCTTCCAGATTTCCATTGCTCTTTAACAAAGAGTGAGATAAGGTGCTTCTTGATTTCACTCTCTAAACTTTTTTTAAATTTGTTAATGGGATGAGGGCTTTGCTGGCCAGGCAGCATTTATTGTCCATCCCTAATTGCCCAGAGTCAACCATATTGCTGTGGGTCTGGAGCCACATGTAAGCCAGACCAGATAAGGATGGCAGTTTTTTTCCCCCCTAAAGGACATTAGTGAACCAGATGGTTTTTTTTCCGACAATCATCAATGGATTCATGGTCATCATTAGATTCTTAATTCCAGATATTTTATTGAATTCAAATTCCACCATCTGCTGTGGTGAGATTTGAACCTGAATCACCAGAGCATGATCTTGGTCTCTGGATTAACAGTCCAGTGATAATACCACTAGGCCGTCACCTCCCGCTAATGGCCCTGCTCCACCAACACTGAACAGAAAACCCAAGTCGTTGTGGTTGTGTACCGTGCATGAGAGGCTATCTGTCGCTGTGTGCATCTGTTACGCTTTATCTGATGCAGTTCCCTTTCCTGTCCTTCAATCATTACTATATTCCCAAATCAGAGGGTGATTACAGTTTAGGAGGCCATTCAGACCATCTTGTCCAGCTGTATTACCCAGTGCCATTGGGAGGCAATGGCCTAGTGGTATTATCGCTGGACTGTTAATCCTGAAACCCAATAATGTTCTGGGCAATTCAGCCCTTTGAGCCTGCTCTCCCATTTAATATGATCATTATCTTGGCTTCAACTCTAATTTCCTGCCCGCTGTCCATAGCTGTTCAACCTGTTGCTAATTAAAAACCTGTCTTTCTCCTCCTTAAATTTACTCAATGTGCCAGTAACCACCACAATCTGGAGTAGTGAATTCACCTCTTATTATAGGTTTATCACACAAGAGGAAACATCCCCTCTATGTCTGCGTTGTCAATCCACTTTCGCGTCTTATGTACCTCAATTTGATCTCTCATTCACCTCAACTCCAGACAGCACAGGCCTAAACTACTAAATCTCTCTTGATAAGACAAACCTCTCATCTCTGAAATCAACCCACTGAACTTCCTCTGAATGGCCTCCAATTCGATTATATCCCTCCTCAAGTGAGGGACCAAAACTACAACAGTCCAGCTGTGGTCTCACTAATGCATGTCACCTTCCAGCTACTGTCACCAGGTAACTGCCCGACTGTTAGACTATGACAAGAATGCCATTCTCCCCCCTCAAACATGCTCCGCTCTTCAGTAAGATCATGTTTGAACTGACCGTGGCATTGAATCCACTTCACTGTCTCGTCCCCAATACTCCCTTACTGATCAAAAATCTTTGAGCCTAAACAATGATCCAGCACCCACTGCTCACCGGGCAAGAGAATTCCACACAGTGATGATGCTCTGAGGAAAGGAATTCCTATTGAGGTCAGCATTTGTACTCTGGCCTCCTCTTTCTAGCAGTAGACCTTCATTTAGGCAGAGTAAACAGCATAATGCTGGCCTGCAACAATGAAAAACATGCAAACAAGGATGAAGAAATAATTGAAAGAAACAGAACAGAGGTAGGTTGAAGAATGAGGGACTTCAGTTTTCTCTGGAGACTGGAGAATGACTGGGGTTGTTCCCCTTAAAGAAAAACGGGGATATTTAATGAATCTGTAGTTTTAACAAAGTCAATAGGGCGAATCTTTATTCCACCGGCAAGTGAGTTGCTAATCAGCAGAAACGGATTCAGAACAATTGGCTCAAAATAAAGAGAATTCTTGATGCAGCAAACCACCATCATTTGGAATTCACTGCCTGAATGAATGGTGAATGGAGATTAATGATCAAATCATTGAATGGTTACAGCACAGAAGGACGACATTCAGCCCATCAAGTCATGCCAGCTTTCTGCTCTCGTCTGGTAATTTTGATTATCATTCAAATGCACTCTGAGAGCCATGATTGAATCTGGTTGCACTGCACTCTCAGGCAGTGCATTCCAGATCCTAACCACTCACTGTAACAAAACCATTTTTATATTGTTTTTATGATCCTGTAAGTGCTGGTAAATGGAGCTAGTGTAGATTTAGAGCAGTTTTTATCAGTGTAGACTTGATGGGCCAAAGGAACTCTTCCATACTGTATGAGTCTATGATTCTATTTTCCTCATGTTGCAATAAGTTCTTTTGACATTTACCTTAAATTGGTGTACTGTAGTTCACAAATATGCTGTCAGGAGTCAAACTGCTTCTCTCTATCTACTGTGTCCTGCCACCTCCATCAAATCTTCTCTCAAATCTAAACAGAACATCCCCACCTCTCCCCTTCAATTTATTCATGGAAACCCTTCTTGAAAATTTCTTTCTACACATTTTCCCATGCCTTCACATCCTTCCCTAAGGTGCTGTGCGGGGAATTGGATACACAACTTCCAGCTGAGGTTGAGAAAGTCTTTTTTTTCGTAAAAAAGATTTACAATACATTTCTTGCTTTTGTCTTCTCTGCCTCTATTGATGAAGTCCAGTATCCCAGTGACTTTTAAAAGGAGAATGAGATTATATTTGGAAAGTAAAATAAAGAATTTCTGGGCCATGGGTAGAGGATAATGAATTGGGTTGAATTGGAAAGCTCTCTTAAGGAGGCAGCATTGACACCATGGGCCAATGAAATTAGCCAGGTATAGGGTAGTCATGCCTCTTGGCAGATGACCATTTTGTGATTTGCCTGCATCAATCATGAAACATAAGGAGACTTAAAGAAGGACACTCCACTTTTGTGAGGAGTATCTCTCATCACCTTTGAATATAAAGCAGATGTTCACTCTATAATTACCATCTCTCACCTTAACAAGCATAAAACCCATCAGAGGAAATTAAAGGCACTTTGCCTAAATATACACGTAACAAAATCTTAATGGAATCTATTACCGCCACCTTTGACAGCTGCAGGTGTTAGAGCTGCATTGAGACATCATTATGGTCCCGAGAACTCTCTGATGTCAGATGAGAATGTTGCCTAGCAAAGAGCAAGATGAGAAAAGAAAAGCCAAATCATAGAAATGAGACTTGCGAATTAAATGCCAATAGCTCCAATCTATCTCAGATCGTAAGAAATACGAACAGGAGTAGGTTGTAAGGCTCCTTGAGCTTTTTACCATTATTCAATCAGATAATGACTGATCTGTGACCTGAGCTCCATTGTCCTGTGTTCTCCTCAGATACCTTGCTTTCAGAAAACATTTTCAGTCAACCTATTCAGAGATGTTATCACAAACCTCAGGAGCAGGTAGGACTTTAATGCAGGCCTCCTGGTTCAAAGGTAGGGACGGTACGACCATCACAAGAGCCAACGAGGCTTCATTAATACTTTCTAACCAACCCATTCAGAGATTTCAATACAGCCCTCTGGAATAGGTGAGCCTCCTCATTGCCCATAGGGTTGGTAGAGGCAGAAAACTTCATAATGTTTAAGAAGTATTTAGATGGAGGGACATGGGCCAAGTGCAGGCAAGTAGGACTAGTTTATATTGGGATTATGATCAGCATGGACTGGTTGGACCGAAGGATGTGTTTGACTCTATGACTATGACTCGATGTGCGCTTGCGATGTCAAGGCATACGAGGCTGCGGGATTAGAACAGTTAGGTGATTGTTTTTGACTGGCGCAGACTCGATGGGCCGAAGGGCCTTTTATTATTATTTCTTACGATCTGAAATAGATTGGAGCTATTGGCATTTAATTCGCAAGTCTCATTTCTATGATTTGGCTTTTCTTTTCTCATCTTGCTCTTTGCAAGGCAACATTCTCATCTGACATCTGGCTCTGCAAATCTTCCTAAACACTACAGTTACAACATTTAAAAGGCATCTGGGTGGATACATGAATCGGAAGGGTTTAGAAGGATATGGGCCAAATGTTGCCAAATGGGACTAGATTTATTTAGGACATCTGGTCGGCATGGACGAGTTGGACCCAAGGGTCTGTTTCTGTGCTGTACGTCTCTTTACCTCTACTTTTTGAATGTCCTCCTGAAAATTACGGTTGTATCTGCTTTCTCTCAGGGCATTTTACGCAAGAACAACTCATTTCATTTCAAAACAAAAATGTCCACTCATCTCCCCGTATGGCATTTTTGGTTGATTAATGTTAAAATCTTCCGGTGACTGATACTCCTCCAGCATAAACAGATATAAAGCACTAATAAGATTCTGCTCCTACGATGCTGCTTGGCCTGCTGTGTTCATCCAGCCCTGCACCTTGTTGTGTCGGATTCTCCAGCATCTGCAGTTCCTACTATCTCTAATAAGATTGACCTGCCTGGCCTTGAAGTGCCGGATTGCTGTTATCTTACCGGTTGCTCTGCTTGTAATGGTTGAACCTTTCCACCAACACTCTCAGATTCCCCGAGGAGCTCTTTAAGGGGATTACTTTCCCCTCCGGGATAATGGATTGGAGCTCCGCCAAATTACATGAAAAGCAAACCGCTTACAATGAAGTGGCGTGACCGGATGAAAATAAGTGGTTTTGAAATGGCTCTCTGTGATATTAAAGCTAATCCCTTTGTTGAAACAACAGACAGGGGAGACTCACAAAACCTTGCAAAAAGGAAGCCCTGACTCGTGTCAACCCAGAGTAGCCGGCGAGGAAGGCACGTGTGAGAAGTGGGCAGAAGCAGATAAAGATTAGGAAAGGGCTACACGCTTTGAAAGAGAAACGCCAAACAGGAATGAAATCTTGCCGGTTGTCAGGACGTGGGAGGGGAGTCACGTGTACGGGAATCCCTAAAGACTGTGAGCAATGACTGACTCAGACTATTAGGCTCCAGCCTGATTAATTATCTTACAGTTGATCATGTCATGATCCATGTAGCTTGACAAAGCGGGGCTGCTTTTAATTTTTCAATGATTCCAATGCAGAGGAAAATGTTTTTAAAATAGTGAAGGGTTGGGCAAGAGGGATTCATTGCAGTTGGCTCGTCCAAAATTCAAATCATTTCTGCAGCGTCTAAACACGAATTGACGCTCCACCACGGCTAATTCTGGGCTCTGTTCTCTAAATTCGTCAGTGCACTCAGGAATTGCAGTCCTGGCTGATCTGTTCACTTCATAGCCCAAAGCATTTTATCTTCCAACACTGGCTGAATGAATAAAATGAGTTTGCTGGATTTGGCGTTTCAGTGGTCCTTACTTCCCTAGTTCTCTAGCCGCAGGTCCCTGCCACTTTGTTTGCCCACATCTCAACACATACACACACGCGCACACACACAGACATATACACAGACACACACATAGACACGCGCACACACAGACACATACAAAGACACACATAGACACACACACAGACACATACATAGACACACACGCACACACACACACATACAAAGGCACACACAAACACACACAGACACACACAGACATACATAGACGCGCACACACAGACACATACAGACACACATAGACACACACAGACACATACATAGACACACACACACAGACACATACAGACACACATAGACACACACAGACACATACATAGACACACACACACACATACAAAGGTACACACAAACACACACAGACACATACAAAGGCACACACAGATACATACATAGACACACAGACACACACACACCCACCCACACACACAGACACACACACCCACCCACACACACTGACACACACACACACACCCACCCACCCATACCTACCCACACAAACACACACACAATCAATCAATTCTGAGAATTTGAAACACGATAAGGCGCTTCTTATATCTTCACATTCCCGTTCCTACTTTCCTTTTCTTCATTTGTTGGTGCCATCAGCCCTTCATTCATTCTGATTCAAGTTGCAATGAGGAAATAGGCCATTTGGTCTTCAGTGTGAGCAACTAGTTCTTATTATGTTTGCGTGCACTCTTCCCTTCTCCCACCATCTACTGTATCCCCCCATCCATCCACTAGTCTGATTTCATCTTGAATGTCAACATAATTTCAGCCTGAACCAGTCATGTATTTCATAGCTCGCTGCATAAAGGAGTTTCTCCTGCCTTCTTTGCTGAATGATGCACAATATAGACGATACCCTCTTGCTTGGAAGCCTTATATTCTCCATTGTTAATACTCAGTTGTATGTCCCTTATAATTAACAAGCATGTTTCCTTCAAAATAAGAGACATAATGCTTAGAATGTGCTTTGGGACATTGTTTGGTCATGAAATATAAATCCAGGCTAGTACTGTGGTAAACACAGCACCCTCTTAGCACTAGGGACCCAGGGTCAATTCCACCTTTGGTCAACTGTCTGTGTGGAGTTTGCAAGTTCTTCCCGTGTCTGCGTGGGTTTCCTTCAGGTGCTCAGGTTTCCTCCCACAGTCCAAAGATGTGCAGGTTAAGTGGACTGACTATGCTAAATTACCTCCTAGTGTTCAGGGATGGGCAGTCTATGTGAATTAGCCATGGGAAATGTAGGGTTACAGGGATAGTGTGGATAGGATGGAGGGTTGGTGTAGACTTGATGGGCCAAACGGCCTGCTCCAACACTGTAGGGATTCTATGATGATTCTTTTCTTCCTTAAGTAAAGGCTTAGAGCACTGCTGAGTGTGTTGGGATTGTCCGACAGAAACCTGTAAGGGCCTAGACAAGCTTCCGACAGAGATTCCTGACTTCAGCCATCCTGATGTTGACCTCTATTTCTCCAAGACGAGACAGCAGAGAGGAGGTGGTCAGGTGGGAAGGACTCAGTTAGGAGCCCTGCTCCTCAATATTATACAGCAATCTCTACTAGGCGCCAGGCACAGGCGGAGATACTATTGGGCTAATAGCACTGTGTGTATGGACAGCAAATGGATGGCCGCAGTTCAAGAGAACAGCTCACCACTACCTTCTTAAGGATAACTGGGGATGGGCAATGAATGCCAGGCCCAGCCAGCGATACCCATGTCCTGTGAATAAATAATCAAACGAACAATAAGCTAACCTGTTACAGGTCTTTTACAGTACACTCCTTCTGCAGTTCCATAGGAAGGTGACGTCCAATTGGGTCTGAGCAACACGGTATTCCCAAGCTACTGAAGCTTAGCCCCAAGATGGGCCAGTGTTATCATGAGATAAATGATTAATTCTGCTGTTTGCGTTCCAGGAGACAATCCTACCGCACTGGGCAGGACATTGCAAACTGTGGGACTTGTCGAGACTGTGCCTGCATCATCTACAGGTAGAAGCACCCTTTATTTCTTCTGTCTAACATCTGACTGTGCTGTGGAGCAGAGAGCCAGTATTTTCAAATGGGCAAATAATGCTCCATTAAACGATGACAGTTCAGAGATAAATTTAGCTGTGCGTAGTTCTGCTCATTAGAGATATTCCGAATGCTTACACATTATTAGGCAGATACACTCTCCAGGGATACAACCAATTCTCATCTATTTGTTGGCACTAATATATGTAGTTCATTAAGCAAGATTATTATCATCTGATCATTCCTGATAGCACAATCATTATTCCTAAAATAAAATCTCTCATCTGACCAGTGTAGAAAGCAGAAGAGAAACAGAAAAATAAGTAAAATTCTTCAATGAAAATGGCCCTATTTGGATCTGGATGTCGACATGGGACATATCAGTGTTCAAATGACATTTTCACATCTTCCACAGTTTCCAGCGCTGACAATGGTCTACTAAACAAAATACGTACCGAGTTGTGCTTTGAGTGGTTCAGCTCTTCATTGCACAAGAGTGGAACGAAGTGGAAAAAACTCAGTCCTCTGCTTGGGGGATAGGCGTTGGTGTAGGGTGGGCAGGCTCAGATCACCCCATAAAGAGAGACTGGACAGACTCAGGCTGTTTTCTTTAGAGCAGCAAAGGCTGAGAGGGCACTGATTGAGGTGTATAAGATTATGAGGGGTATGGACAGGGAAGCATAGGGGCATTATTTTAAAGTGAAAGGCAGGAGGTTCAGAGGGGATTTGAGGAAAAACATTTTCACCCAGAAGGTGGTAGGTGTCTGGAATGCACTGCCTGGGAGTAGTTGAGAAAGGGAGCCTCACAACCTTTAAAAAGTACTTGGATAAGCACTTGAAATGTCATAACATTCCAGGCTGTGGGCAGAGGGGTGGCACGGTGTCACGGTGGTTAGCGCTTTGGCCTCACAGCACCAGGGACCCAGGTTCAATTCCAGCCTCGGGTGTCTGTCTGTGTGGAGTTTGCACCTTCTCCCTGTGCCTGCGAGAATTTCCTCCGGGTGCTCCGGTTTCCTCCCACAGTCCAAAGATGTGCAGGCTAGGTGGATTGGCCATGCTAAATTGCCCATAGTGTTCAGGGATGTGTAGCTGAGGTGGGTAATAGGGGGATAGGTCTGGGTGGGATGCACTGAGGTTCGGTGTGAACGTGTTGGGCCGAAGGGCCTGTTTCCACACTGTAGGGATTCTATGATTCCATGATTCTATGAAAGTGCTGCAAAATCCAAAGATGTGCAGGTTAGGTGGATTGGCCATTCTAAGTTGCCCATAGTGTTCAGGGATGTGTAGATTCAGTGGGTTATAGCTGGGATGCTGTGAGGGTCGGTGTTGACTTGTTGGGCCGAAGAGCCTGTTTCCACACTGTAGTGATTCTATTCTATGATGAAAGTGGAATTAGTGGAGATAGATTGGCACCGACTCAATGGGCTGAGGGGCCACTTCTGTACTATATGACTTTATGACACAGGGTGGGGGGGTATCCTACCAGTTGGTCACTGGAATGAAACTATCAAGTGTTTGTTCAAATAAGAGATATGTGAAAGCATAGGTCATAAATTCCACGCCTGTGTTACCAGTGAGTGATCCTTTCATAGCAACTCATGATGGGAGCAACTTTGGCAATCAAGCCCAACAAATAGGGAACTAAACCCAAGGGCAATGCTACAATTTTCCCTTTCTTGGTGAGGCTGGGAAATCTTGAACTCTTGACATTCAAATATCTAACATGTTTGAGGTACTTCATCTGAAACATACTTTCGTATTTACAGCAGGATGCTTTGGAGAGGGTACAGAAAAGATTTACCAGGATGTTGCCTGGTGTGGGGGACTTTATCTCTAAAGAAAGGTTGAATAGACTGGGTTTGTTTTCACTGGATTGCAGGAGGTTGAGGGGCGATCTGATAGAAGTTTATAAGATTTTGAATAGCATGGATTGAGTGGAAAGTATGAGGCTTTTTCTCAGGGTCGAGGGGGCAATTACTGGGGGACACAGGTTCAAGGTGCAGGGGTGAAGTTTAAAAGAGATGTGTGGAGGCAGGTTTTTCACACAAAGGGTGGTGAGTGCCTGAAACACGTTGCCAGAGGAGGTGGTGGAAGCAAACACAATAGCAGCATTCAAAAAGCATCTGGACAAATACATGAATAGGAAGGGAATAGAGGAATACAATCCTGTAAGTGAAGACAGTTGTAGTATGGAAGGGCAAAATATGTTGAATATGTTGGTGCAGGCTTGGAGGGCTGAAGGGCCTGTTCCTATGCTGTAGTGTTCTTTGTTTGTCGGACTATGTGAATTGACTGGAGAAGATGGAATTAAAAGAACAAGGGAGAATTGGGGAGAGTAGATAGAGATGCTCAAAATTACATAGTAAAGGGAAAACTGTTGCCAACAGCTGAAGGATTGATGAGGGGCCGCAGATTTAAAATGTTTGGCAAAAGAACCAGAGATCATATAAGAGGACACAGTGTGGAGCTAGAGGAACACAGCAGGGCAGGCAGCATCAGAGGAGCAGGAAAGCTGATGTTTCGGGTCGGGACCCTTCATCAGAAATGGGGGCCATTTCTGAAGAAGGGTCCCGACCCGAAAAGTCAACTTTCCTGCTCCTCTGATGTTGCCTGGCCTGCTGTGTTCATCCAGCTCCACATTGTGTTATCTCTGACTCCAGCATCAACAGTTCTTACTATCTATGATACAAGAGGACAATTGTTTTTATGTATTAATCTCATGTAATAATATATTACAATTTGCATTGGAACTTCAGATAGAGGTTTGGATACAGATCCAGTAACCTTCAAAGTGAAATAGGATAAACACTAGAAGGAATAAAAATGCTGCAGGTACTCAAGGAAAGACCAAAATTAGTGTAACTAGCAGGATTGTGCTTTGTAAAAGCTTGCACGTACCCTTCGTGCTGAATGGTCTCATTCTGTGCTGTGTTATTCTCTGATTCTGGACCTAAAATGGCCTCTGACCAAGGCCTATCCCATGGCAGTCACGTTGACCACCAGGAACAGCAGCACTTGGCATGACATTCACTTCCTATTGCTGCAGCAACTCTGTGGTAGCAGCCTCACCTTCAAAGTTAGAAAGTTTGGTGACTCCCAGGCTGACATGAGAGATGTGAACACATGATCCATGTTTGACAATCCCTGTGTGTTTCTGACAGGGAGTGCTGCACCGTTGGAGGTCTGATTGCTTGTTAAAACCTTCCCATGGTGCAGTGCAAAGAGGAACAGTTGCATTCTCCCCAGTCTCCTGACCAACATCAAAGCAACGGCAATGAGCCAGATGACCTGAGAGCTGTTTGTGGGAGCTTGCTGTCCCCACATTGGTGTTACCACATTTGCAAACACGGCCACGTTTCAAAACTCCCATCCTGAGCTCTGAAGCACTTTGAGACTTGCTGGGATTGAGAAAGAAATCTTAGAGTTTCAAGTCATGCTGAGGTTGTACAGGACGTTGGTGAGGCCACTTCTGGAGTACTGTGTGCAGTTCTGGTCGCCCTGTTATCGAAAGGATATTATTCAACTGGAGAGGGTTCAGAAAAGGTTTACCAGGATGTTGCTGGGATGGAGGGTTTGGGATATAAAAACAGACTGGAAAGACTTTTCACTGGAGCATAGGAGGTTGAGGGGTGACCTTAAACACATTTATAAAAA
Organism: Rhincodon typus; assembly: GCF_021869965.1. Classification (NCBI taxonomy): domain Eukaryota; kingdom Metazoa; phylum Chordata; class Chondrichthyes; order Orectolobiformes; family Rhincodontidae; genus Rhincodon; species Rhincodon typus. Next base: position 10,316,622 of record NC_063332.1, read on the forward strand.
CATGAGGAGCATAGAAAGGTGAATAACAAGGGTCTTTTCCCTAGGGGTAGGAGAGTTCAAAACTAGGGGTTATATTTTTTAAAGTGAGAGGGGAAAGATTTAAAAAGGACACGAGGGACAACTCTTTTACACAGAGAGTAGCTTGTGTGTGGAATAAACTGCCAGAGAAAGTGATGGAAGCAGGTACAGTTACAACATTTACAAGACATTGTGGATAAGTCCATGAATCGGAAAGGTTTGCAGGGATATGGGCCAAGCGCAGGCAGGTGGGACTAGTTTAGTTTGAGAACATGACCGGCGTGGACTAGATGGAATGAAGGGTCTATTTCCGTGCTGTATGACTCTCTGACTCTAAGTCATTCTTTGCAAAAGCTCTGGCATCATCTAAGTAATTCACTGCAGGGTTATTCCAATGTTAAGTAGGACTGGAAGGGCCTCTTCGGTACTGTATGATTGCTGGAACCTTGTTTTAAAAAGTTTGCCCCAGATTCAGTAAACAAAGCAGTGAAATCTCAGCACATCTTAATTCACCGTTTGGTGCTGAGTCCTACCTTAGCTCGATTATGAAGGGTTAATTGGTCAATGTCCAACGATTGTAATTAGTAACTACATCCCTGACCCTTTTGTTTCCCTGTTATTGAATGCAGATCACTTTGCTAAAAATGACAGGATCTGAAGATAAATCAGCTTACAGCATTTGTGGCACAGGCCATTTAATCATTAATCCCACAACTAATCCCAAATTATGACTGCGCATACAATTTTCTGGAATTATGGAACGTACTCGCAAAAGCCATATTTTACTTGGCAACTACAGCCTGCACCAAGCCAACAGCTGATCCAGCCTTGATGCAAAACATACAGCAGACCAACCGAGAATGTGCGGAAAGGAGAAACAAGACTGATTTGAAAGTATCACACGGGGGAAGAACTGGGAATAAAAGTAACGAGTTTCAAATCATAATCCTTAAAGAGTCAGACTCACTGGCAGAAACATGGAGAGGTGTAGTTCAACTGGGAAAGAACTCGGAATCAATGTCTTCTACCTGTCTGAACTTCTGCATTTATACACCTTGCAGTTCACGGCCCAATTGCTTTAGTTATTTCAGGGCATGACTTTGACGCCTGTCTTGGTCTCAGAAAGTTGCTGGTGAATCCAGTTTGGGAGCAGTGACCATCGGGAAACAGAGGAGAAAATCCAACCTGGAAAAGTGACAGCTCTGGATGTCAACTCCTCTTGCATACTTTTAAGTCTAATTCGGAGTTGTCCCTTCATTTCTGTGTTTCACTGGTTTTGCACTGAGTCTGGGATTGGGGGAATCAGTGAGGGGAGTTGCAAGGGAAGATAGGGTGAGGGCAACTTGGTTCAAGAAGCCAAATAAGGTTCAGGAAGGGGAGCTGGCGCAGGCAGTGACGATCAGGGCTCCCTTTGATAGACACAGGGGCCTGAAGAGCTAGGTCTCCTTTTGCCTGACACCAGTTTGCACAGCAAAATCAGTGCCCTTGACCTCCCCACCAACATCAACCCCCCTCCTCCCACTGCAGTTGTATCAGCAGGCGCAGGATGAGGCCAAGGGCAGCCATACACCTCTCCTGCTCTGCGTAATATTTCAGACTGGTCATGGGCAGGCAGATGGGTGGCAGGATGGTCACCACTGGATGATGGAGTTTAATAGGTTGAGGGGAGATCTGATTGAAACTTACAGAATACTGAGAGGCCTGGATAGACTGGACACGGAGAAGATGCTTCCACTAGTACGAGAGATTAGGAACCGAGGGGACAGTCTCAGAGTGAAGGGATAACCCTTAAGATCAAGGATGAGGAGGAATTTCTTCAGCCAGAGAGTGGTGAATCTGTGGAACTCATTGCCACAGAAGGCTGTGGAGGCCAAGGCATTGAGTGTATTTAAGGCAGAGATAGACAGGTTCTTGATTGACGAGGGAATCAAAGGTTACAGAGAGAAGGCAGGAAAATGGGGTTGAGAAACATATCAGCCATAATTGAATGGTGGGGCAGAATCAGTGAGCCAAATGGTCTTCATCTGCTCCTTATGGTCTTATGTGCCCCTTCTTCCATCAAACCCGCTGGTGCCATGTTTTAATCCGATTATGGCTGATCTTGAGCTACGAAACAACTTTCCTGCCCGTTCCCATAACCCATGAGAGACCAAAAATCTGCCTATTTTTATGAGCGCCATTTTGTGTGTGTGCGTGTGTGCTTCTGTGTGAACAGCGTGTGCGTTTGTGCATGTGCCAGGTATGTCCATATATATGTTTGCACACCAGAGTGTGTCTGTGCCTGAGTGTGTGGGGTAGGTGCGTGAATGTGTGTGTGTGTGTGTGTGTGTGTGTGTGTGTGTGTATTTGGGTATGGGTGAGTACATGTCTGCATCTGTGTCCATATGGGAGCATGAGCTGAGGGTAAGTATGCATGAGTGTGTGTGTGTGTGTGTTTGTGCATGTGTGTGTGTATTTGCATGTGTGTGTGCACATGTGTGTTTGTGTGTGTGTGCACATGCGTGTTTGCATGTGTGTGCGTGTGTGTGCACGCCCACATGTGTGCATGTATGTGTGCATGTGTGTGTGTGAGAGAGAGAGAATGTGGATGCGGATGCAGTGGTGTGACAGTGTGTGTGGTGTAGATGAGTGTCCTTGCAGGTGAGCGTGCAAATGTGTAGGGTGAGGGACAGAAATCACAACCCAACCCCAATGCTGCTCCTGACTTGGGCTCTTGGCTTCTGACTCAAACACTGCAGCCACATGTGTGACCTGAGCACAGCAGTGTGGGTGAATGCCCGTGTTGGTGTACGTGAATGGAAGTTTGTGTGTGTCTGAATGGAAATGTGTATTTGTGCCTGGGGCTAACAAGATCAAAGGATTCTTTGGGAGAAGTGGGAGCTGGCTATTGAATTTGCTGGTCAGTTATGATCATAATGAATGGTGGAACAGTCTCAAAGTGCGAAATTGTCTACTCCTGCTCGTATTTTCTTTATTTCTATGGATGCAAGTGTGTGTGTGGAATGAAATTGTGTGGGGGATGCTAAAGGAATCAAAGAATATGGGGGACAAGCAGGAACACACTCTTGAATTGAATGATCGGCCATGATCATACTGAACAGCAGAGCAGGCTTGAAAGATCAAATGGCCTACTCCTGCTCATTTTTCTATGCTTCTATGAATGAGAGTGCATGTGTATGAATTGGAATAAGTGGGTGAGTGGGACTGTGTGTGCATGAATGGGTGTGTGTGTGTGTGTGTGTGAGAGAGAGAGAGAATGGGAGTGTGTGTGTGTGTGTGTGTGTGTGTGTGTTTGTCTTTGTGTTTGTGAATGGGACTGTGTGCACTTGAGAGAAAGGATGGGAGTATGTGTGTGTGCGGGTGTGTGAAAGAGGATAGGAATGTGTGTATGTATGACAGATTAGGAGTGTGTGTGTTTGAGAGAGAGAAAGAGAGAGTAAAAAAGAGAATGAGACTCTGTAAGAGAGAGGTTGGGAATCCTGTATGAGACAGCGAGAGTATATGTGTGTGTGTGTCTTGAAAGAGCAGATGTGTGTGTGTGTGTGAATGATTGGCAGTGTGTGTGAGAGAGAGAGGTGAGAGCGTGTGTGAGTAAGTGAATGGGTGTGTGTGTATGTGAGTTCCAGTTTATGATATCTGTTGAGATTGGACATTTTCTGTGCTGTGAATCCAGTAATGCTGCTTTGTGATTTAGTGACATTTCACTGAAGCGCACAGGCTTAATGATGGAAAGGTTCCGCTGTGCTAAGTTTCAAATTGATACACTTTTTCATCAGGCAAAGTGCAAACCCAGGCACAAGCAACCACTGGTTCATTCAACATAAGGAAATGTCAGAATCAACTGAATCAGTTTGGATGTAAAACGGGTGACTCAGCAGTTTGGCAGTTCCCAAAAGTACGCTGTGGATAATTACAGGCACATGGTTCATGATTTCTCTGGCTGCGCACTCATTTCATCAAGTGTGCTCACTGCAATATTTCCTACAGTCTACAAAATAGACTGGGACTGTGGCGGAGAGAAAGTCACTCCCTCTGCCCATGGCTCTGAAAGGGCTGCTAGCCGCAGTTGGACACATTTCTGGAGGTTGAACTGCATGACGTCCTAACTCCCACATTCCCCCTCACCTACTATCTCCCCACGTACTCCCAACACATCCAGCCTCGTGCCTTGTCCTACATCAGCTCCATGACCCAATCAATTGGTGGCATGGTGGCTCAGTGGTTAGCACTGCTGTCTCACAGTGCCAGGGACCCAGGTTCGTTCGATTCCACCCTCGGGCGACTGTCTGTGTGGAGTTTGCACATTGCCCCTGTGTCTGTGTGGGTTTCCTCCCACAGCCTAAAGGTGTGCAGGCGAGGTGGATTGGCCATGCTAAATTTGCCTTAGTGTTCAGGGATGTGGAGATTAGGTTGGGTCGGTATGGACTTGTTGGGCTGAAGGGCCTGTTTCCCCACTATAGGGTTTCTATGATGATCTATGACTGTCGAACTGCTATTACACAAACCCAGTCCTGTAACTAACTCACAATTTTATAACTTATGAGAAATGCAAAAACATGTAATTACTTTTTAATAGCCCCGTTTCTTCCAAATTTGTTGTCCTGGGGTCTGATGGAAGCACTGTATGTAATCTAATGATATGTCTAAAATTATAAGGAGCCCAGATGATTGGACACAGAAGGCCCAGTGTCCTTGGTCAAGGGATCTATAATTGGGAGCATACAGTTACAGTAGGTAGTGAGAGGTATAGATGGGGAAATGTAGCCTCCACATGATAGTACGAGTCTGGAACTCCCTGCTTGAATAAGTGGTAGAGGCAGAAACCCTCACTACATTTAAAAATGATTAGGACCCTTGTGTTCTGTAACCCAAAAGCTGGAAAATGGGGTTAGGCTGGATGGTTATTTGCCAGTGGTGGGATGAAGCAGGGAGTGGGGAATTGTGAGTGTGTTTGTATCGTTCATTTGGCTGGACAACTGGTTTGCAATGTAGACGTGTGTGTGTGTTTTTTTGTGCTGGTTTAGGTAATGCCAGCAGCATGGGCTCAATTCCTTCACTGGCAGCTTCTCCTCTGCCACCTTTCCCTTCAACTGAGTCATGGTCACCTTCAGGTTAAACCACCACCAGTCATTGTCTGTCTAATGAGAGGGCAGCCCTCTGGTTTGCTAAGACCTTTACTTGCATTTGACAGTTGGGTAAACAGGATGGGCTGAATGGCTCCCTTTCTGAGCTGTAAGTCTTTATGCTTCCATGGGTTTATGATAATCCTGGAAATTCTAAGACAATGCTAAAAGATTTACAAACCTATGCTCTGTGCAGTGTACACTGTGTTAGCCTCCTCATTGTCTTTATTTTTGCAAGAAGCAATGTCACTTTAAGCTTACAATGTGGTAAATCCAGTCTCTGTCTACCTGATTAGATATGATGTGGGCCACTGGCTGTGAAAAAGATTTGACAGGTTGAGGAAGGTACTATATTAATGCAACTTCTTTCTGTGAAGAGCATGTCAGAATATACAGTTACAGTGCATCTGTATGAAGTCTGTCTGTTTGCTCTTTAAAAGAAGGCACTAACCCCAATAAGATCTGTCGGTGCTATCATGAAGATAGTAGTTGGAAGTAAGCAGTGTATAAGTTGTTATCTTTTATACGAATCAAGAGCTGTCATCTGAATACTATAGAGAGACTGAGCAGAACTTTGTCTGCTTTATCGCTTATAAAGCCTAAAATCTAGCTGGGATGGGCTTCAGTCTGTTTTGTTTACCCAGTCTGTAAAAATATCCACTGATCTGGACATGTCATGAAATAGAACAGAATATTCAGACATCCTGTTATCCCTTTACCTGAACTATGGGCTGGTGTAATATAACAATTTCACTCACCATTCTAGCAGGAACTCTGTCTGAGAGAACACGGTTTCATGCCTTACAAAGGATGAAAGACAAAGTGTGTGTGTGAGACAGAGTGAGAGAGAGACAGTGCATATGTCTGTGAGTGAGTACGTGTGTGTACAAGTGAGCGTGTGTATTTGTGTGTGTGTGAGTGCATGCATATATGCGTGTGTATGAGTGTGTGTGTGTGAGTGCATGCATATATG
>NC_063332.1:10322745-10344139 GCF_021869965.1 Rhincodon typus
ATATATGCGTGTGTATGAGTGTGTGTGTGTGAGTGCATGCATATATGTGTGTGTATGAGTGTGTGTGTGTGAGTGCATGCATATATGTGTGTGTATGAGTGTGTGTGTGTGAGTGCATGCATATATGTGTGTGTATGAGTGTGTGTGTGTGAGTGCATGCTTGTGTGTGTTTGTGATGGGTGTGTGTACTTGTGTGACTGAGTGTACATGTGTACACATGTGTGAGAGTGAGTGCATGTGCATGTGTATGAGTGAGTGTGTGAGGGAGTATGTGTGTATAAGTGACTGTGTGTGTGTGTGAGAGAGAGTGACTGCGTGTATGTGTGTGTGTATGAGTGAGTGTGTGTGGGTGTGTGTGAGAGAGAGACAGCAAGTGACACAATGAGCGACATGAGATACCGCACTTCGGAAGTCACGGCCTGCAACTGAAGAAGTGGTTAATAAAAGAAACTCCTGCTTTATATTTCTTCTGATCCCTCTATTCTTGAGTTTGTTTTGTACTGCTGTAAAATGTATGTGTATTAACATTCAGATAAGAACAAGGCACTGTACCAAATCCAAGGACCCTCCCAAAGCAAGGCATCCAAGCTGCTGAGGATGGGCATTAGCAGAGTGAGGTGAAAGTATGAGCATCAGAGCCAGGTGTAAGCATTATGCAAGTCGGCACAAATGGCATTAGTGGCATCATGCCACCAGCACAGCTGTGTGCTCAGAGGGGCATGCATAAATATCTGTTGAAGAACTGAGTTGAAGGTTATGAAATGCTCACACAGCCTACAGGCAGTGTGCTGGCTAAGTGGATGCATCACACACTGAATACAACTGGCAAGAGGACTGGGGCTGTGAGGTTAGATTAGCATCCTGGAGTTTCATACAATTAGTTTCAGTAATGGGTGAGAACTCTCCCAGAATGTTTAAAACGAGAAGCGTATAGACTTCTGGGAATTTTTAAATAAGGGCACAGTGTGCCAACTCTTGACGAAACCAGTTGGTGTATTGTGTCCCGTTCTGGACACCACAATTTAGGAAGGATGCAAAGGCCTTGGAAGAGATACAAAGAAAGTGTCCCAGAGTGTACAAGGAATGAGGAATGTCAGCAATGTCAAAAGACTAGAGACTCTGCAATTGTTTCTCTCACAGAGGAGAAGGATATTGGAGCTCTTGAAAAACTATGTATGGTTTCAGAAAAGTAGATCATGTTTCTGATGGCAGAACCAGAAGTCATCAATTTAAGATGAGTGACAAAAACTCAAGAGTGGAGATGAGGATAAGGCAGGAGCTGTGGACCCTCACTGTATGAAAGGGTGGTGGAAGCAAATTTAAACATAACTTTAAATGGGGAACTGGATATAACATGTAAAAGAATAAATAAGGACTGAATTAAGGAAAAGAAGAAATAAGGAAAAAGGAAAGGAATGGGATGATTTGGACAGCTGTGGAAAAGAGCAGGAATTATTATTGTAAGGTAATTTTATTATCCTCTCAGTTACAGTGCCCCATTACACATCATGCACTATAGGATTCAGTCAATGGCTACGTACTTGGTTTGGTCGCATTGTCTCTCGCTGAACACAGTTTTAGTGAAAAGCAACTAATTTTAGGCTTCTGGAGGTACTTTCTTGAGCAGCAAGCCAAGTGAGGTTGAAAGAGCATCGAATAGAGTTTGCGATGAATAGCAGCAGTGCTAGCCGTCATTAGTCTTCATCTTATGCCTCCCTTGTCTCCTCTCTCTCAGAATTCAGCACGTTCTTCAGCAGTTTCATTGTTGCAAGGACCAGAATAACTGAATAATTAACCAGCAATTAATCTTTAGCCGACAATGCTCTCTAAAAAGGAAGGCTGAATTTGTTTAACTCATTCACTGCGCACCGTTCATCCTATATTCCCCTCTTCCTCTCTGAAAGGAGCAGACTCCATAACGAATACTGAATTTCCCTCGTGTCTTTAAAACAATTTGAGTACAGGATTGCACAATCTTACTTCAATTGTACAGGATCTTGGTCAGACTGCTCCTGGAGTAATGTGTGCAGTTTTGGTCTCCTCGCCTCAAGAGGATATTATTGTCATAGAGGGAATGCAATTAAAGTTCATCAGACTTGTTCCTGGGATGGTGGAACTACCCTGTGCAGAGAGATTGGACAAACTGGGTCTATATCCTGTAGACTTTCGAAGAATGAGAGGTGATCTGTACAAAATACTTATACGCAGCTAAGATGCCTTTCCTGGAGGATTCTAAAACCAGGGAACGGTACTCAGGTCCAATATGAGGAGAAGTTACTTTACCCAGAGGGTTATGAACCTTTGGAATTCTCTACCATAGAGGGTTGTGGAGGTTCAGTCACTGAATATGTTTTAAGGTAGAGATTGATAGGTTTTCAATTATCAGTGATATAACAGTGTTATGAAGATAGGGTGAGGAAAAGGCATTGAAATGTTTGGTTGGAGACCAAAAAAAACTACAGATGCTGGAAACCAAGGCAGACAAATAGGAGGCTGGAAGAACACAGCAAGCCAGGATGCAGGAAAGGAGAAGTCAATGTTTTGGGTATTACCCTTCTTTTTGGATTGGCCTTGATCGCATTGAATTGCAGGGGAGCTTGATGGGCTGAATGGCCTACTGTTCTTATGTTCCTATGTACCTCACCCTGAGGTGTGTCACTGCATGTGATATTTGGGGAAATTTAAAACTGAGGCACATGTGGGGGGAAATGGCCCCACAGATAGATAGTTAAGAGGGCGTGAGGGGGAGAAAGGTTTGGAGAGAATTCCAGAGCTTAGGGATTTACCAATTCTATATGGCCACCAACGGGGGAACATTTAAATTGGGAAATTTTAGAAGGAGAAAACTAGCAGAAATCTATAAATCATGGAACTGGTTCAATCTCGTCTTGTACATCTGAAAATGGAACTCCAGTTTGGCCCACCATCATCATTCCAATGCATTCTCTAGTTTAGAAATCCTGGAGGGTTGGGGAGCTGCAGCAGGTTACTGAGACAAGGGATTTGAACACAATAGTGCAAAGAATTTCTAATTGAGGGGGTTCCCAGTAATGATCAGTTCTGCCAGCATTTTGGAAAGGCAAATCAAGGCAAGACTTATACACTTAATGGTAAAGTCCTGGGGAGTGTTGCTGACCAATGAGACCTTGGAGTGCAGGTTCATAGCCCCTCGAAAGTGGAGTCAAGGTTAGACAGGGTAGTGAAGAAGGGATTTGGTATGCTTGCCTTTATTGGTCAGTGCATTGAGTATAGGGGTTGGGAGGTCATGTTGTAGCTGTACGAGACATTGGTTAGGCCACTTTTGGAATAATGCATATAATTCTGGTCTCCCTGTGCTAGGAAGGATGTTGTGATGCTTGAAAGGGTTCAGAAAAGACTTACAAGGATGTTGCCAGGGTTGGAAGGTTTGAGCTATACAAATAAGCTGAATAGGCTGGGACTATTTTCCTTGGAGGGTCGGACGCTGATGGCTGATCTTATAGAGGTTTATAAAATCATGAGGGTCATGGATAGGGTGAATAGCCAAGGTCTTTTCCCCGGGTGGGGGAATCCAAAACTAGAGGGCATAGGTTTAAGATGAGAGGGGAAAGATTTAATTGGGACCTAAGAGGCAAATTTTTCACACAGAAGGTGGTGCGTGTGTGGAATGAGATGCCAGAGGAAGTGTTGCAGGCTGGTACAATTACAACATTTAAAAGGCATCTGGATGGGTATATGAATAGGAAGAGCTTAAAGGGATATCGGCCAAATGCTGGCAAATGGGACTAGATTAATTTAGGATCTCTGGTCGGCATGGACAAGTTGGACAGAAGGGTCTGTTTCTGTGCATATATCTCTATGACTCTATGTTGTTTATTCATCCAGGAGACCTTTGTTGATGTCAGAGCTCATTTGATAACAGATAGGGCAAACATTCGAGGGTGGTGTGCGTAGCAAAGCCTGATTCATACACCCTGGCTTCAGTTTGCAGAAGAAACCAATGCACAGTAATGAAGGGGTGGGAATTGTTCTTCAGGGCAATACTTTGACCAATCAGACCTGACCAGCCTGGTTTAAATTTTAAATAAAGCTTGACAGTCAACTGTCAGTCATCATCTAACTGGTGCATTCTCCACGGCAGCATCTTGGTCAATCAAAGCTTATTCGTCAACCAGTTGGTATGTTCTTCTCATACAGTACAAAACTGTGGTTCCCCTTTGCGTTGGCATTCTCAGGAATGTGCTGACAAGCTCAAGACAGAAAAACATCAAAGAAATGTCTTTTTTTCAGCAATAGTCATGATGTGTAAAACTGAGTGACTATTTATATCCTCATTGATTCAGAATAGTAGCATACATTATACAAAATAGCACAGCAAGCATTGCCTTTCCAGTTTGCTCTTTTTAGTTTGACTCACTCGTTCAGTCACTGTTACTGTCATTTCATCTGAAGACACTGCAGTGCCATTTGCATGTTACACACTGTTGGCTTCCTAAAGTTGTTGGACCTGGGACAGTACTGTGTTTTGGGCACATGGCATACTCTCTTTATGTCATGTTACTCAAGTCAAATCAACAACTTATTATTCCAATAGATGGGGAATTGTACATTGTCATTGGGTGTGTTGCACTGAGGTGCCATCTTCCAGGTGAGACATTAAACTGACGGCCATCTACTCGCGTAGGTAGGCGAGATGTAAGGAAGCTTCCTCCCCACTCAGGACATATTTCACATCTATTGGCAAATATTTATCCTTCAATCAACATAACTAAATCTGGTCAATATCACTGTTTGTGGGAGCTTACTGTGCATTAATTGACAATGTCATTGCCTAAGTTTCAAAAGTATGTGTACAAGTGTTTCGAGATGTAGTGGATAGGAGGATGACTGTGCTTTTTGATGTGTTTTAACGGTCTGGAGTTGGGTATTGTGAGAACAATTTCAAAGCCTGCAGTGGACCAAAGCCTCGAAATGTAGCAAATAAAAAGTGCCAAAAATACCAGACTCCAGGGGCACATAGGCAGATGAAATGTAATCCAGAGACATGTGAAACTATGTATTTTCGAAGGAAGAATGTGGAGACGCAATATAAACAAAATGGCACAATTTTCTGCGTGGTGCAGAATTAGAAATGATGTGGAGGTGCTGTTGCTGGACTGAGGTGAACAAAGTCAGAAGTCACACGACTCTAGGTTATAGTCCAACAGACTTATTTGAAATCATAAGCTTTCAGAATACTGCCCCTTTGTCAGGTGAAGTCAGAATTAGAAAGACCTGGAGTTAGGGGATTTTCACAAATCTTTGAAAATTGCAAGACATGCAGAAAAGCCTGCTCACAAAATATGGAAATGTTGGCTTTCTAAACAGAAATACGTAACATAAAACCAAGGAGGGTTGTACTAAATCTTTGTAAATTATCAGTCAGTCTTCTGTTTGAGCAGTGTGCCAGTTATGAGCACTATATTTTGGGAAGGATATGAAAACCTTGGGAATGGTTCAGAGCACATTTATTGGAATTATATCAGAGGGGAGAGACTTGTTAGGACCAATTGGGTTATTCCAATGATCCAAGTGCATTTTATTGATTTTTCTAAAAACGTAAACTGAATTCAAATCCTCAAACAGCCACAATAGAGCTTACTTTCTGCTGGAGTATTAAGTGCTTCATGACCAGAGCCTAGTAAAGGGCGATTGAGGGATGCAGCACTGATTCCCACATTTCTAGATGCTAGTGAGTTTTTGACAACCCTTAGAAGGTACTTCAAATCACTTGAGAAGTTACACAAGCATTGTCTGCACTGCTGAAAAAATCCAGCCCCTCATGTCTGGAATATGCTTCATTCGTTTCTCTCAGCCAGACTGATGACAGTGACCCAAGAGAAGCAAAATTCTGAGGATGATGGAACTAAGTTGAGCTTTATTGGAAAGGTGTAGTAGACCGTTACTATTACACATTCTGCCGCCATGGTATGTTGCCATGCAATTGCAGAAGGTGTAACACTTTTACTTCCTCCCTTCTCACTGTCCAAGACCCCAAACATATCTTCCAGGCAAAGCAATGATTCATTTGTAGTCCTTTCACTCTGCTGACTGCATTTGCTGCTCATAATGCCGCCTTCTTTAAATTGGCAAAATCAACCTCGGGTTGGGTGACCACTTGTGGAACACCTCCATTCGGTTTGTAGGAATGACCCTGGCTTTATAGTAGCTTGCTATTTCAATAAACCTTCTTGCGTCCATTGATACTACCAGACATTGCGTTATCGGTTTTTATACTAGCACAACTGCAGTGGGCTGAATGGTTGCCTCTCCTTTCGTTGGCAAACATTTGCTTTAGGAATGAGAGCTTTGTGGTTTTGATGATTCAATAACCTTTGCACTCCCCTCATCCAGCAAAAGACGTTCTGGAACATTTCCTCAAATGATGTAAGAAAGATAAAATTCTGCAGGCAGCACTTGGCATTACTCTGCCAAAGATCGGTACGTTTATTTATTTTCTCCTCTGTTTTATTGTCCTACTGCCCACAGTAGACATTTCTTTACATTATTTTCTCCCTTCAGATCCCAGAAGTCAGCAATTGCTCATGGCTTTTGTGAAGATCTCCCCTTCAATGAATAATGCAAAAAGGCACTGACCTCTGTTCAATGATCAGAACCGCGAAAAGAAGCAGTTTTTCTACTTCTGAAATGAGTGTCATTATTCCCTCAAAGGCTGCTGTCCCACTAGATAGTGAAGAAAGGGAAGAGAGGGAGAAAGACACGCGCGCACAGGAATAGAGAAAGATACCAAGCTTACATCTTCATCCAGTGACTCAAAGAGGAATACAAAGTTTTCAATTGGAGTCATAGAGTCGTAGAGATGTACAGCACAGAAACAGGCCCCTCAGTACAACTCGTCCATGCAAACCAGATATCGTAAATTAATCTAGTCCCATTTGCCAGCATTTGGCCCATATCTCTCTGAACCCTTCCTATTCACATACCCATCCAGATACCTTTCAAATGTTATAATTGTGCCAGCCTCTACCACTTCCTCTGGCAGCTCATTCCATACACGCACCACCCTCTGCGTGAAAAAGTTGCCCCTTATGTCCCTTAAATCTTTCCCCTCTCATCTTAAACCTATGCCCTCCAGTTTTGGAACCCACCCTCACCCCTGGAAAAAGGGCACGTCTATTTACCCTATCCATGCCCTTCATGATTTTATAAATCTCTGTAAGGTCAACCCTCAGCCTTCGACGCTCCAGGGAAAATAGCCCCAGTCTATTCAGCCTCTCCCTATATATGAGACAAACTTGTCATAGTGAACAGGTAAAATGGGTTAGATTAGAAAAAAGGCCAGAAAAGAAGGTTTGGCAAATGGAAGGTCTGAAACTAAAATTGCTGGCATCTCTCCTATCTTTATTCATTTGGCTGTATTGGAATTAATTCCTTAAACTAAGAAAAGGACTTGCATCTCTTTTATTTTCTGTACTCTTTATGTGAATGTCACTGGCAAGGCCTTGCCAGGCCATTTTAGAGTGTTGATGCGGGTCCAGTCACATCTAGGTATTGACAGGAGATTTCTTTCCCTAAAGGATATTAGAGCACGAGATGGGATTTTATGACAATAGATATCATGATCGCCATTGGCTTGAATTCCAGATTTATTAAACCAAAATCAGAATTCACTAGCTGTTGTGGGATTTGAGGTCAGGTTTCCCAAGCATTAACCTGATATCCCCTGGGTGACTAATTAGGTGACATCTTCCCTTTCAGCACCTTTCACAGTTACGATGTGAAGTAGACGGATCAGCCATGATCTTAGATAACAAGGTGTAGAGCTGGATGAACACAGCATGCCAAGCAGCATCATAGGAGCAGGAAGGCTGACGTTTCAGGTCTAGACCCTTCTTCAGAAATGGAAGGGTCCAGAAAGGGTTCAGAAATGAAGAAGGGCCTAGAGCTCGAAACGTCAGCCTTCCTGCTCCTCTGATGCTGCTTGGCCTGCTGTGCTCATCCAGCTCTACACCTTGTTATCTCAGATTCTCCAGCATCTGCAGTTGCCACTATCTCCCTCTCAGCCGTGATCTTATTGAGTGGAGAAACAACTCCTGTTGCTCATTCATAGGTAATGATCCTCCAGATGTAAGCAGCCATTATTAGGGTCCTAGCTCCTTCACCATCAACAGTTCAGTGGTTCCATCATTGGCCAAAACTTGTAATGCTGAGCTTAGAACCTCCCAAGGCCTGAGACAATTTGCCGAAGAGCAGGATTGACTAGCCCCGTGAGGTCTCAAATGAATCTGACAGACTAAGCTGATCAAAAAATACATGAAAGCTGATGACGAATAAGTAAAAAAAAATCAGAAACAAATCTTTAAATGTTTCAGGGCAAATTGCTACGGTCTATAGACTTCTTAATGGAGGACAGAAAAAAATATAGAATGCAGCAATCTTTAAAAATCTCAGGTTAGTCCTGGACTGATGTTTTTTGTACAGTTCTGTGTGGGAAAGCATTCAAGGTAGCCAGACAGCTCTTTTGTAAAATTCTACGACAATTGTGCAGCAGCTAGGAGTTGTTGTGGAAGGGGAAGAAATTCCCAGGAGGCTGTGTGTCGTGGACATGTTAATGGATGAGAATGATCAGAAGGAAAAATGAAGCAAAAGGATTTTAAGAAGGATAGCCATTTTTTAACAAATAACCCGAAAGACAACGCCTCCAACAATTCAGCTCTCCCTCAGTATTGCAATGCGAATGTCAGCCTGGATTTATGCTCAGATGTCTGGAATGGGGCCATATCCAATAATCTTCAGAATCAGAGTGAGGTTTACTATTAAGTCAAGGGCAATCTTATCAAATTCCAGAGGGGGGGGTAAAAAAAACACTGAGGTTTGTTCAGCACATCTGGAGTAAAATGTTAAAATATGTCAAGAGGTTTGCACTGGTTTGAAGGTCTGGGCCAGCAAATGGGTATAATCCACCACAAGCAGAAGTTGCCATTCCCTGAATTAACCAGAAACCCAGCCGGAGGAACTTGAGTCTTTGATACACATTAATTCTGAAATGCACATGTGTGTTTAGCATTATCAGTGCCTATTGATGTTGCAACTGTCAATATAACATGCCATTAAACCATCAGGAGCTTATTTCACATCGCTATATATAACACTTTTACTCAGTGCATGCAGAATGGAAGTAAAATGACGGGAGCTTATTTTCACTCTGGGTGACTTGTAACTCTTTACAGATATGCTGATGATTTCAGAGAGCAGAGGAACTTTTGCCCAGCCCCTCTGCCTCCGTTTGTCTCCCCATTCCAAGCATATTCCAGGAAAACTGTCCGTCCATTAAATGCCTTGCTGGCGCTGTAAGAAAAGCGAGCAACGATTGGCATGGAGGAGCTGATGTGATGGGGCTGTGAGCTGACAGCAGGACAGTCCTCCTGAAGCAGTTCTCCTCAGCACAGAGCTCCAGAGTGACAGGCCAGGCACGGGCCCCTCGCCAATTCTGACAGGCCCTCCTTCCTCATGAAGTCACTTCACATCAGTGACATGCCTGGCCCTGCCTCTAATAAATAGATGCTGTCTGCCGTAACAGGAGAAAGCCTGTCGCTAATTCTTTCTGTTCCCTCAGGAAACAAACACCAATTATTAGCATGGGCAGCAGTTTCTAATGATTGAATCTCAAATCAGGTCATCGAAATAAACTCAGGTCTCCACAATTTCGGCTCGTGTCCCTGCTCAGGGTCCCCATCCCCACTTTGAAAGGCCCTGGTTTAGAATAATGTAAGGTTCAAGTGGGCAGCCAGCTCAAGGACAGAGCTGGGGAAGCCTCAAACAAAATCAAAAGTTTTCTTTTATTGCCTATGTATTAATCAATATGTGGAATAGAATAGTTGAAAGAAATGACTTAATTTTGGGTTAATTATTACAGTGATGAAGTTAGACATTTTTATTCAGTAAAGGAATCAAGGGCAGGAAAGTCGGGTTGAGGATTATCAGATCAATCAAGATCTCATTGATTGATGGAGCAGACTCGATGGGCTGAATGGCCTACATCTGCTCCAGGAATTACTTACGTTAATACATTAATACATAACTTATGTATTTATGAAACAGCTGGGTCAAAACTGTTTGAGAAAGAAAGACTTGCATTTCTCCAGTACTTTTCACAAGCAGGGGGATGTCTCAAACAGCTTGACTAGTGGGGATGTACTTGTAAAGTTTAGAAACTGGAATAAGAACAAACAACTGATGCACAGCAAGCACCCACTAGTCAAAATGTGGCAATAACCAGGCTCTCTCTAATAGCATTGGCTGAGGAATAGATATTAGCGAGGTCAGTCAGGATAATGCTTGCATTCTATTGTGTGCAGTTTTGGTCACCACACTACCAGAAGGATGTGGAAGCTTTGGAGAGAGTACAGCGAAGGTTCACCAGTTTGTTGCCTGGTCTCCAGGGCATTGACTATGAGGAAGGGTTAAAAAGACTAGGATTGTTTTCACTGGAAATACGGCGGTTGAGAGGAGACCTGATAGAGGTTAACAAAATTATGAGAGGCATAGATAGGGTGAATAGTCACAGGCTTTTTCCCAGGGTTGAAGTTTCAATTACAAGGGGGCACAGGTTCAAGGTCAGAGGGGGAAAGTTTAAGGGAGATGTGTGAGGGAAGTTTTTCACGCAGAGAGTGGTAGCAGCCTGGATTGCACTACAAGAGATGGTGGAAGCGGGCACATTGAAGACATTTAAAAGGCACCTACGTGGGTAGATGAATAGGGGGGGAATAGAGGGATACAGATCAAAAAATGGCAGGTTTGTTTTGAGATTAATTAGGGCATGATGGTTGGCACAGGCTTGCAGGGCCAAAGGGTCTGTTCCTGTGCTGTAGTTTCTCATTTGTTCATTTGTTCTATTTCAAAATTGTGCCGTGGGAACTTTTTATTTATGTCCAACTGAGGGAAAAATAGGTCCTCAGTCTAATGACTCACCAGTAACATAGAAACTAACAACATTCAGCACATTGGCTTTCTCTGCTATTCATTATGATTGTGGCTGATCATTTATCTCAATACCATACTCCCACTTTTTCCCCATACCCTTTGAGATACTCTTAGGAGTCCTGAAATCTATCTACATTTCTTCTTAAACATATTTAATGGCTTGTCCTACACAGCTGTCTGTGGTAGAGAATTTCATAGGTCCATCAAACTCTAGTGAACGAATTGCACCTCATCTCAATCTACCACATGTCGTGAGACCCTGCTTCTCTTTACCAGGGCATACCAGTCAGGGGAAACATCGTCCCTCAGCCAGTCTGTCCATCATTGTCAGAATTTTAAATGATTTAGTCAGATCCCTTCTCAATCTTATAGAGTTATACAGCATAGAACAGGACACTTCAGTCCAACTCATCCATGCTGAGCAGAGATCCCAATCTGACCTAGTCCCATTTGCCAGCATTTGGCCTATGTCCCTCTGAACCTTTCCTATTCAAACACCCATCCAGATGGTACAATACTGTAATTGTACCACTTCCTCTGCAGCTCAATCCATACACGCACCACCCTCTGCGTGAAAAAGTTGCTCCTCAGGTTCCTTTTAAATCTTTCCTTCTCACCTTAAACCCATACCCTCTAGCTTTGGACTCCCCTTTTCACCTTATCGATGCCCCTCATGATTTTATAAACCTCCGTAAGATCACCCCTTATGAGCCCCATGAAATAGCCTTCGTGAGGCCAGTCAGTTCCAGTAGTAATTAGTAATAAATGTAGTAATAAATGCTGGCCCGGCCAGTGATCCCTATATTCAACCTGTAACTCTCAGTCTCTTTGTTTGGCAACACTTCTCAGGGCCCTACCATTAACTTATAAGTCCTGCTCTGGTTTGCCTTACCAAAATGCAGCACCTCACATTTATCTGAATTAAAATTCATCTGCCACTCCTCAGCCCATCGGGACATCTGATCAAGATCCCATTGTACTGTGAGAGAATCTTTTTCACTGTCCACAACACCACCTATTTTGATGACATCTGCAAACTTACCAACCATACCTCTATGTTCACATCCAAATCGTTGATATAAGTGATGAAAAGCAATAGACCCCAGCACCGATCCTTGTGGCACACCGCTGGTCACAGGCCTCCAGTCCAAAAAAGCAACCCTCTACCACCACCCTTTAAGGTCTCCTACCTTCAAGCCAATTTTGCATCCAATTGGCTAGCTCCCCCCGGATCCCACATGGTCTAACCTTGCTAACCAGACTACCATGTGGAACCTTGTTGAATGCTTTGCTGAATTCCACGTAAACAACATCTGCCTTCTTCTATCTTCTTTGTCATGTACTCAACAAACTCAATCAAGTTTGTGAGACACGATTTTCTACGCACAAAGCGATGTTCACTATCCCTAATTAGTCCTTGCCTTTCCAAATGCATGTAAATAGTGTCACTCAGAATCCCCTCTAACAATGTACCCACCACTGACATCAGGTTCGCTGGTCTATAGTTCCCTGGCTTTTTCTTAAAACCTTTCTAAGCTCCAGCGAACACAGGCCCATGAACATTCTACCAAAGACAATCCTGCAATCCCAGGAATTAGCCTGGTGAAACTTTGTGGCACTCCCTATGGCAAGTATACCTTTCCTTTGGTAAGGAGGCCAGAATTGTACAGAATAATCCAACTAGAGCCATTGTGGGAAACAAATCTGTCTTTCCTGGTCTACATGTGACTGTACACCCACAGCAATGTGGTTGATGCTTATGTGCCTCGTGAAATAGCCTTAGTGAGGCCAGACACTTCCAGCAGTAATTAGGGATGGGCAATAAATGCTGACCCAGCCAGTGATCCCTATATTCAACCAGTAAATAAAGAAAACTTATGACCTGACCAAACTCCCGAACAACTGCAGTAAGATCCTAGCCCCGCAGTCTCTCCAAACTGGACTGTCAAACTAGATTCATGTGTGTAAGTCTTTGATGTAGGATTAAGATTGATAGAGGTAAGGCATGACTTGTGTTGGGGAAGCAAAGAGTGAGGGGTAAATCGAGATATTTTCCTGACCAACAGTTCAGAGATGTTACTGCACACGTATGAAGCAAGTGGGACTTGAACCCGGGCCTCCTGGTCCAGAGGCAGGGATGCAACCACTGCACACAAGAGCCCTTGTGACTTGCATATTTGGATAGGCATGCATATAGTTGATGGGCTGAGTGGTCTACTCTCACTTGTAGTTTGCTCAAGTTCTTGAGTTCTTGAACCTGCCATACAGTGAAGATCTGAAACAGCTTAAAATGTTCAGCGCTTCTTTGCTAGTTCAGAGAATAGATTTTCAGCTAATGATGGACCATGTCTAATACAGAGGAAGAAAAACCACTGTACAGGAACAATCAGATGCTGTATCAACAACAAAAATAACAGCTCAGGCAGAAATATCGATTGCTGGTTTAAATGCAAATTTACTTCAATTGAAAAATCTAATTTGTAACTTTGCAACTGACAGTTTAAGCACTTCTATAAGAGCGGAACGAAAGTAGTTGCATGAAAATATTTGGCAGGCTATAAGGCAAATGAGGACAGCAACACAAACTCTGACATTAGTCTATCAGAACAAGGATGATTCAAATACTCAATTCAAAAAAAAGTGAGGAAGGTTTGCTTTTGTAGAGCACCTTTCACATCTTCCGGGCACCTGATGTCATTTAGGACCAATGACTTATGTCGGTGTGTGAACACTGTTGCAATATCAATTCTTTAGCAAGAGAGTTTTGACAATCTTTAACCTGATGGCACAGGGAACAATTGAGGAGACATTTGGCAAGCATTTCAACAAGGGATGGGAAAAACAATTTTAATAGAGTTAGGCAAATAAGGACCGGAGGAAGCTCAAGTGAAATGCCAGTACCAGAACGAGCTGTTTCAGCTGAATAGCCTGCTTCTCTGCTATATATTTTATGTCAGAAATGCAGAAGCTAATTTCAACATAGTAAGGTCCAACAAGCAAAAATGCAGTAATAAATATGGGACTGAATTTTACCAGAAATCGACTAAGTGATAATTTTATGGGTTTCATGAAGGGATTCCCTCTGCGAGCCTTAGCAAGCTTGCTCACACTATGCGCCTCACGACCTAGTAACTTACCCAATTTTGACTGGAATTGTTAGGTACGTCCAGGAGAGTTTTTTGAAACAACACATAGACAGTCCAACTGAGAAAGGGGCCATACTAGACCTTGCATTGGGGAATAAGCCTAGCCAGTGATCTACATTTCAATCGGGGAGCATTTTGTGAACAGTGATCATAATTCATAAGTTTTGTGATAGTTATGGACAGAGATGAGACTGGTCCTTGGGTAAAAATACTAAATTGAAGGAGACTAATTGCAACAGAATTAGGCAGGAATTGGAAAAATTAGATTGAGGACAAGTGTTTGACAGTAAATCCACATCTGATATGAGGGAGTCTTAAAAGCCAGTTGACCAGAGTTCAGGACCAGCATGTTCCTGTGTGGATGAAGGATAAGGATGGCAAGATTTAGGAACCTTGGATGATGAGAGATGTTGAAAGTTCAGTTAAAAAGGAAAAGGAAACATATGTAAGGTTTAGGAAATAGAAATCAGATAAGCCCCTTGAGGAGTATAAAGTAAGTAAAAAAGAACTTGAAAAAGAAATTAAGAGGGCTGGAAGGGGCCATGAAATGTCCTTGGTAAATACGATTAATGAGAATCCCAGGGCATTTTATATGTATATTAAGAGCAAGAGGGTAACTAGGGAAAGGGTAGGTCAAGGACAAATGATGGAATTTATGTATCAAACCAGAAGAAGTGGATGAGGTCCTTAATGTGTACTTTGCATCGGTATTCGCCAAGAGAAGGAAATGAATGATGATAAGATTAGGGAGGGGTTTATGATACTTCTGGGTAGGCAATGCCTAGTGATATTCTCGCTGGATGATTAATCCAGAAAATCAGCTAATGTTCTGGGGATCTGAATTTGAATCCCACCACAGCAGATAGTGGAATTTGAATTCATTTTTAAAAATTTCTAGAATAAAGAATCTACTGATGACCATGAAACAATTGTCACTTGTCAGAAAAAAAAACGATTGGGTTCACTAATGTCCTTCAGGGAAGGTAATCTGCCACCCTCACCTGGTCTGGCCTACATGTGACTCCAGACCCACAGCAATGTGGTTAGCTCTCAACTGCTCTCTGAAATGGCCTAGCAAGCCACTCAGTTGTACCAATCGCTACAAAGTCTCAAAGAAATGGAACTGGACGGATCACCTGGCATCGACCTAGGCACCAGAAAACACAACAGCAGAAACAGCCCTATCGACCCTGCAAAGTCCTCCTCACTAACATCGAGAAGGCACAATTCAGGAGTGTGATGTCTGGATGAGTGCAGCCCCAACAATACTCAAGAATCTTGACCCTGGGAGGTGATGGCCTAGTGGTATTATCGCTGGACTGTTAAATCCAGAGACCCAGATAATGCTTTGGGGATCCAGGTTTGAATCTTACCATGGCAGATGGTGGAATTTGAATTGAAAGAAAAATTTGGAAGTCTAATGTTGACCATGATTCCATCATCGATTGCGGGAAAAACCCCATCCGATTCACTAACATCCTTTAGGGAAGGAATCTGCCATCCTTACCTGGTCCGGCCTACATGTGACTTTAGACCCACAGCAATGTGGTTGACTCTGAACTACCCTCTGGGCAATTAGGGATAGGCAATAAATGCTGGCCTAGCCAGTGATGTCCTCATCCCATGAATGAATAAAAACAAACCATCCAGAGCAAAGCAGCCCGCTTGATTGGCACTACATTCACAAGCATCCACTCCGTCTACCACTGACACTTAGTAGCAGCAGTGTGTACTACCTACAAGATGCACTGCAGAAATTCACCAAAGATCCTCAGACAGCACCTTCCAAACCCATGACCACTTCCATCTAGAAGGACAAGGTCAGCAGACATATGGGAGCACCTCCACCTTCAAGTTACTGGGCCAAAATCCTGGAATTCCCTCCCTAAGGGCATTGTGGGTCAACCCACAGCAGGAGGACTACAGCTGTTCAAGAAGGCAGCTCATCCCCACCTTCTCAAGGGCAACTAGGGACATGCAAGAAATGCTGCCCAGCCAGCGATGCACATGTCCCACAAACGAATAAATAAAAACTTTAAGTCATGTTGATATTAAGAAGGAGGAGGTGTTGGCTATCTTGAAGAACATTAAGGTAGTTAAGTTCCCAGGACCTGATGGCATCTATCCCAAGATACTGAGGGAGGCAAGGGAGGAGATTGCTGGGGCCTTGACAGAGATCTTTGTATCCTCTTTAGTTACAGGCGAGGTCTCAGAAGACTGGAGAATAGGTAATGCTGCTCCTTTGTTCAAAAAAGATAAAAGCAATAATCCAGGAAATTATAGGCCAGTGATCATTACACTAGTGGTAGGGAAATTATTGGAGAAGATCCTTAGGGACAAGATTTATTTGCATTTGGAGAAGAATGGATTTATTAGGGATAGTCAGCATAGTTTTCTAAGGGAGGTCTTGTCTCAAAATTTGATTGAGTTTTTTTAAGGAAATAACTGAGATGATTGATGAGTGTAAGGTAGTGGATGTTGCCTCGATGGATTTTACTAAAGCATTTGACAAGGATCCTCACTGTACGCTGGTCCACAAGATCACATCTCATGGAATCCAAAAACCGAAAGAACTGCGGGTGTTGTAAATCAGAAACAAAAATAGAGATTGCTGGAAAAACTCAGCAGGTCTGGCAGCATCTGTGAAGAGAAATCAGAGTTAACATTTCATGGTCTGGTGAGGAAGGGTCACTGTATATATAAAAAATTTGTATGAAAATATCGGTGATCTGATTAGTAAGTTTGCAGGTGAAACAAAAATTGATGGAGGTAGTACGGAAGGTTGTCAAAGGAAAAGGCCTGATAGAGATCAGCAGGAAAATTAGGTGGAGAAATGGCAGATGAAGTTTAATATTGGTAAGTGTGAGGTAATGCATTTTGGAAAGTCATATGCAAGAGGAAACTATACAGTAAAAAGCAGGACTGTTAGAAGTATTGATATGCAGAGAGATCTTGAGCTCAAGTCCATTGTTGCCTGAAAGTGGCAACATAAATGGAACAGGTGGTAAAGAAGGTGTATGGCATGCTTGCTTTATCAGTTGGGACATTGAGTATAAAAGTTGGCAAGTCATATTGTAGCTGTATATGTCAGACTACATTTGGAAAGCTGTGCACAGTTCTGGTCACCACACTATAGGAAGGATTTGGAGGCTTTGGAGAGGGTGCAAAAGAAGTTTACTGTTTGCCTGTGTTGGAGTGTATTAGCTGTAATGACAGGTTGGACAAACTTGGATTGTTTTCACTAGGGAGTGTCAGAAGCTGGAGTGGGAGACTTATTCCCAGAGTGAAAAGGTCAAACACTGGGAGGCATTAAAGCGGTGTGCATGGCATGTGTTTTTACACAGAGGGTGGTAGGTGCCTGGAATGTGCTGCCAGGGGAGATGGCAGGAGCAGGTACAATAGTAAAGTTTAAGAGGCATTTAGTCAGACACATGAACAGGCAGACAACAGAGGGATACAGGCCATGTGCAGGCGGATGGGATTAGTTTAGAATAGCACAGTGGTCAGCCCAGGCATAGTGGGCCGAAGGGCCTGTTCCTGTGCTGTACTGTTCTATATTCTAAACTGTCTGTAACATGAACATTAACACCTTCATTGTTTTATATGATAGATGGTGGTTGAGAAATATTGGCCAAAACAATGGAGGGGGGATTTACCCTGCTCTTCTTCACAACAGCGCCAGGGGATCTTCTAGATCCACCTGCGAGGTCAGACTGTTTGACCCTGCATCTGCAGAACAACCCCTCCAACAGTGCAGCACCCCTTCAATAGAAAATTACACAGATGCTGCAAATCTGAAACAAACACAGAGAATGCTGGAGAAACTCAGCAGAGGAGCAAGAAATAGAGTTAAGGTTTCAAGTCCAGTAAGACTGTTCTTCAGAACGGTGACTCACTGGTCGTTCATCCTTGACCACTGTCTGAAACCAGACCCCTGAACTCAATATCGAAAGGACGATTGGTGACAACTGTGTACCCGAACCAGTAGCAGATAGTGAGAGAGATAGTAGGAACTGCCGATGCTGGGGAATCTGAGATAACAACGTGTAGAGCTGGATGAACACAGCAGGCCAAGCAGCATCAGAGGAGCAGGAAAGCTGACGTTTCGGGTCTGGACCCTTCTTCAGACAGCAGATAGTGGCTGGTTTTATAAGAATACGACAGTGTGGAAAGTGGATGCTGTATAAGAATTCTACACAGTTGACCTGTGCTGTGCTTTAGCTAAACAGCTAAGTTCGTTCTTAAATTAAAATAACAGGAAATTTTGAATTAATCAAAATACAGAAGACCAAGGTCCATCTCATTCACCTCCTACCCTCCTGATGGTCACATTATACAATGATGGAGCTGTCAGTTATTCATAGCAATTGCCCTTAGTTAGTTAAAACAGACCCAGAAATGAGGCCAGGAAGACTCCATGTCTTGTCATGTCTCAAATTACTAATACACTGTACAACAAAATGTTATTTTCTGAAAGCTATCTAATTTGCATCTAAATGAACTGTTTCCACCATCTCCCTAGTGAGCCTGTTCCACAAATTGATCAGACACTCAGTGAAATATTGTTTGCACAGAATTTACCCAGCACTGCACCACCTCACCCCCAGCCCATGTCCTCAAGGTGTGCTGTTATGGACAGGGCTGAAGTAATTCATCCTGGACTACATTGTCTCATCCCTTTAGAAACCTGATAAACACAACCTTAATCTTTTTGCAATGAGAACATGCCCGATTGGTAAAACAGAGAAGTGTGACAGGATCATTTACATCAAACCAGAGTGCAGACACGGCTTTGATGAACACAGGTTTGAAGATCATAAAGACAAGCCTGACTTTCCCAATGGCTGAATTTTTTAATATTAATAATGATTGGAATGTCTCAGCTTCAGGCCTTTTTCTGAAATGCTTTCATACAATGCATCATTACCTCTCAGAAACATCTCAAATAACCTTTTTGTTTTGTTGTTCTTGTGATATGGATTTTGCTGGAAACGAACCATTTATTGTCCATACCTAGCTGCTCTGAGCAAGATGCACAAATACCAGAGGGCTGGAGCCACACATGTAGGTCAGATTAGGTTGAAGAGGGCACAAAATTCTGTCTCTAAAAGATTTTGGTGAATTCTTACAAATAGTCAGTAGCTTTCCATCGTCTTACTCTCCAGTAGTAGCTCATAAATTGCTCAATTTATTGAAAAGATTGACAAGGATGTTGCCAGGTTTGGAGGGCTTGACCAACAGGGAGAGGCAGAATAGACTAGGGCTATTTTCCCCGGAGTTTCGGAGGCTGAGGGGGTGACCTTATAGAGGTTTATAAAATCATCAGGGGCATGTATAGGGTAAATAGAAAAGGTCTTTTCCCTGGGGTGGGGCAAGTCTAAAACTAGAGAGCATAGGTTTAAGGTAAGAGGGAAAAGATTTAAAAGGGACCTAAGTGGCAACTTTTTCACACAGAGCGTGTATGGAATGAGCTGCCAGAGGAAGTGGTAGATGCTGGTACAATTACAACAATTAAAAGGCATCTGGATGGGTATGTAAATAGGAATATGGGCCAAATGCTGGCAAATGGGACTAGATTTATATAGGATACACTTGGGATGAACGAGCTGGACTGAAGGGTCTGTTTCCATGCTGTACTTCACTATGACTCTATGACTTTAAATCAATCGAATTCAAAAGCAAAGACTGACGTCATTTTATTCAGAAACAATGATGAGAGAAGTGACTTCTTAAGGAACTATACATATTAATATATTGTGTGGTACAGTTAATTGGAACATCAACATGCTACATTAATGGACACATTTATGAAGTTACAAGTTCCCTCCAAGCCACTCACCATCCTGACTTGAAAATATATCATCATTCCTTCACTGTTGCTATGTCAAAATCCTGGAACTCACCCCCTAACGGCATAGTGAGTCTACCTATACTCCAAGGACTGCAGTGCTTTAAGAAGGGAGCTCACTACTGCCTTCTCAAAGGGCAAATAGGGATGAAAAATAAATGCTGGCCCAGACAGTGATGCACACATCCCACCTGAATGAATAAAAATGAAAAAGACACAAGAGACTATCCATAAATTATAATTTAACAAGAAATCCAATGAAGACTTTGCAAGAAATTTCTTTAACAAATGGGTCATGAGGCTGCACAATTTACAATCCTGGCTTGAAGATAATTGGATAAATCATTTCAGGGAAGGGTGAACAAGCTACAGAGAAAAGGCGATAGAGAGTTACAATGGTAGATTAAGATAAAAAGGACAGGAAGAGGTTCAAGTCGAGCATAAACATTGATATGGATTGATTGGGTCAAATCAATTGGGACCCATTTCTGAGCTGAACACCCTAGACAGCTAATCCTACGTATCTAATCCTATGAAGTGGAGGGAAATAAGTAGGTTTCAAACAGGGACTAGCCCATACTCCCCTGCCCTCCTCCCCAGTCTGTTGCAGCATTAATCCAATTTCTCACATTCTCAAATTCTTGGTTGGTTTCAGTGATGTTTATGAGATCTTGTGGTGCTCAGGGAATTATCGCCACATTCATCCCTGTCACATCAGTGACTCGCTTCAGACTCATTAAGAGAGCAGTGTCTCGCAAATAATGGTCTGGATACCGTAGCCAACGGCACCTATCATTGATATTGAATAAACTTTCCTGATCCTGGGGGCAAGGATTGCAGCTGCCTTGAGGGACAGGTCCCCCCTATCGCAGCCTGCAGCAGAGCCCTGCAGTAAGGGTTAGTTAGTGGCAAAATTACCAGTGGCTGGCGACATAACTTAGAGCCAAGACTCCACAAAAAAGTGCAAGAAGACTGCTGCAGTGAAAATGAAGTTGGAAAACCGGATTGGAAAACCACATTTTTGTAGACATAATTCACTTCACAACATTAAATCTGTGGAAATACGTCTACAAAGTTTGTAGGGAAAACTTGTTTTCTCAAATTTTGCAAAAGCTACAATGGTTTTGAACAAATAAATCAGGTAAAAGTGACTCCGTACTATCTCCTACACAGCCTCCGTCCCAAGAGGAGTCTTTACTCTGAGTATAAAATTGTTTTTGGTAAATTACATTATTTTGTGGTATACAATTTCAAATAAAATGTATTTTACCCAATATGGTGAATGTTGACAATGCGATACTGTAATTAGCTGTGCCTCTCTCCTCGGCTCTCTTTGCTGAGATGAAACCTGACTTACTGCTTCATAAAAATTTAACAGCCCCCTGTAAATTGTTACCCTCCTCCCTCCGGACAAACCTCAAGGGATCTCTCTCCCACT
>NC_063332.1:10344149-10377265 GCF_021869965.1 Rhincodon typus
GATGCTGCTTGGCCTGCTGTGTTCATCCAGCCCTGCACCTTGTTGTCCCTGTAAATTGTGCCAGTTTTCAGTCATTTGAATTCATCAGAATTGCAAAGTGCCACGTTACACACTGCTGGAAGCCCTCCAGAGTCCAGTTTACAACCTCATCGTACAATTGCCAGTTTTCTTTTGACTCTTTTCTCTCTCCAATCTAAGAAGTTGCTGCACCTTACTTTGCTACAGGAAACCCAAAGTCCCTACCACTGAAAAGGGCAAGGACCAGCAGGTGTATGGCAACATCACCACCTCCACATTTTTCTGTTCACTCACACACTCTCCCTGCTAGGAGAGCCGTCCCTTCATCGCTGCTGCTCAGTCGCGCCACAATTCCTTGGATTTAGACATGCCATCACCAGCTGCACTGCATTGGAGTGAGAGAAAAGGCCACTACGCCATATTCTTGATTTTAAAATTCTCACATTCTTAATTTCAAACCCTTCCGTACCCTATCTCTGTAACCTCCTCCAGCCACATAACCTCTATGGTACCTATACCCATCCAAATCCGGTCTCTTCTAACGACACCAATTTTGTTGGTGGCCACATCTGCAACTGCCAAGGGCTAAATGAATTCCGTAACAACACCTCTTCACCCCTCTGCCTAGCTGTCCTTCTTTAAGATGTTCCATACAACCTGCCCATTTGACCAAACTTTTTATCATCTTCTTGTCTGTTTCTTTACATGGATTAGCCATATAGTTTGCTCTATTATATATTACAGCAAGTAGTTGTTATTCTTGAGGGCAACTCAGGTTGGGCAATAAAAGACAGTCTTATCCGAGATGCTCGTATCACAGGAGAACAAAGAAACTATGTGATGAGTTGGCCATATTTGACCATGGTCCACTCAATATTTTATATACGATATTCCACACCACCAATCTTCTCTTCCATGAACTTCCCAAATACCCAACAGCTGAGGAAAACGTTCAATGTTTAACCATAAGCTTAGCCACCCTGATCCATATTTATCCACTACTGTTCACTAGACATCCAATTCCCCTTTTTTTAATGGGTGTCAATCAATAAAGCATTAATTGCTTCTGGTGTTAGCCTCAGAGTGTGTAATGTACAGAAAGATAGAGAGGTTGGAAAAGAAAAATCAATTACCCATTTCAAACATTGGTGGATCATTGCTTTAACCTCCAGTGATGGAGTGGTAATGTCACTGGACAATAACCCAGAGACCCAGGCTGATGCTCGAGAATCATGGGTTCAAATCCTACCATGCAGCTAATAGAATTTAAAATGAAATTGATAAAATCTGGAATTGAAATGCTGGTCTCAATCATGATGACCATGAAATTATCATCAATCACCATAAAAACAAACCCATGTGGTTCACTCATGTCTTTGAGGGAAAGAAATCTGCCATCCTTCTATGGTCAGGCCTATGTGACTCCAGACCTATAGCAATGTGGTTAACTGCTCTCTGAAATAGTCTCCGAAATCACTGAGTTCAGGGGATGAGCAGCAAATACTGACCTGGTACCAGTGAAAGAGTAAATGTTTGATTGATGGTGTATAAGTGACACAGGCAAGACTGCATTTGTTTGCGTCACTCGGTAGCCCTGAGGAGGTGGTGCTGAAGTAATTGCTTGTTCAGTTGATTGGATTTAGTTCATTGACAAGATGAGGATGTCTCTGACATTATCCCAGAGGCTGGTTAAGTCAACCACATTGCTGTGGTTTGGTGTCACATGTGGGTCAGACTAGATAAGAACCAGGTTTCCTTCCCTAACAGGGCACTGGTGAGCCAGCCTATGGTTAGATGGTCACCATTAAGCTTTTATTAATTTATTTAATTCAAATTTCACCATCTGCCATTGTGGTATTCAAACCCACGTCCTCAGAACACTGACCCAGGATTCTGGATTGGTAACTGAGTGATATTACCACTACATCAATGCCTCCCCCTATTAGAGCCTATATTAAAGTCAACCACAAAGATTGAATTAGGATTATGTGCAAGCCTGAAAGTGGAAGGGTGACAGATGAAGGGCACTATTGAATCAGCTGCAATTGTGACAATCTTACAGATGTCTGGGTCACCTTTTCTTGTTTCTGTTGTCAGCTCAGAAACATCAAGTCAAGTTCCAGTGAATTCCCTTTGCAAGTTAAAAAGAAAAACAAGCATTTTCATCAGCATTTTGAGTAACCTTAGGATATTCCAGCATTTTTGAAGTGCGGACACCGTAAGAATGCCGTCAATGCAACAGCCAGTTTAGGCATGGCAAGATCCCACAAAGAGCACTGAGATAATGACCAGACATGACAGATTTTCTTTCTCAGTGATGCTGGTTGAGAAGTAAATAAGACAATCAGAGAGAACATTCCTCTGCTCGTCTTTGAAATAATGCCATGTATAGTTTTTATGTCGAACAAATGTTGACATTACTGTCAGCCAAGATATCTACTCAAGTCTTGGGATTTCAACTGGAGAATATCGATTGAGAAAGCTCTCATGCACATATCAGAGATTGGTGTCCTTCCCCACCCTAGTCATTGTATTTGTCCTTGTCCATGATAGGGTAAATAAAGTCTTCTGATTTTTTTTTCTCTCTCTCTCTCCGCCCTCTCCGGCTATGTTACACGTTTTTAAAATTTGTTCATATGTTTACACATCTAGTTCCTGCTTCAGCAAGACCTTCGGCAAGGTTCCACTTGGTATACTGGTTAGGAAGGTTCGATCACATAGGATCTAGGGAGAGCTGGCCAATTGGATACAAAATTGGCTTGACAGAGGGTGGAGGTGGAAGGTTGTTTTTCAGATGCCTGTGACCAGTGGTGTGCCACAGGGATCGGTGCTGGGTCCACTGCTTTTTGACATTTATAACAACGATTTAGAAGAGAATATAGGAGGCACGGTCAGTAAGTTTGCTAATGAAACCAAAATTGGTGGTAGAGTGGACAGTGAAGAAGGTTATCTAAGAGTACAATGGAATCTTGATTAACTGGGCTGAGGAATGGCAGATGGAGTTTAATTTTGATAACTGTGAGGTGTTGCATTTTGGAAGTTCAAACCAAGGTAAGACTTACTCAGTTAACGATGGGGCTCTGGGGAGCGATGCTGAACAGAGAGACCGAGGGGTACAGGTTCATAGTTCCTGGAAAGTGGCATTACAGTTGGACAGGATGGTGAAGAAGGCATTTGGCATGCTTGCCTTCACCATCAGACCACTGAGTACAGGAGTTGGGACATCACGTTATGGCTGTACAAGACATTGGTATGGCCACATTTGGAGTACCACATCAATTCTGGACACCCTGCTTTGGAAGGATGTTAAATTGGAAAAGGGTCAAAAAAGATTCACAAGGATGTTACTGAGATTGGAAGGTTTGAGTTATAAGAAGAGGCTGGATTGGTTGAGACTTTTCTCCCTGGAGTGTAGGAGGCTGAGAGGTGACCTGATGGAGGTTTATAAAATCATGAGTGGCGTACGTAGGATGAATAGCCAAGGTCTTTTCCTCAGGGTAGGGGAGACCACAACTAGAGGGCATAGGTTTGAGGTGAGAGGGGAAAGATTTAAAAGGGACCTAAGGGGCAAATTTTTCACACAGAGGGTGGCGCAGGTCCAGTTGCAACATTGAAAAGGCATTTGGACAGGTGCAAGGATAGGAAAGGTTTAGAGGGATATGGGACAAATGAAGGCAAATGAGACTAGTTCAGTTTATGAAACCTGGTCAGCATGGACGAGTTAGGCTGAAGGGTCTGTTTCCATGCTGTATAACTCTGTGACTCCTAAAGAAGGCTCACTGTACCTGAAATGTTAACTGATTTATCTCCACAAATGCTGCCAGATCTCATGGACAGTGTGGAAGCAGGCCATACAGCCCATTGAATCCACACTGTCCTTCCAAAGGCCCTACCACCCAGACCCACTCCCTACCCTATCCCTGTAACCCTGTCTTTCTGATGGCTAGCCTGTACATCCCTGGATACTACGGGGCAATTTAGCGTAAGCTAACCTGGACATCTCTGGACTGTGGGAAGAAACCCGCACAGACATGGGGAGAGTGTGCAAACTCCACACGAGGGTGGAATCGAACCCAGGCACCTGGCATTGTGAGGCAGCGGTGCTAACTGTTGACCCACTGTGCTGAGTTTCTCCAGCAATGTTTGTTTTTGTTTCTGTCACATTTGCTCCCCTTTATTCTCTGTCACTCCTGAATACCTGAAATCCAAGAATATTAAGAACCCCATTTCTGACACTTTTCAAGCTATGCTTCTCCATAGAAATACTGACTTTGGACATTCCCGGGATCCCTGTGGAAGTAACTTCTCATCTATCCATCTGCGGTTCAGAAACCCAAATTATTGAAGGAGCATTGTGGTAAATAGAGTTGGCTATCTGATATCAACCTGAAGAGTCTATATGTTTGGGCACCCAAATTGGAAACATGTTCCATTTTACGTTACAATGCCTCAAAATGCAGCTGAAAAAAGAAATCGAACAATCTTCAGTGCCTATTCTTCAAATGTCAGTGTCAAGTCCGAGCAGTGAGTCTATACACCACAGAGATGCAGCACTTGGTGCGATTTGTATTCCTAGGAGTGAGGCTAGATGTGAAATAGATCGCTCCTGATGAATTCCCCAGTGAGTTACACACACGTAGCAGTCTGCATCGTGAAAGGAATCCAAATCAGTTTGAGTGCTTCGGCATGAAGTAATTTGTTGATCCTACCAATACTTTATTACATTTTGACTCTTTTTAAAAGAAAACACAATGCTTCCATTCTGTGTTAATAAGAAGAGTAAGATGGAAAGCTTCTTACTCCTCAAGCTTGCTTCATGAATTTGTTGACCTGTATGGTACTGAGGCTTATAGGACAGGTAACCCTAGCTATGTATTATAATTGGAATTAGCTTTATTGTCACATGTACTTAAATGATTACAGTGAAAAGTTTATACGTCGCCACTTACAGCGCCATCTTAGGTACAAAGGTACCTAGGCACAGCTTCTTCAGTTACAAGATTTTAGAAAATAAAGAAATAAAAAGTCCAGCGTTGTAGAAATAGAAGTTCAGAACAACTTAGAAAAATAGAAGAAAGGAGCAGGAGGAGGTCATTCGACCCTTCAAGCCTGCCCCCCAATTCTTCACAATCATGGCTGATCATCCAACTCAATAGCCTAATCCTGCTTTCTTCCCATAACCTTTGATCCCATTCACCCCAAGTGCTATATCTGGATAACGCAGTGTGGAGCTGGATGAACACAGCAGGCCAGGCAACATCAGAGGAGCAGGAAAGCTGACGTTTCGGGTCTGGACACTTCTTCAGAAATCAACTCTCTCCCAAGTGCTATATCTAGTTGCCTCTTGATTACATTCAATGTTTCAGCATCAACTACTTCCTGTGGTAATGAATTCCACAGGCTCACCACTCTTGGAATAAAGAAATGTCTACTCATCCCTGTCCTAAATCATCTACCCCAAATCCTCATCCTGTGACCCCTGGTTCTGGACACCCCCACCATTGGGAACATCCTCCCTGCATCTACCCTGTCCAGTCTTATTAGAATTTTATAAGTCCCTATGAGATCCCTCCTCATTCATCTGAACTCCAGTGAAAACAATCCCAACCTAGTCAATCTCTCCTCATACGTCATACCCGCCATCCCCGGAATCAGCCTGGTTCGCCGCACTCCCTTGAGAGCAAGAGCATCCTTCCTCAGAAAGCGGTTTTCTAACCCACTCCACACTGGCATCTAGCCTCCAACCCGCACCGGACCTTGGCTCCACATCGTGCTGGGCTTTACCTCGAGGTTCATGAGGCTGGGAGATCGCTCTGGAATCACCTCGAGATTGGGACACCATGCTGAAGCCATGGGAGGACGAGTGACCGCCTTGCCAAGCCACGGGAGGCCACCATGACAGGCCGAATGGAACTCTCATCGTGTCTGTGCTGAGGCGGGTGTCGGTGAAGGAGGCCACCAGTCATCAGAGGTTGGGAGAGAAGAAGAAAAAAGAAATACAAAGAGAAGACAAAAGAAGATAAAGAGCAGGCAGAGCGAATGAGCTCCGGCTGAAGTATACTACTGTGCCGCCATTTTAGCCCTTAAGATCTATTTTAGTTTGAGATGATGAAGGGACCCAACAAGATGGATTCCGAGAGGATGTTTGCCCAGTGAGTGAGATGAGAATGAGAGGACACAGTTTAAACATAATGGGTCTCCCATTTACACCAGAGATGAGAATTTATTTTCTCTCAGACTGTTGTGTGTCAGTGGAATTTCTCTTCCCCAGAGACTGGTGGAGATTAGGTCATTAGACAGTTTTATGGCTGAGTTGGGTAGATTCATGATAGACAAGGGAGTCAAAGGAATGAGGTGGGGGGAGGGTGAAGCAGGAAAGCAAAGGCTAAAATTAGTGTTTTATTATGGTATAGATTCCAGACTGGACAAACCTATACCTTGGAGATAATTATGTCATTTCATGACACGTAGTGATCTGATATAAAGGTATATGCCTTACCATCAGTAATTCTCTCTCTGTAATGGATTCAATATTCAATATAATTCTGACAATTACATGTGTGATTTGCAGTTATATCGGTAAGCAAAGAGCCCAGACTGTGTATGTAAGTTTTTGATATCATAGCCATGCAAATACATAGAATTGTAAATAAATTTCAAGGTATCTGACTTAACAGATCCCACTCTCTGTGGTATACATTGTATGGACTGACATATATAGAAAACCACAAACAACATCAGTTGGAGCATAGAAACACAGAGGATAGGAAGATGAGTAAGCCATTTGACCCTGAAACCTCCTCTGCCTTTCATTATTATCATGGCTGATCATTGAGCTCAGTACCCTAATCCTGACCTCTCCCATATGGCTCAATCCTTTTAGCCACAAGAGCTACAATGTAAATCTCCCTCCATCTTCAAAACAACATTCCATGATCTTATAAAATATTGGAGCAGGCTCAAAGGGCCAAATGACCTTCTTCCTGATGTAATTTGCATGTTTAAAAGTTCATGAGAAACATTCAAAATTTATAACACAGGAGAAGACTGTAAAAGAGCAATCCAGCCCAAGACCATCTTTCTGCTCTTTATCCGGAATGGTGTAGGTAAGTTCAAGTGCGGATGCAAGTCTCTTTTAAATGCGACAAGATTTTCTGTTCAGGCCTTTTAGGCCATGAAGCTTCGAGGAAATGTTAATCAGGAGGTGAGCCACTTGCTGCAGAGACAGTGGATGTGGAGAAGATGTTCCTACCACTAGCAGAGTCTAGGACCTGAGGTCACAGCCTCACAGTGAAGAGATGAACTGAGAATGACAGAATCCCTATGGTGTGGAAACAGGTCCTTTGGTCCAACAAGTCCATACCGTCCCTCTGAAGAGCATCCCACCCAGACCCATTCCCCTAATTTCCTATGTCTAACCCAAACATCCCACAGGCAATTTAGTATGGGTAATCCACCAGCCTGCACATCTCTGGACTGTGGGAGGAAACTGGAGCACCCAGAGGAAACCCACGCAGACACAGGTAGAATGTGCAAACTCCACACAGACAGTCGCCCGAGGGTGGAATCGAACATGGGTCCCTGGCGCTGTGAGGCAGCAGTGCTAACTAATGAGCAACCGTGCGCTGAGGAGGAATTTCTTCAGCCAGAGCGTGGGGAATCTGTGGAACTCAATGCCGCAGAGGGTTGTGGAGGCCAAGTCATTGAGTGTATTTAAGACAAAGATAGATGAGTTCTTGGTTAGTTAGGGGTTCGAGGGTTACGGGGAGAAGGCAGGAGGATGGGGTTGAGAAAAATGTCAGCCATAATCGAATAGTGGAGCAGGCTTGATGAGCTAAATAGCCTATTTCTGTTTCCACATCTTATGGTCTAATTCCTAGGTTCTGACCTGCTTTCGTGGCCACACTATTTATATGACTAGTCTAGTTGAGCTTCTGGTTGCATTATACTGCTATTGGAGTTGGGGGGTTTTTTGGCTGTAATACAAGTGTCATATTCAGTAAGTTTTCATGAAGTAATGACTTGAAGGATCCATAAAGGAGTTCCCTTGAACCAACCACAAATGTACAGCTTAATAGGCGTTCCTTGTACTCAGCTAGGCAGCTAAAGTGGCAACTGGTAAGAGGTTTGAAAAATATTACTATCTCCCTCATAAATGATGCAATGGTCTTACAACTCAACATAAAAACAATGACTGAGGTTTCTTCCAGTTGTCATACATTGTCAAGATGTTTCTTTCTATTTTCTCTGTATTTTCTATTTGAATAGAAAACAACCTTTTTTTATAAACCAAGAATTGTTGAAGCAATATTGCACTTTTTTAAAAGAGCAAATTACCTGATAGTCATTGTACATGTTTTTTACACTGTTGCTTGTTCAAGCAATGGGGGAGGTTATTAGAGATGAGCTGGAACCAGGGGATGTGTGTAAAGGGAGAATTTGCTGACAACAAGCAGCTGATTGGTCTGGGGAGTTGTGCCCAGTTGTCAAGGCCTTGCCTGCCAACAACAATGTGATTGGTTCCCAGGTAGCTGAAAAATTGGTAAGTGTGCATGAGGAGTGAGAAGCCACTAGAACTCTGCAAAGCAAAGAGCTGTTTTAGTGGAAGGGTCACTAGACCTGAAACTCTGATTTTTTCTTCACAGATGCTGCCAGACTTGCTGAGCTTTTCCAGCAACTTCTGTTTTTGTTCCTGATTTACAGCATCCGCAGTTCTTTCGGTTTTTAAAGAGCTGTTTTTGCTCTGCAGCACAAAAACATCTCAAGCCTGAAGAAGACAAGTTCATGTCTCTTCATCTGTTGCCATCAGCTGTGGATTTAACTAATGAGTCAGAAACTTTTTTTTTCAATATGAATCAGTCACCCTGTGACTCCTGCAAGAAAATTAAGTACCTGGAGAAGGAAGATCAAGGAGAAGCATATTCCGAAAAACCAAAGGGACATCTCAGTGAACCTTGTGGACAGGGGCTTTCTCTGTTTTTCCTTCCATCCATAACATCCCTTTTTGTGGCCTGTCTGTATGTGTGTGTGCAGAGGATGAGTTTTATACAAGTATTAACAAGTAAAGTTAAATGTCAATAGTTCATAATTGTTTTTCTATAGCGAGATCTTTTGATTTATAATAAATAGTAGGTTGTGTTTCATGCACAAATCTGCTCCATGCTTTCCATCAACCTAAGTCTAAAAGATAGATCATTTGGGGAATTCTGTGTATTTGTTTGCCATCTGTGGGGATAGAAAGGCTTGATTTCCAGTGCACTGCCCAAAGAGTTGTCATAACATACTTTTATATCCATACAGAGGCACGCACATTCACACACAACAGCAACAATGACATGCACATATCATTAGATCACAAGTTTACAAGCAGAGTTTGTAGTGGAGACCAAAGACAGTGTCTTTCCAATACTTAATTGAAGGAAATTTTTTCTTCTTTATTCATTCACGGGATGACGGCATTGCTGGCGAGGCAGCATTTATTGCCCATCTCTAATTGCCCAGAGGGCAGTTAAGAGTCAACCTCTATTGCTGTGGGTCTGGAGTCACATGTGGGCCAGACCAGGTAAGGATGGCAGTTTACTTCCCTAAAAGACATTACTGAGCCAGATGAGTTTTTCCTGACAATCAACAATTGATTTATAGTCATCATTAGATCCTTACTTACGGATATTTACTGAATTCAAATCCCACCATCTGCCATGGCAGGTTTTGAACCCAGGTGCCCAGAACATTATCTGGGTCTCTGGATTAACAGTCCAGCGATAATACCACTAGGCCATCACCTCTTCTGCTCATCCAGCAGATCTTGGAGTTGGAGAGCTCATTGACTGGTTTGCTGGTTTGCGATGCAGAATGATGCCAACTGTGAGGGCTCACATTCTGCACTGGCTGAGATCACGTTGAGGCATGGTATCTCTTGTGGGCTAAACTCATCACCAAGTCTGTTTGAGAAGCTATGGCCATCTGGGGCAATTGGTGATTTTCACTTCATGATACTGATCCACAATAGCAACAGTGAGGCGGACAAAGAAAATTACTCTTATTAAGCTGTAATCGTGTTAATATTAAAACAAAAGCAAAATACTGTGGAAGCTAAAAATCTTAATTAAAAGCAGAAAATGCTGGAAATAGTCCGGAATTCCAGCAGTATCTAACAAAATGAAAGATACAGACCTAGTGCCTCATATTTTGTATAAAAAAAAGATCAAGGGAGTGAGACAAATTGAATAGCTGGAACAGGCTCAATGGGCTGAGTGGCCTTTTAAGACTAAGATGAGGAGGAATTTCTGCTCTCAGAGTGTTGAGATTCTTTGGAACTCCTTGCCATGGAGAGCTGTGGAGGTAGAGTCCTTGTGTATATCAAAGGCTGTGGTAGATGAATTCGTGATCAGTTGTGGAACCAAGGGTTACGGGGAAAATATTGGAAAGTGGACGTGAGGATTCAATAATCCTATTGAATAGTGGTGCAGGCTCGAGGGGCCAAACAGCCTAGGCCAGTTCCTATTTTGTACGGTCTTATGAACTTATCATATATTTTATGAATTGGTAGCCTCCAAATGGGTCCAGTCGTTGCATTGTGTTATGTACTTGTACTGCAAAACCTGATCTTATCTGAAACCTGGTTCCCAGAAGTTCAAAACAATTAACCTTTTCCATACGAATACCTGAGCTAAAATTTAAAGTGTACGTTCCATATGTATGCTTCATATGCAATCTAACAATATAACCCATGTTATTTAAATGTACGTTACTCTTGCTGTTATAAGTCTGCTGCATCTCAGGTCTTCATATCCCCCAGACGAGACAGATTACAGAAATGTCACTGCTTATGCCTGAGCCTCATGTTATAACCACCAAGGGCAAACATTACCTATTCAGATTTAATGACTTTACTTTGTAATCTCTGAGTGAGCATTTTTACAACCCTCAGAAACAAAACGGCAAAGACCTTGAGGTGGGTCTGAGTCAGTGAGATTTAATCTCTGAATCTGTGCTCCTTCGCTATCCTGAATCGGAGCGATTCAGCAAATATGTTCCAAATGCCTTGACATCCCCTGCCTTCCTTGACAGTCCAAAGTCACAATGATGGAAACATTGTGCGTGCTAGTAGGGACAGACCATTGTGCGTGCTGTTGACACATCAATCAGACTGTCTAGCATTTGTTGCAGCAATGAAAGGATAAGTCACCCAGAGGAAAATGAGCAAACAATTGGTTCGCAAGCTTTTACATTGAATTTGCTGCTTTCTCTTTCTGAAGGGCTGAGTTATTCAAACTTTTATTCCCAGCGACTGTCTTCTGTCATTCCAATCTACTTGAGAAACAGTGTGGACTGACATCCTATTGTTTTGGGAGATGCTACAGAGGATTTTCACATCTATGAAGCATTTGAGGAGAGTAAATTAAGAGCTTTAGCACCTACACAGTGGATCATAGGTCATACTAATGTAAGTTATCTGTGGTGGAGATGAGATGATTTTTCCCTTATC
Organism: Rhincodon typus; assembly: GCF_021869965.1. NCBI lineage: Eukaryota > Metazoa > Chordata > Chondrichthyes > Orectolobiformes > Rhincodontidae > Rhincodon > Rhincodon typus. The sequence goes on from NC_063332.1 coordinate 10,355,656, forward strand.
GACACTGAGGAATCCTGGCCTGTAATGCACTGCCTCAAAGTTGGCTGAAACAGATTTAAGACTCACTTTTGAAACAAGTTTGGATATTTGCCTGTAAAGGAAACAGCAGAGGTAAGGGAATAGCAGCAGATAGGTGCTTTAGCAGAATTAGATAGCTCCATCAAAGAACCAGTAAAACCATGCTTGGCCAAGTGGCCTCCTTTTCAAAGCTGGAATGCAAAGTGCATTCAGATCATTGAAACTCTCACAGATCAATGACACTGCATTGAACTAGGCTTTCCTCACTTAGAGTCATAGAGTCAATGAGGTGTTGAGCATGGAAATAGACCCTTCGGTCCAATCCGCCCATGCCAATCAGATATCTTAAATAAATCTAGTCCCACTTACCAACATTTGGCCCATATCCCTCTAAACCCTTCCTATTCATGTACCTGTCCAGATGCCTTTTAAATGTTGTAATTGTACCAGCCTCCACCACTTCCTCTGGCAGCTCATTCCATACACGCACCACGCTCTGTGTGAAAACGTTGTCTCTTAGGTCCCTTTTAAATCTTTCCCCTCTCACCTTAAACTTGTGTCTTCTAGTTTTGGATTCCCCTGCCCCAGGGAAAAGACCTTGGCTACTCACCCTATCCATGCCCCTCATGGTTTTATAAACCTCGATAAGATCATCGTCCAGCCTTTGAAATAATAGCTGTATAAACAGCACTTACAGTGAGTGTCAGCTAACTTGCTTTTTTACAGAGAGCAGTAATCCCTCAACAATCCCTGGCTTTTAAAATAGTTCTTCTCCAATGCCAGTTCCACAATCAAAAACACAGAAAAACAAAAAGATACAACTTTTATACTCTGCATTTCTATCCTCCCTACCATGTGGATGAGTGTATTTCTTTCAAATTATTATCTATCTGTCATGTTCTTGCACATTCACACAGCCTATGTGCATCCTCCATGTAACCCACATTCCCACAAAGTATGAACATATGGATTAAGAGCAGAAGTAGGCCATTCAGCCTCTTGAGCCTGCTCTGTCATTAATGACAGATTTGTTTGTGTTTCAATTTCTACACTCCCCTGACAACCTTTAGCTCCCTTGCCAAACTTGAATCTATCAGCCTTTGCCTTAAAAATATTCAGTGACCTTACATGCACTGCCTTCTGAGGCACACAGTAGTTTTGTGTCATCTGCACACTTCGAAATATTATGTTTGGACCCAACACATAAACCATTGGTATAAATTGGGAAGGGCTGGTGCCCAAGTACTGATTCTTGTGGTACCCCAATACTCACAACACATCGACCAGAGAATTATCCATTTATTTGTACTCCTTCTTTTCTGATGTGAATCAATTTGCAGCATTTTACTTGTACTCCTTTCAATCTAGTCTGTTTTTGATGCTCACAATGCTATCTAACTTGGTGACTGTTTTGCAGAACACCTCTGCTCTGTCCAGAGGAATGACTCCACCCTTCCAGATGCTTGCCTTTTTAATAAACCATCTTGCATCCGTGCTAACACTTCCATTTGAGGTCAACTATAATATTCCCATGAAGCTCAACGCAAGCAGGAGAAACAACACCTCATCTTCTGCTTAGGCTATTTAGACTGTTGAGAGTGCCAAGGCCCAAGATGCACAGGTTAGCTGGATTGGCCGTGCTAAATTGCCCAGGTGTGTGGACATTAGGTGGATTAGCCATGGGAAACCCAGGGTTACAGAGAATGTGTAGGGGGATGGGCCTGGGTGGATGCTCTTCGGAGGGGCGGTGTGGACTTGTTGAGCCAAATGGTCTGTTTCCACACTATAGGAATTATGTGAGTCAATGAAATTCTACGATTCTATGATGTCAGTGTTGAGATCTACAATTTTAGAATGTGACTTCTGTCCTCCATTTTGATTGTAACTCTGCTGCGCTTTGTTTATGTCTTGTTGGCTTTGCTTTTAGCAGAGTGAACCTACTTTCTCCTTTTCGTACCTGTCATTTACACCTATTTTACATCTCTATCACTTCTTTACCACCATTAGCGCTCCCTTTGTCTTTTGCTCTGGGCACCTTCAACATTTGTTCCACTTACTCCTTCTTCCCCCTCTATCTCCAGCATAAAAATATTTCCCAGCCCCTTTCAGTTCTGAAGAAGTCATATTGGAGTCAAAACATTAACTCTCTTTCTCTCTCCACAGATGTTGCCAGATATGCTGTGTTTATCTAACACTTAACTGTCTTTATTCTGGCATTTTCTTTGCCACCAATGACAGGTTAAAAGTCTGTGTTTTCCATTTACCCTCACCCTCCTTTTTAAAATTGTGGGGTTACATTTGCTGTATTCCAATCTGTAGAAACCATTCAAGAATGACATAATTTTGAAAGATAACTATGAACAAATTCACTATATCTAATGACACCACTAACTACACTCTAGGATGTAGACCACCAGGGCTCGGGGATTTACTAGCTTTCAGTTTCACTAATTACTCCAATGAACTAATTTCTTTCAGTTCCTCATTCCCGTTAGAAATCTCTTGGTTTTCCAGTATTTCTGATAGTTTATTGTATCTTCCTCCATAGCAACAATTATTTGATTAGTTTCTTGGCTATTTCCTTATTTTCCATTGTGAATTCTTCTGTTTGGGCACCCATTTGTCTTTCCCACTCATTTAAAAAATACTGTGGAACTTTTACATTTTATCTTATATTTTACTTTCATAAACTAGAATCATAGAATCCCTACAGTGTGGAAACAGGCCCTTCGGCCCAGCAAGCCCACACCGACCCTCAGAGCATCCCATCCAGACCCATCTGCCTATAACCCACCTAATCTACACATCCCTGAACACTATGGGCAATTTAGCATGGCCAATCCACCTAGCATGCACATCTTTGGACTGTGGGAGGAAACCCACACAGAGACGGGGAGAATGTGCAAACTCCACAGACAGTTGCCCGAGAGTTGAAGTGAACCCAGGTCCCCAAGCGCTGTGAGGCAGCAGTGCTAACCACTGAGCCACCGTACTGCCCTAGTTTTCCTTGTTTTGTCAATTTCTTAGTCCTCGTTTGTTGAATTCTACAATACTCCCAATCGGTTGGTTTACTAAACACAGTGCAGGAGCAAATTACTGCAGATGCTGGAATCTGAACTGAAAACAAAAATGCCGGAGATTACAATGGGTCAGGCAGCATCTGTGGAGAGAGAGCAAACTAATGTTTTGAGTCTACATGTCTCTTCATCAGAGCTCAGCACAAGCAGAAGGAACAACACCTGATTTTCTGCTTGGACTGTTTGGATGGTCGAGATCTCAATGTTGAGATCTACAATTTTAGAATATAACCTCTGTCCTCCATTTTGATTATAACCCTCTGCGGTGCCTTGTTTGTTTTCTTGTCAGAGCTCTGATGAAGAGTCATTTCGACTCGAAATGTTAGCTCGCCCTTTCTCTGTGGAAGCTGCCTGACCCACTGTGATCGCCAGCATTTTTTGTTTTGTGTTCGCTGTGGGTTTACTTACCTGTTTGCTATCTTTATAAACCAATTCGTTCGATCCAATGCAATTTTTAAACTTCTTTTGTTAGCCACAGTTGGATCATTTTTCCTGTTCTTTTTTAGTACTTCAAAGGCAAGTATTCTTGTGGTAAACTAAGTATTAATTCTGCACTTGCTAGTTATTGCCTAACTGCTATCATACCCCTTAATGCAATTTCTCAAATTAGCTAATTTGCCACTAATACTTTCATTGTTTCCCTTGTTAGGGTAAGACCCGAATTTTATATGAACTATATTACCTTCAAACTCAACATAAAATCCTACATATTATGTTTATTCTTCCCTAAAGGTGCCTTCACAATGAGATTATTAATTAGCTGTTTCCCAATGCATAACATTGGATCTAAAATAACCCATTCTCTAGTTGGGTCCTGAACATGCTGCGCCAGAAAACGATCTTGTACACGTTCGAGAACTCATCCTCCCCAGCATTAGGTTTAATTAAGTTTACCTAGTGTATACACAGATTAGTGTCCCTTATGATGGCTGATTTATTCTTGCGTGCCTCTCAAATTTCCTGACTTTGGCCGTCTATAAACAATTCCTGCCAATGTTTGCTGCCCTTTCCCATTTCTGAGCTCCATCCAACCTGACTCTGTATGGTGATCTTACGATCTAAGATCCATCCTCACAAAGGTACTGATCAAATTTGATTTCTGCCTGATGCGCACGACTATGTTTTAATGAGAACCTGCATGTTATCAATAACATAGCTGTAGTGGTGATTTGCAACAGAATCATAGAATCCTGACAGTGTGGGAATAGGCCATTCAGTCCACCGTGTCCACAAGACTCTCTGAAGGGCATCCCACCCAGATCCAGCCCCCTACCCTATCCCTGATATCCTGCAGTACTCATGGCTAATCCAACTAGCCTGCACATGGACACAATGGGCAATTTAGCATGGCCAATCCACAATCCATCTTTGTCCTGTGGGAGGAAACCGGAGTACCCAGAGGAAACCCATGCAGACACGGGGGGATGTACAAACTCCACACAGATGCCAAAGGGTAGAATGCTCCCAGCTTTGTATCCATATTATATTTGGAATGTTCACAATATTGCAATCTCTACTCTCCAGTTTCGAAGATTCTTCAAAACACGCAATATGCTTGGCAAATGAAATCACTGCTCTGTGATATTAATAATGAATGGGATAACATCTTTGCAATAAATGTCTTTCCGCCACAATTTTAATGAACTGCTAGCTCATTTGAATAAATAACCTCCTTTAAGAAAAGAAAGGAATTGTCTGTGTACCAGGGTTTTTCTTGCTATGATACTGCTCCCATATTCCAAAGAATAGTGTCTCATTTCCGATACCTGCATTAAATTTACTTTTCAGCTATTTATTTTTAAATCAATAATCCGATTTTATTGGGTTGAAGTAAAAACTGTGCTAACATAGACATACCTCCTTATATTTTAGAGAGCACAATAGGTCCCATGTAAAGATTTTTTCAATGTGAGAACATAATCTAGTCTCTTGTATTTTTTGTGGGCTATGGAAATCACGAACAGGGTTGTGGCCCATCCCTAATTGCCCTTGAATTGTTCTAATTGGCTTGTAAAGCCATTTCAGAGGGCAATAAAGAGTCATTCATATAGCCTTTGGTCTGGAGTCACATGTAGGGCAGTCTGGTAAGGTTCCTCAACCAAAGGACAATGACAAAACAAGTGAGCTTTTGACATCAATCAGTAGCTGTCCTGTTGCTGATACCAGCATTCGTTTCCAAAACAATAAATACAACTTAAATTCCACCAGCTGTTACGGCGGGATTCAAACTCATATTCTCCAGACCTGGGCAAGTGGATTGATAGCCCTGTGACATTATGCTGTACTACTGCCTTCTCATTAGCAATCCGTGAGGGAATGCTGTGATGTGGAGTATCCTGTGTTTTGGATGCTGTTTTAAACTGAGAAACTGCCTGCTCTCTCAATTAGTCCTTCTTTGAAGAAAAATAGAGGGTATCTCATGAGAATTCCAACCAAGCAACCATTTCCCTGTTTGTGAGAACGTGCCTTGCAAATTGACTGACACTTATTGGCCACATGTGCCTGACCTTCTGGAGTTGTAAAGTGCTTTGTAACATCCTGAGGATGTGACCACATTTTCTATGAATACAACTTCTTTTTCTCTTTGAAACTGGTGCCTTGACATCTCCAAGCCTCCGTCATAGTAAAGCAGGTTTTTGCTTTCTGCTGGGAGTCTGGGATATCATAAGGTTGCGGAAGGCACCACAACTGGTAGACCTTGATGCGAGCGTTCACAGTCCAGGGATCAGGTTCATGAATGCTGGCGAGGGAAACAATCTTGTGGTGACCCCCACCATCGAACTCCCCGAGATCTGTAAACCCTGCGCAAGCAAAGGATCCAAGCCAAATTAAACTGAACAGAGGATTTTCCTTTGAATGGCACAACTACGGAACATACAATTCAAAACTGGTATCTGCAAAACAGATTTCAATCAAAGTAAGCTAATTATGGAGACATGACTCATCATGAATCCATTCAGCCTTCACCTGCATACTGTAGTTTCACTTCAGAGCTGGGAACTGTGATTATACACACATAGGAAGATATGAATTAAATGTAGAAGTAGGCAATTTAATCCTTCAAACCTGCCCCACCATTCAATAAGGTATCATTTCTTTGTGTTCCGAGTTTCATATTCCCATCCAACTCCGATTACCCTTGATTCCGTTGCCTACCAAGAATGTATCTACCTTCACCTTAAAAATATTTAAGGACCCCACCTCGACTGCGTTCAGAGACAGAGGATTTCCAAACTCCCACATCCCTCAGAGAGAAAAGATTTTCATCTAAGTTCTAAAAGGGTGACTCCTAATTTTAAAACAGTGGCCCTTTTTCTGGACTCACCTATTATAGGAAACATCCTTTCCATGCGTGCCTTGTCAAGACCATTCAAGGCCCTTTAAACTTCAATCAAGTCATCTCTCACTCTTCTAAAGCCTCGTGTAAACAAGCCCAGCCTGTCTGATCTGTCCTCATAAAACAACCCACTCATTCATAAGAACATAAGAAATAGGAGAAGGAATAGGCCATCTGGCCCCTCGAGCCTGCTCTGCCATTCAATAAAATCATGACTGATCTTTTCATGGACTCAGCTCCACTTACCTGCCTACTCACCATAACCTTAATTCCTTTCCTGTTCAAAGATCTATCTTTGCCTTAAAAATATTCAATGAGATAGCCTCAGCTGCTTCACTGGGCAGGGAATTCCACAGATTCACATCCCTTTGGGTGAAGAAGTTCCTCCTCAATTCAGTCCTAAATCTGCTGTCCATTGTTTAAGGGTATGCCCCCCTGTTCTAGTTTCGCCTGCCAATGGAAACAACATCCCTGCTTCAGTCTTCTAAGTTCCAGTGACTTTGGTCCCAGTCTCAATCTCTCTTCATAAGCCAACCTTCTCAACTCTGGAATCAACCCAGTGACCCTCCTCTGCACCCCCTCCACTGCCAGTGCATCCTTTCTCCAAGTGAGGAATCAATCTATTAAACCTCATTGGAAACACAGCTACGCATTTCCATCTTTCCTTACGATGGGAGACCACAACCTACTCTCATTTTATCACCCCAAATAACCCTTTGAAACTTATCTCACTTTTATGTCATATCTGAATTAGGTTCATTGTCCTACTCAACATTGTAATAACCCTTAGGATGCAAAGAAAATGTGATACCATTTCCTCTCCACATTTCAAGTCCAGGCCCAAGAAAATCTGTCATTATTTACCATCAAAATCCCTTCCAAAGTTTTATGCTGCATTAAATGACTGCTTTTATTGTTTTTACCTTATTCACATTTAATTAGAAACACAATTGGCTGCTCTAACAAGATGGCAGAGAGACAGAAAGCCTTGACAGAGTTAGTTATATTTTTATCGACGACATGATCAGACTTAAACCGAGGCTGCTTGTACGGGATTTTATTTAATTGCCTGCTCCGTCAAAACTGATAGAATTTGAATCAGAACCTTTAAACAATAACTGAAAAAGAAAAGCTCAGCCACAGCATTTTTCAAACAGAACAGATTCAAAGCTGTTAAGTAAAGATTTAATTTGATTTGCCGTCCAAGCAAACCAAACACAAAAGGAAGTCAGTGTCTTTATCTACCTTTCTATTTTGCTTAGGGTCTTTTGAAATTAAATAAAAAGAATAGTTTTTTATTCCATTCGAAACTCATCTCATGAGGATAAGACCTTTCACAAAGAAAACCACGAATCTGACAGGGAACTTTCATTACTAATCAAAGAACAGTGATTCTGTAATGTCTTATTTTACTTGTGTTCTTTTGTGTCTATTTGTAACTCAGAGTGGGGCAGTATTTTAAATGTTGTGGGGAGGTGATTGGTTGGCATTGGAAGGGTTTTTGGAAGGGAGACTGTGCGTCTTTAAGACCTCAATTGTTGTGAAGAATCATAGTCATGGGTCAATGGGAAGTTAATTATTCGGTGAGGTCAGTCAGAGTTTAATAGCTTTCCTGGACAAAAGTCAAAATTCCTCATAAATGTCTTTGATTTTTAAGAAGCGAGACATTTTGGCTCCTATGTCAATAAATTATAGTTTAATTGTGATTTAGGTTATCAATTAGAAGCAAAGGCAAATCCCCAAGCTTTCAACTTTGTATTTAGTTGCAGTGATTAAAATTGCAGGGTTCTCGATCTGTTCTAATAATATTTCTGCTGTTGAGGAAGTTTCTATCCACACTCCAAAGATGCTCACTTTCTCATTTCTTCATTTTTCCTTCAAAAGGTTATAAAATAAATTTGCATAGCTGCCAATCAACTGCAAGAGATTTGCCTAGAATAAATTGACTTATAATTAAATGCTACCAAGGTAATTTGGCAGGCGAGAGAGACAAAGAGGCAGCTGAAAGATGATAGACATTTTTCTCTCGAACTAAAGAAACACAGATATTTTCTTGAGAAATATGGATCACTGAGTGCAAAAATTGGGGCTGTTTCCTTTTTTTTTTGGAAAAAAGCACCTTGGAAAGTGTCACGTCGACCAGAGCTAGTCTGTGGACTTTAATTGACTTGTTATTGGGAAGTCGGGAAGGGTTGTATGTTTGTAATAATGAGGCTTATGATAATGAGAACTAGTGTGGTGTACTTTCCAATATAAATTAAATACTTTCAAATAAGAGAAGTGTGTGTAATGTAGTTTCAATATTAATGATAAGTTTACGTTTATTTAAAAGAGGGATTTTACAATACCCTTTAGGATTCATTTTCAAGAGATTATAACTCAGTAGATTTTAAGGCTTCTTCAGTTTACGAATACCACTTCCACCCATTTCTCACTATAAGAGAATTTGAATTAATTTGAGATGCATATTTAAACCTTAGTCACGATTTAATTTGGTCCCTGTTGAGAATCCGGGAGGATGAAGGAGGGGTCGATTTTAATGAAGGAGGGGTCGATTTTAACTTGACCATCTCAAGGTGGAAATGCTGCTGGATCAGATGGGTTTGTTGCATTCTTAGGGTCTAATTCTATTTAGTCTCCCAAAGGATCGCTACCCAAGTCTGTAGAACCTTCTGCAAGAATCCTTTATTGATTTGTATACACACATACACATAAGACTGTGTTAGAAATTTTGGATCTTCCTTTTGGCTCTTTATACATTTTTATTTATTTGTTCACAGGATGTCGACATCACTGGCTAGGCCAGCATTTATTGACCATCACTAGTGCCCATTTTCAGTTTCCCAACCTGGAACTGAAGTTCGGCATCATGATCCAGCCAGGAAAAATCAGTCCATTTCTTTAACCCTCTACTCTACACTCTGTTAACTTCAATGCGGGGTAAAATCAAAGGGTGTAAAAGCAGCATTGCACTTTATCTCTTCAGTTCTTCCATGGATGGGTCAGGTTAAAATTAGAAAGTGAAATCTGAGGTCTAATAAAGGTGTTTAAGATTGTGAAATGGTTCAATTGTGTAGATGTAAAGAACAATGTTTCTACAAAACAGAGGAGCATTACGATAAGATGGCCATCAATCAATCAGTACAGTGGGATTTCAGGAGAAATCTCAAGAGTTATAAAGCCATAAAGCTGTACAGCACGGAAAGAGACCCTTCAGTCCCACTCATCCATGCTGACCAGATACCCTAAATCAATCTAGTCCTATTTGCCAGCATTTGGCCCATATCCTGCTAAACACTTCCTATTCATATACCCATCCAGTTGCCTTTTAAATGTTACAGTTGAGTCAGAGGATGGTGAGAATGTAGGTATGCTACCACACAAAGTGATTCAGACAAATAGAACAGACACATTAAAGACACACTAAATAAACACACAAGAGATTAAGTAATAGAATGTCATGCTGATCAAGTTACATGACAATGGTTGGCAGGAATCTTGTGCAAAGCATAAATGCCCAGCAGAGGTCTTTTGGGAATTAGCATCTTTTCCTATGCTAGAAATTCTGTGTGATGTAGTTGGCCACAAATAGCTGAGGATGGGCTAACCAACTATCATTGACTGTTCTTAAAATCCATTACGGTTTGCTAATGTCCTTTAGGGAAGGAAATCTGCCATCCTTACCCGGTCCTACACATGACTGCAGACCCTCAGCAACGTGCTTGACTCTTCCGTGTCCTTTGAAATGAGATGGGAAGCCACTCAGTGCCGAGGCAATAAGGGATGGGCAACAAATGCTGGCCTTGCCAGTGATGCTCAAGAAAGAATACAGAAAACCTTTTTGTTGAACTACTAGAATCTATGTGATGAAGTAGCACAGTGCTATTTGGTAGTAAATAGGACTTTGACTCAGTGACAGTGAAGGCACTTTAATACACATCAGAACAAGATGGTATATGACTTGGAAAGGATACTTTTAGGGGAACTCATGGGTTTGGAAAGTGATATTGAAGGAGCCATGACCAGTTGCTGCAGTGGATGGCATACAATTCACTAATGTTAGTAGAAGTGAATATTTGATGTGATGCAGACTGCATGATCTTGGATGGGGTTGAGCTTCTTGAATGTTGCTGTTAGTGCTCTCACTCAGGCACATGGTGAGTATTCCATCGCACATCTGATTTGATAATTAAACTGAATGAATTAGAGGTGATCCGAAGAAAAAGTTCACATCCAAACACTTATACTCTTTTTTCTCTCTCCCTTCAGCTCTTACATTAATGAGGACTGCCCTCTTTTATAATGAGCAATAATCTAATGGACCGTCCTTTGTTCATGCTTTTAGATGGCTAAAATATGATTTAAAACTTAATTCCATATGTAAAGAGGTGTTCAACACTGAAATGGATGGCATTCAATTTGAATTGATTAGTGGCTATTGGCAACAGGGAGTGTAATTTGCTGTCAGACTCCTATTGTGACAGATCTCAAATGCATTCCAAGCACGCTTTGGACATCAGCTCTCTGCTGTAATTATCCACTGTGAAGTCTCTTTTCCATATTGCAGATTGATATCTATTCTCTTCCTGTTTTAATTGCGCTAAAAGCAATTTGACATAAGTTCTTTTTTTTACACTAACTGTGAAGTAACAGACTGAAAGGTTACACATTGCCTTGTGCTAGAGATTGTTGAATGCTGCTTCCCACCGAGCTGGCTTTTTGAATGGACTGTTAGGTTATGCCCAATGTGCATTCATATAACAATGGAATTATTTTTCCTCACAAATTTCTAAAGCTTATGGTATGCACGGATTCGTGATTACAGCTCCCTAACTGTTGCAAATTGCACTTAAGCCGCACTTTTAATGCAGCAAATATCTTGTGGGGCTTGATGGAGGATTTGTGAGAGTGTTGGAAGAGATGACGAAAGGTTTTAATAGAACAGTGAATAGAGAATGTGTTAAAGTGGAGAAATTTTTATCAGAGGATGAGCGTTCTGATTTACAAGCAACTCATCAAAATAATAGGATTCATAACATCATGGCAGATTTTTCACAGTGTTGTGAAACATGTGTAAGCTTGGAATTTATGAGGGGGGCTGGTGGAATCAACATCGCCCCCTGAAAGAAATGTTTGTTCCAAACTGATGGAGTTTTTTTACAAGTCAGCCCCAACAATGATAAAACGAGGGGAATAGCTGGAGCAAGGGGAGGGTCAGACTTTCTCCTGGTGAAGTGCATTGAGTAAAGTAGTTGGGTGGTCAATTTGCAGCTGAACAGGACACTTTTGGAATACTGCATTCAATTCTGGTCTCCCTGCTATAGGAAAGATGCTTGAAATGGTTCAGAAAAGATTTACAAGGATGTTGCCAGGCTTGGAGGGTTTGAGCTATAGAGAGAGGCTGAATAGGCTGGGGCTATTTTCCCTGGCGCATTGGATGTTGACCTTATAGAACTTTACAAAATCATGAGGGGCATGGATAAGTGAATAGCCAAGATCTTTTTCCCAGGGTAGGGGAGTCAAAAACTAGATGGCATAGGTTTAAAGCGAGAGAGGAAAAATTTAAAAGGGACCTGAGGGGTAACGTTTTCACGCAGAGGGTGGTGCGTGTATGGAATGAGCTGCCAGAGGAAGTAGTGGAAGCTGGTACAATTACAATATTTAAAAAGCATCTGGATGGATATATGAATAGAGGGATATGGGCCAAATGCTGGAAAATGGGACTAGATTAATTTAGGATATCTGGTCAGCATGGATGAGTTGGACCGAAGGGTCTGTTTCTGTGCTGTATACCTCAATAACGCTTTGATTTGGTGGGAGGCAGTCCTGTTAATGAAATCTGTGGCCAGTTAGAACTCAATAGTGGGCAATTTGGATCACCTCTTATTCTGTGAAACTTAAGAGAATACAGGGCCAGTCTTCCCAATCTCTCTTCAAAGGACATCCCACTACCCCAGGACTAAGTCTTGTGAACCTTCACTGCGCTCCCTCCATGGCAATAATATCATTCCTCATGGGACAAAAACTTCAGGTCAGGTCTAGTCAAGGTTCTCTACAATTGAAGCAAAACTTTAGCACTGCTAGATTTAAATCCTCTCGTAACAAAGGCTAACATACCATCAGCCTTTATAATTGAATCAGAGATAGTAGGAACTGCAGATGCTGGAGAATCCGAGACAACAAGGTGCAGGGCTGGATGAACACAGCAGGCCAAGCAGCATCATAGGAGCAGAGAGGCTGACGTTTCGGGCCTAGACCCTTCATCAGAAAAGCCTTTATAATTGCCTGCTTCATTTGCATGTTAACCTTCAGTAACTTATAGATGAGGATCCCACTGTACAATAACTTCCAATGTGAGGGAAAGATTCTAAGGTGGTGGTAATGGGGAGTCAGTAGCTGACTAGAGACATGGAGATCTGCAGCACAGAAAAAGGCCCTTCAGCCCATCAAAAACAAACACTATACAATTCTCTACCCAGTTTCCAACACTTGGCCCATAGCCTTGGGTGCCTTGGCATCATGACTGTACATTGGAATTAACTAAAAAAGTTAAAAAAAATTAAGCTGAATGAAAAGGTTTATGATCCCACAGAGATGAGTGGTAGGTCAAAAGATTGGATAGAACATTAAAAAAGAAACAAAGAATGACTAAAAGATGAATAAGGAGGGAGAAACTAGAATATGAAAGAAAGCTAGCTAGGATGAGAAAAACAGGTGCTAAGAGTTTCCACAGTTACTTAAAAGGAAAAGAGTGATCAATGAGAGCATTTCTCCCCAAGAGAGTCTTGGAAATCATGAATGGAAAATAACTAAATGACAGATGAATGCTACAAATATTTTGTGACTGCCTTTACCGAGGAAGGGTCAGTAACATCCCAGAAATAATTGTGAATAATTCAGATTATGAAAGACAGCAATCGCCAGAGAAAGGATACTCAGAAAATTATCGGAGCTGAAATCTGACAAACCTTCTGGCCCTGATGGCCTTCATCCTAAGGTGAAAAGAGAAATGACTGCTGAAAGAGTAAATGCATTGATTTTAATTTTTCCAAAACTCCCTAGATTCTGGAAAGGTTCCATCAGATTGGAAAATAGCAGATGTGATGTCCCATTCAAGAAAGGGGATGACACGGAGCAGAAAACTATAGACCAGTTATCCAAACATCAGTTATAGGGAAATGCTGGAAATTGTTTTAAGGATGATAATTCGGGGCATTTAGAAAACCCTGCACAATGAGGCAAAGTCAACATTGTTCTGTGAAAGGGAAATTGTTAATTTATTTGAATTCCTTGAGGAAGTGACAAGGACCCAGTGGATATACCGTACTTATATTTCCAGCAAGCATTTGACAAGGTGCCACATCAAAGGTCACTGTGTAAAATAAGAACTTCTGGTGTAGGGAGTAACATATTATCATGGGTAGAAGATTAGCTAGTTAATGAAAAGTAGAGAATGGATCCAAATCAGGTTGACAGGATTTAATGAATGGAGACCAATGCTGAAGCCACAGGTATTAACAATTTATATAAATATATAAGTTATATAAGTTATAAATTTATATAAAATAGTGTTGCACCTTCTCTGTGCCTTGACACTGTATTCTGCACTCTGTTCTCCTACCCTGACGCACTTTGTATGGTATGATCCGCCTGTAGACCACGCAAGACAACACTTTTCACTGTATCTTGGTACATGTGACAACACTAAGTCAATCAGTCAATCAATCAATCTTGGACACAGAAATTGAATTGTTAAATTTATTGATGAGACAACTATAGGTAGGAAAGTGAGTTATGAAGAGGACACAGAGAAGTGAAGTAAACATGTCCATCTTTTTTGAGACATTCATGGGATGATGGCATCACTGGCTAGGCCAGCATTTGTTGCCTATAAGGCAGTTAAGAATCAACCATGTTCCTGTGGGTCTGGAGTCACATATTGGTCAAACTAGGTAAGGATGGCAGATTTGCCTCCCTAAAGGAAAGATGGTGCAGTTTTAGCTGGTGAGAGCAACAGATTGACATGGATTGAGATGGGGATTGTCTAAGGAAATGGTAAGTCAAAGTTTGATAGGAGATAGTAACTCCATTTGTGACTGTTAATAGTAGAGGAGGTATGGGAGGAAAAAAGATTAAAAGATTGTTAGGATTTTGAATCAATTTGGATTGTGTTTCAATTAGTGAGGTGCAACAGTGCATCCTGTACTTTTCCTTCAGAATGCTCCCTACCAGACACCATTGAACCTCACCACAGATACTCCGCAATATTCATGGCTTGACTGTAAATAAATCCTGCATATCATTGAAGACAAAAAAAAAACAGGCATTTCTTGGTCTCTCTTAAGGAAAAAAAACTTCTTATATTAGGATTATTAAATCACAGAAATATTAAAGTTAAAATTCCATGAAATCGCTACTGCCTGCACATTTGGCAGAAATCAATTTTTAATTTCTTTTAATAACATCTAACCTCGTCTATCAGCTCTTTCAAATAATGTTCCAGCTATTTTCCACTTTATTGCACATAAAAATAAATGAGATTACACAGGTTCCAGAGATTTTGGCTGCGAGGCATGCAAAATCTACACGGCTCAGAGAATACAGGAATCAGCTTTTAATAAGCTGTGCATCATATGCAGTTGAGTTTTTATTCTCTTGCTTCAGAAATTTACAAAGATTTATTTATTGACATTTATGGGTGGAGGGGTTGGAAATGACCACTTTATACCAACATTAGTATTGAAACATGCCAATAATCATTGGTGTAGGAGGTCCCACGTAGGCAGGTGAGCAAACACTGTGGTAAGTGAAATGAGAGCTACGTTTTCCCATGGAATATCTGATGGAAACCACAGTCAACACTTCCTTGACGTTTCTGACTGTGGCACTTTGACTGCAAATGAAAACAACAGTGTTTCATGTGAAACAGTGAGGCCAGCACTGATGAAGCATCTTTATCATAAGGAATTGTAGCAGACTAAGAATGAGACTGGCCGCCATTTTATGCACAATTCTGGACCAGTGTGGGCCACATCAGCAATTCGCACCTTCTGTAACTGATGAATAAAACAAAAGCTTTCCAATTGAGCTCGGGATGCCAAATCCATCATGTTGGAATTCCAGGAAATTGGTTATGTACAATACTGGGATAAGTCACAGTGGGATTCAAGGCAGCAGTGGAGTGGGATTATGACAGTTGTTCATAATGTGACTCCAGTGATTAGGATAGACGTTCACCCATGTTTAAATTGGGATAGGTGAAACATAACATGACAGAAACTAAGATAACAAGGTGTAGAGTTGGAATGACCACAGCAGGCCAAGCAGCATCAGAGGAGCAGGAAAGTTGATG
Source organism: Rhincodon typus (assembly GCF_021869965.1). NCBI lineage: Eukaryota > Metazoa > Chordata > Chondrichthyes > Orectolobiformes > Rhincodontidae > Rhincodon > Rhincodon typus. The sequence goes on from NC_063332.1 coordinate 10,371,440, forward strand.
TTTCGGATCTTGACCCTTCTTCAGAAAATTTTCTGAAAAAGGGTCCAGACCCGAAACGTCAGCTTTCTTGCTCCTCTGATGCTGCTTGGCCTGCTGCGTTCATCCAACTCTACACCTTGTTATCTCAGATTCTCCAGCATTGGCAGTCCCTACTATCTCTATGACGAAACTAGAATGTGCATTTGTACAAAGCCTTTTCCAACTTCAGGACATCTGAAAGTACTTTACAACCAGTGAAGTTGCTATTATCCCAGAGGACTGCTTTTTCATTAGAGAGGGACAATTGGTGATGGTTTAGCCTAGGGGTCACCACATCTCAGGCAAGGGGGAACATCACTGAAATAATTGCATAGAGGCTGGTGTCGTGTCACCAAGTTACCCTTTATTTACAAGTGCACAGCAAGCCAGCTCAGAGTCAGTCCCCTGAACTGAGGAGATTCAGAAGCTCCTGTTTATTGTGGTCATCCAGGGCTTTTCTGATTGGCCCATGTTAACAACCCCAATCAGGGATCTCGTAGTCAATGAGATCCACCTGGTCCCAATCACTATGGCCAGTGCAGTAACTGAACCTGCGCTGTTGGTGTTACATAGCATCACAAGCAGCAATCCAGACAAATAAGCTAACTGAACCCCACAACCACTAACGTAGTTTTGAAAAAAAAAGTCACTGTTTAGGGATTCAACTTGGAGAAAAAGATTTTGCAAATTGAAGGAGAGGGTGGATTTTGGAAAGTCCTGTATTCCGTGAATTCCATATGTAGAAATCTCTGTGTGAGGTGTGACAAAATTATTCAGAATTGACTCAGCATAGACTGGGAAACTGAAATCAGGATTTTCCCATTCTACCTGAGAGTTTACAATCCTGGAAACCCACCTGCCCTTCAAGAACCTGCAATCCTATGATTCATGACCTTAAACATTTTGGGATTGTGAAAATGGTACAAAGTATATCATTCATTCTGACTTGTTCTGAAAGGACCAGCTAAAGCTGAACTGAAGCAATTGTAAAGGCAAGAGAGTGATGAAAGTGACAATGTATGAAAGGCAGTCTCCATTTCTTGGCGTCTGAAAAGATCCATCTCATATTCCATTTAATATCGATTCAACTGAAACAACTTCTTGATACACTTTCCAATTACATCGCAGATCTTGTATCTTGATATCCCTTTAAAAGGAACACACACTGATATCTCATGCAGCGAAAAGCTGCAAACTCCTTCAGATGTGCTGTGCTTAAAGTGCAATTCTGCATTTTACAAGCAAAAACTTGTCGCTTGAAATATGTTGTGACAGCAGTCTGATTTATTGAATAAAAAAGAATCATTGTTGCATGCAGATAACATAATAAGAAGAGTGATAATTTGTTTCAAGAATTTGTTTTCAGGATTTGAGCTTGGTTGACAAGCTTTCTGTTGTCCTGAAAAGATGGTAGTGGGCTGCCTTCTTGAAGTGCCCTAGTCCATTCTTTGTAGCTGCTTTGATAAAACTTAATGGTTTGCTGGGACACTTCTCAACCTCTCCTTTCCCCTGGTGCATGACAACCCTCACGTTAAACCATAACCTCTCTCTAATGAGGGTGCCTCTCTATGGTCAGGTAGGACAACTGTGATTTTACTCTTCCCCAATCTTTCTGAATTCCTACCTCAGCAGCAACATTTTGGAAGGTAGTCAAGAACTTAGGGTGCAGAGAAAATCGCTGGAATGGTACCAAGAGATTTTCAATCAGTAAGGGAATCAAGAGTTGTGAGAAAAAGGCAGGAAAGTGGAGTAAAGGATTATCAGATCAGCCATGATCTCATTAAATGCTGGAGCAGACTCAATGGGCTGAATGGCCTAAGTTGGCAAAGCAGACATGAAGAAAGTGTTGCCTGTGACCAGAGGGTCAGTGGCCAGGGGACACAGATTTAAGATAATTATTTTAAAAAGTGGGAGTGGGGAGGATGGACAGTGAGGAGATTTGTATAGTGAGCTATGATCAGGAATGCACTGCCCAATATAGCGATGGGGATAGATTCAATGGGAACTTTTCAAATGGAATTTTATAAATACTAAAAGGAAAAACTTAAGAGCACTGGGTAAAGACTGGCAGAGTAGGATTTGATTTGATAGCACAATGGGCCAAGCAGCTTCCTTAAGTGCTGTAAGATTCCATGACTGTGTGGAGAGAGCCATTAGAGTCCATGGAAACATGCCAACCTTCTGAGCTGCAGAGAAATTGGAGAAAATTACTGTATAGACAAAATAACTTCCTTTTATTCTTCTTTTGTTTACAGTGTGGAACATGATTTCAGGCAGCAGGAAGTCAGATTTCATAGGGTCCTGAGCTCCATGGAAACAGACACAGGTCAAAGTTCAGAGCAACCTGGCACACCTAACAAGCAGGAAGAATCGCCAATACCACGGCAACCTGCCAGGACTGAACCAAAAAAGTCTAAGAGGAAATGTTTTTGGTTCTTATGAACTCTGGGTCTTACCACTTCCAGACTGATTTCACCATTAAGGGAAAGGTCCATGTAGAGGTCAACTTTGAGTTTCCTTTTTTGACTACTTCCTTGGTGACTTCATCCCCTGATGACAGAAGCCAGTTGTTTCCATGAGGTGACTGTTTCCTGAACACCAGCTTTTGTATTTTTAGAAATATTGCCACAATGGAGAAACAAGAAAAAAAAATGCAAAAAAAGTATTCTACATATTTACAGGGTGTAATTTAAGAATGCTATATTTCAAAGATTAAATTTAATTGTTTAACATTGCTTTAAATATATCTATATATAGAGTCAGCGAGAGTGGGAGGGGAAACGAAGGTGAGAGATTATTAAGTGTTTTTCCTTGGATCAAAATAAAGAAAATTTAGATCCACAAGGAACAAGATTAGACATTGTGCTAAACAGAACTTCAGGTTACTTCTCTGTCAGGGGAATGGGGTCTTTCTTTTAGTGATTTTAATCAATACGATTGAGATACATTGACCAAGAATGTCAATGGACTTTCAAGTTACATGCAGCACTATTTTAACCTTGTGCAAAGTCAGATTTACCCCTACTCTTCTTCTTTCATTTGATTAAAAAATGCCAGGGTCAAAGATCAAAAGAAAGGACAAAGAACAAAACAGCACAGGAACAGGCCCTTCGTCCCTCCAAGCCTGTGCCGACACATTTTGCCGTTCCATACTAAAACTGTCTTCATTTACAGGATCTATACCCCTCTATTCCCTTCGTATTCGTGTATTTGTCTATGTGTTTCTTAAATGCTACTTATTGTGTCTGCTTCCACCACCACCTCTGGCAGCGATCTCCAGGCACTCACCACCCCTTTTGTGAAAAACTTGCCTCGCACATCTATTTTAAACTCCCCCACCTCACCTTGAACCCGTGTCCTCTAATAATTGAACCCTCCACCCTGGGAAAAAGCCTCATACTTTCCACTCTATCCATGACAGTCCTGTTTCGTAAGTCCCCACCAAAGCTGAAGAGCAGAGGCTAAGTAAGTTACAAAGGCACATTGAATGAGCCTATTGCTGTGTGGTCAAATTTGCCTTGAGGTGGGTAATTAATGCTGCCCTAGTCAGCGCTGCCTACGTCCCATAAATAAATATTAAATTAGAAACCCTTTGCTTTAAGATTTATTTCACATGACAAATCCCTTCACATCAATCTCTTCAGTCTACTGTTTTAAGCCATATTAACTGATACAAGAACCATCATGCTAAAAGTAGCTCACCAGGGAATTACCACCTAGAGGGATAACTCTTTGCCTGCAATTATTGCAATTTCAGTTTCCCACAAGGAGTTGAAATTATGGAATAATCCCAATGCTGAAAGGCCCTAATCCCTGTGGATGAATCCTGACCGTGATGAATTCCCTATTTTCTAACAGTAAGTGGATGCACACCCAATTGCTTTTTTTGCATTGTCAGGAAAGGAGAAACAGCACAGGAACTGACCTGGATGGAACTGCCCAGTGATTCATTGTAAAGCAGAATTGATAGGATTTGGAATCAGCTACCTGTTTCTTTTATTTTATTCTAACTTAATATTATCCCTCCTTCATTTGGAAGCAGTGTTCTGATCTTTAACTTTTTTTTAATCTCACTCTTTTCAATACTACTCCTGGTCAGGCGGTAGAAGTTCTAATTGTATAGGTTAGGTTTCCCTTCTTTTGACATCTATTGCCTCCTCTTTCTCTGATAAATGAGCTCCATGGTCTGTGGCTGCACAAAAACACACAAGCTCATATGACAATAAAGAAGGATGAACACCCAGTTTTTCACCCTATTTCTCTTCACCTCATTGCTGTTCTCCCCCTAACATCCACAGGCAGTTAAAATCTCAGCCTGGCATCACTTAACTATTATGTCTTGCCTTGTCCCGACTTCAAGCCATCAGATCGTCTTACAGAAGGTAATCCTGGCCTTGATTCAGACGTCTCTTTATGAAAAGGACATTTAGCAGAATCTTGGTGTCAAACTATGAGCCTCTGGCACTATCCACAGCGGAATACTCGCTGAAAGTAGTTCTTACTGCAACCCTATTCTTGCAAGACTTCAAGCCAATGTTTCAGTATCCTTTCTGTTTCAGGATCCGCCTGCAATGTCCCACTTCCCAATTCACCAAGTGTTTTAATGAAGGTCCAGAAACAGAAATTGCTGGAAATGCTCAGTAGATTTGGCAGCATCCGTGGAGAGAAATCAGAGTTAACGTTTCATAATGAGTCACCGGGCCGGAAACATTAACTCTGATTTCCCTCCACAGGTGCTGCCAGACCTGCTCAGGTTTTCTGGCAATTTCTGTTTTTGTTTCTGATTTACAGCATCCACAATTCTTACAGTTTCTTTTAGTTAAGATGATGGTTGAAAGCTTTTTGTTCTTGTTATACTACCAGGGCGAAATGACATTTAAACTTCAAAGGTGAAGAAGTGGACCAGGTATAAGTGTGGATACACGCTTGGAGAAAAGCTGTGTGTACCACCCAGTTAAGCGTGAGCATATCTACCTGTCATTTTACGGAATGGGGATGTGGATCATTGGCAGACTGAATACCACAGTCTCCCCATAAACTATAGCAAAATCCTTTCCAAAAACCTTTGAGTTTTGACAAACGTTTGTTTCAACGGATAAAACTGAATGACTGAGCATGTGAACATCTTAAATGTGGGACAGGGTTGCTGAGGGAAATGATTCCATGGAGAAACAGACAGTGGAAGATCTGGCAGGTGGATGAAGACTCTATGTTAAATATCCCCACCGGCATGCTTCATGTCTGGAACGGAACAGTAGGAAACAGGGAACAATCTCATCCTGGATGGAATCATGGCCAAGTCAGTCCCTCTCATAGCAATAAAGGAACATTCAACCCTTTTCGCCACATTCTGCAATTGCTAAGAATTCATTTGTGGGATATGGGTGTACCTGGATGGGCCAGCATTTATCGCTCATCCCATATTACCCTGGAAAAAGTGGTAGTGAGCCACCTCCTTGAACTGCTGCAGTCCTTGGGGTGTCAGGAGATCTGCAAAGTTTTAGGAAGGGGGTTCCAGGATTTTAACCCAGCGACCACACTAAATACTTTCCTCAACTCTATTGACCCGCTTTTGCTCCACAATACTGTGATTCCCTTACCAAACAGTGGCCGATTCAGCCTTGTAAAATCCAATTAACTCCCTTCTTCCCCCAGTATTCCAGCATCGACAGGCTTTTGAAGGAGATTTCCATATTTTCACTGCTGTTTATGTGAAAAAGTGCCTCTAATTTTTCTTCCAATTGACCTAGCTCTAAATTTAAGATAACAAGGTGTAGAGCTGGATGAGCACAGCAGGCCAAGCAGCAT
>NC_063332.1:10387265-10423520 GCF_021869965.1 Rhincodon typus
CTGATGCTGCTTGGCCTGCTATGTTCATCCAGCTCTCCACCTTGAAATGGCATACAGTTTGGAGGGAGTTGGTCTGGGAGTCCTCAACATTGACTCCAGGCTCTAAGAAGTCTCGTGACATCAGGTCACCACTGACTCATCCTTCTCAGCTGATGGATCAGACCACCACACGGAGAGTAGTAAGGGAGAAGAATGTACTCTGGGTGGAAGACTTCAATGTCCATCATCAACAATGACTGAGCAGCACCATTCCTGACCGCAATGGTTAAGTCCCAAAGGACCTAACTGCTGGATTGGGAATAGGGAAGGTTGTAAAGGAACCAAAAGGGATAAAATAAACACTAAGAATGTTGGAGAAGCTCAGGAGATCTGGCTGCATCTGTGGAGACAGAACATTTTCAGTTCAGTTCTGAATAACTTCTTCAGTGTTCTGGCAGACAGATGTTGCCCAGAGCTGCTGAGTTTCTCCAGCATTCTCTCGACCTGCTTCTGATTTTCAGCAATATTTTGCTTTATTAAGACGGAGAAGCATACTTCAACAAATCCTTACCAATCTGCCTGCCACAGATGCATCTGTCCATGACACCACACAGTCATTGGAAGGTGGTTATGGTTGTTGAAGGTCTGTCAGTTCCAGGACATATCTGTAGGAGTTCCTCAGGATACTGTTCCATACCCTAGCGTCTGCAGCTGCTTCATCACTGGCCTTCCCTCTATCATAAGGTCACAGTGAGGATATTTGGTGATGTTTGCGCAATGTTCATTCGTAACTCCTCAGATACTGAAGCAGTTCTTGCCCACATACATTAAGATGTGGACAATATCCAGGTTTGGGCTGACACTGGGCAAGTAACAATCATACCACACAAATGCAAGGCAATCAAAATCTCCAACAAGAGAGAATATAATCATCGCGCTTTCACATTCATCATCAGTGAATGCCACACTATCATGCTGGGTGTTCCCATTGATCAGAAACTCAACTGGACCCACCACATAAACGAAGTGGCTATAAGAGCAGGTCAGAGGCTAGGAATCCAGCAGTGAATACCACAACTCCTGACTCCCCAAAGCCTAGCCGCCATCTACAAGGCACAAGTCAGGAATGTGACGGAATACTCCCCACTTGCCTGCACGAGCGTAATTCGAACAACACTCAAGAAGCTCAAAACCATCCAAGACAAAGCAGCCCGCTTAATTGGCACCACATCCACAAATACTCACTCCCTCCATCGCCAATGCTGAGTAGCAGCAGTGTGTATCATATACAAGATGCACTGCAGAAATTCACCAAAATTCCTTTGGCAGCACCTTTCGAACTCTCAGCTACAACCACCTAGAAGGACAAGGGCAGTAGATACATGAGAACACCAACACCTGCTAGTTCCCCTCCAAGCCACTCACCATCCTGACTTGGATAAATATTGCTGATGCCCAGTGTCACATAACTATGGAATCCCTTCCCTAACAGAACTGTGGACGTTCCTATACCAAATGGATCGTGGTTTAAGAAGGCAGTCCATCATCACCTTCTCAAGAGCTACTAGGAGGGACAATAAATGCTGGACCAGGCAGTGATGCCTAGATCCAATGAATTGATGAAAACAACAGAGTAGACAATTTTAAACTGTTTTGGGGTCTGGAATGCACTGCCTGTAAGTGAGGTGGAGGAAGATTTAATTGAGGCATTCATGAGGGTATTGGTTGCTTATTACAATGGAAACAATGTGCAAGGTTTGCATTAAGTAAAATGCTCAGAGAACCGGTGCAGATATGTCGGGCTGAACGACCTCCTGACCATAACATTTCTGCTGTTCAACGAGAATATTGAAGATTAAAACCCCGCTCCAGAGACCTGAGTTTATAAAGTAGGCTGACACTTGGGTTCCAGTACTGACAGACAGGGTCACACTATAATATTTCATTTGACATTAAAAAAACAGGCATAAAAGATTCCCACAACATTATCTACAAGATGAGCAAGAACATTGCCTCCTCCACGTATTTCTCATTTACATTTAATACAAATTACCTGGCCATTTTCACATGGCATATTGTGGGCTCTAGCTGTGTACAAATTGACTGGCAAATTTCCTGCTGCAAAAATAGTTGGTGGGTGTAAAAGGCTATGGGACATGAAAGTCGATCCAAAAATGCAATTCTCTCCTTCAGTGCCTTGTTAAAAGGCCTCTCATCATCGATATTTCTCTATCTTTCTGGTTTCTCACTCTCTGTCCTCCTGCTGTCACTTTCCTGTTTTTCTATATTTCTCTCTTACTTTTTGTCTCCCCATCCCTGTGTCTTCCACTTGTACCTCTCTTGCTTTGTCCCTTTCTCTCTGTACTTGTGCTGCTTCGAATCTCATCCATCAACTTAGAGTTTCAAGCCTGCCAACACTGGGGGACCATTAAGTGTGAGATTTATGCTTAAGGAGCAAGATTGATCTCAAGCCCATTTCAACATGTAGAGCTGTGCTTACTTATCAGAATGAGTTACATTGGGATGAACCTGCATTTGCAAAGCACACTGACTGATGAGAAATGGATGCTATTTTTGCATCAGGTGCCTGAACCAAGTACCTCATTTCATTCATGGCCAGTTCTTTTCAAATCCATTTCTCATGTTATTTATGATCATTGGAGACAGGAAGGAGATTGTGTGGCAGAGAGAAGCCATGTAACTAAATGGTTCAATATTGGTAGTTAACAGTAGGCCTCGTAATGCAGTTTCCAGGGGCAACAGCATCTGAAGGTCTCTGTGCAGTTTACTGCAATCGTTGAAATACTAAAAACAGCCAAGGGTAGGGGTTTCAAACAGGCTTTGACTGTTTGTCATTTGAATTGACAAACAGAGATGAATTGTCTGCTCTCTAACTCCAGACAGAGTGCACACTGACAGCTGGCCTACAAGGCATCACAGCAGAGGAGGTCAAAATGAATCTCTTCTTCCCTCTGGTATGTCTGACATTTCTACAGAGTAACTCCGTAAAAGGAAAAGGCCTCTCCCTGTCTTGGCTATTCACACCGACCCATGTTTTAGAAGCTCCAGTCACTTTTACTGAGCTCAATCCTGTACTGCTGTGGAGTGAAAATGATCTGGTGTTTGACTTGAAGTTGCACCCCTGAATAAGAACCATTCACTCTGCGAAGGAACGCCCATTTATGGCAGAATCAAAGGAGTTCGCCTTCTTTATATTTTTAATCAGCCTATTCAGAGATGACACACATCTCGAGCAGGTGGGACTGGAACCCAGTGACACTACCACTGCGCTACAAAAACTCTTGGGATGCCTTTTACCTTTACTTTATCCACCCTAATCCCTGACACATCTATCGCTCTATATGTTAGAAGGAGAAATAAATGTCTGAACTCAAGTGACGAAGGGAGGAAGACCTCAGCAATGTTTCATTGTAAATCATATCTCACAGTACACAAGCTGACGACCAGACAAACACTAGCAAATGGATTGCTCTCGAAATCCCAGTGGACATGACAGATATTCTATATGGTGTGTAAAATACGAAAGCCATGCAAGTTTTATTTGTATCTGAAGTCACATGAGTACAGCAGGCCATAGAGTACTGAGGCATCTCTTCAAATGTTGCAAATGTGCACTGTTTTTGTCAAATCTGCGTTTGGAGTATTGTCCAGCGTTCGGGTTGCTATGATGTAGGCAGACCAATTATGTCTGACAATCGAGTAAGTCTTACCAGACCATAGAGCTGCTTTCCCATTGGAGAGAGATGGCTGGTGGTGCTTTTTTTTGTTTGATTGATTGATTGATTCATTGCCATGTGTATCAAAATGCAGTGAAAACCTTGGTTTACAAGTGATACAGGCAGATCACAGCAAGCAAAGGATGTACCGATCAAAAAGACTTAGAGGGGATAGTATGCTTTCAACGGTGCATCTGTAGAAGTTGCATGCCAAATTTCTTCAGGAAGAAGAAGAAGAGGAAGAAGAACCTAAGGGCCCCCACACCTCAGGTGAGGGGCAGAGGTTGAGAGCTAGTTTCATACAGCACAGAACCAGGCCCTTACGTCCAACCAGTCCATGTTGAACATAATCCCAAACCAAACTAGTTCCATGTCCTTCTTGGTAAATCTCAGCCAATGCAGGAGTTGAACCAATGGTGTTGGCGTCTGCATCACAAACTAGGCATCCAGAGGTGAGCAGCACTGCCAGAGCAAAGAGCTATTTCAAATAGATCAAGGAGATTTTATATTTTATCTTTATTCTTTCACTGGGGACAAGTGTCACTGTTAAGGCTGGCCCTTGTTGACCATCCCTAATTGCTTTGAACTGAGTAGCTTGCTAGGCCATTTCAAAGGGAGGTTAAAAGTAAAACACATTGTCATGTGTTTGGAGTCACCAAGTGAGGATGGTAGATCTTTCTCCCCTAAAGGATCCTGGAGAAACGGATGGATTTTTATAATGATTGATATTTTTATGGTGATTGTTACTGAGACTGGCTTTCAATTCCACGTTGTCCTACGCAATGTAAACTTTTCTGGCTGCTGTGATCGCCTGTGTCATCAGAATTCAGTCACTGCCCTTAATTGGAGATGATCATGCTCTCTGGCCATTAATCGGTCAACCCTACGGAAGTTATATTGGATATGCTATGCCCCACTGTTGGTTTAGGAGGTAGAAATGATCCTGACGTCAATACCCTGACCCAAGAGGAGGCAATGGCCTAGCGGTATTATCACGGAACTGTTAATCCAAAGACCCAGGTAATGTTCTGGGGACCCAGGTTCGAATCCTGCTGCGGCAGATGGAGGAATTTGAATTAAAAAAAAGAAATCTGGAATTAAGAGTCTAATGGTGACCATGAATCCTTTAGGGAAGGGAGCTGCCATCCTAACTGGGCTGGCCGACATATGACAGCAATGTGGTTGACTCTTAACTGATCCCTTTGGGCAATTAGGGATGGGCAATAAACGCTGCCTAGCCAGTGAAGCCCATATCCTTATGAACGAATTAAAAAAGGAAAAACAAAACTCTGCACTTTAGTAGGGACATGATAAAGTGACCATGAAAGAAATTGGACTGCTCTGAAACTCTAGTTGTTGGTTTGGACCGATATGTGACCACACATTGAGGGCTAACTCCTAATGCTCACAAGGCAGTAAGGAGCAGACAATAAATGCCAGTCAGCCAATGACACACACCAAAAAGATGGTGCCCAAAGAGGCAATGGGGATCATGTGTGATCTTGACCACAGCCTACAGTCTGGAGACTAGATGTGAAAAACTAAAATGGTCATTGCTTGGCACTTGTGCAAACGTTGCTTATCAGCTCAAGCCTGGATGCTGTCCAGGTCTTGTTGAATTGGAATACAGATTGCTTCAGTATCTGAGGAGTTGTGAGTGGTGCTGGACAGCACACAGCCAACAGGCAATATCTGACCTTAAGATGGAGGGAAGGTCATTGATATGACTGAAGATGGTTGAGTCGAGGACACTACTCTGAGGAGTTCCTGTGAAATGTCCTGTTTCAGAACACAGAGGAATATGCTGATTAAGAAATATCTATAAACCTGAATAAGGGCACACATGTGGTGCAGAGGTAGTGTCCCTACCTCTGAGCCAAGCATCCTAGGTTCAAGTCCCATCTGTTCCAGAGGTTTCTAATAACATTTCTGAACAGGTTGATTAGTATATGTCTACCCTGTCACAGAGATGGTTGGTTTCCAACAACCACAATCTTTCTCCTATGTGCTTGGTATGACTGCAACAACCGGCATCAATTTTGCCAGGGCCACTTGATGCCACACTTGCTCAAATGCTGCTTTGTCATCAAGGACAGTCACTTTCACATTGCTTCTTGAGTTCAATTCTCTTGTCCACGATTGAACCAACGCTGTAATCAAGTCAGAAGCTGAGCAGCCCTGGCGGAACCCAAAATGAGCAGGATATTGCTGAGCATTTTTCGTTTTTCGGTACAATCCACAACAACTTCCATTATTTTGCTGATGACTGAAATCGGACTGATAGGGCTGGGTCATTGACCGAGATGGATTTGTCCTGGGCTTTGTGAATAGGGCATACCTAAATCATTTCCCAGACTTTTGCCTGGTTGGCAGTGTTATTGCTGTATTGGAACAGCTTTGGCTATGGATGGGGCTAGTTCTGGAGCACAAGTCTCAATACCATTTGCTGAAATGTTGTCAGGGCCCTTAGCCTTTGCAGTATCAAGTGCTTTTAAGTGGAGTGAATCAAAATTGCTAAAAACTGGTATCTGCAATATGGGGACAATTGGAGGATGGCAAGACGGATCATCCACTAGGGACTTCTGACTGAAGATTGTTGCAAATGCCTCACCTTCATCTGATGTGCTGGGCTTCCTGTCATCAAGGGTGGGGATGTTTATGGAGTTTCCCATTCCAATTAGTTTTGTCCATGACCATTCACTATTGGTTAGTTATGACTGTTTAGGGGGCAAGTGGGAAAAATGACCTCCACTGTTTATCCAATTGGTGGAGGTGGGAATATGTTGTGGGGGTGGTTGAACAGAGATTCCCTCCTATTTAACCCGCCTGCAGCCTTCAGTCTCTCCACCCCAGGACATAGAATGTTCAACTGTGTTTTATTGATCACCACTCTAGATATTTGCATTGTTGGCCCCGGCAGTAAAGTAACTGTGATATTACTGTAGTCCCATATTTCCTTCACCTTACTGGAGAAACAACTTTAAGATTAAAAGGAGCATTACACAATACTTTAAAATCCCAGAAGGTATGTCAAACATCAACGTTGAACTACTGAAGATTAATATCAATGCTTCCTTCTTCACTTAAAGAATGCATTCTACTGAAAATAAAACTTTTTTTAACTGGTTGCCCACTTGCATCCTCTTTACTTTCAACAGATAATCTGGGCCACCATTGTGAGCACTGAACAGCAAGGCTGTCCCAGCATGAGATTGGTGCCGCCCTGTGGCTGCCAACATATTTAAAAATCAGCAATTATTGATCTCCCATGAAAACAGATGGTAAACAGATGATTCACTGGTAGCATCAGCGAATGTGAAGCTGCTGTTAACCAGGCTTGATGTGAACAAATGAGTACCTCAAGGGCATTGGACTGAGATGAACCAAGCTTCCTTAACCTTCAGGGCATATTTTGAAGATTGTAAATTTAAGCTCCTCACCTTCAGGAACTCAGGGAAGAGTAATGAACTGAAGAATGCATAATTATTAAACGAATCACCTCATTTCTTACCTTCTTTTCCTGATGACTAAATTTATGGTCAATAGTTACTGACTCATTGATCAGTTTAGTTTATGAAGACCATTTATATTTTGGATAACACCATCAGATTCAGCTGTATGCTCCCTGTTCTAAGGGGATACTTAGTTTTATATATTTTTAATCAACTTGTTTAGATGTGTTATGATATATCTCTGGAGTAGGTGGGACTTGAACCCAGGCCTTCTAACTCTGAGATAGGGACACTACCACAAGACCTATATAGTAACTTGTTGTGGATTCCTAATGAGGTGCAACGTATCTTACCTCTCAGCTGGAGAGACATGAAGACAATTGTGCTGCTTCTTTGCAGGAAGACCAACCCAATCTTAATCCAATCAGATAGAGGTCAACTGGCAGGACTTGCCCTGGAAGCAAAACCCAAGGGTGGAGGTCCCACCTACCGAGAGCTGCTGGCCAGGGCCTAGCTGCTCTTGCGCTCCGCAGTGCCATGGGCTGAATGCTGCGATAGTGAAACCCGCCAGAATATTGTGACACTGTTTCAAATACAGCTACAACATTGGACCGGAGTACAGGAAATGAGAGTCATTGTTACATTAGATGGATGCATCCATTCATGCAAACAGAAATCTCACACTTGCATCTGATTACTTAGATATCATGCCCCCAAAATGCCCAGAGATCACAATGGAGCAGGTTAGCCATCTCCTGCTGTTGCTTTCTGTCCTTGTCAACCCAGTTCATCCCAGGACCCTTAGGATACAGAAGCAGTCATCAATGAGTTTACATATCGTCCCTGTGTCTGCGTGGGTTTCTTTCAGGTGCTCCAGTTTCCTCCCACAGTCCAAAGTTGTGCAGGTTCGGATGGATTGGCCATACTAAATTGCCCATTGTGTCCAGGGACATGCAGGCTAGGTGGATTAGGCATGGGAAATGCAGGGGTAGGATGGCGGGGGTGTTGTGTTTGGGTGGGATGGTCTTTAGGGAGTTGGTGTGGACTCACTGGGCCAAGTAGTCTGCTTCCACACTGTGAGGGATTCTATGATTCTACGAACAAACACAAGCCTTAATTAAAGCAATTTGTAGTTAGTCAATGCCACTTCACGATAATGTGGGACATGAAAAAGGAAAGCATTTGCATCATACCATTTGCATACTTAAGATATCAAAAAGTGCTTCAGAACTAATGAAGTGTCTCTTCTAAAAAGCAGTCACCTTTGTAATGTAAGAAACTTAGCAACCTAACTCTGCTGGGATCATGAGAAAACGTATGCAGTTTCAGCTAGTTCATGAATGCATGATTGAAAAGTGGAGGCTGATATGAGGTGGGCGGTGGCAGATTTGCTTATAATTAAGAAAATACGAAAGAAAGTCGATCGCACAATCATTGGTTTTGAGAAGGGGAATTTCCTTTTCGGAATTCTAAGCAAGCTAGCCTTGAATACTGTGTAATGTCTCTGAGCTAATAGTTTATTCATTAATGATACCTTCCCAAGGGCAACAAGGGATGGGCAACAAAGGCTGGGCTTTTACCCACGTCCCTGGAAATGAATTGAATGCAAAATGTGTCAGCTCTTTCATTGTTAAGTGATGTGATGAGAATTATTTGAAAGCAGAGAGAGGCAAAGGTGAGGAGTAACCAAAGTCAAAACAGGCGCAAAAGGCAAATGACTTATCATCAGCCCATAACAGCTTGCATTCATACATCAATAAGTGAATTAAAAATACACCAAAGGACTTCAGAGAAGCATCACCAATAAATGTTTGACACCGAGCCACATATTAAGTCAGGTGAGTGAAATCTTGGTCAAGGAAGCCAGTTGCACAAAGCATTTTAGAGCCATAGAGTTGTACAGCATGGAAATTGACCCTTCAGTCCAACTCATCCATGCCGACCACATATCCTAAAATTAATCCAGTCCCATTTGCCAGCATTTGGCCCATATCCCTCTGAACCCTTCCTGTTCATCTACCAATCCGGGTGCCTTTTAAATGTTGCAATTGTACCAGCCTCCACCACTTTCTCTGGCAGCTCATTCCATACACGCACCACCTTCTGCGTGAAAAAGTTGCCTGTTAGGTCCCTTATAAATCTTTCCCCTCTCACCTTAAACCTGTGCCCTCTAGTTTTGGACTCCCTTACCCCAGGGATAAGACCTTGGTTATTCACCCTATCCATGCCCCTCATGATTTTATAAACTTCTATAAGGTCACCCCTCTGACACTCCAGGGAAATAGCCCCAGCCTATTCAGCCTCTCCCTATAGCTCAAACCCTCCAACCCTGGCAACATCCTTGTAAATCTTTCTGAACCCTTTCAAGTTTAACAACATCATTCCTGTACCAGGGAGAACTGAACCAGAATTGAACGCAGTATTCCAAAAGTGGTCTAACTAATGTCTTGTACAGCTGCAACATGACCTCCCAACTCCTATACTCAGTGCACTGACCAATAAAGGCAAGCATACCAAATGCCCTCTAATGGAGAAGAGGGAGGTATGGGGAGGGAATTCCTTGACTTAGGGCCTGTGCAGTGGAAGACACGGTTACTATTGTACAGCGATCAAAATGGTGGAGAGGTTTTGAGGCTTAAATTATTCGAGTGCAAAGGTTGTAACACTGTGAGAAGTTGGCAATAGGGAGGGATGAGAGTTGGAGGGATGTCAAAGCAAGGAAGAAAATTTTCCAATCGAGGCATGTGATTGGAGCAGTCACTCTCACCTCACCTTTTGAATTCAGCTTTTTTTGTCCATCTTTGGGCAAATGTTGTCACAAGATCAGGCATCAGCTGGGAAGAATAGCAGAGGAGAAAGGAGCTCGTGACAACAAGTTGCTTATGGGGTATCAGAAAGAGCATGTCACATGCCATTGAAGCTTTGAGGGACCAGAAGCACTTTGTGTTGACTCAGCAGCTGAGTGTGTACACTGTGGCTTACTTCTTAACAATGGAGATTCCAATAAGTGCGCCAGAACCCAGTCGAATTCAGTAACCCCATTCATCCATGCGGTCCTCTTTCTCTGCAATGTTGTAATTGAAAATTGGCTCAGGCTTGGCTAAAGTGTACCAGTGACCAGGCCTTTTAGTCCTTCTCCCTGGCCTTGCAAATCATGTATCCTCAATTATTTATCCAATTCTCTTTTGAAAGTTATTTTTGGATCTACCTCCACCAACCCTTCAGACAAGTGCACTCCTGGTCGTAACAACTTACTCCAGAAGTGTCCTGATCTCTCACGACACATTGCAAAAGTGATCAGTTTATCCAGGAGTAGCTGGGAGGAAGAACGTCTTACACAACTGTGAGGTCATGAGAAAGTAAGAGATAGTATAGATGTTGTTGCAATGGGACAATGCAATTTAAAATGGAGAAAATAAGCTCATATGGGACTGACAGGTACAGGTGACAGTATTTAGTTGGGAATGGTACAAGGAAGACAAGTGGGTGGAGGAATGTTCAATCATTTGCCTTGATAAGCTTGAAGTCACATGCGTACATCACAGCTAGGAGAGGCAATGGCCTCGTGGTTTTATCACTGGACTACTAATCCCGAGACACAGGTAATGTTCTGGTACTTGGGCTCAAATCCTGCCATGACAGATGGTGGAATCTGAAATCTAATATCCGTGAATCGATTGTTGGGAGAAACCCATTTGGTTCACTAATGTTCTATACAGAAGGAAACTGCTATCCTTACCTGGTCTGGCCTGCATGTGACTCCAGACCCACAGCAATAGCACTCTCCACTGCCCAACTGGGTGGGCAATAAATGCTGGCCTAGCCAGCGATACCCTCACCACGTGAATAAATTAAAAAATACAGAAAGGATAGCAAAATGGTAACAAAGAGATAGAAAATTGGCCAAGTAGAATTCGATATGAAATGCATCTTTTTTTTAATTTGAAGTTCCATTCTTCCCAATAGTGCATGAGCTACCAACCAACTTTCAGGAATGTATGAATGTGTGATTGCTGAAGCGATGCTATAATTAGTAAACTGCAGAGAAAGACAATGCAGAAGTTTTTCACTTTGAAACAAAAAATACCACAGCTCTCAAGAGGTTTCAACATGAAGCTGGATACTGCTAACCTTATTATGTACGAACTGAAGCTAATAGCTTGCTGTTGATGGTAAATGGGACATTATCAGTTCCAGATGGGTCTATCCCAGGTGCAGCACACTGGATGTGGTTTTTTCACTAGGACGTACTGATGCTAGTACCTGAAATGATTAGCCTATTCTCTGGGCACAGAATCTCTCCCAATGGAGGGATCAGAAAATGCTCCTACAGTACAGTGACATCTCCGCCAAGGGGAACACTGTCTATCGTTGCGGGGTGGAAGCTGAATCACATTTGCTGTGTTTTTACAGACCCACTGTGCATCTCTGCTTAATCACAGATGCTGGTCACTGCAGATTACATCTACAGCACAGAAATAAGCCATTCAGCCCAACTGGTCCATGCTGCTCCAAATAAACCTTCTTTCATCCCTCTTTACTCAACCTTACCAGCTTAACCGTCTACTCCCTTCTCCCTGGTATGTTCATCCACCTTCTTTTCAAATACATCAACACAACACATCTCGATTAGAGATAGTAGGAACTGCAGATGTTGGAGAATCTGAGATAACAAGGTGTAGAGCTGGATGAACACAGCAGGCCAAGCAGCATCATAGGAGCAGGAAGGCTGACGTTTCGGGCCTAGACCCTTCATCAGAGAAGTTCCATATTCTCGCCTCTCCTGCCATAGGTGGAAACAAGTTCTCTAGCCTAGCCTATCAAACTGTGTTATAATTTGATATACCTCTGATAGCTCACCTGTTATTTTCTGGAGAAAATAATCCAAGTCCTTTCAGGCTTTTGCTTCATATAGCCTCTCAAATCGGGAAACGTCCTTGTGATGATTTTCTTCACAGCTTCTCAAGTGCCTCTGTCTTGTGTTTTATGTCTGAAGCCAAATCCTAGGATTATCGTCTGCCGATACTTCATCCTGAGCAGGTATTCCAGGCGGGTTGACTTTGTCATTGGTGATTTGACAGCCATTACTTCCCATCCTCACTGCCAGGGCAGGGAGACAGATCCCAGGTCCACAGTAGCCAGAGTGGAAACCAACCCTTCACTGTGTTCTATACCTCCAGTTAGCCATCAAGCCAAGTGAGCTGACCATCCCCCTGATGCTTAACACCAAAAGAAACAGGAACAGGAGTAGGCTATTCAGCCCCTTGAGCCTGTTGTGCCATTCAATAGGATCATGGCTCATATCACATTCCTCATGTCCACTGTCTAGCCCTTGCCCCATGGCCGTGGATTCCCTCATGATCAAGAATCTAAGTATCTCAGCCTCAAATATACATAAGGATTTTGCTCCCACAGGCGTCTGTGACATGCTATTCACCCTATTTTATAAAACGGTAACTATTTATTTTACAGGTTTAACAAGACTTCCCTGCTTTCCAATCCTACCACATGTGAAATGAACCCCTGGTGTATTGTGTTCATCTTACTGACTTTGTTGACCGGTGTCACTACTTGTACCTGTACCTTTAGGTTTCTTTGCTTATTTCAGTATAGATTGCATGCTTTAGTTCTGTCTACATAGCCTCCTCAACTGTGTTAGCCCAGCTAAAAATGTCTATTTTTCCGTCTCCAACTTCACCATTAAAGCCCTCCATGCCTCTTTGATAGAGTTTTAGGTCACAACACCCTTCACCTCCAAATTCTCCTTCTTAAATTCAGAGATCTAGAGAGATACCCACAGTGCCTCATCTCAGGAATGCCCACTGAACCACAAGTTAATTGGGCAATCGTAAACCACTGGCCGGCCTTCCTCTGGAATCAAGACCCCAGGGGCAGAAGCATTGCCAAAGAGAGTTGCTGGCCAATCAGACTTTATCATGAAGGACTCTCCCTTTCAGCCTGTCCCCTGGCTGAGGCATGGTGACCCTCAGGTTAAATTACCACCAGTTGTCTCTCTCTCATGAGAGAGCACATTGATGATAGTGTAATGTAGGGTATGCAGGGTAGTTTGATCTTAGTAGGATAATAGATCAGCACAACATCATGGGCCTAAGCGCCTGTACTGTGCTGTACTGTTCTATGTTCTATGACTGTAGCTACTTTACTTTTTACCTGTATGTGTGCGTGTACACATGCACGCATGCAAATGCATTTGTATGTGCGTATGTTTGTGTCTGCGTATGTGTATGTGCGCATGTATGTGAATGTGAATGCATGTGTGTGTGTGCACCTACACGTGCATGTGCGAATGCATGTGTGTGTTTGCATGCGTTTGTGTGTATGTGCATGTAGATGTTGCTAAGAGAGGAATGTTTGTAGAATCACACTCCAGTTGGGGTCAGAACTTGGAGGAGAGGGAGAAGGTAATTAGGGGACAAATAGAATCCTGGAGCACTCAGTCCTCAAAGTCAGGTCAACTTATTTGTTGTTGGTAAGGACAAAGGGGCAATAATTTTGGGACCCAGCCATCATTAATACAGACAGCAATGAAGTGAACTGTTTGAGAAACAAAAGAGGTTTGCATTGTTTACTTTTCTTTGAGCCTGAAGTGAAAAGACCACAATGAGATGACTCACTTACTATATAATAAAATTACTCATCTCCCCGAGGAATTCCTTCACACATTCTTAAAACATCTATTTCACGCTTTTGCTGAATCCGTTGCGGAAGCCTCTTTATATTTCTTTAATGGGATGTCAGGGAAAGTGTCTACTGCCAGCACAGAAACATCTAGTTTTATGGCTGAATATCAACTCTTTTGTTCAATCTCTATTTCACGAGTGTCTTGTTCTTGTTCTGTCAGTTCTCTTTAACATTTATTTGCCAAGGGAATCTGTGCAAGAAATTATCGCTTTACCTTAACTAAGGCAGGTATTGTACAGACGAGGCGCAGATCATAAATTTCTCCATGATTCAACCTCTCTACCTTGCAGTGTAAAGGGTTAATGTGCAAAGAGTTATTATAAATCATCGGTGATGCAAGAGACTCTAAAAAGAGTTGGTTCTGCATTAAGTCTCGTGCTTAGCCTTATCCTTTAAATGGACAAATCTTTAATAAAAGGTAAATTTACCAATGGCCTATTGATCTCTATTGATCCGGATCAAGGACATCACTTCCCCTCAACGCTATTGCACTAATAACTATTGCTTGTGTGGCAGTGCATCCCCTGCCATGAGTCAGTAATTTCCACCACTATCCACTACTTAGAATAAAACACGAACAAAAACAAAGTTGCTGGAAAAGTTCAGCAGGTCTGGCAGCATCTGTGAAGGAAGAAACAGAGTTAACGTTTCGGGTCCGGTGACCCTTCCTCAGTTAACTCTGTTTATTCGTTCACAGATGCTGCCAGACCTGCTGAGCTTTTCCAGCAACTTATGTTTTTGTTACTGATTTACAGCATCCGCAGTTCTTTCGGTTTTTATTAGAATAAAACACATCTGCCTTGTCTTTATTGGAATGCTAGAGAGCTATAGTACAGAAAAAGATCTTACAGCCCATTACATCCATGCCAATCAAACGTAGTCACCAAACCAGTCCAAAGATGTGCAGGTTGGGTGGACTGGCCATGATAAATTCCACAGTGTCCACGGATATGCAGGTTAGCTGGATTAGCCATGGGAAATGCAGGGTTACAGGGATCGGGTGGGAGGGTGTGTCTCAGAGGGATGCTCTTCAGAAGGCTGGTGTGGACTCGATGGGCCAAATGGCCAGCTTCCACACTATAGGGATTCTGTGAACTATTTTAATCCCATTTTCTAGCATTTGGCCCATAGTCTTGTATGCCTTGGCATTCTCCACCAAAGCATCCTCCAATGTTCTTTTATAGCCAACTGTAATACCAAAGCAAAAACAGAAATTGCTGGAAAAGCTCAGCAGGTCTGGCAGCATCTGTGGAGAGAAATCAGAGTTAATATTTGGGGTCGAGTGGCCATTCCTCAGAACTGATACCAAAGCGTTCTTTTCTTCCTTCTACCTTCCTCCAACTTCATATTAACTACAGCTACATGCTATACATCCCAACTACTCCCCGTGGTAATCTTTGTCTTTCCTAAGTGAGACTGGGAATTTAGTGCACAGTTATTGGCAACTTTTCCACCAGAGGCCACAGGCCAAAAGGGTCCGGTATTAAAATAGGGCTGGACTGGATTGAAATCCCTCTGTCGCACCTTACACGACTGAATTAAATAAAACCTTTTTTATTTCTTTGTCTTGCCCCTGAAAGTAATGTGACAAGAGGACTGTTGGATAATTATTGGGAAAACCTGCTGGGTTTAGCAAAGTATTCTAGTAAGTTAGCAAATAAATGAGATTGTATTTATATAATGCCTTACTCTTCCTCAAGATATCCCAGAGCACCTTACAGGGCTCGGAAGGGAGGATGGAAAGGAAACAGGAAGGTGAAAAGAAAGCAGAGGTCAGAGCAGAGGCTGGATGGGATTGACCAGTGAATCAAAATGAATTGACACGGTTAGAAGTAGAGTTGGGATGAAGGATAGAATACACTCTCTGCACAATACAATGGTTTACAGCCACGCAGTTTAGACAGTCAGTGTGTCCCTGAGGTACATGCATCTTGGGATGATCATATTGAAGCATTTTAATCACCTACAAGAGCATGATAGGATTTTGCACATCTCGAGTAGTGCTGAAGACATGAACAAGGCTTGTTTAATGGAAATGTTTGATTTGTATTCAAATGGCAAATGAAGAGCTTCTCAACAAGGTCTCTTCATGTGAATTGAATTTAATTCTCATTAGTAGAACTTCCAGCAAAAAAACTCTTCACATACACAATGTATTTTTCAACCAGTATTTATGCTATACAACGTTACTTACAAGATATTGATTCAGGACCCAGTTTATTATTGCTGCTTTCAAATGTCACCCAGTAACTTATAAATATGTCAAGGGAATGGGCAGGCGAGATGGTCTATTTCTTTAAATGTGAAAGACAAGACTGAGCCTCTAAGCGATTTTAAGTCCCTTGAAGCACATTCAGTTACACTACACATGCACCCTCTGGGCAATGGTCCGTGACATGAACACACAATCCAAAAATTTGCCTCTCAATTACATTCCTTGTCAGAATGTAATTCTCTCTGCTCAAAAAGGCACCTTCTGGTTGTTTCTTTTTATCCTTTTCATGTTCAGAGTTTAGCAGAGCTGACTACATAATAATCCTACTGCAAAAACATTGTGCTGATGCATATAAATCAGTCCTTAAAACATGCCCGTGTGTTAATAGGAAGTCTGAATCCTGGGAAATCAGCTCGGGAGCTGAGCCTCTCTCAATTATCCGAGGCTCTAATCTGAGGCTGCTTCCTCCCTAAGGAATCTTACCAACTCCTTCCCCCACACACACCAACGCTAGCAACCACCCAGCTTCAGTCGCACCCCACCTCATCAGCGCATGCCAGACTGTGTTCTGCCCAAAGCTCTGTGCCCTGCTCCTCCTCGCTGAATCACAGAAGGAGACCATTTGGGCCATTGTGCTGTACTTGCTCATAAACCGAGCGTCACTATCCAGCGCCAATCTCCTGTTTTTCTCCCCACACCCTTGCACCTTATTTTATTCAAATAACCATCCAGTGCCCCCTTGATTGCCTCAATTGAACCTGCCTTCTCCAAATTTCCAGGCAGTGCATTCCATGCCCTAACTACTCGCTGACTGGTAAAAATTTAACCTCACTTCGCCTTTCCTACTTTTGGATATCATTTTAAACTTATGCCCTCTTTTCTTGTTACATTTAACAGTTTCTCCCGATCCACTCTGTCCAACCTGCTCATGATATTGAAAGCCTCTATCAGATCTCCTGGCAGCTACCTTCTCTCCAAGGAGAACAGTCGCAACTGCTTCAATCTATCCTTATAACTGAAGTTCCTCATCCCTGCAACCATTCTTGTAAACCACTTCTGCCCTCTCTCCAATGCATTCACATTCTTCCCACAATGTGGCACCCAGAACTACAACAATACACGAGCTGAGGCCTAACAAGTGTCTTGTAAATGTTCAACATGACCTCCTTGCTCTTGTACTCTATGCCCGAATTATAAAGCTGAGGATAGGGAATACTAACTGTTCTCTCTACCTGTCCTGCCATTTCGATTCACATTTATACCCAAGTCATTGTGCTTCTTTTTTTTCCCTTTATTCATTCACGGGATGAGGGCGTCGCTAGCTAGGCAGCATTTATTGCCCATCCCTAATTTCCCAGAGCGCAGTTCAGAGTCAACCACATTGCTGTGGGTCTGGAGTTACATGTAGGCCAGACCAGGTAAGGATGGCAGTTTCCTTCCCTAAAGGCCATTAGTGAACCAGATGGGTTTTTCCCAACAATCAACAATGGATTCATGGCCATCATTATACTCTTAATTCCAGATATTTATGGAGTTCAAATTCCACCATCTGCCGTGGCAGGATTTGAACCCAGGGCCCTAGAATGTTATCTGGGTGTCTGGATTAACAGTCTAGCAATAATGCCAGTAGACCATCACCTCCCCCTCAGAACTCTACCCTTTATTTTATATGGTCTTTCAGTGTTTTTCTTGTCAAAATGTATCATCTCACACTCCCTGCATTGAACCTCATTTGCCACCTGTCTTCCCACTCCACCAATCTGTATTGGTCGTTCTGGAATTGTACACTGTCCTCCTCATGGTTTACAATTCTTTCAAGATTTGTGTCATCTGCAAACTTTGAAATTGATCCACCTCCTCTCGTACATCGAGATCTAAATCATTAACACATATCAAGAAAAGCAAGGCTCCCAATACTGACACCTGACGAACTACAATACACAACCTTCCTCCAATCCAAAAGTGACCATTACTCAATGTAATGTTATTTTATATCCATGTTGTCACAGACCATTTTATTCCATAACTACTTTCCACATTCTTCACAAATCTGTTGTGTGGCACTGTATCAAATGCCTTCAACTGGGCTTGTATTCGCTGGAATTTAGAAGAATGAGGGGTGACCTGATAGAAGCATGCAAAATCCTGATGGGACTGGACAGGCTAGATACAGGAAGAATATTCCTGATGTTGGGGAAGCACAGAACTGGGGGTCACAGTCTAAGAATAAGAGGTAAGTCATGCAGGACTAAGATGAGGAAGAATTTCCCAACAGGAAGCTGTTGGGGTCAGTTCATGCGATATATTCAAGAGGGAGCTGGATGTGGTCCTTGTGGCTAAAGGGATCAAGGGGTATGATTGTATTGCCATGATTGTATTGAATGATGGTGCAGGCTCAAAGCACTGAATGGCCTACTCCTGCAACTATTTTCTATGTTTCTATGTTTCTAAAAGTCCTTGTACACAACATGAATGGTATGGCCTTCATTGAGCCTGTTACCTCTCCAAATACTACTACCTTTCTCAGAGGAATGTCAGAATGTAGAAGTCATCAGAAGAATAACAGAAAAACGTTCATCAAATTCATGTTCTACTTTTGTGGAAGTTGCATGTCACATTTTTAAAGGAGGTGTTGAATCCATCTTTCTGATGGTATACTGTCTTTTTGATAAAGTCTAGAGTCTAGATGATGGCAGAGGAGCAGTGCTGCGTTCGAGCCCCTGAGTTTGTTCGTTTCTGTCTGCTTTTCTTTCATTGTTTGCTTTTGGCTTATTGCTTTTTCTCTCCCTTTTTGTTTAAAGCCTTTTGTTTCAGCGAGGCTTTGGTAATGGGCCTTGCTTGAGCATGTTTCAGGAGCCGGTGAGGGATCAGGTGATCAGAGGCTGTGAGTAGGCCCTGCTTGAGTATGTTCCAGGATCAGGTAAGGGATCAGGTGATCAGAGGCTGTGAGTGGGCCCTGCCTGAGCATGTCCTAGGATCTGGTGAGGGATTTGGTGATCAGAGGCTGCGAGCAGTCCCTGACTGAGAATTTCCCGGGATCCAGTGAACAGAGGCTGCGAGCAGGCCCTGCCCAAGCATGTTCTGCGATCCAGTGAGGGATCAGGTGATCAGAGGGTACGAGCGGGCCCTGCCCGAGCACATTCCGGGATCCAGTTGCAGCTCTGGTCGGTATGGAATCGGAGGCAGCGGTGGCAGCAGGAGCAGATCAGAGGCGGTAGTGTCAGCAACAGCGAGCACTCATCTCCTCCCAAGGCTGTGGTTAGGCGGGGAGTGAGGGATGGGGTCCTGCATGGACATAAGACTTAAATAAGACTTTAATATCTGGGCATTTCTCATTCCTTTTGGCTTTGCTTCCTTTATTTCTGCTGGGTATTTTTTCAGAGATAGTAGGAACTGCAGATGCTGGAGAATCTGAGATAACAAGGTGTAGAGCTGGATGAACACAACAGGCCAAGCAGCATCAGAGGAGCCTTCCTGCTCCTCCGATGCTGCTTGGCCTGCTGTGTTCATCCAGCTCTACACCTTGTTATATCGGGTTTTTTTTCCCCAGGTTTTGTAATCAAGTGTGTAACCAAGATGGCACTGGTTCCAGTGGTGGTGAGATGGTGCCAAAGAATGAGCGACTTTCGTTCCAGTGGCAGCGTGGCCAAGGGGACTCGTGCCTGGTCAGCAGGCCCACGGCCCATGATGAAGCACTTAACAAAAAGGACTGTAAAGTCAGTACCCTTTCTTTATTTCTTCGGTTTTCTGCCTTTACATTCTATGTTTTGGTTTATTTTTCTGTGTTTGAAGATGGCGCCGGAGAGTGCTATAAAACACTTATCACGGTATTTTGTAATAAGATACACGTGATAACAAATAAATCAAATCAAATCAAATTTCTGGGGGCCTGCCTTAATACCTTCTCAATGTGGTTTGGTGTTAAGTTTTGTTTGATAACCACTTCTGTGCAGCATCCTGAAACTTTTCCAAAATTAAAGGTGTTGTGTGAAAGCAAGTTGAGATGACTGTTGGATGAAAAGATAGGACACAGTGGGACAAGCAGTCAAAGGGAAAATGGCTCTATAAACAACAGTGCTGGAAAAAATGCTTTGATTGTACTATGGTATTGAATGTTCCAGCCAGCTGTCTGTAGCTCCCTATGTTATAGATTTTCATAAGCTGTGGAGTCACTTATCATTAGAGGGAGTCTGTTTACATCCAATTGAACAGAAACTACTGACTGTCACATAATGTTTGACTTTTAATCTATTTCATTGTCAGAATTCAAAAGGACTTCTGGCACAGAAATCCTGCCAAGAATACGCAAAGGACAAGGAGTATGTGGTGAGGGGTTTCTTTCACTATGTTAATTTTTTCTTTTGATTTTGCCCAACTTACACTCTGGGTTAGTAACTCCCATCATCTGTGCTGGCAAGGAGAGATAGTGTCAGAGGAACGGCTCACTTTTTCAGATCAAGCATCGAGCAAAGACGGGCAGAGATTCTCAAATCCAACCCTGCCTCATCGCACATTTTAAATATGTCTTAAACATCATTGACATCATAAGGAATAACTTATATTTATACAGAACCTTTCTCAACCTGGGAATTTCCCAAAGTCATAGAGTTGCACAGCATGGAAACAGACCTTCAACCCAATTCATCCATGCCGACCAGCTATCTTAAATTAATCTAGTCCCATTTGCCAGCACTTGGCCCATGTCCCTCTATGCCCTTCCTATTCATGTACCCATCAAAAGGCTTTTAGATGTTGCAACTGTACCAGCCCCCACCACTTCCTCCTGCAGCTCATTCCATACTCGCACCACCCTCCACATGAAAAGGTTGCCCCTTAGGTCCCTTTTAAATCTTTCCCCTCTCACCTTAAACCTATGCCCTTTAGCTTTGGACTCCCCTACCCTGGGGAAAAGACCTTAACTATTCACCCTATCCATGCCCCTCCTGGTTTTATGAAGAAAGTGACCTAAAGCCTGAGTTTTCTCTGTTTTCTCCACAGCTTTGAATTTCTTTCACCCCACTTCTTGAGCATCCAATTCTCTTTCAAAAGTTATGACTGAATCTACTTCCACCAGTCTTTCAGAGAGGTCATTCCAGATTTTAATGCACAGACAAATTTCTCATCACACTGGTTCATTTGCCAATGATCTTAAATACAAATGTCAGGCAAAGACCATCTCCAAAACAAATCAAACAATCTCCCTTCCATGATTCAACCGCATTACTGATTCTCTATCTTCTATCATTGACCAAAAACTTAAGTAATGTGGCGACAAGAGCAAAGTCTGAGTTTGGATAATCCGGGAGAGGTGCTCCCCACTGATCCCACCTTTTTTTTATTATTCATTCACGGGATGAGGGACGTCACTGGCTAGTCAGCATTTATTACCCATCCCTAATTGCTCAGAGGGCAGTTGAGAGTCAACCACATTCCTGTGGGTCTGGAGTCATATGTAGGCCAGACCAGGTAAGGATGACAGTTTCCTTCCCTAAAGGACATTAGTGAACCAGATGGGTTTTTCCAACAATTGACAATGGATTCATGGTCATCATTAGACTCTTAGTTCCAGATATTTATTGAATTCAAATTCCACCATCTGCCATGGTGGAATTCAAATGCAGGTCCCGGGAACATTACCTGGGTCTCCCAATTAACAGTCCAGTGATAATATCACTAGGCCATCACCTCCCCTATCTTCAGTTAAGCTCCCCACATCTTCAGTTAAGCTCCTCTGCTCTAAGGAGAAAAACCTCTTCT
The DNA here is from genome assembly GCF_021869965.1 of Rhincodon typus. Lineage (NCBI taxonomy): Eukaryota > Metazoa > Chordata > Chondrichthyes > Orectolobiformes > Rhincodontidae > Rhincodon > Rhincodon typus. The sequence continues at coordinate 10,409,108 of NC_063332.1, forward strand.
ACTGTGTGCAGAGATTCTCCGATCCAACCACATGATTAAGTCCTTTATCCCTGCAGCCACTTTAGTAAATCTTCTTCTGTCTGAGGCCTTGTCAATCTTCCTAAACTGCAGTGAGCACAGTTGGACATAGGGCACGACCCAAGTCTGACCAGAGGCTTACAAAGTTTTAACATAACTTCTTTGGTCATGGTCCGTATGCTTATGTTTCTGAAGGTCGTACTCTACAATGAATCCTAATACTCGCACCTTCTTCAAAAACATATATTGTCAAGTGTACAATTGCAAGCATTGCGGGATTTTCTCAGAAGAATATTTCTGTGCCAACGTAGTTTTGTTTTCTAACCTAGGGAAATAACACTAATCAATATTAACCTCTTGCCTTTCAGATGTACTTTAGCATTCTGTCTGAGTGCAGGGCGAGCTACCGAAGGATTAGTAAACAGAGGGAAGAGGCTTGTTCTCGGAATAAGAAATATTTTGGGGAGAAAGAAATCAATAGTCTATTACACACTGAATCTAACCTGCTGTCTAAAGATTTTCAAACACTGAGTGAGATTTAAAGCTGCTGGTATAATTTCTCAAGAGAAAATCATTTAACAGAGAAATAAGGTTGAGTGATCTCGTCATAGAAGTTTAATGGACCCAGCATACCCATTTTAACAGTTGACAAGCTGCGAGGTGATTTGTTAACATTTGGTATTGGCACGCAAGTTAGTGTCAACCACCAAACAAAAAAAAATCAAATGATGAGGGTCATGATCACTTTGTTGTTAATGGGATCTTGCTGTGCAGACATTAGTTGTCACCTCTACAGCGTCGCAACGACACTTCATTGGCGGTAAAGCACCTTGGGTTACTTTGAGGTAATTAAAGTTACTGTAGAAAGTGAGTTCATTTGGCTTCATACAGCTGCTATTAAACTGTAAGATGCAAAAGCAGAAGTAGGTGGCACGGTGGCTCAGTGGTCAGCACTGCTGCCTCACAGCGCCAGGAACCAGGATTTAATTCCGCCCTCAGGCAACTGTCTGTGTGGAGTTTGCACGTTCTCCCTGTGTCTGCGTGGGTTTCCTCCGGGTGCTCCAGTTTCCTCCCACAGTCCAAAGATGTGCAGGCTAGGTGGATTGGCCATTCTAAATTGTCCATAGTGTTCAGGGATGTATAGATTAGGTGGGTTATAGGGGAATGGGTCTGGGTGGGATGCTGTGAGGGTTGGTGTGGTTTACCCTAAGCCTTTATCCTTGTCCATTCCAGGTGACCCTACCTTTATCCTTATGAGATTATATAATTACGCAATTGTGTAATTTTATAAAGGAGGTGAAGGACGAGTGGTATTATAACTAGGCTGTTCATCCAAAGACCTAGGTAATGTTTTGGGGACCTGGATTTGAATCCCGCTACAGCAGATAGTGAAATTTAATTTCAATAAAAATATGAAGTTAGGATGACCATGAAATCATTGCCAATTGTTGGAAAAACTCTTCTGCTTTACTAATGTCCTTCAGGAATGGATACTGCCATCCCTACCTGGTCTGGTTGAACGTGACTCCAGACCACAGTAACGTGAATGATTCTTAATTACCCTCTGCCCTCTGAGCAATTAGGGATGGGCAATAAATGCTGGCCCAGGCAGCAATATCCACATCCTGTGAATGAATAAAAGCTCTTCTTTGAGTTTAGCACAGCTGTTTCTGACCAAACTTACTCACTCTTAAACTGAATGCTATATTCTACCATATCATGGTCACCATTCTGAGATCATTTATCAAACTTGCCTCATTACACATGATACACTGCTGGACTAAGAGGTATCTACAAGCAAGCCCTGTGACTTCCAAAAAAATGTTGCAAGAAATTCATTATCAAATGTCATTGTCGTTCCAACATGATACCATTACAACAGTCTTTCAAATTAATTGTTATGGAAATAGCCAGAAATGAATAGTGAAGATATGTGGAACAGCAGTTCAGGATGCTGTAATTTAGCATTGCAATGCAGTACCAAAGGAGCACTACATTTCTGAGGTGCTGTCTTTCAGTGGTAATGTTAAAAAAAAGTTCTTGCCTGTCCTCTCTGATGGATGCAAAAGAGCACACGGCACTATTTTGAAAGATAGTGGAGGAGTTCTCTCCCTCCCTGTATTCTAGTGAATATTTATCCCATAACTGACATTGCTAAAAGTAGTTACCTGGTGATTATCACATTGCTGTTGGTGCAGGAGCTTGCTGCGCTCAAAAACAAACATTTTCATGACTTTGGAACACGCTAAGTGTGTGACACCTACTATACCAATCCAAATTCCTTTCTGACTCTTTCTCTCTCCATCACAAAATATTTATGCAAGAATGTGCACTTCCCCTCCTGAGACCAGCCATTGGCTTAAACCAGGATTGGTCCAGATATGGTTTCTAACCCATGGTGAGCTAGTTGTCTAGAGAACAATTGAATGAATTAGCTTTATTACCACATGTACTGAAATGAGTACAGTGAAAAGTTTACAAGTCACCACTTACAGTGACATCTCAGGTACAAAGATACCTAGGCACAGCTTCTCAGTGACAAGATTAATTACGGTGTAATAATATCACCAACACACTGCGCTATCTTAGCTGCAGAGCGCCTAGATATAATCCTTGGTTACAGAATAGAGAAATGAAGAAAAAAAGGTTACACTACAGCCATACACAAGTATAAGTAAAAGGTCAGAAAAACAAGAAGCAATGTTAAAAAGAAAACATCACAGACTCTCTCCAAAGGTTCTCCATAGCAGATCAGCGCAGGGGGCCTCCATGTGGTTTGACTATTGGCTTATTTTGGGCAGAATTGGGTCGTTGACAATTCAAATTTGCTAAGAAAATATAGGAGAAGGGGTAAACCTGCCAGCCTCTCTCCAGTGATTCCCTATTGGATATCAAGTTGAAGTAGAGGGATGGGAAGAATTGATCTCATCAGTCATCGCTGATTGCCAAGATTCAGTCATCTGCTGGGGTAGAGGTACTAATGGTGCCAAAACTTCCATGCCAGTCAGTCCATAGGGAAAACAATATTTCACTTCTTCCTATTCTAAACCCTGGGCCTCAGCAGAGCCCAGGTATGATCTCACACACACAAAATAACAGCCTTTAGTATTGCTTTTCAACAGAAGCCTGCAAGAAAATTACCAGCGTTTTGTCAAACTGTAATAAAGTATGCATTCTGAAAGCTTTTTCTTTCTGTGCCTTTTTTGTTGTGAAACACTGAGTCATCCATTGAGACATGACGGGGTGCCCGTTTGCAGCTCTGTGTTCTAATTACTGCTCTCATCGTGTCAGTGTTTGAATGCTGCGAGCGGTGGGGTACCTCCTCTGAACAATGAGTGCATCGCAGCATGGGGAGAGAGGTCACAAGGGCTGACAGTGGAGCTCATGTTCATTCAGCACCTCAATTAAGCTGTAGCTTTAAAGAATTGCTGCAGCACAGAATCAGACCATTCATCTTGATGTATGGAGGCTGGCTCATGGTAAGAGCAACTCAGATAGTCCAACTCTCCTGCCGTTTCCCTGCAGTCTATTTTTTTTTGTTTTGTTAAGGTGATTATCTAATTTCCCCCTTAGAAAGCCACAATTCAATCAACCTGCCAAACACTCCTCAGCGAGACCCTAACCACATGCTGTTTAATTTTTATTTTCCCCAACTCCCCTACTTTGGCTGATTTGTCATTCAGCATACACCAGTCTCCTCTGGTTCACGACACGTCCATCAAAACAGTGTCTGATGTCCCCAGCACAGAGGAGGCCACACTATCGTTAGTGCAGACAGGTTACAATCATGACTTCTTCTTAATCACTCCTTGAAACTCCATTGGGTTAATTCGATTGAGAGGAGTTCTAACTGAGGTATAGAAGATGTTAAAGGGGATTGACAAAGCAGGAGGGGGAATGTTTCCTCATGTAAGGCAATCTGGAATGCAAGGTCATAGGATAAAGGGTGACAGGTTTAAAACAGAGATGAGGATGAATGACTTCTTTAAAAGGGCCTTGAATCAGTGGAATTTTCTAACCCAGAGGGTGGTGGATGCTGGGACATTGAGCAAATTTAAGGACAAGATAGACAGATTTTTAATGAGTAATGGGTTGAAGGCTTATGGAGAGCAGACAGGAAAGTGGAGTTGAGGCCGAGATGAGATCAGCCGTGATCATATTAAATGGCAGAGCAAGTTCGAGGGGCTGAATGGCCTATTCCTGCTTCTAGTTCTTACGCTTAATTGACAGAAGTGCACATAAAATCGCTCATTCACCTGGAAGGAGTGCTTGGCATCATGTTTGGTGAGGATTGAAGATTAAAGGGCAGGTGTGACATTAGCTGTATTTGTACGGCAAGGCGCTGTGCAAAGGGAATGGGGTGTTGGGAGTGATTAATGAATGAACCTGGGTATGACAAAGGAAACAGAAAAGGATGGGTCACTTTGGAATGCTGAAAGGCAAGGGGAGTCCATCTTCCACTGTATTGAAGGTGGTAGAAATAGCAGAAAATGAGTCATTGAGTAAGTAGGCTGGAGAGTGGAAAGTGAGGACAAGGGGAACCCAGTGAGTGAGTGGGGAAAAGCAAACGCAGAGGTGCAAGCAACGTGACAGATACAGTCAAGGGCACTGTTAATGACAGTTGACACTTCTCTGCGTTATATTCAGTTGACATAGGAGCAGAGGAACACATGAATTAGGTGCAGCACTAGGCCACTCAGTCCCACAAAGCCTGTCTCACCAGCCATTATCCATTGAGCAGGTTGGGACATCCAGCGGTTGTGAAAGATGCTGTGGAAATACAGGAACTTCTTGCTTGCATTTTTGACTCTGCCATTGGTGCAACTGCTAGACTTACAATCAGTGAAACTCTTCAGCATCACCCCCTCCTGAACACTCATACATACAGCATGAACTTTTTTGTTATCGTACTCAATAGTAGCCATGATCCTTTCAGTATTGAGCCGTGGGACAAAATGTGGTGCTCCAACAATGCTGGAACTCTCTCCATTGGGTGTGCACTGGTGGGCACAGATGCCAGTGCACCTAATTCACAGTCTGCAAATTTCCTTGCCCATTTGGAAATCTGAGAAGTTGTTCAATCTGATATGCTGAACTCACACAGCCAGATTCTGTAAAATCATGCAAGTTACCACTGTGCGGGCTTTTGATAGAGTAGGGTCACAGTAAATTGGGAGAAACTGTTCCTGCTTGTGAAAGGAACAAGAACAAAAGGGCATCGATGGTTCTCATTTCCTTCTCATCATCTCCTTCTTAGGCTTAATGCTAATTTGTCCTCCAATGTAGAGTAGTTTGAGAGCATTTTCTATGCGAGCAGGTCTAAATATGTATGAATATTGTTCCAGACACAGCAACAACATGAATTTAACAAAAATTCATCGATTTTTTACCCTTATGCAAGGCTCCATAGTATGCTTACCCATAACCAGCACTGCCTACTTGTCTACTGTAACTGTCTACCATTATCAACCTGTCTAGTCATGGAACAGTCCCATATAACCATCGGCTACTGGGGTTCCTGGGCTTCTTGGCCACCTGTAATTTTTGTGGCTTTGAAAATTACTTTATCCACATGTACATATGATGTGCTAGACTCCAATCCCTGATTTCTTTATTGATGGGGCAGCTTCTTAGGATTTTTTGCACATCAACCCCATTCGCCAGATCCTCGGGCAGCTGGAATGGTGAGGACGGGACAAGTCTTAGGCCCTCTTGGTGGTTCTGTTCCCAGCGCTTACCTCAGGTGGCCATCAGCAGGGTCAGGTAGGGGGTCAATATACATGAATCCCTCTGCGGTTATGTCTGCACCATGTTATCAAAGAATAAAGAACAATACAGCACACGAACAGGCCCTTCGGCCCACCAAGCCTGCGCCAACACATGATGCTTTTCTAAACTAAAAAGCTTCCACCTCTCCACAGTCAGTATCCTTTTATTCCCTGCCTCTTCATATCTCTGTCAAGATGCCTCTTAAACGTTGCTATTGCATCTGCTCTCCCCACCTCGTCTGGCAGTACATTCCAGGCATTTACCACTCTCTGTGCAAAAAACATGCCTCTCACAATTTCTTCCCACTTTTTATCTTAAACTTACCTCCCCTAGTAATTGACATTTCTACCCTGGGAGAATGACTGTGACTTTCCATGCCTCTCATCATTTTGTAAATTTCTATCAGCCTTCAACTTTCAAGTGAAAACAAACAAGTTTGTCCAATCCCCTCCTCATAGATAATACCCTCCAATCCAAGTAACAACCTGGTAAACATTTTCTATATTCTCTCCAAAGACTCCTTCTGTAGTGACCAGTACCGTACACAATATTCCAAATGTGGCCTCACTAAAGCTGCTACATAATTTGCTAAGTTTTATACTCTATGCCCTGACCCATGAAGGCAAGTGTGTCATATGCCTCTTGCCTATCTTCTCCACTTATGTTGCCACTTTCAGTGAACTATGGACCCGTACGCCTAGATCCATCTGTATATTAAAGCTGCTAAGGGTTCTGCCAATTACTGTGTAATTCCCTCCTGCATTAGACCTTCCAAAATGCATCACCTCACATTTGTCCGGATAAACTTCCATCTTCCATTTCTCTGCTCATGTCTCCAACTTATCTATATCCTGCTGTATCCACTGGCAATCTTCCACGCTATCTGCAACTCCCCCAGTCTTTGTGTCATCTACAAACTTACTAATCAGACCACCTACATTCTCCTCCAAATCATTACAATACATTATAAACCAGAGGAGTACCAGCACTGATCTCAGCAGAACACCACTGGTAATAGATCTCCAGTTAGAAAACACCATTTCACCGCTACTCTCTGTCTTCTACGACTAAGCCAGTTCTGTATCCATCATAACAGCTTACTGTTGATGCCATGTGAGTTCACCTTTTGTATCAGCCTGCCATGAGGGACCTTGCCATAGGCTTTGCTAAAGTCTATACAGACAACATCTACCACCCTGCTCTCATCAATCACCTTTGTCACTTCCTCAAAGAACTTAAATCAAGTTTGTGAGATGCAACCTCTCCTGCATAAAGCCAATCGCTGATAAGTCCATATTTTTCCAAGTGTTTCCTTGGAGAAGCCATCCATTGACAAGCTACAGACCTTCCGTGACTGCTGGGCACCACAGAGACTAGGCTGTATAATTCTTCCCCAAGATCAAATTTTAATTTAAATTTTGTATTTGGGGGTTGATCTTTTTCACATAGCTCTTTTAAGGGGCCATCAATTTCTAATTAGCTTTCAAGAAAGGGAAACCTGTCACAGTTTCCAGCATTAGTTGCTTTGTTTTAGATTTTTAATCAGCTAAGGATATTGCAGATTTGCATCAAAGATATGTTAAACAGAGTGCAGCTATGCTCTAATTGAATGGTGCTGTAAGTTTGAGAGGCTGATAGGTTAGACAGGAAGCAGGTAAAATTAACACCTCCTGCATGAAAGGAAAAGGGAAAACATGTCAGCATTTCACAAAGTGTTCAAGAAATAGATCATGGAGAAAGTATATTCTGACAGGGTGATATGTAATAAGGAGGGAAGGAATTGGAGCACAAAGACACGGTGGCTCAGTGGTTAATACTGCTGCCTCGCAGCGCCAGGGAACTGGGCTCGGTTCCACCTTCAGTCAATATGGAGTTTGCACATTCTCCCCACGTCTGCATGGGTTTCCTCTGGGTGCTCCAGTTTCCTCCCACAGTCCAAAGATGTGCAGGTTAGGTGAACTGGCTGTGCTAAATTACCCATAGTGTTCAGGGATGTGCAGGCTTGGGGGGACTAGCTGTGGGAAATTTAGGATTACAGGGATAGGATGATGGGGTCTTAATGGGCCAAACGCCTGCTTCCACACTGTAGAGATTCTATGATGACTAGCACAAAGTGATTGGTCTGAATGGCCAGCTTCTTTGCTGTTGACTCTGCACACATGTACAGATATTTGAAAGCCCTCTGGCTATCTCTAATTAAGGACTGCAGTGACATACGCGCAGTCATGTTGACCCGCATCAGTGAGTAGCGTGCAGTAAACGGTTTTCTCACAGTCTGCACAACATGCAAATAAGCCAGTATTTTACGAGGACAGACAGCTGTTTGTCGCCGTCTGCTCCTTGCGAGGCTGTTCGCTGGAGGTCAACTGTGCCGTGATGTTGCCTGAATGACAAGTTCTGTCAAATAGATAAGCAACAGTACTTCCACAAAACTCCGACCACTTAGCTTACTAGTTGATGCACTTTGCCTTGCTGTGCTGCTCAGTCTAGCTGGTCCTAGAGGCTGTGTTACTGGGCCCACAAACTCCCAATGCTTTCACTCAAATGCACTGCAGGCTGGGAGCAGAAGGATTCCTGCACTGTAGTTCAGCACTAATGCACAAATAACAAAAAGGACTCGCATTTTTATTAAGATAAAATAATGTAACTCCTCGGATGCTTTAAAGTCACCCTTTATTTACACGTGCACAGTACATGGATTCTGAGCCAGCTCTGAGCCTGTCCCTAGAGTAAGGAGATTCTCCTGGTTATATCTGTCCGCCAGGACTCCCTGACCGGCCCTAAGTTAACAAACCCAATCGGGGAACTCTTACTCAATGAGATCCGCCTGGACCGCTTCATTGCAATTACCAGAAAGAACTGCGGATGCTGGGGATCTGAAACAAAAACCGAAACTGCTGGTGAATCTCAGCAGGTCAGACAGCATCTGTGGGAAGAAAGCACAGTTGACGTTTCGAGGCTGGTGACTCTTCATCAAAATTGACAGCAGTGCAGGCAAAGTGGTATTTATGCTGAGGACGAGGCTGGCGGTCTGGCAGCATGAGGAAAAAGTGAGCAGATTGGTGGAGACGGAGCCAGAGAGAGAGAGAGATATGAATGGGGTAGGTAAACGAGGGGATTATGTATGGCTGGCAGGACAGAAAAGAAGCTGAATAAGTAATAATTAGTTGAGGGTAGCAGACAGTAAACTTAGAAACATAGAAGATAGGAGCTGGAGGAGGCCATTTGGCCCTTCGAACCTGCTCTGGCATTCTTCGTGATCGCGGCTGATCGTCCAACTCAATAGTCTAATCCCGTTTTCTCCCCATAACCTTTGATCCCATTGACCCCAGGTGCTACATCTAGTCACCTCTTGAATACAGTCAATGTTTTGGCATCAAATACTTCCTTCATTACTTTGGGTGAAGAAATATCTCCTCGTCTCTGTCCTAAATGGTCTACCCCGAATCCTCATACTGTGACCCCTGGTTCCGGACACACCCACCATCGGGAACATCCTCCCTGCATCTACCCTGTCCAGTCCTGTTATAATTTTATAAGTCTCGATGAGATCCCCTCCCATTCGTCTGAACTCTAGCTAAAACAATCCCAACCTAGTGAATCTCTCCTCATACGTCAGACCCGCCATTCCCGGAATCAGCCTGGTCAACCTTTGCTGCACTCCCTCGAGAGCAAGGGCATCCTTCCTCAGAAAAGGAAACCCAAACTGCACACAATATTCTAGGTGTGGCCTCACCAAGGCCCTGTATAACTGCAACAACACGTCCCTGCTCCTGTACTCGAAACCTCTTGCGATGAAGGCCAACATACCATTTGCCTTCTTTACCGCCTGCTGTACCTGCATGTTTACCTTCAGCGACTGGTGCACAAGGACACCCAGGTCCCACTGCACAGTCCCCCCTGCCAGTTAATCTGTGCTGACAGCAACCCATGTATTGTGATAACAGGCCTGAAAGAGGGTGCAAATGGGTTGGAGTTGGACTGGGTGTGGAGCTAGGTGAAAAACATAGAATCTCATTTTCAGCATAACAACCACAATTTTCCAGCACTATTAATTCTGATTATGTGTCACCCGGACTTAAAACGTTAACCCTGCTTTCTTCCCACAGATGCTGCCAGACCTGCTGAGTTTTGCCGGCAATTTCCGTTTCTGTTCTTGCGTTTTTATTCCGTTTTTGAAAAAGCATTCAGGGATGTAAGTGTCACCGGCTGGTGTCCACATTTGTTGACTGTCGCTCATGACCCTCAAAGAAGGTGGGAGTGAGCTCCTTTCTTTAACTGATGCATTATAGAGAATGACTTTCACAATCTTAATGCATCCCAAAGCACTGCACAGCCAATGCAATTCTGTCACTGTTGCAACACGGGATAAAAGATGTTATAGTCTTACCAGACCAGCAGGCTGCTCTTGTAGAGAGAGGTGACTTAATCTAAGGATCACCACACCTCCAGTTGAGAAGGTGGGTCCTTCACGGTAACCTCAGACAGCACAGGATATGAACTCACACGATTAGCTTCACTCTGCATTGCAGAGCAGTTGTCCAACTAACTGAGCCACCAACATAGGACAGCAGCAGAGTGAACAGGTCATCTGTTGTATTGAAGAACCACAATGGACCACCTAACGTTCTTCTGTGCCATATCATTTTATGACTCAATGGTTCTCCAGTTGGCTGAAGGCTTGAGTGAGGGACAATTCTCCCTTCTCTACTTCACCCTTGACCTTTTCTACCCACTTGGGAGCAACATCTGTTAAAACGCAAGCAAAAGACATTTTGACATTGACCCTCTGATATTCCAGCTCGTCAGTCTAGCAGTCTTCCAGCAGTTTAACAGCGACCTTTTTTCCTAGTACTTTGTTGTAATCAAAAGCCGCGAGCTGCTTTATTTCCGCAAGAGCTGTTTTGAGAGCAAGCATCCATCCAAATTCAATACGCTGGACACCAGTTTTCAAGCAGAGACCAAGAAAATTATCCTGTTCTCTTTGGCGGCCAAAAATCAACCAAACATATGATATTCCAGTTTTCTGATCAGCAATGGTCATTGAGTTCTGAAGAGATTGAATGGATTGCTTTGTAACATGAAGCTTACAAGTTAATATTTAGATATTCCATCAGCTTGAGTGCTCTGGTTGGGTACATCACTGCGTACATTTCTTCAAGAACAAAGAACAAACAAAGAACTGTGAGCAGAAGAACAGGCCCTTCAGCCCACCAATGTGTTGACACATGACGCCTTCTTAAGCTAAAAACCTTTTGCCTCTATGCGGTCTGTATCTCTCTATTTCCTGCCTATTCATTTGTCTGTCAAGATGCCTCTCAAGCATTGCCATTGTACCTGCTTCTATCACCTCCTCTGACAGCACATTCCAGGCACTTACCACCCTCTGCGTAAGAAGTTTGCCTCTCACATCTCCTTTAAACTTTCCCCCTTTTATCTTAAACCGATGTTCTCCAGTAATTGACGTTTCTACTCTGGAAAAAGACTCTGACTATCTATTCTATCCATACTTTTCATAATTTTGTGAACTTCGATCAGGTTGCCCCTCAGCCTCCAATATTCAAGTAAAATCAAACCAAGTTTGCCCAATCTCTCCATGTAGTTAGTACCCTCCAAACCTGGCAACATCATGGTAAACATTTCTGTACCTTCTCCAAAGCCTCCACATCCTTCTGGTAGTGTGGTGACCAAAACTCTACACAATATTGCAAATGTGACCTAACTAAAGTTTTATACAGCTGCAATATGACTTGCCAATTTTTATATTCTATGTCCTGTCCGATGAAGGCAAGCACTTCATATGCCTTCTTGACTACCTTATCCACTTGAGTCGCCACTTTCAGGGAACTGTGAACCTGACATCCAGATCCCTCTGTACGTTAATGCCACTATGGGTTCTGCCATTTACTGTATTCCTCCCTCCTGCATTTGATCTTCCAAAATGCATCACCTTACATTTGTCCAGATTAATATCCAACTCACCCCATCTCATTCCAAGCCATTTTTTTGCCCAAGTTTCTAGCCTATCTATATCCTGCTATATCCTTTGGCAATCTTCATTACTATCAGCAGCTCCCCCAATTTTTGTGTTGTCTGCCAACTTAGTAAGCTTCCTTCACAATGTGAACATTGTATAAATTAAGCTAACTCTCAGTGGAATTGTCAGAAGCACTTGCACATCGGCTGACGAGAAATTCAACTGACCCAAGACAACGGGGCTTCCGAACATTGGTCACAGACCCATAGGGGAATTCATTCACTGTTTACATGTTGCATGTACAATCCTCAATTCTAGTCTCAGTGACAAAGGAGGACAAACAAGTGCTTGCATGTACTTCCCCTGGTATATTTTGAAGGCTGTTGTTAAATCCTTGCAAACAAAAGGACCGTCCAAGCTTAATGAAGGATGCTCGTGTCACAAGTACAGGTACATCAAAAGCAAACCGAAGTGAATGATTACTTTTCTCCTTTTTCAGAGTCATAAGAAGTACAACTGCGCAAAGGAAGCTCTGTTTGATCGCTGGTCTCACATTTCAAGTGATTCTGTCCCAATTTCCAAAATTAGAAACGAAACTGTGCAACAGTCACAACATCAGTGCAAGTCAACCATTTCACCAAAGAAACAAAACTGATATTCTCAAACACATTGGATTCTGCTAAAAATCCACAAAGCCAAAACTCAATGAAGTTGGAAGTACTTACGATGAGGCTGTGATCTCTTCCGAGTATGATAACCACCTGGTTGACAGCCCGAAGCAGCTTGTCCATGATGTCCTGAATATCCTGATTAGTGTTTCCCTGAAAGAGACAATATTGGAATATGTTAAAGTCATGCCAACTCACCAAGATTATCCTGGAATCACCAGCAATCTTCCAGACATGTCTACAAGCAAGCAAGGAGAAAGTTCCTTGTGGGCATGAGAAATAATTGCGAGTTTTTCTCCTATTTTCTTTGAACATGCCTGTTTATGAGTTATTTAAAGGATTGGCAATGGAGAAACATAACAGATTTCTAATGCATGAGAGATATAGAATTCCTACAGTATGGAAGCAAGCCATTCAGCCCATACACCACCCTTCCTCTATAACCTCACATTTCCTACAGGTAATCCACCTGGTCCGTACATCTTTGGCCGTTATGGGCAATTTACCATGACCCATCCACCTAACCTGCACATCTTTAGACTGTGGGAGGAAACACACACACAGACAAACCATGTGCAAACCCCACGCAGACAGTCACCTGAGGCTGGAATCAAACCTGGGTCCCTGCAGATGTGAGGCAACAGTGCTAGCCACTGAGCAACCATGCCACCACAACATTGGAATGTGTTACAGTCACATAAAGGGTGGCAATAAAAACAAAGTTGCTGGAAAAGCTCAGCAGGTCTGGCAGCATCTGTGAAAGAGAAAAACAGAGTTAACGTTTCGGGTCCAGTGACCCTTCCTGAGTTCTGGACCCAAAACGTTAACTCTGTTTTTTTCTTCACAAATGCTGCCAGACCTGCTGAGCTTTTCCAGCAACTTCTGTCTTTATTCCTGATTTACAGCATCCGCAGTTCTTTTGGTTTTTACATAAAGGGTGGCAACTCATCAAGACTGTCCTGGAGTCACCAGCAATCAGCAAGAGTTGAGCCTCTGTTGATCACTCAGAATCAGTTGGTGCGGTACATGTAGGACACCAGAAGGACAGACATGTTGGATGATTGCTGACATGAACATGATTCTTGATTCTGGAACATCTCAGACATTAAACATGAGGAGGAATGCAGGAGCAGGAGACATTCGATCAACCTGCCGTTTCGAGCATTTGATTAGATAATGGCTAACCTTTCCCCCAAATTCACCGTCCTGCCTTTTCCCCACGTACCTCAGAGTGAGAGATCAGTAAATGAAAGTTAAGGTACAGATCAGACATGATCATTTTCATGATGGAGGAGCCTTGAGGACTGCATTGTTCCTTTCTTCCTCCTTGCTTTTCACACTAAAACGGGCACTCGTTATCCCCAGAAGTGTCATATGACTTCTGAGGACAAAAGTAAATGACCTTCCTTTAATCATAGATCATGGAATCCTTACAGTGTGGAAACATGTGCACTAATAAGGTAAAAGTCTCGGTGTACCAGGAATTAATGTGAACTTTAACCAGTGCTCAAGCTGCCAAGTTAATTTATTGTCCAGATTTCCCACTCAAAAGAAAACTGACTTTAAAAATCTGACAGGAAAGGTTTGGAAATGAGAGCGATTAAAGGGAAAATGGGACAGAAGACTGTGGGATGCAATTTTGTTTCACTCTCTAGTGGCTGATGACTCTATACAAATGTTCAAGGATGGGCCTTTCTTCTCCTTCACAAGTTCTTTTCAAATAAATCAATACGGCTTTACTTTCTGAGAAACTGAAGCAAAGTTTATCTGCAATTTTAGAGGCACGAAAAGCCGGCAGAAGAAGAGAGAATTGCTTTAAACGCAACCATGGTGACTCACTGGAACAACTGAGTCAAAGATTACCAGGTAACAAAGGAAAGGGCTTAAAATTGAATCAGAGATAGTAGGAACTGCAGATGCTGGAGAATTCGAGACAACAAGGTGCAGAGCTGGATGAACACAGCAGGCCAAGCAGCATTTT
>NC_063332.1:10438520-10473428 GCF_021869965.1 Rhincodon typus
CCTCTCTGCTCCTATGATGCTGCTTGGCCTGCTGTGTTCATCCAGCCCTGCACCTTGTTGTCTCCAGCATTCTCCAGCATCTGCAGTTCCTACTATCTCTGAAGAAATAAGATAACTTCTCTTTTCTATTTTGTTTTGTTTCCTAAAAATTTGATGGTGCTGCAATGTAGCGACTGTACACTTTTCATTGCACTCATTTGAGTATCTGTGACAATAAAGCTAATTGAATTCAATTCAATTCAATTCTTCTGGGAGAGATGACAAACTCAGACCAAATCAAACAGACTACTGGAGTCAATTCAGGAGAATGTTCTGATGAATTCTTCTATGATGTTTTCAGACAAACAAACAAATTCCAAGAAGTTTTCCAAAAGTTCCCTACAACTCTACAGCATCTGAAACGCCAAGAAAAGTTCCCTCTGTCGTGAGCAACGTCTACTGTCTCAAGAGCTCATCAGCTCCCTTTTATCAGACACTCGCCAGCTGATTCAGCAGATTGATGCAGTGACAGATGAATCTCTGAAAAAGGAACAAGTCCTAGCCACAAGGAGCTTAACTCTTCAACAATGGATGTTACCATCTCTTCACGTCTCTGACCAACTGAACCAAGTCCGCTTTCTTGATCATTCAAAGATTTCAATAATATGTCAATTGAGCTTTTTATACATTTGTTCACAAGATGTGGGCATCACTGCCTAGGTCAGCATTTATTGCCCTTCCTTAATTGCCCAGAGCACGCTGCTGTGTGCCTGGAGTTACATGTAGACCAGACTAGGTAAGAATGGCCGATGGGTTTTGATGACAATCAACAAAGATTACAAGCTCACCCTTAGGCTAACTTTTAATTCCAAATCTTTATTGAATTCAAATCTCACTTTCTGTCATGCTGATATCTCCAGAACATTATTCTGGGATTGATTACTAGCCTAGTGACATTGTCAGTACACCACCTAAGTTCCTCAAAAATAAATGATTTAACCTTAGAACTGGCAAGAACACCTAGCTTTGGTACTATCCCAGTCTTCAGTGCTTTCACAGTTTGTGACCAAAATATGGCTTAGCATAGAAACTAGAAAAAGGAATTGGCCACTCGGCCCATTCAGCCTGCTCCACCATTCAATATTGTCATGGATGATCTTCTATTTCAATGTCACATTCCTGCTTTCTCTCTATACCCTTGAAGCCTTCAATATCTAAACATTTGTTAAGCTCTTTTGATTATACTGTGTGACCTATCTCCACAGTCTTGTGTGTAGTGCATTCAAATGGTGCAAATGAAGATGTAACAGAGCCTAATATAACTCAAATACAGTAACTTACATCCATACTAAATTATCCTGGCAATAAAACTCAAAATCTTGTTTTTCTCTGTAGCTGTCTCACTAAATCCTTCACCAGTTACCAATCTTCAAATGTGTTCTTAAAAATGCATTTTCTGCCATGATACACTATACGTTAGAGGCAACGCCAACAGTGTGGGTTCAATTCCTGTACCAGCTGAGGTTACCGTGCCGGACTCTCCTTCTCAACCTCTCCCCTCACCTGAGGTGTGGTGACCTTCAGGTTAAACCACCATAAGTTGTCTCTGTATAATGAGAGAGCAGCCCTATTTTCCTCTGGGACAATGGAGACTTTACCTTTATAGAGATACCTGGAGTTTTCTCGTGCCTCGATCTCTGACCTTCTACCTGTTCAGGATGACAGCACTTGGAAACTCTCCCATACTTTAGTTTAAATGAAGTACGACATTCCAATTTTAACTTGTGAACATTTCCTGCGATGGTTTTAAAGGTACCTTCAAATTTCTCATCTGGTCAGTGCTTAGGGCATTAGACCAGAGGAAACATGAACAGGATTTGTCCGCTTGGCCCATCGAGAACAGCTAATCTGCTGTTTCTCACATCCACTTTCCTGCCGTTTTCCCACAACTTTTGGTACAGGTTCAAGATGAGAGGGGGAATGTTTAGGGGAGAAGTGCAAGGGAAACGTTTTCACTCAGAGGGTGGTGGGTGGCTGGGATAAACTGCCAGTGGAAGTGGTGGAAGTAGGCACGTTAGCAACATTTGAGGCTTATCGTAATAGACACATGAACGGGAGGCAAACAGAGGGATAGAAACCATGCATGGGCAATAAGTAGCGGGTGTAAATAAGGATTATGAGTTGGTGCAGGTTTGGTGGGTGAAGGGCCTATTCCTGTGCTGTATTGTATTGTACTACGGTTGCTGGCAATTTGCCTCCCACCCCTTTGGAATAGGGGTGTCACACTGGCAGTTTCCCAATCCTCTGGTATTTCCGCATAATCCAATGATTTTTTGTAAAATTACACTGAAATAGAAATTAAGTAAATGATCAAATAAGGTATTTTGGCTTTTGCTTGAGACATAGTTATTAGCCAAGATTTGGGGAGAACCAACCCCAATCCCACACCCAATCTTATTCAAATTAATGTGAGAGGATCGCTAATATCCAACCTGATTGGGCAGTCTGTGCCTCAGTTTAATGTCTCATTTAAAAGGGCTTGACTTTGTCACAGAGGAGCTACAGTGTGATTGAAATAACTGCACAGAGGCTAGTATATGGTCACCAAGTCATCCTTTATTTACATGTGTACTGTACATGGGCTCTGACCAGCCAGCTCAGAGCCAGTCTCTAGATTGAGGAGAACTTCTGAATCTACTGTTTATATCTGTCAGTCAGGGCTCCCTGATTAACCCTGTTAACGACCCCAATCAAGGATCTCACAGTCACTGAGGTCTACCTGGCCCTGGTTCCAATCACTACAGTGTGATCTACTGAGATCTGTTTGACGACAGGCATATGATAGATGCAAGTTTGTTTCTTCATTTTTTTTATATATTATTTCCTTTGTTCTACAAAATCTTCAAATCCTGTTCAGTTTTAACTTTTACTTAAGCCGTCCCTTTTCCCCGCAGACTAGACAACGTGCTCTCTGCCATTGGTACAGACTTACAATTAAACCACTACTCCCTGATTACCTTACTCAGCACTGTAAGTCCCTCCGCCCCCAGTTATTCTCATCCATTTGAAAATACAGTCCCCCTGAAATTAAGCCACAGCATTAAACTATGAACTATATTAATTGATGCCAAGAGCTGTAAGCCAGCACTATAATGAACATCGTTGTCCAGGTCCTCACCCACGCAGAGATGGAATTTTGCAGATTAAGTATGATCAGTACAAGGTACTAAATGTGATAAACATTCCTCTCCGCTCTCCCTGCTTAAATAAGGAAGCAGGTACATCAGTTCTGCCTTCCTTTACACTTTGTTACCCTACACTAAGCCACTTCATCAAAGGACAGTTAAAATGTCCCCTGGTAACTACTCTCCTGTTGATCTTTCAATTTTTTCTATGCGCAATAATCATCCCCATCCCATTGCCAGGTTGTGGTGAGATCTGATAAGCCAAGAAATCTGGTCAAGAGTTTGCAGCTTGTGCTTTCCGTACTTGTGACTGTTCAAAGTGATACAGGGAGGTTGCAAACTTTTGTTCTGTTTTCCGTAATTCTTTGATGGACAGATTGCCCATCCCTAATTTTCCCCGGGTAGGAGTGGCTTCCGAGGCTGTTTCAGAGGTCAAGTCAACCGCATTGCTGTGGGTCTGGAGCCACATGTAGGACAGACCAGGTGAGGATGGGGAGGAGATGGCCTAGTGGTATAATTGCTGGATCCTTAATCCAGATTCCCAGGTAATTTTCTCTGGACCCCGGTTTGCATCCCACCATGGCAGATGGTGGAATTTGAATTCAATAAAAATCTGGAATTAAGACTTAAATGATGACCAAGAATCGACTGCCGATTGTCAGGAAAATCCCATGTGGTTCACTAATGTCCTTTAGGAAAGGAAACTGCCATCCTTACCTGGTCTGGCCTATATGTGACTCCAGACCCTACAGCAATGTGGTTGACACGAAACTGCCGTCTGGGTAATTAGGGATGGCCCTCTGGGGCAATGAATGAATAAAACAAAAGATGCATACTTCTGCAGGGGACCTGGACTTGTGCAAGCACCATTTCAAATAGGCCTGTGCTGTTAGATGCATTTAAGATGACGGCATTAGGGACTGCAGCAGACTGAAAAACAAAGAGGAAACTGCAAAAAGGGTTCAATAAACCAGAAATCACATTAAGGTGGGTAAGAGGAGAGATGTCTCCTTCCTGGACGAATACTAGTCACATTCTAAGAAGGCAGTGGGAGAAGAGAGTTGCTAGCAGTCTGACCCTGAGGTCCAGGGTGCGGGGCTGAAGGAGGTCAACGGCCTCACATGAAAGGTCAAAGTCAGTGACCATCCCAGCAACACATCACCCCATTCACCACACACTCTCCAAGTGAGTATTACCATTCTCCATCAAACACAACTCACCCTTTACACTCAGATGTCGCACCTCACTCACACTCACTGAACGCTGTTAAATGCTCACACCATTGGTCGCATCAGACAGACACACTGCACCACACTCATTAACATGCGCCTTCCTCACTGCTCCAGGACATGATGGTCCTTAATAGATAGCAGGGGGCAAGCACGGCCACATGTGATGACCATAATGGAGCAGTCAATGCTGGGAATAACTGGAGGGGCCAACACTGAGGCTGTGGTCAGTGGCTTGGCTGAAACTAGTACAAGACACATTGCAACAACTTGACAAAGCTTCTATGACAACTGCTGTACGTGGATCCTGCCTTAAAGAGAGTTTACCTATAACAAACCCCATGCACTGTATCTATATAATGTTGTGACTCTGCCTGCTAGTGTTTGCAAGTCACGCATATTGAAACCAGTTGTTGTAATCTCCACTACATAACTTATAATGTGTTTGACTGTTTTAAATAGACTAACCCACAGAGTACATTAATCGCTGACAATGGATTATTCAACCCCGCTATCAGTAACGTGACAACATCTTCCAAACACTTAACCTGGACCATTTAGAGCAACCAAAGCAGCAGTTGCCTGAGAACACCATACAGAGGCAATTTTCCCCATTTTTGGATAAATGCCAGGGCTGTAGCTGTGTTGGAGACTGATGTCTCAAGCTGAAGGCACATGCCTAGCTCCTGAGTTTGTTCAGGGCTAAAATAGACAGATTTTTAAGGGAATCGAGGGTTATGGGGAAAAAGAAGAAAAGTGGAATTGAGGATTATCGGAATAGCTATGATATCATTGAATGACAATGGTTGGGACTGCTATGTCTTTCATTTTCATGGCTCTGTTGTGATTTGGTACAACTGGGAACTTACTAGATGATTTCAGAGGATAGTTAAGAGTCGAATGCATTGAGTCTGGAGTCAACTGCAGGCTCCACCAGTCCAGGCAGGCAGATTTCTCAAAGGACATTAGTGAGTCACAATCCAGTCATTTCATGGTCATTATTGCTTCTTAATTCCAGATTTTTGAAGTCATTGCAAATTCCCTCAGCTGCCATGGTCACATTTGAACTTATGCTCCAGGGTATTATCCTGAGCCTTTGGATAATCGAGAAAGATGACTATATTATCCATATCTCGGTGCCAGCCGAGGTGAATTTACTTGTGGAGAAACCATATCGCCATGACCACTTCTCCCTCTGATGCTGCAACACACAAAGGGAACAGTCTCCCAGTGATTGGGAGTGAATGATGTGCTGACAGTAGGAGCCAATATCTTCCCCCCAACACCCAGCACCACTCCCCGCAGTCTACCCATTTTCTGAATTCCATTAAACACTCAATCCCTCCACAAACCTGGAAGGAGGCAGTTGAAAGTAATTATTAACCCGCCTGCAAGTTGACTGATGCTCTTTATCACTGAAGTTTGGAACACAGGAACAGGAGTTGGCCACTCTGCCCATCTAGCTATCTATACATTTTAGGATAACCAAAGCTGATCAAGCACTTCAATGCCTTTTGCCCATATTAATGCCATAATCCTTTCCACCACTGGTAATCAGTCAATCTCTAAACGTACCCAATGACAGAGCTTCCTCTGCCCTCTGTGATCGAGAATTCCAAATTCATACGTGTGTGTGTGTGTGTGTCTGTGTATGTGTCTGTGTGTGTGTCTGTGTGTCTGTGTGTGTCTGTGTGTGTGTGTGTGTGTGTGTGTGTCTGTGTGTGTGTGTGTGTGTCTGTGTGTCTGTGTGCGCGTGCAGGCATGTATGTGTCTGTGTGTGTGTGTGTCTTTGTGTATGTGCACGTGTATGTATGTGCATGTATGTGTGTGCATGTTTTGTGCGTGCATCTTTGTGCACGTGTATGCGTGTGTATGCACATGTGCGTACGCATGTCTTTTTGTGCGTGCATCTGTTTGTACATGTGTGTATGCATGTGTGTGCACGTGTGCATGTTTTCTTGCACATGCATGTGCGTGTGCACATGTGTGAATGAGTGTGTGCGTGTGTGTGCGTGCATGGGAGTGTGTGTTTGCACGCGCGCGTGTGTGTGTGTGTGTGTGTATCTTCGGTTCATGAGGACAGTGTGGTTGAAAGTGACCATTCTTGAAGGTGGATGCTGACCAAGCTGACGAGCTGTTTACTCTGTGTTCTTCCACTGCACACAGGTAGCAGCTGAGCTACTGCTCTCTTCAAGATGACGTTTGGCACAGGCTGCACTGTAAATGTCGAGGGTGTAATTTCTTCAACAAAACAAGCATCCTTGGAGCTGTAACTAACAGCCTGGAGGAGGTGCATGCTGAAGCCCTGCAAATTTTTTTTTACAGAATCACAGAATTATTACGGTGCAAGAAGAGGCCTTTCAGCTCAGCATGTCTGCACTGGCCCTACTACTTAGTCTGGCTTAACTTTCTAGTGCCAATCTCCTGCCTTTTTCTGTATCCCTGAATAGCATTACTTTCCAAAGAAAGCCCATCAAGTGCCCTCTTGAATGCCTCCGTTGAAACTGTCTTCACCATATTTCTTACTCTCTTGTTGTCACGAGAGACTTATACATCAGCACTGCATGCCAGCTCAGCCAAAACTCTGCTCCTATGATGCTGCTTGGCCTGCTGTGTTCATCCAGCCCTGCACCTTGTTGTCTCGGATTCTCCAGCATCTGCAGTTCCTACTATCTCTGATTCCATTTTAACTCTCTCCTGCTGTCTAATATCCTCCCTTTATATTGATGCATATCCTCCTTTTCCCCACAGCCATCTATTTTCTTGCCCTTTTCAAGCGCATATCCAACTTCCTTTTTAAAATCATTACTGAATTTGCTTCCACTGACCTATCAGACATTGCATTCCAGACCATAACAACTCACTGCATAAAAAGATGTTTCCACATCCCCCTCTGGTACCTTCGTCAATAAATTTAAATCTGTTATATCCTCTTTTACTAAAGCTTCAGCCATCTCCTTTCTGAGCCAATTGATCTTTATGGAAATCCCTCTTCCAATCCATCACGATTATCTCTCTCGATTGCAGAGGTTTCAGTCACAGCTAAATTCCCCAAAGGACATATTTCCAGCATGTTATTTCTCACACTTTCTCTATTCTATATCTGTGTTATCATGGAATCCAGAGGCAGGCTATTCGGCCCATCGTGCTCCCAGTGCCACTCTCTTTGATCTTGGTTACAGAGATTTTGTTTTTGCTTTTCAAGCCGATCCCCTTCAGAAACTGGCATACCTGTGGCTCCAGACTCCCAGCAAAATGGTTGACTCTTGACTGCCCTCTGAAATGGCCAATCAGTTCAAGGGCAATTAGGAATGGGCTATAAATGCTGGCTTTGCCAGTGATGCCCATATCCTGAAAGAATAATGTTGAACTACACAACCCCACTACACATTCAGTCAGCAGATTATAACTCATCTCTCTATCAACAAAAAACATTTCCTCATCTCCCTCAAGTTTCCTGACCTGTCATCTAACCAGCTGCTCAGTAATTTCGGAGATAGTAGGAACTGCCGATGCTGGAGAATCTGAGATAACCAGGTATAGAGCTGGATGAACACAGCAGGCCAAGCAGCATCAGAGAAGCAGGAAAGCTGACGTTTCGGGTCTGGACCCTTCTTCAGAAAATCAGTAATTTGATGCTTTATCTTTATGTTTGATGTTCTCCTGAACTTCTTCAGTTACATATGAACGGTGGGACTGCCTCTTGGAAATTTTCTTTATTTTGGAATGTACTTATAGACAGCACAAAATGAGGACATTTGTACCATTGATTCCATGCTGGTCAATGAAGCTCTGACTTCACTAATTCCATTTTCCAATTTTTGGTCCATACTCCTGGGAGTTATGGCTTGGATCTTAACTACAAGACAGAATGCAGGAAGATACAGACAGCTTCGTGTAAAAACATTGTATAAAGACAACAATCTCCCCCTCAACGCCAGTGAAATGAAGCAGCTGGCCATCAACGCCCCTGTCTGCATCAATGGTGCTGAGGTGAAAGTGGTGGACAGCTTCAAGTTCCTTGGAATAAATATCACCGGCAATCTATCCTGGTCCATCCACGTTAATGCTACTGTTAAGAAAGTGCACCGATGCCTCTACTTCCTCAGAAGACGAAGGAAATTCAGCATTTCCACAATGGCTCTTATCAATTTTCATTGATGCACCGTAGAAAGCAGCCTATCCGGACGCACCACAGGACGCCATGGCAACAGCTCTGCACGAGACTGCAGGAAATTATCGAGAATTCTGAACACAGCCCAGTCCATCACGAGAATCAGCCTTCCATCCATTGACTCCTGTATTTCCCGCTGCCTAGGAAAAGCAGCCAACGTGATCAAAGACCCCTCCCACCCCGGTTATACTCTTTTTCACTCTCTTCCTTTAGGCAGAAGATACAAAAGTTTGAAAACATGTACCAACAGATTTAAGAGATAGTAGGAACTGCAGATGCTGGAGAATCTGAGATACCAAGGTGTAGAGCTGGATGAACACAGCAGGCCAAGCAGCATCAGAGGAGCAGGCCCGAAATGTCAGCCTTCTTGCTCCTCTGATGCTGCTTGGCCAACAGATTTAAGGACTGCTTCTTCCCTGCTGTTATTAGACTTATGAACAGATCTCTCATATATTAGCGTTGATCTTTCTCTGCACCTTCTCTGTAGCTGTAACAGTATATTTTGTATTCTGTTCTGTTACCCTGACATACTGATGTAAGGTATGATTTGCCTGGATAGCATTTCAAACAATATTTTTCACTGTATCTTGGTACATCTGCCAATAAATCAAATTGAATCGAATCAAATCAATGCTCATGTACAAACTGAAAAAAAGAGCCTTTTTGGCTCAGTACTCTATTGGCAACCAGAAGACCAAATGCAATAAGTTAGGCTTTATCCGCATTGAACGCTCCAAAAGTATAAAGATTTTTTTCAATCTCCATATGTACAAATGAAAAAGGTCATTTGTAGGGGATTTTATAGGATTATCCCACCTCTGGGCCTGAAGGTCTGGGTTCAAATCCCACCTCCCCAGTGTGTGTTGTGACAGGTTGATGAAAATAACTAAAAGACCACTCAATACTTTGAATCGGCTGTAGTCATTCAATACGATCATCGTTGATGTGATTTTAACCTCAACTCTACATTGCACCTGTTTTGCTCATCTCTGAACTCCTCAATTACAGGCCATCTCGAGCATACATACCACGTTCCGCTGATAGAGAACTTCCAGGATGTTGCTGAGCAACTCGACGCAAGCCTCTTCCTCTTCCCTTTTCTGAATCAGGTCCTTCAGTGTGGTGGTCATTATTGACAACAGGATAGCTCGACATTCTGTGAAAAGAAAGGTATGACAGCAAATAAGAATTTCTGTTCCTCTAATAACGAGTGTCATCAATCTCTAGGATCTTCAAGAGCTGTTGCAATGGCGCTATTCAATTCAAATCAATAGATGCAAAGCATTTACATTTCTCAAGTACCATCTATGGCATTCTACTTTCGTTATCATCAATGCTGTGACGTAGGTAATTTATCTAAAATACCCTGCTCTGAATGGCAATGTGATAATACTAGCTCTTCCGTATGTAAATGTTGATTGCGAAGTAAGTATTAAGGACAATACCCCTTTCCTAATGATCTAGCACAATGGGATTCACCTGACTGGGTAGATTATAGAATCACAGAATCCCTGCGGTGTGGAAACAGGCCATTCAGCCCATTGAGTCCACACCAACCCTCTGAACAGCATCCTACCAAGAGGTACCCCACTACCCTATCCCTGTCACCCTGCATTTCCCATGGCTAATCCACCCAGCCTGCACATTCCTGGACATTTTAGGCAATTTAGCACAGCCAATCACCTAGCATCTTTGGACGGTGGGAGGAAACCGGAACACACAGAGGAAACCCGGAATGCGGAGAAGGGGAAAATGTGCAAACTCCGCACAGACTGGAATCGAACCCGAGTTCCCGGCCCTCTGAGGCAACCAGATGGAAGGCCATGACTTAACATCTCATCCAACACCTCTGATAGTACAGTCCTTCTTCAAAATTGCACTGAGGCTGTTAGCCCAGGTTTAATGCAGAGGTGAAAAAGTGTTACCCAATAATATTGAACTTCAAAGGGACATTGGTGGAGTGAGCAGATAGGTGGGTAGTTGAAAATCAGTTCAGAGAAATGTGAGGTGATACATTTTGGGAGGTTAAAATAAAGTGCACAACTGTCAAAGAGAGTGAAGGATCACAGTGTATATGGGCATATTGGTGAAAAACTCATTAAAAGTGGACAGACAAGTTGAGACAGTGGTTAATAAAGCATATACCATCCTGGGCATTATTAATACGGCTATAGAGTACACCTCATAAAGAACTTGGGTAAGATGCTGGGGTATTGCATCCAGTTCTAGGTAACACACTTTAGAAAGGATGTGAAGGCACTGGAGAGAGTGAAGAAGACATTGATGAGAATGGTTACAGGGATGGAAAACATTTCCTTGGACAAAAGAATAGGCAGAGGAAATCCGACATATGCTTCTTAGAAAATGAGGCTAGGGAAATAATAATGGGAAACAAGGAAATGTGTAATTGAATTGAATAAATACTTTGCATCAGTCTTCACAGAAGACCAATTTAAGACTGAGATTAGGAAGAATTTCTTCTCACAGAGTCATAGAGCTGCAGAAACAGAAACAGACCCTTCAGTCCAACTTGCCCGAACTGACCAGATATCTAAAACTGATATAGTCCCTGAGGTTGTTGACTTGCTCGCCAAGCTAGATTGTTTTTGTTCAGATGTTTCATCACCATGCTAGGTGACATCATCAGTGGAGCGTCCGATGAAGCGATGTTATTCTACACCACTTGGAATTTATACTGTGCGGTCCGTTGTGGTGAGTACCGTCATTTCCGGTTTTGGTCTGTATGGGCTTGTATATGGGGTCCAATTCTATATGTTTGTTGATTGAAGTCTGGGTGGAGAGCCATGCCTCTAGGAATTCCCATGTGTGTCTATATTTGGCTTCGGCTACTATGGTTACCTTGTCCCAGTTAAACTGATGGCCTTCATTGTCTGAGTGTACAGGTATTAAGGAGAGTTCATCGTGCCATTTTGCTGCTACAAAAGTTTGAAAACATGTCCCAGCAGATTCAAGAACGGCTTCTTCCCTGCTGTTATCAAGCTTATGAATGGACCTCACGTATATTAGAGTTGATCTTTCGCTGCACTTTCTCTGTAGCTGTAACACTATATTCTGCATTCTGTTCCATTACCTTGATGTACTTATGTAGGGTATGATTTGTATGGGTAGCACACAATACAATATGTTTCGCTGTATCTCGTTACATGTGACAACAAAAAAAACAAATCAAAACAAAAACTAAACTGACCGTAAAGGAAAGAAAAGAGTGAGGGAGCACTGGCCAGGGTCCTGGGTAATATTATCCATCATTCAATGCTGTTAAAATAACATTATCTGTCAATGTCACATCAGCATTCATGAAATCTTGCTGTGCAGAAATTGCCTATTCTGCATTGAATTGGTGACTGCATAACAAAGGTATTGAATTGACCAGAAACCGCAAGTTAGAGTTATGAAGTCATAGAAGTCTACAGGTCAGAAAAAGGCTCTTCGGCCCATTGAGTCCATCCTGGTCAAAAATAATCACTTTATCCACCTGTCCCACTATCATAAGGGACCTTGGTGGACATATACACCAAGATCACTCTGATTATCAGTGCTTCCCAGGATCTCACCATCCATCCTGCATTCCCTTGCCTTGTTTGTCCTGCCCAAGTGTGTAACCTCACATTCAACCAGATTGAATTCCATTCATTCGTTCAACAAAGGAATGATACAAATTCTTTCTTTTATTCCTTTATGAAAATGCCAAGGATATTCCGCAAGCATCAATGTGATGTTAAAGATTTAAATTATCTCTTGAACCTTCACATAATCAGGAACGTTTTTCCTTATGCGAATACAGTCCATGTGACTGAGGTCTATGATCTTCGCATCATCTGCTGTATTCATTTTTAATGTTGACTATGTTAGCCCTTTGAAATCTCTTATTGTTAAAAAGGTGCAATTGCCACAAGATTATTATAGCTGAAAACTGCAAAGGAGCCAAAGCTACGAATCAGAGGCACTAGGATGTATTTTTCTAAATGATTTGAGCATTTAAAAAAAAATTTAAGTGTTTCACAGTGAGATTCCAGCAGGTGAATTCGGGCCAGCATGGATCTGGGACGAGATAGGAATGGAAACCTTCACAACAAAGCCAGCTAAATATAACAATACTGTGAGTTCCAGTGCTATTTCTTCTCAGCTTGCGCAGTGCTGTCAAGCACTGCAGGAATCTGGGTTCAGCTAAAAACCCATATCCTAATTTACACCACTTTCTGTTCAAACATCACAAACTACACGGCCACGCAGTTTACACACAGTGAGTCCCGGGAGCTTCCTGTTCCTTTTGCTTGCTTATTTGTGCATCAGAAATATTTAAAATAATGGTTTACCACAAAGGTGGGGACCCCTCAGAGTGTGGTTCCCCACTTGAATGAAGCAGGGCTTCCTATTTTTAACTGATCTCCGTGAGATCCATCGCTATTTAGAGTTAGCAGAGGGTATCCTAAAGATGGTTATGCTGTCACAGATGCTGCTGTCTAAAAACACCTCTGTCTCAATAAAGGTGTCCCGCAAGTGTTTCCACAGATTGTAACAGACATATAAACAACAGAGGTTTAAGGTGGGAGTGGAAAGATTTAAAAGGGACGTGAGGGGCAACTTTTTCACACAGAGGGTGGTGCACGGTATGGAATGAGCCACCAGAGGAAGTGGTAGAAGTGAATACAGTTACAACATTTAAAAGACATTTGGACAGGTCCATGGATAAGAAAGGTTTAGAGGGATATGGGTCAAACACAGGCAAATGAGCCTAGTTCAGTTTAAGAAACCTGGTCGGCATGGGTGAGTTGGGCCGAAGGGTCTGTTTCCATGTTGTTTTCCTCTATGACTCTAAGGCCAAGAAGGAATGACAAGTGAGGATATGGAGGTATGGAGGCCTTCTTTATCTCTGGCATTCATGTGTTCCAAGAGCCTGGCCTGGCTGTTGCGGAGACAACTGAGAAGATAGGAACAGTGGCATTCCTTTTAGCCTTGAGCCTATTCCATTCATTTACTGAAATAATGGCTGATCTGTAAACATTTCTCCATTGCCCTGAATCCTTTAATCCCTTCGCCAAGCTTCAGGATATTCCGTCGTTCCTAAATTGGCTTTCCCAGAGCCCAGGAGCCGCTAACTGTAATGAACTTTGTCTTAATTTGTTTTGTCATTCTGTATGACTTATGTCATTGATGTAGGTGCCATGATGGGGCAACTTATAAAACTTTTCACTATATTTTCCCTGTACAAGTACAGGTGGCAATAAATTTCTATTCTATTCTATTCCTTACTGCTGCTGACTCCGCTGGACTCCTACAAACTCTTTTCTTTTCATGACTGTACACAGCCCCATTCTCCGTGAGTATCTCTCTCACTCTTCCATCCTTTATTCACAGTCTCTTGCACATGACTGCCAATGTCACTGTCAACATCTCTTTATCATCTCCATCCTCGTTATTCTACAGTAAATGCGGTAACAAAACTGTACACTGCGCAGTCCCAGAAACTGATGCTGGAACAATTGTCAATTGTTGACTTTAGTTCTGAGATAGACTTTTGCTCAGCAAAGGGATTAAAGGATTCAGGGCAATGGAGAAATGTTTACAGATCAGCCATTATTTCAGTCAATGAATGGAATAGGCTTAAGGCTAAAAAGAATGCCACTGTTCCTATCTTCTCAGTTGTCTCCGCAAGCAAACCAACTCTTGACTCAGACTCTGGTGATAAAATCTCTTCCCTATTGTTTGCTGATATTCACCGTGTAAGGTCATGCATACAGAAGCAGGGAACTGCTGAGAGGTTGATACCTTTGGAACTATAACACAGTATGAACTAGGGGGAAGAGATACAATGGGTAACATGAAGGAAGGTATTTTTAATACAGCTAAGAGTACACAGTGAGAGAAAACTTCTCTTATCAACAAAAAGCCATCTTATCTCACACACTTTGCAGAGTTTCCATTACCGACTCCAGCCTCTGCAAGTGCATCTGGCACTGAAAAAATCAACAAAACCTTGACTCAGTGAGATTGCTGTTTATCTCCAAGGATTTCCTCTCATGGTTGAAAGCCTGTCAGCCATCTGCTGTAGTATTTCTCTCCCGTATTGAGGATTTACCTTGACCGGGCCAGTTTAATGCTGCTAATTTCCTTTTACAAAATTGTACTAGATGTTTACTTCCTCAGATAAAGTAAGCATTTTAACTCATTTAATGATTCACTTCCTTCGCCAACAGCATATCATGGCTGCAGTGCGTACTATCGATAAGATGCATTGCAGAAATCACAGAGGCTTCTAAATGCGATCTGTGCCATTCAGAACGCTAAGGATACCAACGAGGGATGGACATTAGAGCCAGTGACACCCACATCCCATGAGTGAATAAAAATACACGAATGAGTAAATGTCAGCCAATCTACTGAAAGTAATCTAGAAGTTCATAAAATCTCTAAAGTGTGGAAGCAAACCATTTGGCCCATCAAGTCCACACATAACCTCTGAAGAACATGCCACCCAAACCCACCCTATCCCTGCATTTCCCATGGCCAATCCACCGAGCCAGCACATGGACACTATGGAAAATTTAGCATGGCCAATCCACCTAAGCTGTAAATCTTCAGACTGTTGGGAGGAAACCAGAGTGCCTGGAGACACAAGGAGAATGGGCAAACTCCACACAGGCACAAGGTGCAGAGAAAAATCAACTTTGATATACAACACCATCTGCAAACCTCCCAATGGAAAGACAGCTGGAAAAGGTGCTTCAAAAGTAAGCTTTATACTGGGAGGGGAACCACACGTATCATAATCACCATCTTTGTGACAATCTTTACATTCTGGAACCCTCACGGATCATCCAGAAAGGGGAACCTGCTGTGGTTTCCAGTGAGTTAGCGAGACTCCAAATTAACCATTGTAACTTTCAGTGAGATCTGCTGGGCACCGCTCCCCCCCACCCCCCGCCCCCCTCAACTTCAGGAATAACTGATGGGACATGAGGGAGTGATAGCACCCACATCACTGAGTCAGAGCACTCTCGTCGACAGAGTGAATGCAACAAAATGCTGAAAAATGTGATCTCCTAGGCAAAACACGAGCAGTCTCCATTAACTGGCACAACAGCCCAAAGCTGCAATTTTTTGTTAATTCATTCACAGAATTGAGTATCGCTGACTGGGGCAGCATTTATGGCCTGTCCCTAGTTGCCCTTCAGAAAGTGGTGGTGAGCTGCATTCTTGAACCGCTGCAGTCCATCAGCTATAGGATGACCCACAATGCTATTAGGGAGGGAACTCCAGGATTTTGACCCAGCGACAGTAAAGGAACGGCGATATATTTCCAAGTCAGGATGGTGAGTGACTTGGAGGGGAACTTGGAGGTGGTGGTGTTCCCATATATCTGATGCCCTTGTCCTTCCAGATGGAAGTGGTCCTCGGTTTAGAAGGTGCTGTCTGAGGATCTTTGGTGAATTTCTGCAGTGCACCTTGTAGATAGTACAACCTGCTGCTACTGAGTGGTGGAGGGAGTGGATGCTTGTAGATGTGGTGCCAATGAAGCGGGCTGCTTTGTCCTGGATGGTGTCAAGCTTCTTGAGTGTTGTTGGGCTGCACTCATCCAGGGAAGTGGGGAATATTCCATCACACTCCTGACTTGTGCCTTGTAGATGGTGGACAGGCTTTGAGGAGTCAGGAGGTGAGTTACTTGCTGCGGTATTCCTAGCTTCTGGCCTGTTCTAGCCACTGTGTTTATGTGGTGAGTCCAGTTGAATTTCTGGTCAATGGTAACCCCCAGGATGTTGATAGTGGGGATTCAGTGATGGTAACACCGTCGAATGTCAAGGTGGTTAGATTGTTTCTTTTTGGTGATAGTCATAACCTGGCATTTGTGTGGTGCAAATGTCACTTGTCACTTGTCAGCCCAAGCCTGGATATTGTCCAGATCTTGTTGCATTTGAGCATGGACTGATTCAGTATCTGAGGAGTCACAAATGGTGCTGAATATTGTGCAATCATCGGCGAACATCCCCATTTCTGATCTTATGATGGAGGGAAGGAGATTAATGAAGCAGCTGAAGATGGTTGGGCCTAGGACACGACCCTGAGGAACTTCTGCAGGGATGTCCTCGTGCTGAGATGATTGACCTCCAACAACCATGACCATCTTCCTATGTGTCAGGTATGACTCCAACCACTGGAGTGTTTGTCCCCTGGTACCCATTGATTCCAGTTTTGCCAGGGCTCCTTGCTGCCCCACTCGGTCGAGTGCAGCCTTGATATCAAGTGCTGTTACTCTCACCTCACCTCTGGAATTTGGCTCTTTTGTCCATGTTTGAACCAAGGCTGTAATGAGATCAAACTGGGCGTCACTGAGCAGGTTATTGCCGAGCAGGTGCTGCTTGATAGCACTGTTAGTGACACCTTCCATCACTTTACTGATGATTGAGAGGAGACTGATGGGGCGGTAATTGGCCGGGTTGGATTTGTCCTGCTTTTTATGTACAGGACATACTTGGGCAATTTTCGACATTGCTGGGTAGATACCAGTGTTGTAGACTATGTTTTAAATGGTAAAAATTGCAGCATGCTGCTGTACAGAGGGACTTGGGTGTCCTTGTGCATGATTCGCTAAAAGTAGGATTGCAGGTGCAGCAGGTAATTAAAAAGGTAAATGGAATTTTGTCTGCCATTGCTAGAGGGATGGAGTTTAAAAACAGGGAGGCTATGCTGCAGCTGTATAGGGTCCTGGTGAGGCCACACCTGGAGTACTGTGTGCAGTTTTGGTCTCCTTACTTGAGAAGAGATATACTAGCACTGGAGGGGGTGCAGATGAGATTCACTCGGTTGATTCCCGAGTTGAGAGGGTTGGATTATGAGGAGAGACTGAGTAGGCTGGGATTATACTCATTGGAATTCAGAAGAATGAGGGGAGATCTTAAAGAAACATATAAGATTATGAAGGGAATAGATAAGGTGGAGGCAGGGAGGTTGTTTCCGCTAGCAGGTGAAACTAGGACTGGAGGGCATCGCCTCAAAATAAAGGGAAGCAGATGTAGGACTGAGGTCAGGAGGAACTTCTTCACCCAAAGGATTGTGAATCTGTGGAATTCCCTGCCCAGTGAAGCGGTTGAAGCTACCTCGCTGAATGTTTTTAAGGCAAGGCTAGATAAATTTTTGAACAGTAAAGGAATTAAGGGTTATGGTGTGCGGGCGGGTAAGTGGAACTGAGTCTCAAAAAGATCAGCTACGATCTTATTAAATGGCGGGTCAGGCTCGAGGGGCCAGATGGCCTACTCCTGCTCCTAGTTCTTGTGTTCTTATGTTCTTATGCAACTGTACTGGAATAGCTTGGCTAGGGGAGCAGCAAGTTCTGGGGCACAAGTCTTCAGTACTATTGCTGGAATGTTGTCAGGGCCCATAGCCTTTGCAGTATCCAGTGTCTCCAACCGTTTCTTAATATCACGTGAAGTGAATTGAATTGGCTGAAGACTGGTATCTGTAATGCTGGGGACCACTGGAGGAGGCTGAGATGGATCGTCCTCTCGGCAATTCTGGCCGAAGTTTGCTGTAAATGCTTCAGCCTTATCTTTTGCACTGATGTGCTGGGCTCTTCCATCATTGAGGATGAGGATATTTGTGGAACCTCCTCCTCCAGTGAGTTGTTTAATTGTCCACCACCATTCACAACTGGATGTGGCAGGACTGCAGAGCTTAGATCTGATCTGTTGGCTGTGGGATCGCTTAGCTCTGTCTATCACTTGCTGCTTTCGCTGTTTGGCGTGCAAGTAGCCCTGTTTGGTGGCTTCACCAGGTTGATACCTCATCTTCAGGTATGCCTGGTGCTGCTCCTGGCCTGTCCTCCTGCACTCTCCATTGAACCAGGGTTGATCCCCTGGCTTGATGGTAACGGTTGAGTGGAGGATATGCCGGGCCATGAGGTTACAGATTGTGCTGGAGTACAATTCTGCTGCTGTTGATGGCCCACAGTGCCTCATGGATGCCCAGTGTTGATTTGCTAGAACTGTACGAAGTCTGTCCCATTTAGCACGGTGATAGTGTCACACAACACGATGGAAGTTATTCTCAATGTGAAGGCGGGACTTCGTCTCCACAAGGACTATGCGATGGTCACCCTTACCAATTCTGTCATGGATAGATACAACTGCAGCTGGCAGATTGGTAAGAATTAGATCAAGTATGTTTTTCCCTCTTGTTGGTTCCCTCACCACCAGCCACAGACCCAGTCTAGTAGCTATGTCCTTTAGGACCCGACCAGCTCAATCAGTAGTACTGCTGCCGAGCCACTCTTGGTGGTGGACATTGAAATCCCCCACCCACAGTACATTTTGTGCCTTTGCCATCCTCATTGCCTCCTCCAAGTGTCGCTTAACATTGAGGAGCACCAATTCATCAGCTGAGGGACAACGGTATGTGGTAATCAGCAGGAGGTTTCTTTGCCCATGTTTAACCTGAAGCCATGAGACCAACACCCTCCCGACTGTATACCACAGTGCCGCCCCCTCTGCTGGGTCTGTCCTGACGGGGGGACAGGACATATCCACTGATGGTGATGGTGGTGTCTGGGACATTGTCTGTAAGGTATGATTCTATCAGTATGACTATGTCAGGCTATTGCTTAACTAGTCTGTGAGACATCTCTCCCAAATTTCGCACTAGCCCCCAGATGTTTGTAGGCATGTGTTTGGAAGGTGCTGTCTGAGGATCTTTGGTGAATATCTGCTGTGCACCATGTGGATAGTTCACACTGTTGCTACTGAGCATCAGTGGTGGAGGAAGTGCTTGTTTGTGGATGTAGTGCCAATCAAGCGGGATACTTTGTCCTGGATAGTGTCAAACCTCTTGAGTATTGTTGGAGCTACATTCATCCAGGCAAGTAGGGAGTATTCCGTCACACTCTTGATTTATGCCTTGTAGATGCTGACCAGGCTGTGGGGGTGAGTTACTCCCTGAAGGATTCCTAGCCTCTGACCTGTTCTTGGAGCCACTGTATTTATGCAGCTAGTCCAGTTCAGTTTCTGGTCAATGTAAACCCTCAGGACGTTGATAGTGGGGTATTCAATGATGCTCAAGAAGACAGAGGGTAGAAGTCAAAAAGGCAGCAGTCTGACTGGCCAAGGCTGAGGCCCAAAGACAACGCTATAGAGCCAAATGACATGGTGGGGGAGAAAAGCCTGAAACATCCAACACAATGGAGAGGTGATGGCCTAGTGGTAATATAGTTGGATTGTTAAATTGAAGACCCAGGGGATGTGGGTTCAAATCCCACTTTGGGAAATAGTAGAATTTGAATTCTATTTTTAAAAAAAGGTTCTGGAATTAAGAGTCTGATGGTGACCATGAAACCATTGTCAGGAAAACCCATCCGGTTCACTGAGGTCAATTAGGGAAGGAAACTGCAGTTCTTTTCCAGTTTTGACTTACATGAGACTACAGAACCGTTGCAATATGGTTGACTCTTAACTGCCCGCTGGGCAACTAGGGGTGGGCAATAAATGCTGCCTAGCCAGGGACGCCCACATACCATGAATGAATTAAAAAAATGATGACCATCATGATGCTTAAAGTTCTTTTTGAAGCCAAGAGGTCAAAGATCAAATGGACAAAATCTCCTTTTGATTTTAGGACAATGTGCATCTTCTTAAGGGTGTCAAGGTCATCCATCAATGGTGGAAAGAATACTTTCAACAACTCCGAATTGTGAATCCATAACTCCAGCTGATAAGTCCCAGGATATCCTCCAGTAACAAATTCCATGAGTGAGCCACCATTGATGGCAGAGCTGCGACAAGCCCCTTGACTATTACAATCCATCTGACAGTGATTATTCATCTCATCAAAGATCAACTTGCCCCTGGTGTCAGTATTAATTACTGCCTGCGTGGAAAAATCTTCAACCGTTGTAACCTTCATGCCAGAACTCAACTGATTACTAAAGACATAAATGATCTCCAGTTTGCCCATGATTACATAGGACGTAGAACACAGAACAGTAAACAGCACAGTACAGGCCCTTCAGCCCACGATATTGTGCCGAACTATTATTCAACCAAAATCAAACTACTCTGCACACCCAACATTATACTATCCTCCATGTGCCTACCAAGAGTTACTTAAAAGTCTCTAAAGTATCTGACTCCACTACCACTGCTGGCAGTGTCTTCCACATGCCCACCACTCTCTGTGTGAAGAATTTCAGTGCCCACTCTGCAACAGGTTTATAAGCCATTCTTGATCTTTTCAACTCTGCAAACAAGAAACTTGGTCTGTCTTTAAAGTTGCCAAACCAAAACTCATTTATCAACCCATATCTGGTCATCCAAAACTACGACATTCCATAGATGTTGATGGAGAGATCCTGGAATATACTGAGCACTTCGACAGCCACCTCTCTCAAAAGGCCACCATTGAGGAGGAGATCCAAAACCAGACCAGCTCATTAGCCTAGCCTCCTAAAATCTACAGCACAGAGTGTTTCATAACAAAGACCTTCACATGTCAATAAACGTCCGAATGTAATGGGCACTTATCATTGCCCCATTTCTGCGCTACAGTGAAACTTGGACTGTGTACAAACACTAGTGACTTTCTTGAAGCCACTGCCTTGTGCATTCAGACAAAACTCTGACAAGACCACTTACAGACTGGGTACTGTGTCTGGAAGGCCAAATAGTGTCTCCCTGGCCAAATGACATCTTCTCAACTCTCAAATAGTTTGAGGACAAAGAAAATGCTTCAAAGACACTCTGAATCTCTCTTTGAAATGTGGCATCGTTGGCATTAATGACAGGTTGGAGCTGGCTACCAATCATTTAGATTGGTGACAACCTATCCATAAAGCTCCATCATGTTTTGAGGCACAACAACTTAACGATGAGGCAGAGTAGAGGCAGAGAAGGAGAAAAGAGGAAGGAAATCCAGATCCCATTAGCTCATGGAATATTCTGCCCTGCACACTCATAGATCTATGGGGCAAGAGTCAGAGTTCAGTCACACAATGATCCATGGCAGGGATCTGTGTAAGAACCTCACTATTCACATTATTTATTAATGACTTGGGTAGTAGCATAGAAAGTCCTATGTCCAACTTTGCAGTAAAGCTGGGCAGCATTGTGTACAGTGTAAATGGCAGCATTAAATTCAAAAGGAATACTGATACGCAAAGTAAATGGGCAAAATTATGACAGATGGAGTTCAATGTAAACAAGTGTGAGGATCCATTTCAAACTGAGGAAGGACAAATCAGGGTATTTTCTAGATGGTATGAAGTTAAATACAGTGGCTGTCCAAAGACAATTGGGGGTCCAGGTGGATAGATCTTTAAAATACCACAGACAGGTGCAGAAAATAATCAAGGAAGCTAATGGAATGCTGGCCTTTATAGCAAGAGGACTGCAGTACAAGGATGTAGAAGTTATGTTACAATTATACAAGACCCTGGTTAGACCCCACATGTTTATCATAATGTGTTATGATAATGGATCGCTTGAAAGATGAAAGCGCAATCCCTGACAACTTCAAAAAGAGACTTGTACATATGTTTGAAAAGAGAAAAATTGCAGGACAATGAGGATAGGGTTGCTGAGTGGAACTAATTGGACAGCTTCCTCATAGACCCAGCACAGTGGAAGAGATGAATGATCCCTGATGTCTATGCAACAAAATTCTATCAAGGAAAATCAACATTAATTCTTTTGATCTACTCCAAATCCCATCTCTCTGCATGTGTAAGGAGCTCCAAGGGTTTACCTTCTCTTTGAAAGAGTTCAGTGTTGACAATAGCAGTCATTGACTGTAGTTTCTGCTTCACCAGCCGATCTGGAAGAAGGTTCATGATGAAACTATGTAACAGGCGGCTAAAAGCAAACAAAGAAACAAAAACAAAATCATGTTAGCAGAGAAGGAACAGATTATTCATGAGGTGCTTCAGCAGAATCCGAGCAAACATCAGGGATCCATCAGCATATTCTGAGAGCAATAAATGTTAATGAGCTCAGCATAATCTGACAGCACATTGAATGTTAATTAGATGCATTCAAAAGGTCTGGCCATGAAAGAAAACAGGATCCAGATTACAAAAACACGTTTGGAATTTTTAAAATTCTAATTGCAGGCCGGTTCCACGCTAATCGTGCAGCAAGTTTTTAATACCGCACAAAATCTGAAATGCTTGGTGTGATTCTTCGGGCTTTCTTTGTTTAGAACAGTCTGCGTGGAGTTTGCACATTCTCCCTGTGTCTGCGTGGGTCTCCTCCAAGTGCTCCGGTTTCCTTCCACTGTCCAATGATGTGCAGCTTAGGTGGATTGGCCATGCTAAATTGTTTGTAGTGTGCAGGAATGTGTGGGATAGGTGGATTAGCCATGGGAAATCCAGGGTTACAGGGATAGGGTAAGTGTGTGCATCTGGATGGGCTGCTCTTCAGAGGATCAGTGTGGACTCGATGGGCTGAAATGGCCTGCTTCCACATTGAAGGGATTCTATGATTCTATGATGATGATAGATATGCGGTGGATGGGAAAATCTTAAACTAGAGGTCATTATTAAAACTCTAAAATTAAAGGAGGGAATCATCTATCTCTGTTGGCTAAATAGCAGGTTTGGAATATAGAGTGATACCAGCAGTTTCGGCTCTATTCCCACACTGGCTGAGGTTACCATGAAGGACCCTCCTTCTCAACCTAGCTTGAGGTGTAGTGACCCTCAGGTTGAACCAGCACCTCCAATCATCCCCCGCTAATGAGTTAACAAGGGCTGCAGATGCTGGAGTCGGAGTCAATACAGTGTGGAGCTGGAGAAACACAGCAGGCCAGGCAGCAGGAAAGTCGACATTTCCGGTTTACGCCTTTCATCAGGACTGGGGAGGGGGAAGGGAGCTCAGAAATAAATAAATGGGGGGGTGGAGCTGGGTGTAGGTAGGTGGGATGGTGATAGGTAGGGGTAGTGGAGATTGGTCAGTGGGAAGGGTGGGGCAGATAGGTGGGAAAAGAGATGAACAGGTTGTGTCAGGTCAAGGAGGCGGGGATGAGGGGGGAGGGTTGGACATGGGATAAGGCCGAGGGTACAGAGATTCTGAAACTGGTGAATTCTATGTTGAGGCTGTTGGGCTGTAAGTTCCCAAGGCGCAATATGAGATGTTGTTCCTCCAGTTTGCATGTGGCATCATTGTGACACTGAAGGAGGCCCAGAATGGACGTGTCAACCAGGGAGTGGGAGGGTGAGTTAAAATTGTTGGCGACTGGAAGGTGTAGTTGATTAAAGCGTACAGAGCATAGTTGCTCCGCGAATGTATCACTGAATCTACGCTTGGTCTCACGGATATGAAGGAGACCACATCCGGAGCAACGGATACAGAAGACCAGGTTGGAGGATGTACAGGTGAACCCCTGTCTCATTGGAAAGATTGGCTAGGGCCTTGAATGGAGGTGAGGGGGCAGGTGCAGGGGCGGTTGCAGGGAAAGGTGCCAGGGGTGGTGAGGTTAGCAACCATTTTAACTCCCCCTCCCACTCCCTGGGTGACATGTCCGTCCTGGGCCTCCTCCAGTGCCACAATGATACCAAACACAAACTGGCAGAACATCACCTCATATTCCACCTCAGGAGCTTACAGTCTGATGGCCTAAACATGGAATTCACCAATTTTAAAACCTCCCCACCCCCGGTCTCATCCCATGTCCAACCCTCCCTCTCATTCCTGCTTCCTTGACCTGACACAACCTGTCCATCTTCTCTCCTACCTATCCACCCCACCCATCCCACTGACCAATCTCCACTGCCCCCTACCTGCATCCACCCATCACCATCTCACTTACCTACCCCGTACCACCCTCCCTCCCTCCGTCTACTTATTTCCAAGCTCCCTTCCCCCTTCCCCAGTCCTGATGAAGGGTGTAAACCCGAAACGTCGACTTTCCTGCTCCTCTGATCCTGCCTGACCTGCTGTGCTCCTCCAGCTCCACACTGTATTGGCTCTCTCTAATGAGTGCTTGGACTATGGCAACTTTACTTTAAAGAACAGAGCTCGCCCATTTAAAACAGGAGATGACGTGTAATTGTTTCTCATAGGGGATTGTAGATCTTTGAAACTCTTTCTTGAAAATCAGTGGAAGCAGAACGCTTGAATATTTTTGAGGTAGAGGTGGAAAAATTTGTACCATAGGGTTATCAGGAGTAGGTGGAAATGTGGATTTGAGGTTACAATCAGATCGACCATGATCTTATTTAATGATGCAGGAGTTTCGAGGGGCCGAATGGTCTATTTCGCCCTGTTTATATATTTGCATATTTCATGACCTCCGAATTTTCCCAAAGTGCTTTACACGATGATTAACGTTTGAAATGTAGTCATCATTGCTATAAACTCAATAAGAGGCTGCCAATTTAAGCACAGCAAAGTCCTACAAATATCAATGTGTTAATGACCAGAGAAAATCTATTTTGCTGCTTTATTGATGTTTGGCAGGTAAATATTGATAAGATCACTGGAGAAACATGTCCTCGTCTCCTTCAAAATAGGGCCAGAGGATTTGCTACATCTGCAAGACCATTAGACTATAAGAAACAGGGACAGCAGTTCCATAACCTGCCACACCCGTCAACAGGATCATGGCTGATCCAACATTCCTCACATCGACTTTCCAACTCTTTCCCCATGACCTTTGATTCCCCGACAGATCAAGAATCTACCTCAGCCTTAAATATACACAAGGACTCTGCCCCCACTGCTCTCTACGGCAAGGAGTTCCAAAGACTCATAACCCTTTGAGGTAAGAAATTCACCCTCATCTCAGTCTTAAATTGGTGCCCCTTCATTCTGAGACTATGCCCTTTGATCCCAGACTCGACCATGAGGGGAAACATCCTCTCAGCGTTTACCATTAAGAATCCTATATGTTTCAATGTGATCAACTCTCAGAGGACAGTCGAGACTTCACTTTAACAGTTCCTCAGAAAGACAGCACCAGTGACAATGCAGCACTCCGTGAGCTGGAGTATCAGCCTCTTTTGCCATTGGGCACCATCAGTGAGCCATGGCTAATGGTGCTTTTAAGGAACATATTTCTAACTTTGTGCAACTCACATAGCTCTGAGCTCAGCTGCAAAATGCAGGTTCAAAGCAGCATGAAGGGTTCTCTCTGCAAACAGAAACAGCTGGGTTAATTTTCAATTTCAGAAAAGCTCTCCCTTTAGCACTTTGCTTGTTATATATTCATTTGGGGCAGGTCTAGAAGATAACTTGCTCTGAAACAAATCAAGCAAGATTGATACTCCTCAGCCAGAAGGACCGAAAGCACCATGGTCATATTACTGGATCAGCAATCCACTCGAATGTGCCAGAGATGTGAGTTCACATCCTGCCCCAGAAACATGTGCAATTTAAAATTAACTAGTTAAAGAGTCAGAAATAAAGAGCTAGTCCCAGTAATAACGACCGAACACCCCATCCCTTTTCATTATTCTAATCTATGGATGTAATCCTCTATTCCCTCTGATAATTTTAACCAACCTGTTCAGAGGAGTTATGACACAACTCTGAAGCACATAAGGGTTAAACCAGGGCCTTCTAGCCCCAAGCCTGGGACACTGCCACTACATGACAAGATCCTTCCCTACTCCCTCATATATTTATCCATATTTCCCTTAAATGAATCAACACCATTCACTTTAGTTCCTCATTGTCACCACACTTTGGGTAATGATCTTCTGAACACCTTGTTGGATTTCTTGGTGACTATTTTGTGTTGATGTCCTTTTGCATATAAGTTGGTTTCTGTTAGAACCACCTGGATGTCTTGTGTAGATTCATCACTGCCATATTGTCTGACTGGCCTTCACCTCATCTAGTGATACCACAGAATCAGAGAATTGTTATGGTACAGAAGGTGGCCTTTTAGCCCATGGTGTCTGCTCCAAACCTCTGAGCATTTCAACTTATTCCCAATCTCATTTCTTTATCCCACTGCCCTGAAATTTGTTGCTGTTTCAATAATCACCCAATGCCCTTTTCAATGGCTCATTCGAATCTGCCTCCACCACATTTCTAGACTGTGCATTCCAGACCCTAACTACTCGCTGTTTGAAAAAGTTTTTTTTCTCACCTCTCATTTGCTTTTTTCAAAAAACGCTTTAAATCTGCGCTCCCAGTTCTCAATCTGTTATGATTTGAAAATCCCTACCAAATCTCCTTCTCTGCAAGAAGACCCACCTTCTTCAACCATTTCTCATTACCAACATTTCACATTCCTCAAACTATTCTTGTACACCTCTCTGAATGGGCAATGGATTTTGTATGTTTTATCAACATCTCTCTCTAACCGTACGGTGACCTTAAAAGACTTATGTACATGCAGGCCAAGTTTGTCAGCTCCAGCATTCACTTTACAGCAGTGCCCTGTATTTTATTCTGTACCTTTATGTTCTTTTGTGCCAAAGTGCATTAGCACTCTCTTTTAAAGCCTGCAATGACATGCTGTCCATCACAACTAATTGAATGCATTGAAATTTATCAGACGCCTATCCACCCACTCTTTTATGTCAATGTCCTTTGATGTTCCACACTGAGCTCCTCATAGTTTACATTCTTGCACATTGTCTGTCATCCACAGATTTTAAAAGTGTTCCCTGTACATTGAAATCGATACGATTAATATATATCAGGAAAAGGAAGGCTCGCAATACCAACTCATGGGGAGCTCCATGGCAAGCCTTCTTCCAGCTGGAAAATACCTATTAACCATAACTCTCTGTTTCCTATCACTCAACCAATTTTACATTCACATTGCTACAGTCCTTTTAATTCTGCGACCTATGACATTTCTCAATCGTCTGTTGCATAGCACTGTATCAAACATAGACAAAAATAGAAATTGCTGGAAAAGCCCAGCGGGTCTGGAGAGAAATTAAGAGTTAACGTTTGGGTCAAGTTCTGAGGAAAGGTCACTCAAGCTGAAACGTTAATTCTGATTTCTCTCCACAGATGCTGCCAGACCTGCTGAGCTTTCCCAGCAATTTCTATTTTTGTCTCTGATTTACAGCATCCTCAGTCCCTTTGTTTTTTACTGGATCAAACATCTTCCCTGAGTCCACTCTACAGTCAAGGCGCTTGATAACATCCAGGACAAAGCATCCTGCATAATTGACAGCCTGCCTACCACCTACAACATTCACTCCGACCACCACTGACAGTAATGTGTACCATCTTCAAAATGCATCACACACCCTATTAAGGTACCTTCAACAGCATCTTCCAAACTAACACTCTCTACTGTCTAAAAAGACAAGGTCAGCAGATCATAGAATCCCTACAGTGTGGAAACAGGCCCTTCAGCCCAACAAGTCCACACCGAACCTCAGTGCATCCCACGCAGACCCATCCCCCTATAAACCACCTAAGCTACACATCCCTGAACACTATGGGCAATTTAGCATGGCCACTCCACCTAACCTGCACATCTTTGGACTGTGGGAAGAAACCGGAGCACCCGGAGGAAACCCACGCAGACACAGAGAGAATGTGCAAACTCCACACAGACAGACACCCGAGGCTGGAATCAAACCTGGGAACATCACCACCTACAAGATCCACTCCAAGCCACTCATCATCCTGACTTGGAAATAAATTACTGTACCTTCACTGTCAGTGGGCCATTGCAGGGGAGGCAATGGTGTAGTGCTATATTTGCTGGACTATTAAACTAGAGACTCGCATAATGTTCTGGGGGCCTGGGTTTGAATCCTGCCATGGCAGATGGTGGAATTTGAATTCAATAAAAAAAATCTGGAATTAAGAATCTAATGATGACCATGAATCCATTATTGGGAAAAAAAACCCATCTCGTTCACTAATATCCTTTTAGGGAAGGAAACTGCCTGGTCTGGCCTACATGTGACTCCAGACCCATAGTAATGTGTTTGACTTGTAACTGCCCTCTGGGCAATTAGGGATGGGCAATAAATGCTACCTAGCCAGCGATGCCCTCATCCCGTGAATGAATAAAGGAATATCCTGGAATTTCCTCTCAAGGTGCATTGTGAATCTACCTACAGCGTATGGACTGCATCAGTTTGAGGAGGCAGCTCACCACCACTTCTGAAGGGCAACTAGGGACAGGCACTAAAATGCCAGTGATGCCCACGGCCCGTGGACTAATGAAATAAAAGCATCTTTAAATTTTCCTGAAAAAGAGATAAGATCGCCATAGTCCTACAAGACCATGGGGCTACTCTCCCATTAGAGAGAGACAACTGGTGGTGGTTTA
This sequence comes from Rhincodon typus, assembly GCF_021869965.1. Classification (NCBI taxonomy): domain Eukaryota; kingdom Metazoa; phylum Chordata; class Chondrichthyes; order Orectolobiformes; family Rhincodontidae; genus Rhincodon; species Rhincodon typus. Next base: position 10,467,341 of record NC_063332.1, read on the forward strand.
ACCTGAGGCTCACCACACCTCAGATCAGGGAAAAGGTTGAGAAAAAGAATCTTTCATGGTAACTTCAGCCAATGCAGGAATTGAACCCATGCTGGTTGGCATCACTCAGCATCAGAAACCAGCCATCCAGCCAACTGACTTTGTGGGCCGTGCAGTAGCCCAGCGATCAGCACTGCTGTTTCACAGACCCAAGGACCTGGGTTCAATTCCACCCTCAGGTGACCGTCTGTGTGGAATTTGCATGTTCTCCCCATATCTGCGTAGATTTCCTCTGGTTTTCTTCCACAGTCCAAAGATGCGCAAGTTAGATGGATTGGCCATGCTGAATTGCTCGTAGTGTGCAGGCTGGATTAGCCATGGGAAGTGCAGAATTACTGGGAGGGTGGTGGGTCTGGATGAGATGTTCTTCAGATGGTTGGTGTCGATTCAATGGGCCAAATGGCCTGCTTCCATTGTAGAGATTCAATGACTCCAGTGGGCATTGCGAGAAATAATAAGATTAAGGATCTCATCTTTTTCTTTTTCTCTTGCTCTGCTTATAGGGTATCAAGTGAAATGAATCTAGATGGTCTCAAGCTATTTCTTCATGCACCCAAGTCCATAGAAAATAATAATTTCCAACTTAGCTCTGATTGCTTATCTTAGCCAGAGGAAGATTGGGAATGGGCAGTGCACAAATATACGCTTCGTGCAAATGGGTGGGAGTGATATTTGTCTGAAGCTGCAGCTGAGGACTACAAATAGGACAATTGGTTATGTTGATTTTATTTGTGAGCATTTGATGCTGATAGTGGGTAACAAAGTGGATAAATGTTCCTCTCTCAATCCTGTTCCACAGAGTCCAGGGATTCTTGCCAATTTGAGTTTAGATGTAGCTAAATTATCAAATACTCACAAATTTTGCACAGAAATGACACAGGTAGATTCTCACGGAGGTAATGGCTTAGCAACTCACTGGACACTGGCAATATCACTTTCGAGAGTGCCCACTCTATCATGAGCCAAGTACGCACTTAGTGATGGTCATGGAGATATAGAGCATGGAAACAGACCCTTCAGTCCAACTCATCCACCCCGACCAGAAATCCTACACTGATCTAGTGCTATTTGTCAGCATTTGGCCCATATCTCTCGAAACCCTTCCTATTCATGTTCCCATCCAGGTGCCTTTTAAATGTTGTAGTTGTACCTGCCTCCAACACTTCCTCTGGCAGCTCATTCTGTACATGCACCACTGGACAACATAGGGCATTCCCTAGCATTCAAGAACACAAGAGGGTAGAAGAGGTCCTCTCTACCGAGAACTGCCAATCAATCAGAAGTTAGATTCATCGCTGGATTCCAGACTGGAGGTGAGTGCCAGCAGGAGAGACGTTGATGGGTGGGGATCATAGGAGAGGACTGGGGTCGGAGGTCAACAACAATGGCAGGATAGTGGCTGTCAGTCCCTCCCCCTACTCCTCTCCTCAATGCTCGGTCCTCCTCGTGAAAACCCTCCCTCACCATCAAACCCACCACAGGAAAAGGCTCAGGTTTCTGCTGGTTGAATCTGCAGGAAGGACGTTTCCCCAGGGTGGGGGTGTGTAGACAGGGAACACGATTTCAGGACCAGGAGCTAGCCATTTAGGACTGAGATGAGGAGGAATTTCTTCACTCAAGGGATGATGAATCTTTGGAATTCTCTGCCCTCGAGAACTGCAGAGGCTCTGTCACTGTGAATGTTCAAGACAGGAATTGATGGATCTCGAGATGTTAAAAGTATCAAGAGATAGAGAGATCAAGTGGGAAAATGGTTCTCTGGTAGATTAGCTGGGATCGAGCTCACTGGCAGACCCATCTCATTGAGCCAAATCCTTTTCCTTATTCCTATGTTTTCACATTTCAACAGTACAGATGTGGGCCATTTGGCCCAACCTGTGCCTGTCTTTATGTCCCATCTGTGGTTTCTTCCATGCTCTTCTGGGGTAAAGAATTCCTGAATTCTGTGTTAAATTTATTGTGATGATCTTATATTTATTACTGATCTCCCCACAATTGAAAAAAGCTATCCATCTCCCCTATAAAACTAATTTTAAAGGTCTGTTTCTGGTCATCCCATGCTTCATCAACCATCTCATAGAAAGCACAACAGCGTTTCCTGAAAATTGTGACATCCTGGTTCTTAGGCAGTTCAGAGTCAGGGGAGGAGGAGGGGGTTAATTTTAAGATGATAAGCAATGGATGTCGATAGAAAGAAAAGAAAATCAAGGCCTGTTGTGATCCTATCTCATTTCCACCGGGTGAATTAGTTTTTTATCAGCATATCTATGGCATGCACATTCGAATACGTCACACTGTTGAATGTCCAAAAAATCCCCATAAGATTTTTTTAGTTTAGTGAAAGCATATGCTTCATTTGTCAATTATGGCATTAACTGGAGCTTTAGCCTGATTGTTTTTTTTGTCACAGGGTTTGAAGATATGGCTGCCATATTCAACAACACCATGACTTGGATGACCGAGCTGATGACCTAGAGGTATTATTGCTGAACTATTAATCCAGAAACCCAGGTAATGTTCTGGGGATGTGGGTTCAAATCCTGCCACAGCTGATAGTGGAATGTGAATTCAATAAATATTTGGAATTAAGAGTCTAACAATGACTGTGAATCCATTGCTGATTGTCATGAAAACCCATCTGGTTCACTTATGTCTTTTAGGGAAGGAAACTGCCATCCTTACTTGGTCCGGCCTACATGTGACTCCAGACCCACAACAATGTGGTTGACTCTTAGCTGCCCTCTGGGCAATTTGGGATGGACAATAAATGCAGATCCAGCCAGTGTCATCCTTATCCTATGAATGAATTTAAAAAAAGAAATATACAGTCACCCCGTTTACGGTTAACGCAAAAAATGCTGGGAAGGCAAGTGGTGAGGATGACACAAAGGATCTGCAGAAGGATACAGAGAGATTAACTAAATGGGCCAAAACTTGGCAGAAGGAATAATAATATGAGATAATGCACTTTGGCAGGAAGACGGGAGGAGTTGGATGTCATTTAATTGTAGAAAGACTGGAGAAAGCTAGAAAACAGATGGATTTGGGGACCTTGTGCTTTAATCACAAAATGATAGCATGCAAATTCAGCAGGTAATAGGGAAGTCAAATGGAATTTTGACCTTTGTTTTCAAGGGAAAAGAGGATAAAAATGGGATAATCTTGCGAAAACCACACAAGGCACAAGTTAGAGCATACTTGGAACAGTCCCCCTTTCAGAGGGAAGATACACGCCATTGGAGGGAGTCCAGAGAAGGTTCACTAGGTTTATACTCGGTATGGAAAAGCTGTCTTCTAAGGAAGTTGAGCAGGTTGGATTTGTATTCATTGGAGTTTAGAAAAATAAGAGATGACCTTATAGGATTCTACAGTGATTTGACAGGATAGATATGGAGAAATTATTCCCCCGTTTGGGAGAATCATGACATCTTGACTCTTGGGAGAGAGGTGTCCTTTAAACCTTGTAGGAGGGGGTTAATTTTAAGGTGACATGCAATAGAAGTAGAACCTGAGGATTTAATCTCAGAGTAAGGAATCACCCATTTAAGACACAGATGGGGGAGAATTTCTTCCCTCAGAGGGCAGTGAATCTGTGGAATTCTTTATCGTAGAGGGCTATCGAGGCTGGTCATTAATTATATTCAGGGATGAGATAAATAGATTTTTAATCATTGAGGGGATCAAGGGTTATAGGGAAAGGCAGGAAAGTGGAATTGAGGATTATCAGACCACACCTGAGCAAAGTCGTTGACAGAGCAAACTTGATGGGTAGAATGACATACCTGTGCTCCTACATCTTACAGTCCTACAGTCATATTCAGCTTTGGACGCTTGTCTCCAATGGGTATAATTTATCATTCTAGCTCATGCATTGGAATGAACATTAAGGCAAACTACTCGTCACTGGTGCTAGGATAAAATAGGATAATTTAAGGGGGAAAAGCAGAAACAGGCTATTGAGTTGGATGATCAGCCATGATCTTTATGAATTGTATAGCAGACTCAAAGGGCTGAATGGCCTACTTCTGCTCCTATTTTTCTACATGGCTGCTTTCAATCCTACACTGAGTGTTGCTCAGAAGCCAGTGCTTTTTTTTTTGCTCATCCCCAATTACCCAAGAAACTGACTGATGAGCTGCTTTCTTGAGCTGCTGCAGGGTTTGTGGTGTAGGTGTTGTCAGGGAGAGTGTTCCAGGGATTTGACCCAGCAACATTTAGAGAGGAGCGATATTGTTCTCAGTCGGAATCACAAGTTGCTTTGAGGGACACTTGCAGGTCGTAGCATTGCCAAGCTTCTTCTATCCTTGTCCTACTAGATGAAGGAGTCGTAGGTTTGGAATTGCTGCCATAAAGCTATCTTTCCATAAGGACATCTGTGAAGCAGCAGTGCTTTTACAACAATCAAACAGCTCAATGTTTACTTTTCTGATGCAAGATTATTAATTTCCAATTTTTAATTTTAAATTCTCAAGGTACTCTGGTGGGAATTGAACAGTGGATTTACCAGACCAATTACATAAGTACTGGGTAAAAAGAAAGCAAGTAATAAAGACAACCAAAGGACATATTTGTAAAGAAAATATCAAGGGTGATGGGGTTAATTGGAAGGGTTGAAACTGGCCTCTGAAAGCTATCTAATCAAAGGGAGGCAAACTCAGGGCCAGGAACTGCATAATTGATGAGAGACATGGAGTTCGGCACTGCGGTGAAAAAAATATAATGGGAAAGATATTAATTTCAGAAGGTTGACAGATTACAACACAAAGTTCAACTGGGTTCGAGACTAGCTCAGTCTGAGAAAACTAAGGTCTCCAGTCAGGCTGTGAGGCTTCCTGGCATAAATTAATTACGCTGCAGTTTTCAATGAGGCTGAGTTAAGAATGCAGAAATTCCCTCAAACCATACGTGACTTGACACTAAATCATCTGAGAAATTGCGACATCTATTTCTGTGAGCTGGAGCCTGATGCTTTTAGGAGTGCAGGATAAGAAGACAGAGATCCAGATGTTTTGTCTCCTACCAACCTGGCAATCAAATGATACAACGCTAAAGCAATTGTTAATTAAACTTTGCAACAAACTCTATTAGTCACTGTACAGTTCTCCCATAACTTGAGGTTTAGGATCCCAGAGCTGAAATCTCTAATACTAGGGGGCTTGCATTTAAGGTGAGAGGAGGAAAGTTCAAAAGAGATGTAAGGGGCAAAGTTTTTTACACAGAGAGTGGTAGGAGTCGGGAACACACTGTCAGGGTTGGTGGTGGAGACTAATAAGATAGGGGCGTTTAGGGGGCCTTCAGATAAGCATATGAATATGCAAGGATTGGAGAGATATGGACCATGGACGGGCAGAAATTTAATTTGGCAACATGTTCAGCGTGATATTGTGGGCCTAACGGCCCGTTCCTGTGCTATACTGTTCTATGTTCTACGATCCATTGGTTACACTGGTCCAGCATTGAATGTTGTTCCCAGGTTTGAGGTAAAGATGTAGTTAGGGTAAGAATACAAGAAATAGGAACTGGAGAAGGCCATTCAGCCCTTTGATCCTTATCTACTGTTCAAAATATCAGGAGTGATCTTCTCATTCAGCATCGTTTACCTGTACTATCTCGCTATCCCTTGACATTGATCATGTGCAGAAAGCTATGCATCTCTACCCTGGATGTCACTCAATGACTGAGCCTTCACACCTGTCCCGTGCACAGAATTCCAAAAAATCACTACCCAATGAGTGATGAAAGTGCTCCTCATCTCAGTCTTACATGGCTTTCCTCTTCATTCTAAACTGTACCACCCTGTACACCACACAGCCAGGGGTAAGAGCCTCTGCCCTTGAACTGAGTGGCTTTGCTGGGCCATTTCAGAGGGCATTTAAGAGCCAACCACATTGCTGTTAGTCTAGAGACACACTTAGGCCAGACTGGGTAAGGACAGCAGGTGTCAGAACGAGAGAGATAGTAGGAACTGCAGATGCTGGAGAATCTGAGACAACAAGGTGCAAGGCTGGATGAACACAGCAGGCCAAGCAGCATCATAGGAGCAGAGAGG
>NC_063332.1:10478428-10501569 GCF_021869965.1 Rhincodon typus
TGGATGAACACAGCAGGCCAAGCAGCATCAGAGGAGCAGGAAGGCTGACGTTTCGGGCCTAGACCCTAGACCCTTCTTGGCCTGCTGTGTTCTTCCAGCTCTACACCTTGTTATCTCGATTGTGTTGGGTACATTTTCAATCCAGTCAGGGCCTCTTCAAATCCAATTCCCAAACCAACCTTTTATCGCTGTTATCATGTGCCATCACACTCAATGCAAACTTTAGCAACACTAACAGTACCTTCACCTAGCCACTGTGTTATCCTTATACAGTGTGGCTCAGCAGGTAATATCTCTTCACTAAGTAGGTTCACGTCCTACTCCAGAGACGTGAGCACTGTAGTTATTGTAACACGGTCAGCCAGGTGGACCTCCTAGAATGTGAGTTCCCTGATTGGAGTTGTTAACCTGGTCCAACCAGGGAGCCTTGGCTGACAGATACCAACAGGAGTGTCAGAGGTTCTGTTCACTCTGACAGCTGGCTCCGAGGAAGCTAGATCAGTGTCAAGGACTCTCCACATCTAAATAAAGGGTGACTTGATGACAGGATACCGGTTTTTGTAGAGTTATTTTAAGGACAATCTCAGCAGGGGCTTTCAAAGGCATTGCTGGGGAAGTGTCCACATGCAGCAGGACATGGACAACATCCAAGCTTGGACTGATAAGTGGCAAGTGACATTTGCACCACACAAGTGTCAGGCAATGACCAGCTCCAAAGAGGAGTGAATCTAATTGTCTCTCCTCGACACTCAATGACATTACCACTGCTGATTTCACCCCAGCTCTCCTATCCATCTGCACCCTAAACCCAGCATCCCCCTACACCTACAACCCCATCCTGCTACAAACGTCCTGGCACTAACCATTGACCGGACTCTGAACTAGATCAGCCATATAATTACTGGGCAAGAGCAGGTTCAGAAGCTAGGAATTCTATAGCAAATAATTCATCTCCTGTCTTTCCAAAGCCTGTCCACCATCTGCAAGGCACAAGTCAAGAGTGTGGTGGAATACTTCCTGCTTTCCTGGATGGTGTCAAGCTTCTTGAGTATTGTTGGAGCTGCAGCCATCCAGGAAAGCAGGAAGTATTCCAGCTCCAGCAATACTCAAGAAGCTCGATACCATCCAGGACAAAGCAGTCTGCCTGACCAACTGCCCAGCCAACAACTTCAGCATTCACATCCTCCACCAGCAACACACATAGGCAGCAATGAGCGCTATCGACAAGGCACTTTGCAACAACCACCAAGGTTCTTTCTACAGCATCTTCCAAACCTCAGGCTCTCCCACTTAGAAGAATAAGGGCAGCAGACATATGGGAACATTATCACTTCAAAAGTGGCACGGTGGCTCAGTGGTTAGCACTGCTGCCTCACAGTGCTAGGGACCCGGGTTCAATTCTAGCTTCGGGCGACTGTCTATGTGGAGTTTGCACATTCTCCCCATGTCTGCATGGGTTTCCTCTGGGTGCACCAGTTTCCTCCCACAGTCCAAAAAGGTGTGCAGGCTAGGTGGATTGGCTATGTTAAATTGCCCGTAGTGCCCAGGGATGTTTGGGTTAGACATGAGAAATGCAAGGATAGGGGAATAGGTCTGGGTGGGATGCTCTTCAGAGGGGCGGTGTGAACTTGTTGGGCCAAATGGCCTGTTTCCACACTGTAGGGATTCTATAATTCAAGTTCCCCTCCACATCACTCACCATCCTGACTTGGAAATATATTGCTATTCCTTCATTGTCGTTGGGTCAAAATCCTGGAACTCCCTTCCTAACAACACTGTGGATATCCCTACAACCCAAGGGTTGCAGCAATTTAAGGAGACAACTTATCACGCACCTTGTCAAGGGCAAGTAGGGGTGATCAAGAAAGCTGGCTTAGGGCAATGATGTCCATATCTTATGAATGAATAAGTAAAGCAAGCGTTGCAGTGTCAGAGATGTGGTCTTTCAGATGGGATGTGAAAACTACACTCTATATCTACTCTCCTGGGCAAAATGCCCTCATTGGCATTACTCTGAAAGCTACAGAACAGTTGCTGTGACATACTGGTGACTGTATTCATCTCCACAACAACATTACTCCAAACTTTTATGTGGTTCTTACCACACTGTTGCGATTGCAGGTGGAGAAATCTGTATACAATATAACTATAATACTTAAAAAATACCCAGTGGTCGCTAGGTAACCACTGTTGATTGTTGTAAAATCCCATTTGGTCCACGAATGCTCGGGCGACTGTCTGTGTGGAGTTTGCACATTCTCCCCGTGTCTGCGTGGGTTTCCTCCGGGTGCTCCAGTTTCCTCCCACAGTCCAAAGATACGCATGCTTGGTGGATTGGCCACTCTAAATTGCCCCAAGTGTTCAGGGATGTGTAGATTAGCAGGGTTATAGCAGGGTAGGTCTGGGTGCGATGCTTTGAGGTTCAGCGTGGACTTGTTGGGCCGAAAGGCCTGTTTCCACATTGTAGGGATTCTATGATTCTATGAGGAAGGAAATCTGCCTACTTGTTCTGGTCCACGTATGACTCTAGACCCTCAGCAATGTGGTTGATATTTGACCTTTGGGTAATTAGGGATGTGCACTTAATGCTGATTAGCCATTGATGCCCAGATCTCATAAATACGTTTTGTAAAAAGTTCATAAAACAATTGGATGAAAACTTGAAGGGAGGAATGATTGTTGGCTATGGAAAGAGCAAATTAATGGCTTAACTGGATCGCTCTTGCAAAGAGTCAGCAGAGGTACAAGGGGCCAAATGACTTTGTAAAAACCTCAAGGATTCCATGATTTGTGTTAGAGTGCCTGAACTCAGCTCACGTGAGGTCAACATTGCTAACAAAAGGAAAGCATTGCCTGACAACTGACCTGAACCACACCAAATCCAATTCAACAACCATATCTAGTAATTTCTGACTGAACCCATCCAGAAAACTCCTCACTCATAGGATCATACAGTACAGAAGAGGGCCTTCAGCCCATCAAGACTACACCACCAAAATGCAGGACAGAACCTCATGACAACAAGACAGTCAGCTTAAGTGTCTAACAGATGCCAAACTAAAGAGGTGCCAAATTTTTAATAGTTTGCAGTAGCAGCATCAGAGAATCATATTCACAGAATTATTGAGATCTGGAGCACATAAAAAGACCCTTCGGTCCATCGGGTCTGCACTGGGCAAAAACAAAAGATTTCATGTTCAGAACTGATTCAGCAGTAATACTGGGAAATCGTTCAATGATAGGACCAAGTGATAGAGAGGAACTCACTGTGAGTAAAGACATCGGGATCGGACTGTGAACTTAAAAATGTATTCTAATGCTTTGAAGGCTCGCTTCAGAGGCTCACATTCCAAACCACGGCTTGCATTGTCAACGTAGTCCGTTAGCACAGACAATAGTTTCCTGTAATAAGAAATTCCAACATTAGAGATAGCTGACCAGGATGTAATAATAGGTTAATTTGTCCACTCCTTTTACTCTCCCCTCTTTTCCTGAGTGACCACAAGATCATAACACATACTAGTATAATTAGACCATTCGGTCCATCCAATCTGCTCCATCATTCGATCATGGCTGATATGTTTCTCAACTCCATTCTCCAGTCTTCTTCCCGTAGCCCCTGATCCCCTCACCAATCAATAACCTATCTACCTCTGTCTCAAATATCTACAATGACTTGGCCTTCACACCCCTCTGCAGCAATGTGTTCCACAGATACACCATCATCTGGCTGAAGAAATTCCCTCTCATCTCAATTCCAAATGATTGTCCCTTCACCCTGGGACTGTGCCCTTGGGTCCTCGTCTCTCATATGAATGGAAACATCTTCTCCGCGTCCACTCTATCCAGGCCTCTCAGTATTCTGTAAGTTTCAATTAGCTCCCCCCTCGTCCTTCCGAAACACGATTGAGTCCAAACTCAGGATCCTCGAACACTGTCAGACGACAAGCCATTTTCCATAACTTTCCATGGAACTGAACCCATCCGCTTACTATTAAGTTTAAAGCCCTAATCACAGCCCTAGTTATGTGATTCGCCCGGACTCTGGTCCCAGCATGATGTAGGTGGAGCCCATCCCTTCGGAACAGCTCCGTCCTTCCCTAGTGCTGGTGCTAATGTCCCATGAATTCAAACCCATATCTCCCACAGCAATCTTGGAGCCATGTGTTTACCTCTTTAATCTTCTTGACCCTGCGCCAATTTGCATGGTGTACATGGAGGCTCGGCCTTGCTGAAGGCTGGTTCCCCTCAAAGGGGAGCTGTTTGCTTTAGCTGCCAATCTTCATTCATAGCAAATAGCAGCTCCATGCCTAACTAATCAACTCAAATTTGATAGACAAATGTGAATGACATCTGTCAGGCCAAACTGTAAGTTATTATCTTCTGAATGGCTGATTGTTTTACTAACGACTAGAATATTTGGCTCTGTCGGTCGAATCCTCATTTCTGAATCACAAAGTTACAGTTCACGTCCCACTCCAGGACTTAAGTGCAAGGCTGGCATCTCAGTGCAGTACTGAGGGAAATCTGCACAGTCAGATGTACCTACTTCCAGGTGAAACATTAAACTGAGGCCCCATCTCAAGTGGGAGGCTTTTGGAGTTGAGCTACAAAGCTCTCTGTCATGTCCTGACCATTAATTATCCCTTAATCAATATCATTGAAAACAAATGATACAGTAATTATAACCTTGCTATCTGTGGGAGATTGATATAAAACCAGAGGGACACTGTTTAAAGATAAAGATGATTTAATACTGAGATGAGGAGAACTGAAGCAGAGCCCTTCAATATTTTACGTTAGACATAGATAGATTCTTGATAAGAAGGGGGTATACAGTTATCAAGGGAAGGTGGGATTATTGGACTGAATGGTGCAGCGAAGCTTGAAGAGCCAAGTGGCCTAATTTCCTAATTTGTATGTCCCTATGTTCATATGAGATGTATAAAATAAACTCTCCTAGAGTGCAAGATTAACTTCCCTTTCTGGTTGTAAAGCATTTTGGAACATCCTGGAGTCATGAACAGTGCTGGAAAAATGTAAGCTCGTTCTTTTGTGTAAAACATGTGCCAGCGTGTGTCACAGATGACCTAATGCATTATAGGTCACTGTGCCATTATTGTCAATTGTCGTAAAAAGCCCATTTGGTTCAGAGATATCCTTGAAGGAAGGGAACTGTACCACCCTTAACAGTGTGCCTTGCATGTGACTGCTAAACCACAGAAATGAAGTTGACACCTAACTACCCTCTGGATTCTATTATTCTGACATTTTAATTTCTTTATTTTTCTAATTTATTCCAATGATCTGTAATGCTAGTGTTTTTTTTTCATTTTTCTAATTTTCTTTTCCATAAGAATTTGAATTTAAGACTCTGCACCTTGGTACCTTTGTGCCTAAGATGGCACCTGGAGACTTGTAAACTGTTCATTGTAATTCTTCACCCAAAGGGTTGTGAATCTGTGGAATTCCCTGCCCAGTGAAACAGTTGAGGCTACCTAATTGAATGTTATTTAAGACGAAGAGAGATAGATTTTTGAACAGAAAAGGAATTAAGGGTTATGGTGAGCGGGCGGGTAAATGGAGCTGAGTCCACAAAGAGATTAACCGTGATCTTATTGAATGGTGGAGTTTGCTTGATAGGCCAGATGGCCTACTCCTGCTCCTATTTCTTATGTCCTTACTCGAGTACATGTGACAATAAATCTAATTTTAAGATTCTAAGAATTGGCCAAGGATGCCACTCTATTCAGGGGAATTTAGGGCTGCTGGCCTTGACAGTGACATCCCATGAAAGCATAAAGAAAACTAATGATGGAGTGACAGGTGGCTATTCAGCCCATCACATCTGTGCCTGCTCTTGCAGCAGCTATCAATTCACCCAATAGCACTACTCATTCTCCGTACACTGGCAATCTTTCCTTCTCAAGTACTGTATTTATCCAAGCCTGTTTTCAAAGTTACAATCAAATCTGACATATCAGGCAGTGCATTTCAGTGTATAACAGCTCATTGCACAATAAATGATTCAGGGAAGTTAATTCCAAGTTTAATTTTAATAAGAAGAGATGTAGTGGAAGCTGATATTGTAAACTGAAGCCAGTGAGAAATATACCTGAAGGAAGCTCCTTTTATAAAGGTTTTCAAATACTTCGAATGAGCTGCCTAGCAGGATAGATATGGAGTAGGAATGAAGCTGCATTCAGAACATGACTGGATGCAGGAGTGAGGCAGTTGGAATCAAGGAACTTCGGCTTTCTTGAATACATTAGCTTCTTCCCATCTTTGATGCATTTTCTTAACATAACTGGAAATTTGAGTCGACAACAGAGACTGGTCGGCTTCTCTAGTCAAACCACAATCCAATGCATGGCTGGTTCCCAGGCAACCTTTTATAACATCTGTCTTTCTTTCTAATCTAATCTCGCCACAACTGACTGCCCAGCCTTTCAGAGAGTGTTTCTTTTCTGCTGACGTCTGCTCAGGGGTCACAAATGCAATTGAAGTCAGCGACCTTCGACTGATCTGCTTAAACTCTAGTCAGTCTAAAACAAAAACACAATGTTTTTTCTGTCAAACATACTTATAAGCCAAGGTGGCGCTGAAGTGCTGCCGGATATAAGCTTCAAGGACAGCATTGAAGTGTTGGAATTTCCTGTCTGCTATCAGGCCAATAAGAAACACCTGAAATCACATGAAAATACAATTAGATACAATTTGCTCTTACAAGAGCAAAATACTGTGAGAAGTGGAAATTTGAAACAGAAAAATAAAGCAGTGGTAAAAATTGGCAGGTCAAGCAGCATCTGTGGAAACAGAAAAGCAGAGTTAACATTTCGGGTCTCTATCTCCTCAGTGATCTGGGAATCTGAATGACTGTGTCAACATTAACCCCACATGCACTTTGAAGTCTGGAGCTACAGCCAACAACGTCAGGGGCCCTGACCCTCTCTTTCCATCACAAGAGACCTTAGAGTGCAGGTTCTTAGTTCCTTGAAAGTGGAGTGGCAGGTAGACAGGGGAGCGAAGAAGGCATTTAGTATGCTTGCCTTTATTGAATATAGGAGATGGAATGTCATGTTGTGGCTGTACAGGACATTGGTTAGGCCACTTTTGGAATATTGCATGTAATTCTGGTCTCCCTGCTATATGAAAGATGTTGTTAAACTTGAAAGGGTTCAGAAAAGATTTACAAGGATGTTGCCGGGGTTGGAGGACTTGAGCTATAGGGAGAAGCTGAATAGGCTGGGGCTATTTTCCCTGGAATGTCGGAGACTAAGGAATGACCTCGTAGAGGTTTATACAATCATGAGGGGCATGGATAGGGTGAATAGCCAAGGTCTTTTTCACAGGGTAGGGGAGTCCAAAACTAGATGGCAGAGGTTTAAGGTGAGAGGGGAAAGATTTAAAAGGGACCTAAGGGGCAATTTTTTCACACAGAGGCTGGTGTGCGTATAGAATGAGCTACCAGAGGAAGTGGTGGAGGCTGGTACAATTACAACATTTAAAAGGCATCTAGATGGGTATATGAATAGGAAGGGTTTAGAGGGATATGAGCCAAATGCTGGCAAATGGGACTGGATTAATTTAGGATATCTGGTCAGCATGGATGTGTTGGACCGAACATTCTGTTTCAGTGCTGTATATCCCTGACTCTATGATATATGACTGACCTACAATCTCTTTCACTTTTATTGCCTGCCATTAATGTGTGTTAGAATGGTATGGAGTTTGATACTCAAAGCTGTAAAAATATTTCCCTTGACTATTGAGTTTTGGGTTGGGACCTAGACCCATAAATGCTGGTTCAGAGACAGCAGTGCTCCCATGTACCCCATTTGGCCTCTTCAATATGCAAGTAGGGAGTCTTCAAATAACAAACACACAGTCATTAAATATTTACAACACAGAAATTAGACCACTTGTGACTACGAGCCACCTCCATCCTTCTTCATCCAACTCCCTGGAATTATAATTCTCAGGAGAAAAAAAAAACTTTCCCTCACCACTGAAGCAAATTGTAACGCATATTCAAAAATGAGCAGTGCAGGATCGTCTTACAACCTGGATGTAAAAACAAACTACTGTATGTATAAAAGGTTGGTTAGGCCACAGTTCCAGTAGTGTGTGCAGTTCCGGAATCCAAATTAGGGGAGGCATGTGACTGAACTTGGGAGAGTGCAGAGGGGATTCACCAGGATGATGCCTGGGCTGGAGAGCTTCAGTGATGAAGAGAGACTGGACAGACTGGGGTGGTTTTCCTTAGAGGAGAGGAGCTTGACAGGGGACATGATTGAGATGAGTAAAATTATGAGGGGCATAGACGCAGTAGAGAGGAAGAAACCTTTCCCTTATTGAAGTGAAAGATGACCAAGGGCTAAAGGTATGAGGCTGGGGTTTTAGAGGAGATGTGAGCATAAACTTTTTCACCCAGAGAGTGGTGGGAGTCTGGAACTCTCTGCCTATAAGGATGGTAGAGGCAGAAGCCCTCATAACATTTAAGAAATATTTAGATGTGCAATTGTGGTACCAAGATATACAAGGCTATGAGCCAAATGCTGGAAAATAGGGATTAGAATAGTCAGGTAGTTGTTTTTGACTGGTGTGGACATGATGGGCTGAAGGGTCTTTTTCTGTACTGTTGATCTCTATGCTTGTATGATGAAGCGTTAATTTTTAGAAAGAGGTGATTATTTTTATTGTCACATTACTTACCTTTGAGACAAAATTGTTGTTAAGTGCAAACATTTTGCATCAGTGACACTTGAAAAAAAGGGACCATATCATGAGAATTACTCAACAATGTCATAGACTAGACCCAGGGCTTTCTTATTTTCATTTGCCTTGATTAAAATTTGTGCCACACTTTTTTTCAAACTCCTTAAAGCAGTTTTGATTTTATGGGGATTTCCATGGTCAAAAATGGATTTTTTTTCCTACTTTAGGCAACCAGTTTCAGGATCCAGCACTTGGACCATTGTTTCAGAATTCCCAACCTACTCCCAAAGATAACAATGGTCCAGGGAGAAGGTCCAAAGTCAAACTTTCCCGAGATAATAAATACCAGCCTTGCTAGTATTGACCACGATCCAAGGGATAACAGCCATCGCTAAGTTGGGTACACAGTGAAACTCACTCTGCATCCTGTCTAAACCCCAAGATGAGAAGACTGTGTTACAGGGTGGACACTGCTTTCCATTTCATGGTCCAGTCAATTCTTGGGAGTTGGATTTTCATTTACCTAAAGAGTTGGAACAGGAGATAGCCCAAAACTGGGCTATTTCTCAAGAGGCTACATTGAATTCCCATAGGCCTGCAATAGATTGGTCAGTGAAAGACCCAATGACACTCTTCAGTTGCCAAAAGGGCTCTTTGAAATTCCAAATATATTACGTCTATTACATTTATCTACTCTTTCTGCAATTTCTTCAAATAATTCAATAGATATGAATTCTCTATTAAAATCTATACTGACCACTCAATTTCTTGATGCTTTCCTAAAACACACTTACTTCAGTCCTCTGGCACAATACCTTTTCAGAATAGATTTTTGTATATATTTACTAATAAATGCAATAACGCTTCTGTTGTTTGTTCCTGAACATCTTTTAATACGGATAGATGTAATACATTCCGACCACGGGGCATCCCCCTCTAGGGCTACCAATTATCGTCCCACTTTCGTATTTAAGAGATTTATTTTTTTTAATCACTTCTCCTGATGACTTGCACACCTAACACTCAGGCAAAGTAATTATTCATTAATATTCTTCACTATACGAATATGTGCATTACAAAGTAGCTCACTTTGCGTGAATTATTTGACGTGATACAAAACCCAATCTTCCAGATGTTAGTGAGTTTAACAACATGTCATGGCAAAAGACTTGTTTAATTTGGTGAAACAAAGAAAGGTGCTTGGAGTTTGGCTAGCTCAGTTGGTTGCATGGCTGGTTTGCGATGCAGAGTGATGCAAACAAAATGGGTTCAATTCCTGCACTGGCTGAGGTTACCCTCTTCCTCAACCTCACCCCTTGCCAGAAGTGTGGCAAGCCCTGAGGTTAAACGTTGGAACAGGAGTAGGCCATTTGGCCCCACAAGCATGTTCTGCCATTCAATGAGATTGTGGCCATATCCATATACCTGCCTTTGGCCCATATCCCATAATAACTTTGCTTCATAAAAATGTATCTTCGGTTTAAAATTAACAACTGGTCCAGCATTCATTGCCATTTGTGGAAGAAAGTTCCAAACCTCAAGAAGTTAGAACGTGTAGAAGTGCTTCCTAACATCTCTCCAGCACATTCTGGCCCTAATTCTCTAACTATGATCCCTCGTTCTAGACTTCCCAACCAGTGGAAATAGTTTATTTACATTGTCTTTCCTTGTTAATGTCTTGAAGCCATCGATCAGATCACCCCTTAACCTTTGAAAGAAAACCAGCCTAATTTGTACTATCCTCCTCATAACTTAACCCCTGAAGTCCAGGTATCATTCTGGTAAGCCACCAGAGTCGTCTCTCTCTAAGGCCTATGGAGCTTTTACCTATAGCTTTTGACTTTTTTTTCTCTCTCTCGGTAATTCCCTTGTTTTGAATCTGTACTGAAACACTGTTCATGGGTCAGATCTGCCCAGCCAATCTGCAATATTTTGCTCTATAAATGATTGCTCGATGCTAGGCCGTGGTTAATGAGTATGGATTACCTTTCAGACATATAGAGAAACTCATAAATACAACAGTGTATGGTTATGTCACCAACAAGTCAATGGCTTGGAACATAATTAAACAGAATTACATGTAATTTATCGTACTGAAACAGCCTAAAGGTCTAAGTTTATGTTCCCCGTGAACTTTTAAAGCAGAGGACATGAGCTCGTATCTCACAATGATTGTTCAAGAATACAAATTCAGCTGTGGAATTGTCATAAAATCAATGGGTTAACTAAAGGCCATAAAAGTGGAAATCTGTCTTACCCTAGGATTGATTTCAATCCCACATGAAGTTGGTTGAACCTTACCTGCTCTCTGAAGTGGTCTAGATATCTGCTTGGTTGTAGCGACTGCTAAAATGCCCACTTTACATAGAACAACTCAGGATGGAGAATTAATCCAAATCTTACCAATGACATTTAGTTAAAATATAAATTGACAATTTTCCAATCTGCTTCTAGCACTAATATAAGGCATAGCTTTTTATTCATTCAAGAAATGTGGGCATCTCTGGCTGAGGTAGAGTTTATTGTCCATCGTTAGTTTCCCTTGAGAAGCTGGCAGCAAGAAGTCTTCTTGAACTGCTACAGTCCACATGCTGTAGATGCACCCACAATGCTGTGAGGCAGGGAGTTCCAAGATTTTGACCCTGCAACACTGAAGGAACGGTGACATATTTCCATGTCAGCATGGTGAATGGCTTGGAGGGGAACTTGCGGGTGGTGGTGTTCCCTTGTATCTGCTGTCCTTGTCCTTCTGGATGGTAATGGCTGCAGACTTGGAAGGTACTGTCTAAAGAGCCTTGACGAATTTCTGCAGTGCATCTTGTAAATGGTACACACTGTTGCTACTGAACGTCAACGGTTGAAGAAGTGGATGTGGTGCCAATCAAGTGGGCTCCTTCATCTTGGATAGTGTCAGGCTTCTTGAGTGTCTCTTGCAGCTGCACCCATTCAGGCAAGTTGGGAGTATTCCATCACACCCCTGACTTGTGCCTTGGTGGGCATGCTTTTTGGATTCAGAAGTTGAGTTATGTGCCATGGAATTCCCAGTTTCTGACCAGTTTTTGCAGCCACAAGTCCAGTCGAGTTTCTGGTCAAATGATGTTGATACTGGGAGATTCAGTGATGGTAACACCATTGAATGTCAAGGAGTGATTGTTAGAACATAAGAAGTAGGAGCAGGAGTAGGCAATTCAGCCCCTCGAGTTTGCTCTGCCATTTAGTACGGTCATAGCTGATCCCATCTCAGTCTCAACTCCACTTTCCTGTCCACTCTCCATAACCCTTCAATCCATTACTAATTAAAAGTCTATCTTCCCCTTATTTTTATTCAATTTCCTGGCATCCACAGCACTTTAGGATAGTGAATTCCACAAATTTACAACCCTTTCAGCTCAGTTTAAACCTGCCACACCTTATCCTAAAACTACGACCTGTACTTCTAGATTGCCCCATGAGAGAAAACATTCTCTCTACATCTACTTTGTCAATCCCCTTTAGCATCATCTATACCGAAATTGGATCTCCTCTCTTCCTTCTAAGCTACAGAGAGTACAAGCCTAAACTGTTCAATTTCTCTTCATAAGACAAACCCCTCATCTCTGGAGTCAATATAGTGAACTTCCTCTGATAGAACTACATACCTCTTCAAGTAAAGGGATCAAAATTGTACGCGATACTCCAAGTATAGTCTCACTAATGCTTTCCTGCAACAAGTCCCTTCTTTTATACACTATTCCTTTAACAATAAATGTCAAGATTCTATTTGCCTGCCTCATTACCTGCATATGAGTTTTCTGCAATTCATACATGAGGACACTCTGTACCAAAACACTTTGAAGGTTCTCTCTATTTAGATAGTTAGTTGCCTTTCAATTATTCTGACCAAGATGGATAACTTCACACTTATCCACATTAAGCTTCATCTGCTAAACTTTGGCCCATTCACGTAATCGTATCCATTTGTTAATTTCTTATTTCTTTGTTGAAACTTGTTTTCTCATCTATTTGAGTATCATGTGCAAATTTGTGCTATAGTACCTTCTATCCATGCATCCAAGTCATTCAAATAAATTGTAATTAGTTACTTGTCACTTCTTATCCCAAGCCTGGCTATTGTCCAGGTCTTGCTGCATTTGAACATGGACTACTTCTGTATCTGAGGAGTCCTGAATTGTGCTGAACTCTGCACAATCATCTGCAAATATTCCCACTACTGACCTACCATTAGAGGGAAGGTCATTGATGAAACAACTGAAGATGGTTAGGCCTAAGACACTACTGTGAGGAACTCACCTCTGAGCAAGGAGACCCAGGTTCAAGTCCCATTTGATCCAGAAATTGATTAGAAAATATCTACCCAGGTATGTCCTGGAGCTGAGATAATTGACCTCCAACAACCACAAACATCTTCCTATATGCCAGGTATCACACCAACCAGTGGACAGTTTGACACCCACCCCCACCCAGTTCTGCTTGGGCTTCTTGTGGCCACAGTTGGTCAAATGTGGCCTTGCTGTCAAGGGCAGCCACTTTTGCCTCACCTCTGGAACTCGGGATGCCAATAAATCAAGAAACAATGTGGATATGTGCCAAGGCATAGCATGGTGGAAGGCATTAACCACCCATCATCAACATTCTGAGAATTGCATATCATTGCCCAGAAACCTAAATACCACAGCTGGTACAGCAAGCCAGAAACTGGCAACTCTTGAGTAAGCGACTCACCTCCAAACTCATCAAAACCTGTTCAGCATCTACAAAGTACAAGTGAAGAGTGTGATGGATATCCCTCACTTTCCTGGATCAGTGCAGCTCTAGCAGCTCAATTGCTAGGGAATGGCCATTCCCGACAAGAGGGAATCTAAGAATTGACCCTGACAATGAATGGTGTTACCATACTGAATCCCTCACTAACAATATCCTGGGGGTTACCATTGACCAGAAACTGGACCACATAAACACTGTCACCACCAGAGTAGGTTAGAGTCTCGGAATTCTGCAGCAAGTACTTCGTCTCCTGACTCCCTAAAACCTGTGCACCATCTACAAGGCACAGGTCAGGAATGTGATGGAAAAATTTCCCACTTGCCTGCATGGGAGCAACTCAATGAACAGTCAAGAAGCTTGATGCCATCCAGGACAAAGCAGCCCACTTGATTGGTGCCTCATGCACCACCTTCAACTTTCATTTCCTCCACTTAAGCTGCTCTTTGGCAGTAGTGTGTACCATTTACAAGATACACTGCAGCATCTATGAGGGAGTGGGGCAGTGGGGGAGGAGATGGGCAAGGGGAGAGCGAGAGGGAGGGGGGAGAGAGGGGCAGGGGCAGCGGGAGGGCTGAGAGGGAGGGGGATGAGGGGCAGTAGGAGGGGGGAGAAAAAAGGTGCTCCATGGTGGCTCAGTGGTTAGCACTGCTGCCTCACAGTGCCAGGGACCCGGGTTTGATTCCAGCCTCGGGCGACTGTCTGTGTGAAGTTTGCACATTCTCCCCATGTCTGTGTGGGTTTCCTCCGGGTGCTCTGGTCTCCTCCCACAGTCCAAAGGTGGATTGGCCATGCTAAATTCCCCATAGTGCTCAGGGATGTATAGATTAGGTAGGTTACAAGGGGATGGGTCTGGGTGGGATGTTCTGAGGGTCGGTGTGGACTTGTTGGCCCAAAGGGCCTGTTTTCACACTGGAGGGATTCTATGATCTCACCAAGGTTCTTTGAAAGCACTTTCCAAAAACATGGCCCTGTCAGAGTTAGAACAGCAAAGTTAGCAATGGCATGGGAATGCCACCACCTGACTTGGAATTATATTCCTAAATTGTGGTTGAGTTAAAATTTTGTCATGCCCTCCAGGATGGCATGGGTAGAAATACATACACTACATGATTAAAGTTCCTCAAACAAAAAAGAAACTCACAATCAGCTGAAGGGAAATTTAGGATGGGCAGTAAATAATGATCTTTCCAATGAAATATACGTCCCACGAATGATTATTTTTTATTCCTTGAAGGGTTGTAGAGGGAGTTAAATTTGAAGTTTTAGTTTGAAAATAAAACAATTGTCCCAATGTGTTACGCTCCTCGAATGCCAGACACAGATGTTTGGGTTATTTAAAGGAAATGATTTATAGACTTTTGCCTTTAGGAAATTGTTCAGCCCAGAAGGTGGCACATTCTAGGCCAGGCTTCCATGGCAACCATTATAGTTGCCCAGTGATCGGTGAGCATGAATATAGACTTCGTGACTTGGCATAAATACAGTCTCCGTGTGTCTGTTCCTTTCCTGCTCATCCACCCTCAGACTTCCTCTCTACATAACACTCGCACCAGCGAGTTTTGGAAACCAATATTTATCCTGTTGGATAAAAGGGAAGTCCCCACATTCATGTATGGCCTTTTACAGCTAGAGAACATCACAAAGCATGTTTTGGCCAGTGAAGCAATTCAGATTCGTGTTCATGATTGCAATGGAGGAAGCGTGGCAGTGAACATGAGCAAAGTAAGCTCCCATAAACAGTTTTACATTATTATTCTGTTTGAGGGACAGCAGTTGGCTCAGATGCCAAAGCCTAGAGGTACCCCACTGCTGTTCTTCAAAGCTCCACGGGAAATTTTACACGTTCGACAGTGATTCCGTCAAGTGTTTCAGATGAAAGAGGTCACCTCCTTAGAATGCAGCACAGCACTGAGATGTCAGCCTCGTCCATCTACAAAAACTCTGCACTGCAACACAAAGCAGTGTTACCTACTGAGGCCAGAGAGAAAATTACTGAGCAAGCCAAAGAACCTTAGGCATCTTTGAAATCCCTAGCTAACAGCAAACAGCAATCTTGCCAAGGCTAAGTTAATCACTGGGCAGCTACTTCAGCCTGTCAAGTGGAAACAGTGAACACAAACTTACATTTAACACATGAGGAAAAGGCCAGAAATATGAAAGAAAGTCTCCAAAGTGGGACTCGAGCGCACAATCTCTAACTCCGAGGTGAAAGCACTTTCAGACCTTTTACAGAGCGTCTCCAAAGCAAATAGGGCTGGCGGCTCTCAGCTGGGTTTGTGGCCAGCAGTGTCCCTTCTGAGTTAATACACTCCAGGTTCACATCCCATTCCAAACATGAGTGGCAGCATTGCGTCTCCAGTGACGACGGCTTGTAATGTGATGGTCAACTCTGTGTGAAACATTGCCTGGTCTGGCCATTCCAGCACGGAGCTGAAGAGCCAAATGATTCGTTGAATCTTTAAATGATTCTCAGTTAGCCAGACTTCTCATTTCTGAGTGCCTCTTTGAAACATAGAAAATAGGAGCAGGAATAGCCCTCCAAACCTGCTCCACCATTCAATATGATCATGACTACTTCATCCAACTCAGTCCCCTGTTCCTGCTTTTGCAACCCCACCCCCTCCACTCCGTCAGCCCTTTACGCATAATAACTATATCAAATTCCTTCCTGAAAACATTCAATGCTTTTTTGCCATAATCAGTTACTGTGACAAGGAATTTGTGACAGGTTTACCACTCTCTGGGTGAAGAAATTTCTCCTCATCTCAGTCCTAAAAGGCCTACCTTGTATCCTTAGACTGTGCGCTGTGGTTTTGGACTCATCAGAGATTGAGAACAGCCTTCCTGCATTTCCCTTGTCTGTCAGAATTTTGTAGGTTTCTATATAGGAGGGGTGGTGGCTCATTGGTTAGCTCTGCTGCCTCACAGCACCAGGGACCCAGGTTTGATTCCAACCTCG
Source organism: Rhincodon typus (assembly GCF_021869965.1). Lineage (NCBI taxonomy): Eukaryota > Metazoa > Chordata > Chondrichthyes > Orectolobiformes > Rhincodontidae > Rhincodon > Rhincodon typus. Next base: position 10,494,870 of record NC_063332.1, read on the forward strand.
GGTGAATACCTGTGTGGAGTTTGCACATTTCTCCTGTGTCTGTGTGGGTTTGCTCCCATTTCCTCCACAGTCCAAAGATGTGCAGGTTAGGGAGGATTGGCCTTGTTAAATTGGTCATAGTGTCCAGGAATGTGTAGATTAGGTGGATTAGCTATGGGAAATGCAGGATTACAGAGATAGGGTGGGAGGGTGGGTCTGGTTGGGATGTTGTTTGGAGGGTCAGCGTGGATTCGACACCATAAGGATTCTATAAGATCTCCCCTTCATTCTCCCAAGGCACTTTTAAACAGCCAGCCACCAAAGACTCATCTCCCAGGTATCTGTATCTATGTCCATCGACTTCATAACTCACTTGCAGGTACAATAACCCAGTGGCAGTTCTCCAGACTGAAAGTCTTTGGGTATACTGCCATTATCTAACAGATGAATGTGACTAAGGCAGTCCATATCCGCTGATGGAATTAGCATGGCCCAGGATTTGCCAGTTTGTGGCCTTGTCATGCCAAGAAATGCCATGGGTACGTCTGAGACAGCAAAGGTATAAACTGTTTCCCCTCTCCCCAACCTCGCATACGTTGTCCAGGTGTCACCACTGCAGTGATGTACAGGAAATGCGGGGTTGAAAAACATGTGGTTTGGTGTTCTCAGTTAAGTTGCTGCCATTCCATACCCTCTCTCAGCTTGGCCATTACAGCTACAGTTATTGTGTAGTCAGGAATTCCCTCCCTAAAGGCATTGTGGGCCACCCTACAGCAGGAGGACTGCAGCAGTTCAAGAACGCAGCTCACCACCACCTTCTGAAGGGGGGCAACTAGGGACGGGCAATAGACTCAGGCCCAGCCAGTGACACCCACACCCCACGAGTGAATAAAAAGAAAAGCACGCGCTGGCTTTAACGTTAAGTGACACATTGCTAATGATTGCAGTGCTGCAAGACGTGACGCTGTCAACAAATTCCAGAATCACATTGTCAATCCCGATAGATGGCAACATCCTGGGCAATGAGGTTTGACTTCCTGATTCTGCCAGTCAAACCAAACTTTGCACAGATTGAAGCAAGTCTCTCCACTTACTGTTGCAGGTGTTCCTTCGTACGGAACACTACAGAGAAAGTGGCAACAGACAGTAACTGCCTGGCAAATAGTTGCCACATATCTCAGGTGGGCAAGGCTGACCAGCTCCAGTATGTGTGTAAAACCCCCTAGAGATGCCCTGAATGCAGACATTAGCAGCACAGAGAAAAACATGCCAGTGAGTGTCAGTGCTAAAACACAACACTGCTTGACCCTGTTGCGGATCTCAAAGGACTCCAAAGTTGTCCTGTCGCAGTTGGCCTCACCTGTCTTGTTACCGTGGAAAGAGGAGCTCATGCTGAACAGTTGTGGTGGGCAAGCAATTTTCTCCTGCAGCTTAAATAGGCCAGCTCTGCTGACAGGGTTGGCGAGCTTCATGATGGCATTTGATAGCGATTTCATTTCCTCAACACAGGCATTGAAGTTTGTGCAGATCCTGTGGAGTTCTGACTTTCCGAGCTCAATGAGTTCAGGCAGTTTAGCGTCAGCACCTGAAGCTTTGCCCATGAGAAGTGAGTCGATACCTTTACTACACTCCTCCATTGTGGATTTGATGTCGAGTTCTGCCATAACAAACAGACTCGCTAGACTATAATGTGAGGTAGTGTTTCTCCCATTTGTCCAACTGCTTACTGCAGTCAGTGATGAGTTATTTGTCTTTTTCTTCAATCAAGCTGTTTCTTCACTGATGGACCTGTTGCCTTTTGGTGTCTTTACTCATGCTCCGGACATTCCTTAAGCTGAAATATATCTCACGGACTTGTAACCATCAGCAATCAAAGTACTGACTAATAGTCTGTTGGACTTGACTTCCAGTGTCTCAGTGAACTGAGAGTGTTCACTTTTCACAATTAGTGAAAACAGCGACATGTGCCTTGAACTTAGCAGCATTTTCAGCTCTTGGCTCCCAAATGTTGAGAGAGCGGTATTGTAGATGATTACCTGAAATATGTTTCATTTTGTTTTGCACTCTGTTTGGGAGTACCAGCGATCTCCTGTTCCACTGAGTTATAAAATGGTTGTTTTTATTTTAAACCTGGGTAAGTTAATATTGATGAGGTTAATATGAGGATGGCATTTCTGCTTTGAATGAAAAATTTTCAAGGGATGCTTTCTTGCCCTATTGCACACCAGAAAGTGATCTGTGCCACAACCAATGCTACAGTAGCTGGGTGTGTTTAAAAAAGTATCATGTCTGGTGATCAAATTCACATGCATCAACGTCCTGATGTCTCCAGAACACCAGGAGGTGTTAGTTGTTAGTTACACAAGGCGTCAATTACAGCCTTGGTCCAATTTGGGCAAAAGAACTGCAATTACAGAGGTGAGATAAAAGTGACTGCCCTTGGCATCAATGCCACATTTGACTGAGTGTGGCATCAAGGAGCCCAAGAAGACTGAAGTCAATGGGAGACAGGGGTTGTCCTCTGGTTGGAGGCATAGCTAGCCACAAGTCTGAGGCCGAACCATCTTCAACTGCCCATCAATGACCTTCCCACCATCATAAGGTCTGAAGTGGGGACGTTTGCTGGTGATCGCACAATGCTCAGCGCCAACCCCTCAGTTATTGCAGCACGTGTCCAAATGCAGCACAATCTTGGCAACATTCAGGCTTGGGCTGACGTATGATAAATAACATTCATGGCACACAAGAGCCAGTTATTGATCAATTACAACACTGGACAGTCTAACCAACTCTCCTTGACATTCAGTGGAGTCACCGATACTGAAGCCCCCCACTCCCAACGTTGTGAAGAGTAATATTGACCAGAAACTGAACTAGTATTGCCAAATAAATACTGCTGGTATAACTGCAGTTTTTGTCACTTAATTCTCCAAAGCCTAACCATCATTTATGAGGCACAAATCAGGAGTGAGTACTTCCCACTTGCTTAGATGAATACAACTCCAACAACACTCAAGAAGCCAGAGAGCAATCAGGGCAATGCAGGACAATTTCTGATGAAGGGTCTAGACCCGAAACGTCAGCCTTCCTGCTCCTATGATGCTGCTTGGCCTGCTGTGTTCATCCAGCTCTACACCTTGTTATGTCAGATTCTCCAGCATCTGCAGTTCCTACTATCTCAGGACAATGCAATATGGCTGGGATTAACTGGCCCTGTTTTAATCGAAAGACAGATGAAGAAACATTGAATTTGTTCCCTTTAAGTGGCTCAGTTTTATCGTTGACAGAAGTGAGTACCTTACAGTGATTGGACACACACCTCTGAGCTTTCCTCTGAAGGCTTACATTACCTAATGAACATATAATGCTTTTCTTTCAGTGATCTGCTCTTGGTGACCCTGGTCTCTTGTAGTGAACAATGGCATTTTCCAGTTAAATCAAGTTCTGCATTGATCACAATTGTCTTCTCCGCACTGTTGTCTGTCAATCCCACATCCATGGTCCTGCTGCTCCAATTGTCAATCAAGTTGCATATTTTGTTGATCTCCTGATGCAATGGATTCCATCCATTTGCTGCGTACCATACATCCATCGAAACTGGTGGACCATTGTAGTTCGGGGCTGCAAGGCTTGAGGGTGGGTTGTGGATGAATTGGAGGGAGCTTATGCCACATATTCTCTCTGCCAATCGTGTCTCTGTTGTAAGCGCTGTCTGCTTGTTTACACTCTGTAACAAAACTGGGTTGTCTCCTGGACAGAATTAACGCAGACCTTGGGCTGCTGAGACATCAGGATCTCCAATCACCCTGAGGCTTGAGGAATGTGAAGCATTATGTTAGGCATTGCCTTTGCTGCAGAAATTTCTGGGAAAAGTTCCATATTGAGACATCAGTCTGGGCTCTACTCCAGTTCTTTTGACATTGCTTATTCTCTTAGTCTTCAGCTCGCCTAAGATGTCCACAAGGCGGTGAAGATATTTGACCTTGGCTAGCAGCTTGGCTCATGAAAGCCAGGCTTTATCTGCATGCAGGGGACAGGCACATGGCATGTCCACATATCCAGCGAGGCACATGACCAAGGCTGACTTTTGTGCTGCACTGACACCAATGTGCCGTTTGAAGTGTCATTGTGAGAAGGAAACACTAGCACTTATGTGGCACCTTTCGCAATCTCAGGGCATCCACTGAAGTGCAATCTGTGGTGGTGAGGCAGGCCTATCTCCCTAACAGGGGAGACTAGACAGGCTTGGATTGTTTTCTCCAGAGCAGAGAAGGCTGAGGGGGAGATATGATTGAGGTGCACAAGATACCGAGGGGCTTGCACAGGGTGAGTAGGAAGCAGCTGCTCCCCATGTTTGAGGGGTCAGTCATGAGGGGGGTATAGTTTTAGGGTAAGGGGCAGGAGATTCAGAGGGAACTTGAGAAAAAAACTTTTTCACTCAGCGGGTGGTGGGCCTCTGGAATGCACTGCCTGAGAAGCAGGTAGAGGCTGGAAACCGAACAACCTTTGGAAAATATCTGGATAAGCACTTGAAATATCATAGCATTCAAGGGCATTGGACAAGCACAGGAAATTGGGATTAATGAGCCTTTAGTCAGTGCAGACTCAATGAGCCAAAGGGCATTTACTGTGGTGTATGACTCTCTATGACTCTACAACATGCTCTAGGCTGCATGGTTGCCAGGGCGACTGTCAGCTGAGTCCTCAAGTGTAGGTTGTGACAGCAATAGGTTGGGGATTTCTTCATCCATGCCCAGAGGGCATTTCAGATGAGGCCACAATGTCTGTAGTGTCCTAAAGGGGTCAGGGGTCAGCCAGGGGCCACGAGCAGTCAAGTCGACAACGAAGGAGCCTAAGAGTGGGTCTAGCTTTACGTTATTATCCATCGCTAGAAATCTAGGGGGGTAATCTAAGCCACACAGATCTCTTCCCCCTCACCCCTTCCCTGTGTCCAAGAATCTCCATGATGCTGAAGACTTTATTTGTGGCTCATACAGCAAAGACAAACCATGGCTCACACGTTCGAGTGTAAGGGGCAAGAAGTGCTTAGGCTCTCAACTTTGCTGAGCTCCGAGATGGTTCAAAGCTGAAAAGCCCTGTTTTTGAAGAGTGTTAGTTGGAAATAAAAGAGAATGGTGAATCACCGGCCTTCCTTTGAGATGCAAGGCATTCCTATCCTCCATTGTCGAAGAGACACAAGTGTAAAACACTGCTGATTCAAGACAGGGTTGACCTGTAAATGAGCTTTGCAAACTGGAGCAAAGGACTCTACTGTACGATAAACTTTCTCGTGTGTTTGCATATACCTCTGTGTTTTGGGGGTGGTGGAGTAAAGGGTCACTGAATCACGGCATTCACACAATGAGAGTACTCTTTCCTGTGTCAATTGCCATCATCATGGTAATTCAAGAAACGTGGCAGCTGAATTGTCACACAGCAAGATCCCACAAACAGCAGCTGAGTCAGTCAGCAGGCTGTCTGCTTTAATGAGGATGGCGGAGGGATAAATATTGGGCAAATTTACCTGTTGGCCTTCCAGCTGACTATCTGAGAGGACCTATCATAAACCAACGATAAGCCTCTTGGGATGGATGTAAGAAGTTCCATTTCAAAAGAAAAAGGAGTTGCTAATTTTCCTAGTTTCCAAAGTGACATAAAAGAACACAGTGGCATGGATCTCAGACGCACTGGGAGGTTCAGTCATCGAGTGAAACACAGCTGCACAACCACGCTGAGGGTTGGCGTAGGCAGATTGCCTTGCCAACACCAAACCAGAGCACTCATATCCGCATCTTGCCTCCACTGCCGTGCAAAGACCTCAGGTCAGCACAGTCACTGGAGAAATCAGAGGGAATATAGATTCAAGACAGACTTCAATGGATTTCTAGATCGTAAGGACGTTAAGAGATATGAGGCCAGTGCAAGAAAATAACCTTGAGGTACAAAATTAGCCATGATCTAGTTGAACAGAGGAACAGGCGTGATGGGCTGAATGGCATTCTCCTAAACATATTTCTAATGTTCCCCTCCTTGGATCCCCAAATCCCATTATTTTCTAAGGAACTACTGAATTCCATCTGTCATAGACAATTGTAAAAAGGGTTTCGAACCCTAGATGGTCAGGCCTATAATGATCTCAGCATATCTCCCACCCAAGTCTGGCTGAAACTGGTCCCACTGCATCTTGCGTTCAGCTTCAAGCTCATGTTAATGGCCAATAGCATGTCCCAGTTTCATCTGGCAAGGAACTGGATTAAATCTTGAGGGAGAAGCAATTCAACAAATCTGCTGCTATTCACAGAGATTTGTTTTTGTTGAAATAACAAAGACATTTTTTTATCACAAAAATACTAGAAAGCAGAGACAGGAAGGCTGGCACCTTTTTACGAAAAAAAACTTTTGCATTAATAACATCAGTGGGTGTTGATTACAGGAGGACAGTGACTATATTACTGGACCAGTAATTCAGATAAGGTCTGAACAAGTGACCCTGCATCACACTACGGAGGCTGAGGAATTTAAATTTGCTTAATTAAATAAAATTTGAAATGAAAAAGAAAACCTGCTAGATTATCACTGGAAGCTGTCTGGCTCACTAATGTTCTTTAGAGAAAGGAGTTCTATCATCCTAGCCCAAACTGGCCTACATGTGACTTCAGACCCACAGCAGTGTGGTTGACAAAAGCAAGATTAGGGTTGGAAATCTGAAATAAAAACCGAA
>NC_063332.1:10502069-10513058 GCF_021869965.1 Rhincodon typus
GATCATCTATCTCTGAATTAGTTACAAGTGATTTCGCTTTCATAGAACCATGCTGGTTCAACTAACTTGAGTTGTTTCTTTTTCCTATGTGCCCTGCTATAAAATTTTTAACAATAGCTTTGAACATTTTCCTATGATTCGTCCACATTTTATCCCAGACAATTAATTGTAGCCCCCACTTTCTCGGCTCTTCAGCTCTCCACGCACAGCAAACCACTCCGAGTGTCTCAGATAAAAATAAGGATACATTGTCCGGGAGAGTTCTTGATTTCTTCTCCAGGGGGCGATGTTGTTTTCATCAGTTCAGCATTTGGAAAATGTGTCAGCAGCATATGTTCGAAATCCTCCCTCCGTTCGTAGTCCTTTCCCCGGTGAATGAAGACCTTGTTCTGAAAGGGCAAGGACAGCAGAGGATAGAAGCAAAAATAATAATGTGCATTTATGCAGCACTATTAATGAGGTAAAACGTCCCAGAGCATTTTGGAGGAATGTATATTGTATATTGCCCCTCTGACACCCTTCTGACATTCAGTTAACTAGAAGCAGGGGAGAGGAGGATCTGAGAGCCAAAACAGAAACACAAAATTAATCCCTAGGATCAGAAATATTGTCTGCATTGATTCTTACCCTGCACATGAACAAGTAGTTTCAGGCCCAATTGCAAAGGTTGGTATGCAGAACTACATCAAAACTACAACACAGGAACAAGTTATTCAGCTCAACTGCTCATGTGAGCTCTACTCAAACCTACTCTACTTTATAATTACCTCTTCCAATACCGCACCCATATATCTGTTATTACCATCTGTCTCACACATGCATCAAGCCACTTGTTCAGAGCATTAATGCTACCTACAGCAAGTGCCAGATATCCTCGTGGTATTCCAAACTGAGGGATTTTTCTTTTTAAAAAGGAACTTTGACAAAAGTTAGTAAATCATAGAAGTGTGGAAGCAGGCAATTTGGCCCATCAAGTCTACAACGACCCTCCAAGGTGCATCTCCCTCAGATCCATCACCCCTCCCCTATCCCTGCAATCCCACATTTCCCATGGCTAATCTACATAGCTTGCACATCCCTGGATACTATGGGCAATTTGGCATGGCCAGTCTGCATAACCTGCACATCTTTGGCCTGTGGGAGGAAACTGGAGCAAACCCATGCAAACATAGGGAGAATGTGCAAACTCCACTCAGACCGTAACCTGAGATTGGAAGTGAACCCAGGTCCCCAACAATGTGAGGCAGCAGTGCTAACCACTGAGCCACCATACCACCCTAAATGATGTAAGTTTAGCAATTGACAGGCAAAGCCTTGGGTGAAGCCAATGGAATATCGGGATTGGCTGATTATCACATCCACCTCTCACTAGAAAATGACTTCTTGCAGACAAGGCTGGTCTAAGAATATCCAAAAAGAAACAGTGAAAAACTGATTGCAACACTTGTCTGTGTATATTGTTGGGCAGATGTCCTCATGTTAAGACTCACTTGGGAAAGGGCACTGATTCTCAGCTCAGGACTAATACTCCTGGGATTTCCATAAAAATTCATGATTTAATCAAAGAATACAAAGCCCCCAGTTTAAATGTCCTTTGGAATCAAGTTAGCAGAAAACACTGACAAGGTAGAACCACTATTTATTCCAAATAAATAAATTCTTATCACGAGTGAACAGCCATGATCTATTAACATATGACTCTACTTGTTAAAATTTAAACCCCCATTTTAAAATCTCTACACACGCAGATATTGACCAACACAGAACACAATGGGTGGAGAAAAAAAATTGGTAAATGCATTTGCATAGCAAGTTTACAGAGTCTGTGTAGAGTTTCCTTTCACAAGGACTTTCTGTTTTTCTGATGTGGAGGTGCTGGTGTTGGACTGGGGTGGAAAAGGTCAGAAATCACACGATACCAGGTCATTGTCTAACAGGGACTGAAGCACTCCATGTTCAAATGCAACAAGATCTGGACAATATCCAGAATTGGGCTGACAAGTGGCAAGTAACATTCGTGCCACACAAATGCCAGGCTATGACCGTCACCAATAAGAGACAATCTAACCACTCTCTCTTGACATTCAATGGTGTTACCATCACTGAATCCCCCACTATCAACATCCTGGGGCTACCATTGACCAGAAACTCAACTGGACTCACCACATTAACACAGTGGCTGCAAGAGCAGGCCAGAAGCTAGGAATACTGCGGCAAGTAACTCACCTCCTGACTCCTCAAAGCCTGTCCACCATCTACAAGGCACAAGTCAGGAGTGTGATGGAATACTCCCCACTTGCCTGGATGAGTGCAGCCCCAACAACACTCAAGAAGCTTGACACCATCCAGGACAAAGCAGCCCGCTTGATTGGCACTACATCCACAAGCATCCACTCCCTCCACTACCGACTCTCAGTTACAGCAGGTTATACTATCTACCAGATGCACTGCAGAAATTCACCAAAGATCCTCAGAGAGCACCTTCTAAACCCACGACCACTTCCATCTAGAAGGACAAGGGCATCAGACATATGGGAACACCATCCCCTGCAAGTTCCCCTCCACGCCACTCACCATCCTGACTTGGAAATATATCGCCATTCCTTCACTGTCGCTGGATCAAAATCCTGGAATTCCCTCCCTAATAGCATTATGGGTGAACCCACAGCAGGAGGACTGCAGCGGTTCAAGAAGGCAGCTCCCCACCACCTTCTCAAGGGCAACTATGGACGGGCAATAAATGCTGCCCCAGTCAGCGATGCCCATATCCCACAAATGAATAGAAAAGAAAGGTTTATATGTAAACACAAGCTTTCAGAACATAGCCCCTTTGTCAGGTGTGTGTGGTGGACGGGTGGGGGGAGCGGGGAGAGACTCTGTGTGCGTGTGTGTGTGTGTGTTTGTGTGTGTGTATGAGCGTGTGTCTGTGTATGAGCGTGTGTGTGCGTATGAGCGCGCGCGTGTGTGTGTATGTGTATGTATGAGCGTGTGTGCATATGAGCGCGTGTGTGTATGAGCGTGTGTGTGTGTGTGTTTGTGCATGTATATGAGTGTGTGTGTGTGTTTGTGTGTGTATATGAGTGTGTGTGTGTGTGTGTGTGTGTGTGTGTGTGTGTGTCTGTGTCTGTGTTCTGAGGAAGGGTCACTGGACCCGAAACCTTAACTCTGATTTGTCTTCCATAGAATGGTACAGCACAAAACAGGCCCTTTGGCCCACCATGTCTGCGCCAACCATGTTGGCACTCTAAACTAATCCCATCTGCCTGCACTTGATTCACATTCCTCTATTTAAGTATCTCTCTAAATGCCTTTTAAACATTGCTTTTGCAGCTGCTTCTATCACCTCCATTGCCAGAAAGTTCCAGGCACCTACCACCTTCTGCATAAAGATGTTTTCCTCAATCATCTCCTTTAAACCTCCCTCTCTCACCTTAAGTCTCTGCACTCTATTATTGACATTTCCTCCCTGGGAAAGAGACTCCAACTATCCACCCTATCCATGCCTCTTATAATTTTATATACTTCTATCAGGTCGCCACTCAGCCTCCGATGCTCAAGCGAAAACAATCCAAGCTTGTCCAACTTCACTGTATAGCTAACACATTCCAATCCAGGTAACATCCTGATAAACCTCTTTTGCACCCTCTCCAAAGCCTCCACATTCTTCCTATAGTGTGATGACCAAAATCGTACTGTATCAAGAAAATATTCAACGCTCTTGATAATGTTTTTGCATAACATACTTATACATATATTTTACAAAGTGTGTGATGTAAGGAGAGAAAGGGGGAATATAGCATTGAGACCAGCCATATTCATATTGAATGGTGGAATGAGGTCAAAGGGCACAATGGCCTACATGGACTCCCAGTCTCTTTTTATTATTCATTCATCACTGGCTAGCCCAGCATTTATTGCCCATCCCTAATTGCCCAGAGGGCAGTTAAGAGTCAACCACATTGCTGTGGGCCTGGAATCACATGTAGGCCAGACCAGGTAAGGATGGCAGTTTCCTTCCCTAAAGGGCATTAGTGACATTAGATGAGTTTTTCTAAAAATCAGCAACGATTTCATTAGAGAGGCGATGGCCTACTGGTATTATCACTGGACTGTTAGTCCAGAGACCCAGGTAACAACCGACAATGGATTCATGGTTACTAGTAGACTCTTAATTCCAGACTTGTTTTTTATTGAATTCAAATTCCACCACTTGCCACGGTAGGATTCAAACCCAGGTCCCCAGAACATTATCTGGGTCTCTGGATTAACAGTTCAGCGAAAATACCATTAGGCCATCGCTTCCCATATTTATGCCACTTTAATTGTTCTGGAATCACACAGAAATGGAAACTATTTCTGCTGTACCTTCATTTCAAATGGCACCATTATGTTATCGGGTGAAAAAATTTTGCATTTATATAGTGCTTTTCAGGACGACCAGACATCTCAAACCGCCTAACAACCAATGAGGTTCTTTGGCGGTCTAGTCACTGGAGTAACACAGGATATTCAGCAGCTAATTTTCACACAAACAGCAATGTTGCAATGACCAGATAATTGCCTTTGTGCCACTCATTGAGGGATAAATATTGGCCAGGAGTGTTGTCAATGTTCTTTGTCCAAATAATGCCAAGGGAGGTTTTGCGTCCACTAAGCAGGCATTTGGGGCCTTTGCTAATTGCCTACGTTGAAAGACGGTACCTCTGGCAGTGTTGCATTCCCTACATACCTTAATTGGAGAAATCGGGTGTCGGGGGAACAAGTTTCTTTGGGTTGTGAGGTCAGTTTGCATTCTTTGCTTTTCTCGGCTTTTTATGAACTTGGCGGTAAACCCCCTCAGGTTGCCTGTCATTAAACATTGTTTGATTCCTTATCACTGAAGCATTACAAATGCTCAGGTATCAATCTTGCATTTGCCCAACAGCTTATTACAAGAGAGAAGAAAATCACAGATCAGCTTCTGTTTCTTTTCAAACTCTTGGTTCAACACTAGAGATTAATGTCTGGGCTTTTGTACATTCAGGAGACTGATACGATCAGAAAAATATCATTACTCAAAGATAGTGCTTCAAAAATCCATTAACAACCTGATGTTTCATTTGAATTTAAATATACCTCTTCATTTTTCTTATTTCTAAAAGGACCTGAGATGTTTGCTTGACGGCAATCTCAATCTATCTCCAAAGCTCATTGATATGCAGCTCGATCAGTGACTGCAGTTTCTGCTTTTTCTCATTACTGTTTCCTCTTTACAATTTGCTCCTCATGTTCTCATTCCCTCGGCCCCTTTGCCAATTCACAGTTTCTCACGTCTCCCCTTCAGGGACACTGAGGCTAGATATTGAGGGATCAGGGCAGGGTTGGCCCTGTGTCAATCCTTGAGGAAAAAATTTAAAAGGGCCTCTTTTCACTGTGGGCACCACAAGAGGGAGGGGAGGGGGCATTTTCTATGTAGACTGTAGAAGTATGGGGAGAGCGGGTTTGAAGGAGTGACTGTGGGACGTAGAGATGGTGCCATTTTCATCGGAGGGTAAGAGGGGGAGGTGTTGGCCTGATGAAAGGAATGCAGTGGTAGTAGGTGATCTACAGTTTGGGGGAAGGAACGGTATTCATGCTGCGTGTGCATGCATGGGAGTGGGAGGATGGGGTTGGGGGTGGAGGGTGGGTATTTTCCGTTGTCACTGTGGTAGCTGATTTCCACGCTGCAATCCACCAGAAAAAAAGAGAGCTGCTCACACTATGATGTATGCAACAGAACTGCACAATTCAAAAAGGCAAGCCAACACCACCATCACCAAGGTAACTAGGGGCGGCCAAATCCCATTGTCGAATATCTCAAACGTCAAAAATACAGGTTAAGTAACAAACAATAGTGATGATCACTTGCAACCCCATAGCATGCAAGGTCAAATGCTGGAAAATGGGATTAGACAAAATCAGTGCTTGATGATTGGCACAGACATGATGGGTCGAAGGGCCTAGTTGTGTCCTGTAAAACTATGACTAAAACAGGAAATGCTTTACGGATATGGGACAGTCCCCTAAATTAGGAACATTGGAAATAAGGGTAAGAATAGGCCATTCGGACCAATGAGCCTCCTGTATCAGTCAATATGATTATGGCCAATAATCTACCACTATCCTTTCTTCCCCCAGTATCCCCGTATTCCTAATTCGTCAAACTCCAGGGCAGTTGGTAAACTCCAACTCATTCAAATCAGTACGATTTGAACAGTAAGAATAGAGGGAGACCATTTCGCCCATTGCAATTCTTTTAAAGAGGAGTCGAGTTAATTCCACTCCTCTGCTCTTTCCCTGTTTACATCCAATATTTTTTACTTCAAGTATGAATCGCATACCCCTTGGAAGGCCAGTTAATATCATAGAATCTCCGAAAGTGTGGAAGTAGGCCATTCAACCCACCGAGTCCACACCTACCCTCTGAAGAGCATCCCATCCCCCTCTACCCTATCGCTGCACTTCCCATGTATAATCCACCTAGCCTGGACATTCCTGGACACTGCAGCACGACCAATCCAGCTAACCTGCACACCTTTGGACTGTGAGAGGAAACAGGAGGAAACCCACACAGACACTGGGAGAATGTGCAAACTCTACACAGACAGTTGCCCGAGGGTGGAATCAAACCTGGGTCCCTGGCGCTGTGAGGCAGCAGTGCTAACCACTGAGCCACCATACCTCCCAACAATCCAACAATCTGTCAAGCAGATCTGGCTAATTTGATGAGGTATTTTGTGGGGGGGGGGGGGTTAATCAGGGTAGAACAGTGGATATAATCTATACAGACCTTAGCAAGGCTTCCAACAAGATCCCATGTACATGGCGAGCTGATGAGTAAGTTAGAAACTTGTGGGATTGAAAGTTAAAGGGGGCAGTTTCAGTTGACACAAAACTGACTCAGTAACAGGAGGCAAAAAGTTTTTATTTTGTGACTGAAAGTTTGTTTCCAGGTTTGCAGTACTAGGTTCCCTGCTGATGTTGGTATCTATCAATGATTTGGGCTGTAATCTTGGGGCCATGATTAAGAGGTTTGCAAATCAGAGGAGCATCTCTCATGTGATTGGTAGTGTGGTTATAGACTGCAGAAAGATATCAATGGGCTGGTCAGGAGGCCTAACAACACGTGAACAGGACTCAATTCAGAGAAGGAATCACATTAGGGAGGACAAACATGGCCAGGAAATACAAACACATTTAAAAAAAAACATGAAAATGCTGGAAATATTCAGCAGCTTTGGCAGTATTTTGGAGAAAGGAATAGACCACAAGTCAAATAGTCATAGAGATGTACAGCATGGAAATAGACCCTTCAGTCCAACTCGTCCATGCCGACCAGATATTCTAAATCAATCTTGTCCCATTTGCCAACATTTGGCCCATATCCCTCTAAATCCTTCCTATTCATATACATCCAGATGCCTTTTAAATGTTGTAATTTTACCAGACTCCACTACTTCCTCTGGCAGCTCATTCCATACACACACACCCTTTGTGTAAGCAAGTTGCCCCTTAGGTCCCTTTTATATCTTTCCCCTCTCAATTTAAACTAAGCCCTCTAGTTTTAGATTCCCCTACTCTGGGGGAAAGACCTTGGCTATTTACCATATCCATGCCCTTCATGAATTTATAAACCTCTATAAGGTCACCCCTCAGCCTCTGACGCACCAGGGAAAATAGCCCCAGCCTATTCAGCCTCTCCCTATAGCTCAAACCCTGGCAACATCCTTGTAAATCTTTTCTGAACAATTTCAAGTTTCACCTGTTAAGACTTTCCAGCACCTTCTGTTTAATTTCAGATTTCCAACATCTGCAGCGTTTTATGACAATGTAAGAGAATGCACAATGAACAGAAAGATTCAGAAAGCTGTAAAGGAACATGAGGACCTTGGAGTGCATGTCTGCAGATTTCTGAAGGTAAATAAACTGGTCAAAAAACCATGCAGGATTCTTTCCCTCATTGAACGTGGCCCAGAGAATATGGGCTGGGAGGTGACGTTAGAAACTGAATAAAACGTTAGCTAGATTACAGCCTACAGTTCTTATTACTGCAAGGCTGTGATCACACCAGAGAGGATACAGACGAGGATTTATGAGAATGATGCCAGCGAATGGAGAATTTTAACCATGAGGACAGTTTGGACAGACTGGGGTTGTTTCCTTTGACATGGAGGAGATGTAAGGGTTGAGATTGAACTCCAGTCTCCAGGGTATTATCCCAGACCTCTGATTCACTGCAATGTTACCAATCATGAGGGGCATGGATAGTGTGAATAACCAAGGTCTTTTTCCCAGGGTAGGGGAGTCCAAATCTAGAGGTTTAAAGCGAGAAGGGAAAGATTTTAAAGGGATCTGAGGGGCAACTCTCTTACACAGAGCATGGTGAGTCTACAGAACGAGCTGCCAGAAGAGGTGGTGGTAGAAGTAGGTACAATTATTACATTTAAAAGGCATCTGGGTGGGTACATGAATAGGAAGGATTTAGAGGGAGCAACAACAGAAGTTGCTGGAAAAGCTCAACAGGTCTGGCAGCATCTGTGAAGAAAAGAATCAGAATTAACATTTCAGGTCCGGTGATGCTTCCTCAGAACCTTCCTTACTGGACCTGAAACGTTATCTCTGATTTTTTTCATCACAGATGCTTCTAGGCCTGCAGAGCTTTTCTAGCAACTTCTGTTTTTATTCCTGATTTACGGCATCTGCAGATCTTTTGGTTTTTATTTGGGGTTTAGAGGGATATGGGCCAAATGCTGGCAAATGGGACTGGGTCAGATTGGGATGTCTGCTTGGCATGGGTGAGATGGACTGAAGTACCTGTTTCCGTGCTGTATGACTCTGTGTGCTAAAGGCACTCAGTTAAAATCAAAATCACATCATGGTGAGGAGCAATGGCCATCTGTAAAAAGTTTTTGTTGGTGGTGGATTTGGCAAAGCAATTGAAGATCAACTGGACATATTGGTGGTAGGTAATTGGTAAACTAATTGAAGATCAACTGCACACTAGCTAAAGACATTAGAGAAACCAGTCAACCAGGCAGCATTGGTTTTTGTGATATATAATAATCTGTAGTTGGAGCATTGAACAGCAAAGAAGTGTCTAACTGTCTGAATTAAAATAAAAACAAAAGCTGTTGTCCACTTGTGAGCTGAGACACTGCTGACAGGTAGAAGCCCAGAACATTTGTCCTGATGTTTGATAACATAAGTATCAATCTCTCACAACAGTCTGTTTTGTATTCCCATGGACACAAACTGACTTTTTCTTTAATTTACACAATCTTAAAGGCTTACTCCAAAGTTTCAAAGGCTGAATCAAAGATAATAGAAATCTCTTTATGGATTGGACCACATCCAGTGACACCCTTACTGAATTACAACTGTTCAAGGAATGTATAAAGCTTTATTTTATGGCACAGATGATGAGTGATCCCAAGGAAAGAGCTCTAAACTTCTTGCTTACCATTGGGAAGGAGGGACTTTACAGATTTAACACACCCGGTCTTTTCAGGGATGATCAGAAAAATCCAGAAAAAATCTGGATTTATACACAGACCGTAAGACGTAGGTATAAGAGTAGGCCACAACTGCACACCAGCAGGGAGTGTGAATTAAAAATACAACTTTTGGATACCAGCAAAGATTTCCACATTATGTAACCATCCCAGATCATGTAAAGCCATTATTGAGCGCGGTGTTGCATTGAGGAGGAACTGAGGCCAACTGAGACCCACCTATAATACACCACAAGATCATAAGATGTAGTAGCAGAGTTAGGCCATTCAGCCCATTGAATCCTGGCCCATTCAATCATGGCTAAGATTTTTTCAACTCCATTCCCCTGCCTTTTCCCTGTGAACTGCTAGCGGAAACATCTTCCCCATGTCCACTTTATCCCGGCTCTCATTATTCTGTAAGTTTCAATGAGGTCCCCCTCATCCTTCTAAACTCCATTGAGTACAGACCCAAAGTCTTCAACCGCTCCTAATACGGCAAGTCCTTCATCCCCGGGACCATTCTTGTAAAACATCTCTGGAACCCCTCCAAGGTCAGCACATCCTTCCTTAGATACGGGGCCCAAAACCGAGCACAGTATTCCAAATGTAGTCTGATCAGAGCCTTACAAAGCCCTTTACACTCATGAACATAGTGAGGAAGATAAAGAAAAAAGTAGAAAAAAAGAAAACTCCAAAGATAATGATTGTGCATTGATATCGACAACCAGCAAGACAGCCAAGTTGTTGAACAAATGCAACAGACAACAATGTGTAGTTCATCCAAGCGTGTACACAATCATTGGATAAGGATGAGTTGTCAAACTTCCAAAGTGTTACATTATTGTCTGAAATGTTAAACACGTAAATTTTGTTTTTACCTTTTTGTATAATTTTCAAATTGCCTGTATACAAGTATGTTTTTTTCTAATAATCACTCCCAGGACATGGGCATCTCTGGCTAGACAGCATTTATTGCCCATCCCTAATTGCAGTTAAGAGTCAACCACATTGCTGTGAGTCTGGAGTCATATGTAGACCCGGTCAGGATGGCAGATTTCCCTCCCTGAAGGACATTAGTGAACCAGATGGGTTTTTCCAACAGTGGATTCACGGTCATCATTAGATTCTTAATTCCAGATATTTATTGAATTAAATTCCACCACCTGTGGGATTACGAACTCGGATCCCCAGACTGTTATCTGGTCTCCGGGTTAATAGTCCAGCGAAAATACCACTAGGCCATTGCCTGCCCTACTGCTCAATACTGGTCCATTGTAATCTGTTAGTTTAATGTGAGCCCAACCACTTATGTGCTTGTATATGTAATGGTTGTAATAATAGCTAGTAATAAATGTTTGATGGATTCTTCAATACCACAATATCCATAACCAATTCCTTTAGAATTAGATAACAAGGTGTAGAGCTGGATGAACACAGCAGGCCAAGCAGCATCAGAGGAGCAGGAAGGCTGACGTTT
>NC_063332.1:10513558-10525652 GCF_021869965.1 Rhincodon typus
TCCCCCTTTTCTGATGAAGGGTCTAGGCCCGAAACGTCAGCCTCTCTTATCTTATTTCTTCTCTTTTTTATTTTGTTTTGTTTCCTAAAAATTTGATCTTAAGTATCTGCATGTAAATACCTCTGTACCTAGTACGGTAAGTAAGTACCTCCATGCCTGGACTTTTGGATAAATGCTGTGCAATTTTTGTGTTGCGTTGTTAGGATTACTACAAATGACCACTGCATTTGATCGTATGAGATCCAGTTGACTGATTGCAGCTGATGGTTCCACTTGTCTCCTTGGTCATTCTCTTTGAACTTTGATGACCAACAATGCAGACTCATTCCTCATATTCCCTTCTTGGTGATACTGTTCTGCCTGAATTCCATCTGTTGCCTTAACTTGGAGTTGGCTCTGTATCATTCTGAGAGATGCTCACTGCGACTTGTAATGAGTTTATCACTGAGTTACAACAACAGTATAGTTTGGCTTCTTTATTCCTAGGAGATCATCATCACCTCTCCCATGGCAATTAGTAATGGGCAGGAAATGCTGGCCTAGACAGCAATGCTCACATCCTATCACTAAATGAAGAAAAGATGAAATACATCTTTTCTTTGTGGAATCAGGGGGCTGAATTGGCTATGTATTCAGCAGCACCTATCCTTATAGAACGCATTCATTTTGCGCAAATATAACCTGTGGCTGATCCAGACATATCCCATTCTCCAGAACCAACATCCATTATTGTGAAGAGCATAAAAACTTAGCAAAATAAAATCATATTATAAAGGAAATAAAATATATCACCAATCTCTCAGCAGAACTGCATTTGATGGATGAGTGCAGACTCATTTGGCTCAATGCCACAGGAGAACTTGTGTCATAGTCTCGCTGTTACCTCATACCAGCTGAGTGCTGCCAATGTTGCATGGCACAATGAATAGAATAGAATTCCTACAGTGTGGAAACAGGCCATTCAGCCCAACAAGTCCACACTGTCCCTCTGAAGAGCATTCCACCCAGACCCATCCCCATTCCCTTTCCCTGTAACCCTGCATTTCCCATGTCTATTCTACCTAATTTACACACCCCAGGACACTACAGGCAATTTAGAACATAAGAACATAAGAACTAGGAGCAGGAGTAGGCCGTCTGGCCCTTCGAGCCTGCTCCGCCATTCAATAAGATCATGGCTGATCCTTTTGTGGACTCAGATCCACTTACCCGCATTCTCACCGTATCCCTTAATTCCTTTATTGTTCAAAAAAAATCTACCTTTTTTTAAAAAACATTTACTGAAGTAGCGTCAACTACTTCACTGGGCAAGGAATTCCATAGATTAACAACCCTCTGGGTGAAGAAGTTCCTTCTCAGTTCAGTCCTAAATCTGCTCCCTCTATTCTTGAGGCTATGCCCTCTTGTCCTAGCTTCACCTGCCAGTGGAAACATCCTCTCTACTTCTATCTTATCTATTCCCTTCATAATTTTATATGTTTCTATAAGATTCCCCCCTCAATCTTCTGAATTCCAATGAATATAATCCCAATCTACTCAATCTCTCGTCATAAACCAACCCCCTCAACTCTGGAATCAACCTAGTGAACCTCCTTTGCACCCCCTCCAGTGCCAATACATCCTTTCTCAAGTAAATTTAGCATGGCTAATGCACATAACCTGCACATCTTTGGACTGTGGGAGGAAACCAGAGCACCTGGAGTAAACCCACGCAGACACGGGGAGAATGCGCAAACTCCACACAGACAGTTGCCCGAGGTTGAAATCGAACCCAGGCCCCTAGTGCTGTGAGGCAGCAGTGCTAACCACTGAGCCACCGTGCTGCCCCAAAAGTATGGAATGCTTCATGAATTTGCACGTCATCCTTTTTTAAATCTTTCTCCTCTTGCCTTAAATATATGCCCCCTAGTCTTGAAATCCTCACCCTGGGGAAAAGACACCTGCCATTCACCTTATCTATACCCCTCATGATTTTATAAATCTCTATAAGGACACCTCTCAATCTTCTATGCTCCAGTGAGAAAAGTCCCAGCCTATCCAGCGTCTCCTTATAACTCAAATGCTGTATTCCCGGCAACATCCTGGTAAATCTCTTCTGAACCCTCTCCAGTTTAATAATATCCTTTCCATGACAGGGAGACCAGAACTGGACACAAAGGCCTCCATGGTGGAATTTGAATTCAATAAACATCTGGGATTAAGTATCTAATCATGACAAACCTTGCGACTTGTTAGAAAAACCCTCAGATCCTCTTTTAGGCCTTTTAGGGAAGGAAATCTGCCATCCTTACCTGGTCTGGCCTAGAGGTGACCCCAGACCCACAAGCAATGTGATTGACTCTCAACTGAGCAATTAAGATGGCCAGTGAAAATGGGAATAGGAAGCAGTTTACAGCTTAAAGCTGGACTATTCAGTGTTGATGTGGAATAGCACAGTTTCTCACAAATGGTAGCAGAAATTTGGATCTCGGTTTCTCCGAAAGATGTGACGACAGGTTGGGTGAGGGAGTCAATTAAAACTCTCAGGTTGACAGATTTTTTACTCGGTAAGGATGTTAAGTGTAACGGAATTAAGGTGGGTAGGTAGACTTAAGCCATGATCTAATACAATGGCAAAGCAGGCACAAGGGGGCTGAATGATTTACCTCTGTTCCAGGGGTGGCATGGTTGCTCAGTGGTTAGCAAAAGTACATGTACCGAGATACAGTGAAAAATAGTGTTTTGCATCTAACCAGACCAATCAGGGTAATAGTACAGAATGCAGAATATAGTGTTACAGCTACAGAGAAGGTGCAGTGAAAGATCAACTCTAATATATGAGAGGTCTGTTCATAAGTCTGATAACAGCGGGGAAGAAGCTGTTCTTGAATCTGTCGGTACGTGTTTTCAAACTTTTCTATCTTCTATCCAACGGAAGAGGGTGGAAGACAGTATCGCCAGAATGGGAGGGGTCTTTGATTATGTTGGCTGCTTTCCTGAGGCAGCAGCAAGTGTTGACTGAGTCAATGGATGGAAGGCTGGTTTTCTTGATGGACTGGGCTATGTTCACACACTGTGTAATTTCTTGTGGTCTTGGGCAGGGCAGTTGCTATACCATGCAGTGATCCAGATAGGATATTCGTCCTCATGTATACTACTGGGCATGTCTGGACGTACCTCGATACCAGCACAGTTATCGACTAATCAGTTCTGAGGAAGGGTAACCGGACCCGAAACGTTAACTGTGATTTTTTTTTTCACAGATGCTGCCAGACCTGTTGAGCTTTTCCAGCAACTTGTGTTTTTGGTCAACTAATCAGCAGTTGCCATGCCAACTAGTTGATGGATAAGTACTGAAGCTCCATCCGATTATTTCAATAGGAGATTTGATATTTGTTTGGCATTAGTTTTCTTGCCAAACTGTCCTTTCCACTCAATGTTAAACATGGAATAGGGCCTCGCATTCAACTACATTGAGTCATGTTGGATGGTACAGTGAGCTCACCACTGGTTTTTCTTCTCTGGGTTTAAACTAACTCCAGCTTGATGGGTTAAAAGTCTCTCTCTGTAGATTTTAAGACTGACTGCTTAAGAACAGTGTGGTATGAGAATGCAGGCGCACTAGTGGGATGATGTGAGACAGCAGTGCTAACCACTGAGCTACCGTGCTGCAGATGGTGAGGATGGGAGAGTGCGAGTTTTTAAGTTTGCTCTTGCGCACAGCCAGTATGCGCTTTTTGGGCTGAATGACCTCCTTCTGTCCTGCAGGTATTCAGATTCCATAACTAGTTGAAGAACACAGAAACATGGAAACACAGAAGATAGAAGCAGGAGGAGGCCATTCGACCCCTCGAGCCTACTATGCCATTCAATATGATCCCTCCCTCCCCCATATCCCTTAATCCCTTTAGCCACAAGAGCTGTATCTTGAAAACACATAATATTTCGACCCCAACCTTTCTGTGATAGTTAATTCCACAGGCTCACCACTCTGCGTAAAGAAATTTCCCCTTATCTCATTCCTATAAGGTTTACCCTTTCTCCTTAAACTATGACCCCTGGTTCTGGATTCTCCCACTATTAGAAACATTCGTTCTGCATCTAACCTGTCTGTTAGAATAATACAGGTTTCTATGAGACATCCCCCTTCATTCTTCCAAACTTCAGTGAATACATTCTTAACTCACTCAATCTCTCCTCGTATGTTAGTCCTGCCATCCCAAGTATCTGTCCAGTAAACTTTTGCTGCACTGCCTCTACAGCAAGAACATTGTTCCTCAGATAAGGAGACAAAAACTGCTCATAATATTTCAGAAAGCATGCATAAGGACAATACAGTAGATGTGCTAGATATTGTAGTGACAAATATATGTTTTCAAATGACCTTAAATTAACTACCTCATAATGGAATCATGACTACAGTCAGAATGTATAAAGGCAAGGGTCAAACTCACCTTTTTTTAACTCATTCATGGGAAAGACAAGGTAAGGACAGCAGTTTCTTTCCCAAAAGAACATTAATGAACCAGATGGGTTTTCCTGACAGTCAACAATGATTTAGACTCGTATTTCCAATTTTTTAAAAATTGAATTCAAAATTCAACTATCTGCTATGCAGGATTCAAACCCAGGTCCCCAGAACATTACATGGCTCTCTGGATTAACACTCCAGTAATAATATCACCAGGCCATCACTTCGCCTGAACTGTAAAACAGAAAACAGAGGATAGGCATTAGGGGCAATTACTGAGCCTGGCAAAAAGTGGGAAGTGGTGTTCCACAAGGATAAGTGATATTTATTGTTTCCACAAATGGTTTGGATTGAGCGTTCAGAAACCCAGGGCTGAATCCTCCAGGTCCATCGGAGATGGGAGGACTGACAATATGGCTGCGGATAGTATTGGGAGGGTGAGTATTGAGGCGTATTCCTGCTAAAGGGTCCCTAACAGTAAATCTTTCCACTCGGCAGCTAATCGCAATTCTTGACAGGCATGCAGTCACGAAGAATGGTGCCTAATTTATCTGTGCACCCCAGTTCACAACTGGCAATCTTAAAATCCAGCTCATTACTTTAACTAGTCGGCTGGAATAGGCAAACACAAGGCAAATGAAATATTAAAGTAGAGAAGAATGAATGTTATAGGAACAATGGATAATATAAAGGAAGAAGTACTAAAAGAGCACAGGACAGGGTGACATGAAGTTATATAGAGGTGACATATAATTTTGAAGAGTAGTTATTAAGGCGTATAACATCCAAGTATAATGATCAGATCCCATCCAAGGTTCACAAGTTATTACAGTTGCAGACAGATACCCCAAATGGATGATCTGACTACCTTTATTCATCCACCCTCTTGACTGGTCATAACAAGGTTAATTTAAAAAGCATCATTCCCTTGTTTTCTCCCTGAACAGTTGAATTTAAGTTTAAAGAGGAGCTGGTTTAACTAGGCATTATTGATTGAACAAACGAGTGACTTTATTAGATACTAAACACCATACGAAATGACAAAGCAACACGTATGCACAGAGATTAGGAACAAGAAGTGAGTTCAAAAAAGATAAAAGTCAAAAGATATATGGATCAGTCTCTCTGGATGGTTCAAAAAGTGAAACATTGATAGCTGAACAGTTGATTTCTTGATTATTGGCTTTTGCAGGTCAGCTGAAATCCTTTTGTCCAAATAAAAACCGAAAGAACTGCGGATGCTGTAAATCAGGAACAAAAACAAAGTTACTGGAAAAGCTCAGCAAGTCTGGCAGCATCTGTGAAGGAAAATACAGAGTTAACGTTTCGGGTCCAGTGACCCTTCCTCAGTTCTTAGGAAGGGTCACCGGACCCGAAACATTAACTACCTTCTGGGCTTTTCCAGCAACTTTGTTTTTGATCCTTTTGTCCAGTTTTGTTTGAACATTGATTGTCTGGCAGCTTTCAGATTGAGAGAATTCTTTTTTTTTGTTCGCTATCTGTCTTCTAGGATTGAAGGAGAGATTTCCTAGTGGGTAGCTATTCAACTGTGATGTTCATAGCACATGAGCACTCAAACCTAGGCAGGAACACATGGGTGCTTCGATTCAGTAGCACAACAGTGTCAGTTAGCACACATAGATCAGAATTGCAGTCAGTTACTAGAAAACAAAATGTAAAAGGAAATTTAGGAGAAAATTCTTCATACAAAGAACAGTAAGCTGGTGGACCTCACTACCACAAAATGCATTTAAGGGAAATAATGTAGATCAGTGCATGAGAAGAAAGAAATATTTGTTGATGGGGTGGAGAGTCGACATCAATAGAACGTAGAACAGTACAGCACAGTACAGGCCCTTCAGCCCACCATATTGTGCCAACCTATTATCCTACTAAGATCAAACTAACCTGCATACCCTACATTTTACTATCCTCCATGTGCCTATCCAAGAGTTGCTTAAAAGTCTCTAAAGTATCTGACTCCACTACCACTGCCGGCAGCGCATTCCACACGCCCACCACTCTCTGTGTGAAGAACCTACCTCTGACATCTCCCCTATACCTTCCTCCAATCACCTTAAAATTATGCCCCCTTGTAATAGTCATTTCCGCCCTGGGAAAAAGTCTCTGGCTATCCACTCTATCTATGCCTCTCATCATCTTGTACAATAGTTGGACTAAGCAGCCAGAAATGGTATAAATAACTTCAAAGAGCTGATTTACCTCCTATATTTGCCTCACCTTGGAAATGGAATCTCGGCTCACAGATGAGGGTGGTGAATCAGCAAAATTTCATTTTTCTGAGGCTGTTCCACGTAGCAGAGATGAAAGTCCAATGAGCCTTTCATGTTAGTTTTTGGCTGGATTTTAAAGAGACTAAAAATTCAAATGTATGCATTATCCCCTTTGACAAATCCACCCTCTTCATAAACCACAAGGTGTTCTGTACATAATTAGTCCTTTGAGATTACTCGCCAGCTGTGATGTTTTTTTTCAAGGCAGTTCCAATTTACCATTGTTCATGAATACTGTCCTTTTTCTTCTAATCCATTTTTGATGGCAAGCTCAGCAATTTATTGTGAATGCCTGGTTATCTTTTACAAGCTGTGGTGGACTGACTTCACTCAGTCATGTCTGTGTGGTGAAGTACTTCCTCGAAGCTATTCAGTAGGATTTTGAACCGGTGATGATAAGGGGATGTCCCATACATTCCCAAGTTGCTATACAACTTGGAGGAGAACTTAGGAGTTGGCAACTATACAAAAGACCAAGTTCTGCTAAGGTTTCTCAAGGCATTCAGTATTTCTTATTAACAAAGTGTGGAGCTGGACGAACACAGCAGTTTGTTCGGAAGGGTCCAGACCTGAAACGTCAGCCTTCCTGCTCCTCTGATGCTGCCTGGCCTGCTGTGTTCCTCCAGCTCTACACCTTGTTAACTCAGATTCTCCAGCATCGGCAGTTCCTACTATCTGTCAGTATTTATTATCGTTCATCCCAGCAAAAATTAGTCAGTATACAAGATTTGGGCCTAGTTCCGAATTCCAGTTCTTCTGGTGACCTTGAATCCTTGCTCTGAGGTTTTGTGGAATTCCAGATCCTAGAAATAAAAAAAAATGAAGAAATTGAGATTATTCATCAGTATTTCAAAATGGAGGAGTGTAGCTTATTGATAAAATAGAACAAGGGCTTGGGACCCATTGTTAGTGTGCGACTGGAATCACTCACACGTAGGCCAGATAAATTTTCCAGGTTTTCGTATCGCTTGGTCAGTAATCAGCCATGCTTCAACAGGGCTCCAAAGAAGAGTCATACAGGACTCAAAACTTTTACTTGGTTTCTGTCCCCACAGATGCTGCCAGACCTACTGAGTTTTTCCAGCACTTTATGTTTTTATTTTATGATATTTGATTAATGATCTGGATTTTGGTGAGCTGGGGACAATTTTCAAGTTTGCAGATGACACGAAACTTGGAAGAACTGTAAACTGTGAGGGGGTGGTTTGGAACTTCAGAAGGACCATTCACAAGTTAGTGGAGTGGGCGCATAGGTGGCAGATGAGGGTCAGTGCAGAGAAGCGCGACGTGGTCCATGTTCATAGATTCGTACAGCACAGAAGAGCCCCTTCGGCCCATTAACGCTGTCACCTTGATCAGAAGACATTGAAAGGCAATACAAAATAGGGGTTATAAGTATAAAGCAGCTGCAAAGGATCCTGGGTGTATATGTGCACAGATCATTAAAGGTGGCAGGACAGATGGGGAGAACAGTTCATAAAGCATACAGTGTTCTCGGCTTTATTAACAGGGGTATAGAGTATAAGAGCAAGAAGACAATGTTGAACTTGTACAAGACACATGTTTAGACATCAGCTGGAGTATCGTGTACAGTTGTGGATGCCATATGATAGAAAGATGTGAATGCATTGGAGACAATGCAGAAGCGATTGACAAGAATGGCTCCAGAGATGAAGAACTTCCATTATGAAGGTAGATTGAAGAAGTTAGGACTATTCTCCTTGGAGAAAAGATGGCTGAGATGAGATTTGATAGAGTTTTACAAAGTTGTGAGTGGGCTGGATAGATAGGGAGCAGATAAGTTGTCCCTATTTATAGAAGGATCAGGGAATCAGAGGGCATAGATTTAAAGTGATTTGCAATAATGTTATCAGGGAACGCAAATGAAGCAGACAGCCAAAGTTATAAGCATTTCTGCGGAGGGACGAGACCAAGTGACCAATATAAATAAGAACAAGCTTAAGACTCCTCCTCCTCAATATTCTGTGCATCTACATGTCTGCACATATTTATCATCTGTAAAATAATTCTTGTCTCTTTTTCCATGTAGTTTGTGTGTCAGACAGAATGCATAAATGCAGCAGGATCGGTGTAATTTGTAGTGAGGCACATGTATTTCATTAGTGGCCTACCTCAGAGCCTGAGGGGCATAGTACTGCAGAATGATTTACATGCTAAGCAAATGAGCAAACAGCAGGGTTTCTGGTTATATCAGGAGGTAAATATATTTTGTAAATGTGCAATTAGATAAACCATGTTTGTTCGATGCCCCTGAAGTCAACTGCAGACTCACATGTACACGTGGTCAGCCCTTGCTTGCTAAGCAGTTGACTCCTTCTCAGCTGGAATTAAGGTTAATCCTACTCTAAGTACCACCTGAAATAATTGGAGAGATCATTCTATAATGATAGAGAGACTGAGGGGATAAAGTGCCAGATATCGGTTCATTTTAATGCTTAATATACCCTTGGCTCTTTGGAGGCTATGATTGTAAGGTTGTACTGAGTTTGAAAAGAAGAACTGATCTAGTTAACCATTTAAGAACTGAATGGGTCTGATTTAACTTCAAGCACTACTGCCTCCTAGCACCAGGAATCCAGGTTCAATTCTACCCTCAGGCATCTGTCTGTGTGGGTTTCCTTCAGGTGTTCCAGTTTCCTTCCACATTCCAAAGATGTTTGGGTTAGGTGAATTAGTCATGGGAAATGCAGGTTTATAGAGATGGAGTTTGGGTGGGATGCTCTTCGGTGGGTCAGCATGGGCTGAATGGCCTGCTGACACACTGTTGGGATTCTATGATAGAGATATACAGCACAGAAGCAGATCCTTTGGTCCAATTTGTCCATGCTGATCAGATATCCTAAATTAATCTAAACCCTTTCTATTCATGTACCCATCCGGATGCCTTTTAAATGTTGTAATTGTACCAGCCTCTACCACTTCCTCTGGCAATTCATTCCATACATGCACTACTGTCTGCGTGAAACATTGCTCCTTAGGTCCCTTTTAAATCTTTCCCCTCTCACCATAAACCTATGCTGTCTAGGTTTGTACTGTCCCACCCCAGGGAAATGACCGAATGAGCACAAAACAAACACGCATGGAGATGATTGCAACAAATGGAGGGCAGTAATCGGTGCTGGATGGCTCTGTAGGTGGGCAAGGGGTGGAATTAAGTCCAAGGACTCTTTAACCAATTATCTTCAGCATCACGACTGACCTTCCCTTCATCAGAAGTGCGTGAAACATTTCAGAATGTTCAGCTTGTTTTGTTGTACCTCAGAGACCGAACCAACCTGTACTGGCCATACAGCAACTGCTGAGGGCTTGGTTTTCCCCATCCTGAATCAGGACAGAATGGAGCCAGGTTGGAAAAGAGTAAAAATATGACAATCTATTGCCTTCCATAAGAATCATAAATAGGAGCATTCAGCCCATTGGTTCTGCTCCACCATTCAGTGCTGATCAGATAACCCCCAACTTCACAGTCTCATCTTTTCCTCACTGCCCTTGATTCCCTTCCAGGTTAAAAAATATGTCCAGCACAGCCTTCAATCAGGACTTATCTGAAATTTAAGCTTGGGACTAACTAATTAGCTACATAACCCAAAGCAAAGAAAAATCCGTTAGATTCACTCATTCCCTTTTAGAGAAGGAAACTGCCAACCTTACCTAGCCTGGTCAATATATGACTCCAGACCACAGCAGTGTGAATCATAGAAACCCTACAGTTTGGAAACAGGCCATTTAGCCCAACAAATCCACACCACCCTCCAAAGAGCATCACACCCAGACCCATTATCCCACCTCTGATTTCCCCATGTCTAACCCACCTAACCTAAACATCCCTGGGTACTATAGCATGGCCAATCCACCTACGCTGCACATCTTTGGACAGTGGGAGCAAACCGGAGGAAACCCACGCAGACACGGGGAGAATGTGCAAACTCCACACAGACAGTCGCCCGAGGGTGGAATCAAACCCAGTTCCCTGGCGCTGGGAGGCACCAGTGCTAGCCACTGAGCCACCATGCCGCTTTAATGTGCTGTGTGGTTGGCTCTGAACCACCCTGTGGGCAATTAGTGATGGGCAATAAACTTTGGCTTAGCCAGCAATGCCATCAACCCATGAATGAATTAAAAACAAACTCAAGAAGCTCAACAGCATCAACAGGACAAAGCAATGATACAATTTGCCAAAATGTCCTGTCCCTCCAAAAGAGTTGAATAGTGACTGCAGTGTGTCCATCCACAGTTTCCACTTACCCGGATTGGTGCAGCTCCAATAATATTCCAGAGGCTTGATGCCATAGAGGGCAATGTCGCTGACTAGATTAGCATCCAGCACCTTTAACCTTCACTGGTCCCATCACCAGCACACAGTGGCAGTGTCTACATGATGTACTGCAGCAACTCACCAAGGCTCCTTTGACAGCATCTTCCAAATCAGTGACATCTTCCATCTAGAAGGACAAGGACAGCAGATACATGGGAACACCATCGCCTGCAACTTCCCCTCCAAAGCCACTCAGCATCCTGATTTGGAAATATATTCCTTCAACGTCGCTGGGTGAACATTCTTCAATCCCTTTCCAGGAAGCCACTGTCAGTGTAACGACACTCTAAGGTGGCTGCCCACCATGTTCTCAAAGGATGAGCTATAAATGCCGACCTGGCCAGCAAAGCCTGCATCCTTGATCAAATAAATAAACTGATCAATTCATTCGCTAAGGAGTATTCAGTAGCATCTCCCAATGCCATGACCTCCACTGATTCGGAGGTCCAGGACTTTACAGGGTAGATAATTGTTTCCCTGGTTGGGGAATCTAGACAGGGTTGGGATACATTATGTCAGACTAAAATATGGAGGAATCACTCCACTCAAAGTGGAATTTTTCAGCCTAGAGGGTTGTGGATGGCCCACCATTGAATATATTTGAGGCTGCAATAGACAGACGTTTGGCTTCTCGGAGAACTAGAGGATTGTGGGCGGGAAAGTGGAGATGAAGCCCACGATTTGCCATGATCGTGCTGAATGGTGGAACGCTTTTGATGAGCCAAATGGTCTCCCCCTGCTCCTATTTCATGTGTCAGTCCAGGCACAGGAACATTCAAAAATGTAGATTGGCACCACTTTCTTGAGAGAAAACAGTGATAAACAATTAAAATAAAAAACCTGCCTTACAGCCATCAAACAGCAATGGTTGGAGTCTCGGAACACAACTTTCCACCCTCTTTCCCCACCATCATCACCAAGATCACGCCAAGAGAACAAGCCCTTTCCCTTGACAACAAGGTGCAGAGCTGGATGAACACAGCAGGCCAAGCAGCATCATAGGAGCAGAAAGGC
>NC_063332.1:10526152-10540057 GCF_021869965.1 Rhincodon typus
GCTATCAACCTGGGTGGCAACTTTCAGTGATCTATGCACATGGACACTGAGATCTTTCTGCTCATCCACACTACCAAGAATCTTACCATTAGCCCAGTACTCTGTATTCCTGTTATTCCTTCCAAAGTGAATCACCTCACACTTTTCCGCATTAAACTCCATTTGCCACCTCTCAGCCCAGCTCTGCAGCTTATCTATGTCCCTCTGTAACCTGTAACATCCTTCCGCACTATCCACAACTCCACCGACTTTGGTGTCATCCACAAATTTACTAACCCATCCTTCTACGCCCTCATCCAGGTCATTTATAAAAATGACAAACAGCAGTGGCCCCAAAACAGATCCTTGCGGTATACCGCTAGTAACTGAACTCCAGGATGAACATTTCCCATCAACCACCACCCTCTGTCTTCTTACAGCTAGCCAATTTCTGATCCAAACCGCTAAATCACCCTCAATCCCATGCCTCTGTATTTTCTGCAATAGCCTAAGACAACACTAAGAATGACCCGGAGGAGATACAAGATCTATTCTTCAGTCCATGCCTTCTTAATTTGTTCTAAAGTAATTACCTGAACAGCAGCAATGGAATGCTCTTGAACTCTAGGACTGGAGCTATGGAATATTGTAAAACAAGATAGGTTGGTACTTTTTTCACTGCAGCATAGGAGGTTGAGAAGCGACCTGACAGAAGTTTATAAAATAATGAGAGGTACAGATCGAGTTTATAGTAGATTTCTTCCCGTAGAATGGGGGATTTCAAGACGAGGGAACACATTTTTAAGTTGAGAGGGGAGGAATTTTGAAAAAGACATGAGAGGCAAATATAGAATGAACTTCCTGAGGAAGTGGTGGATGCAGGTAAAATTACAAAGTTTAAAAGGCACTTGGATAAGTACATGAATAGGAAAAGTCTGGAGGGAGATAGTTGGAACTGCAGATGCTGGAGAATCTGAGATAACAAGGTATAGAGCTGGATGAACACAGCAGGCCAAGCAGCACCAGAGGAGCAGGAAGGCTGATGTTTTCTGAAGAAGGGTCCAGGCCGGAAACTCAGCTTTACTGCTCCTCTGATGTTGCTTGGCCTGCTGTGTTCATCCAGCTCTCCACCTTGTTATCTCTTTATCAAAGTTCGGAGGGATATGGGCTAGGAGCAGGCAGGTTGGACGAGTTTAGTTTGGGATTATGTAGGGCATGGACTGGTTGGACCAAAGGGTCTGTTTCCTATGATTCTATGACTCTATGGATGTTCCCCACTTAAACTCCTCAGGCCCACGCTCCCCCTTCTGTATCCCAATTAATATTCAGATATAGATACATCATTGGCAATAATTTCACAGAATCACAGAACTGTCACAGTGCAGATTGTACATTTGGCTCATCATGCCTGTAGCATTCTATTACCCGCTGCCAATCTCCTGCCTTTGACACATATCCCTGCACACCATTTCTAGCAAAATAATTGACCTCTTAAATGCCTCAAATGCATTTACCTCCACCATATTTCCAAGAAGTTCAGCCCATACCCTAAGTACTCGCTGTGTGAAAATGTTTTTTTCTTATATCACCTTTGCTTCTTTTGCATATCATTTTGAATCTATGCCCCGTTGTTATTTTTTCTTTAACAAATAGGAGCAGTTTCAACCTATCCACGCTAGCCAGCCTGCTTGTGAGTTTGAAAACCTCTCTCGGATCTCCTCTCAGCCTTTTTCTCTTCAAAGGGAACAGTCCCAACTACTTTAATACTATCCTCATAACTGAAGGTTCTCAATCCTGGGGCTATTTCATGTCCTGGTGTCCTTGCAGTGAGATGTCCTGATGGTGTGAAAGGTACCATACAGATGCACATTCTTCCTTTCTTTCGAATCATAGAGGTTTACAGCAGACAATGAGACCATTCGGCCCACTACATCTGCGCATCTGAGTATGATCCATCCATCCTCATCCCACTTTCTAATCCTTGTCCAATAGCCTTGCAGGTCACGGCACTTAAAGTGTACACTCGGGTATTTTATCAATGCAGAGGGGCCTCTCTCACCCTTGCAGGCAGTGAGTTTCAGATTCCCACCAGCCACTGGGTAGAGAACTTTCTCACCAATGCTCTCCTGCTTATTTTGCAAACTACTTTAAATATACGTCTCCTGGTTTTATGGTACCAATATTTCCTTTCCCTTCGAGACAATAAGAACTGCAGGTGCTAGAGTTAGAGATAACACAGTGTGGAGCTGGAGGAACACAGCAGGCCAGGCAGCATCAGAGGAGCAGGAAAGTTGACGTTTCAGGTCGGGACCCTTCTTCAGTAATGGGAGGGTGGGGGGCTGGGACAAGAGCTCAGAAATAAATAGCGAGAGCAGGGGTGGGGCTGGGGAAGGTCGATGGGATGGTGATAGGTGAGTGCAGGTAGGGAGTAGTGGGGATTGGTCAGTGAGGTGGGAGAAGTGGATAGGTGGGAGAGAGGATGGACAGGTCAAGGAGTCGGAGATGAGAGGGAGGGTTGGTCATGGGATGAGGCCAGGGGTGGGGAGATTTTGAAACTGGTAAAATCCACATTGAAACCATTGGGCTGTCGGCTCCCGAGGCGGAATATAACGTGTTGTTCCTTCAGTTTGTGGGTGGTGTCATTGTGACACTGGAGGAGGCCCAGGATGGACATGTCACCCAGGGAGTGGGAGGGGTGAGTTAAAATGGTTGGTGACTGAAAGGTGTTGCCATTTGTCGCAAACAGAGCGCAGGTGCTGTATGAAACGGACTCCCTACCTGCAGTCATCAATCACCATCCCACCTAACTACCCCAGCCCCACTCCTCCTCCCTCTATTTATTTCTGAGCTCCCTTCCCCCACCCGATTTCTGAAGAAGGGTCTCGGCCCGAAACGTCAACTTTCCTAGCTCCTCTGATGCTGCCTGGCCTGTTGCGTTCCTCCAGCTCCACACTGTGTTATCTTTTCCCTTAGCTTGCAGGCACAGAACTTCACTTCAAAGCTAATAATGCCATGCAAATGATATGCAACACCCCTGTGCCACCAAACAAAAGCATTTACCATACAGAAGACAATGACTGCTTTAATTTAAATCACTCCTTTTTATGTCCTGCAGTGAAGTTTGTTTTTTATGGGAATATAAATTACATTAACACAAATGGAATGAGTTATGGAGAAAAGGCATTGTTGTAAATAATATAACAAAATGGATTGAAGAGACACGTAGAATTACACGACGAGATCGAGGGAAATGAGATTGATGTCAGCATTTCGATGCCTGCAACCATGTAAATTCAGTTCACAGAATTATCAGAGGTTAGAATGAGGCCATTTGGCCCATCGAGCCTTTGCTCTCGAATAGGAGAATTTGAGCTCATCCCACACTGATTGCCTATTCCTGTAGCCCTTCGAGTTTCTTTTCTGTCTTCAGGTGCTTCTCTAATTCTCATTGAAAGGTGTACTGTACAATGTAGATGGGCTTTGCATTGCAGATCCTGACCACTCGCTGCGTGCAGAGTGTTTTCCTTCGTCGCTTTAAATTCTATCACTTTAAAAATGTTCCTACTGGAAGTCTGAGATAAAACAGAACGGGCTGGAAATTTGTACAGGGAAATAAAGTTGTCATACAGATATTTAGCAGCCCACTTTAAGGGGACATTGAAGGTGGAGGTAATCAGAAGATAAACAGGTAATGGAGACCTGAACACCTCCCACTTCTGCCCCACTGAGGCCCGGCATAGAATCACAAAATTGTTATGATTCAGCAGGAGGCCATTCAGTCCATTGTGCCTGCACCAGTTCTATTACCGAGTGCCAATCTCCTGCCCTTATTCCTGCACACCATTTCTATCCAAATAACCATCGAATTCCCTCTTGAATTCCTCAAATGAACCTGTTTGTACCACATTTCCAGGTAATATATTCCTTATTGTAACTACTTGCTGAATGAGAAAGGTTTTTTTTTCTCATCTTACTTGAAATCTATGCCTTCTCATTCTCTTTTCTTTTACAAGTGGGGACAACTCCTCCCTATTGACTCTGTCCACTCTCCCACAATCTTGGAAAACTCGATCAGATCTCCCCAAGGAGAACAGTCCCAACTTCTTCAATCTACCCACATTCTGAAGTTTCACATTCCTAGGGCCACACTAGTAAATCATGTCTGTGCTCTCTCTCTGAGACATTTGCATCTTCCCTATAATGTGGCACCCAGAATTAAACATCATAGTTTTCCCCTAAGAGGGAAATTAATATGAGATGAATATATCTCTGTTCCTTCACTGTCGCTGGGTCAAAATGCTGCAATTCCCTCCCCAGTAGCATTGTGGGTCAACCCACAGCAGGTGGACTGCAGCGGTTCAAGAAGGCAGCTCACCACTACCTTCTCAAGGGGGGCAACTAGGGATGGGCAAGAAATGCCCATTCCACAAGTAAATTTGAAAGCAAAATTCAACCAGGGATGGATGGAACATTCATCAAGTGAAAAACTGGAGAGTTGTTTGCATTTAGGACCCTGAGCAATTCCCTTGTTTGATAGCACGCTGGCCTGGGGGGAGGTGAGGGGGGGGCGGATGGTGGTAGGTGGGGTGGTCAAGGGAGGCAATGTCAAGCAGGAAGGGGTGATGGCTCCAATGACATTCTGCCTACACCGCATTATTGATTTGATAGGCCAACTCTTTTCAACCCTGGGTGGAGCTGAGATACATTGCAGCCCAGGCAGCACAAGGTCCTTATGTGGGTTTTAACTGGTCATTAATTGGCCACTTAAGGACCTCTACGGATGACCTGGTGGGAAGGTCAAGCATGGGGGAGGTGTGAAGGCAGCAGGGTCTTGGTCCACCACTATTTGGCTGAATTAAGTCACATTCCTGTTCCCAGACTTCAAAAATTCCACCCGTTAATTCTGGTTCTCCCCACGATGTTGTCTTACCTGCTGAGTATTTCCAGAATTTTCTGGTTTTTATTCCTTTAGATTGATCCTCAATAGGGACAGACTCTTTCTGTCTAGACCAATGAGAACAGTCATTGTTTCTATCAAGCCTCCCCTCAAACATCCCTTCTTGATGGAGCTCAGCCTTATTTTCCCCAAAGATTCTCCAACGTTGACAGTTGCATTGACACAACTGAAGCCCTTGGACACCTTCGACTGTAACTTTTCTCTCACTCTTTTCTGTTCTTCCTAAAGTGTGGGTCATGCATTGGTCACAAGACCCCAGTGGAGGATAAAGCAAATTGACAGAAATTGTTTGGATGAGAAACGTTACCGTTCTGTGTGAGTTTCGTCGAACAGACGAGTGTGGAAATCTGAAAGCTGTCCCTCGAGCATGTGGGCAGTCCACTGCTACTGCTCCTGAACGAAGAACCCAGATTCAGCTTGGGATCAGCCATCTGTTTACTGGACACATTGTTCAGGTAGATGGTGGCATCTTCGAGTTTCCTGCTGTCGCCCTGCAGTTGGAGGTGAGGGAGGAGGGAGGGTTTGGGGAGGGGGTGGTGGGTGAAGTTAAAAAAAATGACAGTTAGCAACTGAAGAAATTTTATTCATTCATGGGACAAGGACGTTGCTGGCCAGGCAGCATTTATTGCCCATCCCTAATTGCCCAGAGGACAATTCAGAGTCAACCACATTGCTGTGGATCTGGAGTCACATGGAGGCCAGACCAGGTAAGGTTGGCAGTTTCCTTCCCTAAAGGACATTAGTGAATCAGTTGGGTTTTCCCTGACAATGGATTCACAGTCATCACTAGATTTCTAATTCCATATATTTTATTTAATTCAAATTCCACCATCTGCCATGGCGGGATTTGAACCTGGGTCCCCAGAACAGTATCTGGGCCTCCAGATTAACAGTCTAATGATAATACCACTAGGCTATCGCCTCCCCCTGAGACATCCCACCAAGGGCTAGGCATTCGCACCCAACTCAGAGGCGCTGGGTGAAGATAATTCGCAGCCCCTCAGCCCCGACACAGAGGAGGATGGCTCCGGGAGGTTGGATTTTTGTTTTGGGATCACGGGAATCTTTGACAGCTGTGTGCAGGGGAATCCAGGTGCAGTCGTGAGTGGGCAGATAACCGCACCCAGTGTTCTGGCAGTGTAGCAAAAGCAACGGAAATGCACAAAACATCACTCCAGCTCTGGACACCCACAATCTCACCATGTCCCATCCATGCCAACCTTGCCCACATGGCCCTTCATACCCTCTCGGTCAATCTGCACCCCTTTATCTGCCACCCACATTCCTTTACAGTACATATGCCAACTTAGTCCTCACTCATGCCAACTCACCACCCTCTCTTCCAGCACCAACAATGCCACTCACCACATATCAATCATGTGTTAACTTCAGGACTTCATCTAAAATACTCTGATTCATTATAATCCATTTACTACATTCATGTTCCTTCAAACAAACAATACCTTTTAACAACAGATATTTCAAATCAATAGTTCCTTATAAAAACAAAAAATTAGAACTCTTATTCCAAGAATCCATTACCACTTGGAACTGCCAAACAAGTTCTGTTAATGGAGATTTATGACATTAGTGATACGGTACTCAGCATACAGTAGGGTGGCACAGTGGCACCATGGTTAGTAGTACCAGGGACCTGGGTTTGGTTTCAACATCAGGCGACTGTCTGTGTGAAGCTTGTACATTCTCCTTGTGTCTGTGTGGGTTTCCTCCATGTGCTCCGGTTTCCTGCCATAGTCCAAAGATGTGCATTAGATGCATTGACCATCCTAAATTGCCCTTAGTGTCCAGGGATTAGCCATGGTAAGTGTAGGGTTATAGGGATATAGTTGGGGTGGGGACGGGGTGGTGTTGTGAACCCTCTTTGGAAGGTTGGTGCAGGCTTGATGGGCCAAATGGCCTCTATCTGCACTGCAGTGATTCTCTGAGTACTAAACCATTAATAGTAGACCCATGGCTTATGTTAGCAGACAGAATGGAATAGCAATCAATGTATTCTAAATGTTCCAGACAGCAATTTTTTTTCCCCCAGATTTAAAGGGCAGGAGTTTTAAAGGTCACTTTAACAATTTTGTTTTTCAATGAGCTTTAAAGTCCCAATGACATTATGCCACTTATCACACACATTTATTCCTACCTTTAGCAATCCCAAGATAATCTGGCCTGCCCCACAGAGGTTGCTTAATCATAGCTAAAGATGTACATCACCTTTCCTCTGGCTATTCATAAAAATCCACTAGGTTCAGACCTCCACCTACCTGATCCAATCTGCCCAGTTTACATTTCAGACACCCCTCCCACCAAATCCTTACATCAGTGGTGGCAACT
The DNA here is from genome assembly GCF_021869965.1 of Rhincodon typus. Taxonomy (NCBI): domain Eukaryota; kingdom Metazoa; phylum Chordata; class Chondrichthyes; order Orectolobiformes; family Rhincodontidae; genus Rhincodon; species Rhincodon typus. The sequence goes on from NC_063332.1 coordinate 10,533,435, forward strand.
ACTGACTTATAAATAGGCAGCAGTCTGCACAGAACACATACGCATGAGACAGCGCCCAACTCTATCATTCCCAACAACCACACCCCCTTTTTTTGGGGGGAGGTGTGACTTGCAATTTTTAGGAACATTTTTAAGGCTTTCTCTCTCATGGCAACAATTGAGGCTCAAATCCCATTCACATATCACTCGCTGATTTATAGTAGCTCCCAATCCAGCAGGTTTTTCATGCAGATGTCCGTCTGCAATCTCACAATTGGCTGAGATACCTGCACTCCTCCAATTCTGGCCCCTTGCATATTCCTGATTTTCACAGGTCCATTGCTGACAGCCGTGATAGTGACCCCCCAGACTTTGAGCTCTGGAATTCCAAGTCTTAAACTCTCCAGGTCCATATACCTCACTTCTCCTTTAAGACCAAGCACCAGGCTTCAGGACTGCATAGTCAAATTTTGACTGGGAATGATGGGCTGGAAGTCTTATACTGTCAGAGAGTCATACAGGACAAAAGGAGGACATCCAGTCTATTGTGCTTCTGTTGCCTCTGAAAGGAGTTTTCAAAAAGTCCTAGTTCCCAGCTGTTTCCTCCCTAAGGAGGTGAAAGCAGATAATGGTGACCAGGTAACCATTGCCAATTGCTGTACAAACCCATCTGGTTCACTAATGTCCTTTAGGGAAGGAAATCTGCCATCTCTACCTGGTCTGATCTACCTGTGACTGCAACATTGACTCTTAATTGTTCTTTGAACAACTAGAGATGGACAATAAATGCTGGCCTTGCCCATAAATAAATTAAAAGCTACTTTTCTTGATATTAATAAATCAGTACCATCCTCTGCAAATGTTCGTGAATTTGTCTGATCTCTAACTTTCCCAGAAGTTTGAGATTTCTGAACTTTTCATCTTCAGTGCTCATGTGCAATTTAAGTCTCGTGTCTCCTTTGACATTTTCCGATCTCTTTCATTAACTTAAAGGTTGTTGCAGTATAAATGTAACTCAACAGGGTTATTTTAACGCAGATTGCATGGAAATGCATGCTGTCACAAGCAGCACTGCTCTCCAGAGAGACTTTAGCAATTCAGCTTCGCTAACTGGGAGCTTGGAGCAATTGCAGAGAGGAACTTCCCACTGCAGCCAGCTCCTCGCCTTCTAATTAATGATCCCACAGCCACAATCATTTCTTCCTGCAAGGTTTAATAGTTAACTTTATCACTTCTGCGCCTTTACTGGACTTAAGGGTGCAGAGAAAGATTGATTGCATATACTTGGGTCAGCTTTTGTGTAATTGGTCATGTCTGGGTGGAGAAGTACATTATCGATTGGTTATGACTGTGATCATTTTGTCCAAAACTGATTCATCCTGGTCAGGTCTGATAATCCATAATTGGGAGAAGTAAATGAAGGGCAATCTGTTCCAGGAAATGTAAACTCCCTCATTTATTATCTCAGATATCTATTAGCTAAATAGTAATGAATTACTGTGAATGCACAATATACAGTCATTACAGAAGTTATTGTTAGATCATAATGTTGTTCTTAAACAGTTATTAATGCTAATATGATTAAATATTACATTAAAATGTTCTGAAGCCAGATGAATCATTGCTGGAATGCTTGACACTTTTATCATCAGTAAATATTGAAGGATTTCAAATGTCAAACATTAATTGCTGCTATTCAATTTGCACATCTAGATTTTTCAGACACTTTTTTTTACACATGAACAGATTCACAAGTGCACTTTCTTTATTAAACAGTGTTTAAGGGTTTTTGTTTTAATATAACATTTTATTTGATCGAACATCAACTTCAGACTCAGGGAATAGTGTGCATGAGGTGCAGAGCATAGCTCACCATTCAAGCCCAATATTAGCATATGGCTATGGCACCCTCTGATGCACAGAACCAGCCAAATTCCCTCAAGCTCTAGCTGAATTATGAGCATGAGTTGATATGGGGCTTAAATCTTTGATGACAAATCAAATTGTCATTTTCATAGCGCCCTCTCTGACCGCAGAACGGGAGATGTTGACATAGCGGTGTTGTCACTTGATCCAAACTCCCAGGCTGATGTTCTGAGTTCAAATCTCACACAGGATGGTGAAATTTGAATTCAGTTAAAAGTATGAAATTAATAAAGCGAGCCTAATAATGACCACTGTCAATTGTTGCAAAAACCCATCTGGATTATGCATGTCTCTTTGGGAAAGTAATGTGCTGTCCTTCACTGGTCTGGCCTACATGTGATTCCAGATCGAAAGCAATGTGGGTGACTCTTAGCAATCAGGGATGGACAATAAATGCGATGCCCACATCCTATGACTGGATAAAACAAACCTCATGACCCACACCCTATGCAGTGCCCTTAACAATACCACACAATGGGAAAGGGAATGGGAATCCTGGAATTGGGTTATGCCAGTCTCTTTCTCTCTCTGGAAGATTGTCAGCCTGACCTGTGTGCAATTTTAGCATTCTATTACCAAAACAGCAATAAACCCATGGAGAGCATGCATTGTAGTCTCGCCAGTATGGACCACTGATGGAAAAATATCTTACAAACAGAGACTTCAGACTGTGTTTCAAGTGAATAAGAAAGAGATTTGTAAATGATGAAGGGAAGCGACGGAACACTTATTTTCTCTGGTCTTAGTCATAACTATCAATGTAAGATTGCCACTTCAACAGAGTGAAGAGGGACGTTCGATGAAATTTTTGGAAACGGAGGATTGTTAGGGCATATAATGTTTAGCCACGGAAAGTGTATTGGGTATCATTTAAAATAAAAGTGGCTAAATAAACAAAGCAGAGCAAAATACATATCTATGGAGGAACTGTAAACTGCTCCAGTGCAGAAATGCCACAAACACGATGGGTCAAATTGCCTCTGTGTTGTGAGCCACTCTGTTTCACACGACTGCAAGGGGCACGCTCGCAGACCAAGCAGTCACAGTGCGAGTAGCATGTTGGGTAATGGTCTATTACTTCGTCAGTTTATTTTGTGTAACATCCTGGTGACTCTGAAACAAATGACTAATCCACAGACCTGAAGGAGAGCTTGTGCCTTGCAGATAGTGGAACTAGTGGCTTTCAGGAATTGTAAGCCAAATTACTCGCCACAGAATTTTGCAATCTCTGATTCACAGATCCTTCAGTGAGACAAAACCCATAAACTCAGTTGTAAGTTCTTTATAAATACTGCCTCAGGGTTGTGGACTGAAGTCCCGCTCCAGGGATCTGATTAGTAATCTGGTCAGTTACTTTAGTGTAGTTTTCAGCGAGTGCTGTGTTTGTTGGAGGTAGAGTTTTTTGGATGAAGTGCTAACCTGAGATATCTGCCCTCCTGGATGTGCTTAAAAGACCCCACAGCACTATTTCACGGAATCTCATTGTGATCCCATGACCCAAATCATTTAAACGGATTATCCAGTCAGTGGCCTTGTTGTTTATGCATAGCAAGATCCCGCATTCAACATGACAGCACAGGGTTTCCAAAGGGTAAAACAACTGAGTTGGATACTAAATAAAGACCGAAAGAACTGCGGATGCTGTAAATCAGGACCAAAAACAGAAGTTGCTGGAAAAGCTCAGCAGGTCTGGCAGCATCTGTGAAGAAAAAAACAGAGTTAACGTTTCGGGTCTGGTGACCCTTTCTCAGAACTGGATCTGAAACGTTAACACTGATTTTTTTCTTCGTAGATGCTGCCAGACCTGCTGAGCTTTTCCAGCAACTTCTGTTTTTGTTCCTGATTTGGATACTAGTTGATTTAAAACCTTTCATTTCCTCTGTTTTCTGATTTTCTTCATCATTCCCACTGACCCCATTCCCCAACCAAACACCAAACAGAATCATTACGTCTCAAACTCCTAAGGTACAACTTTCTCATCCCTAGAGGTGGTGAGAAAGGGAAATAATGGGGCTTGTTGGCCCTAGAGAAAACTTCAAATCTGTTTCATCATTTCGACAATCAAGTGCTGATTGAAAAAGTCCATTGGAAACTCTTTGGAATCGCCAATAATTAAGGTGGTTGAGTGCAGAATCTATTAATGGCCTTAAAGGGAGCCAACTTGCCACCTCCCAGATCACCTGCCTCTGTTGCATTCCAGAAAGGTGGCTACTTTACTGACTGGGAAACTAGAGAGACCTGACTGCTGAAATGGTGCAATATCCCCAATCTGGAGGCAATCTGAGGTAGTGATGAAGTGGGGCACAACAGCGTAGACTCTAAAAACCCCCACTCCCACCCTAGCCTCTGACTGCCCCTCTCCCCATGACCATCACCCCAATTGAAGAAGAAAAATAACTTACCCGCTCACACTTGTACCCTCCGACCCGCCCACCTCAACCCAGGTTCCAGTGTTAAGCCCTGTAACAGGGGTCAGTTCTTAATGAACTGACTGGAGTTCGAACAGACCAAACACTCTCACCATGACACTTCAAAAGAAATGGAAAAGTCCATCCTTTACTCCCAAGTTCAGTTAGGGGATGGCCTAGCGGTATTATCATGAGACCATTAATCTGGAGACCCAGGTAACGTCCTGGGGACCCGGGTTTGAATACTGTCAGGGCAGATGGTAAAATCTGAATTCAATAAAAATCCGGAATTCAGATTCTAATGATGACGTTGAATCCACTGTCGATTGTCAGGGAAAGTCCTCCAGTTCACTAATGGCCTTTAGGGAAGGAAACTGCCATCGTTACCTGGTCTGGCCTACATGTGACTCCAGAAACACAGTAAAGAGGTTGACTCTTAACTGCCCCCTGGGCAATTAAGGATGAGCAATATATGCTGCCCACGCCAGTGACGCACCAATCCCACAAATGAATTTTTAAAAATCCGGACAAGTGACACCTTCCTCAAAACACTATTTCCTCTCACTTGCAAATAACTCGTAAGCTCAGCACAAGAAGACGTCTCTGGCTTGAACATAACTTCAGAAATAAAAACAGCACCGAGTGATTCTGCACCGCACTGCCATTCAATAAACTCGTGGCGTATTTGAACGTGACCTTGACTCCACTTTCCTACATGTCCCCCATGACCCCTTGACTCCCTCCCCAATCAAAAATGTAACTTAGCCTTGAATACATTCAATGCTCTCGCCTACACTGCTCTGTGGGGTAGAGAATTACAAAGATTAATGACCCTCTGAAACTGAAATTTCACCTGATCATGGTTTTAAATGGGAAGCTGTTTATTCTGAAATGTTCCCTCGTTTATATATTCTCTGACAAGATGAAACATTCTCTCAGCATCAACCCCATCAGGCCGCCTTACCATCAAATCTGTTTCAATAAGATCAATTCAAGCTCTTCTAAACTCTAACGAGTTTAGGGCCAGCCTGCTCGACCTTCCTCATCAGACAAACCCTAGCCTCAGGAATTAACCTTGTGAACCTTCCCTGGGCTGCTTCCAACGCAACTTAATTAAAGAGTCAAAATAGTATACAGTAGTCTCAGCAATGCGCTGTACAGCTTTAGCAAGACTTTGTTATTCTTGCACTCCAATTCCCCTTTCTTCGAATGCCAACAATGTCTTGATTTGTGCTTTTTGATGGAAAGCAGCTATCAGGAAGAACCAGCTGAAAAGAAATTACAGAACAACTTGAATATCATCACCATTTATTTTCACCTTATACAAGATGAGGTCATGGTCTCCATCTCGCAGGGTTGTTCCATCAGGTTTCATTAGTTTCACGTACGCCATAGCAAATATTTTCTCTCCTTTATCTCTCGCTGTAATAGATAATGTTATAGGGATTTTTGTTTGGCAAAATAATAGATGCTGAGACTTCTTCCAACACGCTTGAACTTCCTTGACGAATAGTTTCAAATCTTTTTTGCTCAATAGCTTTACCTTTTTTGAATATATTTTTCAGCACGAGAGTTTTGTGGACACATGGTGGTTAGTGATAATGTCACCTGACTAATAATCCAGAATCCCAGGCTAATGCTTGGGGGATGTAATTTCAACCCTATGACAGGGTAACAAGACAAGGGAGCACTCAATGGGTGGTAGGAATTTCAGAGGAACAGAGGGATCTTGGGACGTTTGTCCACAAATCCCTGAAGAGGGCAGGACAGCTTAAGAGGGTAGTTAAGAAGGCATAGAGAAAGATGTGCAGGATAGGTGGATTGGTCATGCTAAATTGCCAGGGATGCTTAGGTTAGGTGGGTTAGATGTGGGGAAATGCAGGGGTAGGGAATGAGGAAGGGCGGGATGCTCTTTGGAGAGGTGGTGTGGACTTGTTGGGCCAAATGGCCTGTTTCCACACTGTAGGGATTCTATGATTCTATGAACACTTGCCTTTATCAGTCAGAGCATAGATTATAAGAGCAGAGAGGTTATGTTAGAGCTGTACAGGACTTCGGTTAGGCCATAGCTGGAGTATGGTGTGCAGTTCTGGTTACCACACTATAGGAAGGATGTAATTGCACTGGAGAAGGGGCAGAGAAGATTCACCAGAATGCTGCCTGGGATGGAGCATTTCAGCCATGGAGAAGCTAGATAAGCTTGGGTTAACCTGAGACAACAAGGTGCCGGGCTGGATGAACACAGCAGGCCAAGCAGCATCATAGGAGCAGAAAGGCTGACGTTTCGGGCCTAGACCCTTCATCATTCAT
>NC_063332.1:10540157-10543879 GCF_021869965.1 Rhincodon typus
GCACCTTGTTGTCTCGGATTCTCCAGCATCTGCAGTTCCTACTATCTCTAAGCTTGGGTTAATTTCCTTGGAGCAAAGAAGGCTGCGCAGGGGAGGGATGCTGATGGAGTTATATTCAGGAAGGTGGCTCACCACCACATTCTCGAGGGAAATGCAAGGCTATTGATTCCCACATCCAATGAATGGAATAAATGGAATATGTGCAAGACCTGTAGCTGTTCCTTTGCTGACAATTATATCTGCACTATTTTTGACGACCGGTCTCCCCAGTGTCAAGGAAAAGTTGGTACAAGCCAGCCATGGTTTAAAAGAAAGTACAATAACCAATCTCATCGAGAAGATGTAATGCCACAAGGGACAACAGTTTATATTTGCCAAAAGGATCCTGCTGGCTGCTAAAATATTCCTCCCCTGTCTTGAATTCTTCTTAAGTTGTACGTTGGTGTCGACTTCGAAAACTGCAATATTGCGAATCCTAACAGCATCATCATAACATTCCTCTTACAACTTTGGAACGAGTTCCAGATTTTAAGGAAGTGAGGTGCTAGGCAGTGATCAACTGTACTTACATTCAGCAGATGATCTGTGTTTAAATGTGAAGCGAAGGTGAGTCCTCTGAACATCTTCGATGGGAATAGTGACCTGGAAATAGTAATTGAAACTCAGTGAGCTTGGTAAGGAAATGATTGGCATGAGATTGACTGAAGACGCTGGCAGGAAAATTAGACTAGAAAAGGTCTGAGTTTTAGCTGTCATTATTAGGACAGTGTAATACCATGCAATATTGAGCTTGAAAGAGGTGAAGAGAAGTCAGAAAGGTGCAGTGACAAGTGATTGGTGATGTTTAGTGTGGACTTTAAATTCCTGATGTTTGTGAAAGAGAAGGAAGACTGGGCCTCAAGTTCACACGTGAATCTGCTTATGCAATTGCTTAATACATAAATAAGCAATTCCTTAGACTCTGCTTAATAAAAAGCATTAACCACACATCAAGATAAATACATCAGCGTTCTTTTAAACTGCACACAAATATGAAGACAGAAGAAAGCAATGCAGCTCATCAAGCCTGTTTCATCATTCAGTTAGACTGTGGTTAATCTGTACCATAACGTCACTTATGTCTGATTAGTAAATTCGCAGATGACACAATGATAGGGGAGCTGCAGATCATGAGAAGGATTGCTAGAGGATACAGCAGGATATAGATAGGCTGGAGACTTGGGCGAAGAAATGGCAGATGGAATTTAATCCACGCAAATGCAGGCGATCCATTTTGGAAGATCTAATGCAGGAGGGAAGTATACAGTAAATGGCAGAACTCGAACAAAGAGATCTAGGCGTACGGGTCCACAGTTCTCTGAAAGTGGCAACACAAGTGGATAAGGTGAGCAAGAAGGCTTTTAGTCAGAAGTCACATGACACCAGATTATAGTCGAATGGATTTATTTGAAATCACAAGCTTTTGGAGCGCTGCTCCTTCATCAGGTGAAGTGAGGAAAAGACACACAGGCACAGAATTTATAATCAGAGAGATCAAAAGATCATACAAATGGTGTGAGTGGAGAGTCGACAGGCTGAATAATAAGTCTCTGCAGGTGATCAAGAGTGTCAGATGGTGTGAGTAAAGTGTTAGCAGCTGAATAACAAGTGGAGGGATAACCTATAATCCGATTAATTAAACCTGAGAGATAATTATAATTGAGATTATGCTGGAGACAAATCAAATGGACCCCATTGGTTTCACGGCAGATACAGAGGAATTCCTCAGAAGAATGAGGCTCCAGGAATTCTTCCAAAAACCCCAAGATGTCAGCAGCGAGCTCGATGAGACAACCAATGAACTGGAACAGTCAACAGAGATCCGCAGTGCAGCGACCAAAGAAGAGAGAGTCAATTTGGACCTCTCCAGAAGGCTGCTGTCTTAGGCTCGACATGTGTGCTCAAGCTGTCAGGAAATGCATTAATGCCAGATTCGTCAGCTGCACTCGGAAGATAGCGCAGAACATCACCCAAGCACAACGCAACGCTATCCATGCTGTCAAGACAAACAGCAACGATGTCATTAAACCAGTGGATAAAGGAGGAGCCACCGTCATACAGAATAGAATGGACCACTGCAAAGAAGCATACTGACAACTGAACAACCGGGAACACTGCCTGTTGATCTGACCAAAGAACACACCCATCAACTCAAAAGACCGATCAAGACCTTTGATGTACACCTTTAGAGTACTCTATGCATTCTCATCCTGCTTACTTCTCACATAGGAGACTTCTACTGCCTTCCAAAGATACACAAAGCCATCACACCTAGTCAGCCAATCATATCAGGCAATGGGACCCTGCGTGAGAACCTCTCTGGCTACATCGAGGCCATCTTGAAATCCGTTGTACATGGAACTCCCAGTTTCTGTCGCAACACAACAGACTTCTTACAGAAACTCAGCACCCACTGACCAGTCGAACCAGGAACATTCCTCGGCCTATGGATGTTTTGGCATTCTACACCAGCATCCCACATGATGACGGCATTGCCGCACCAGCCTCAGTATTCAATACCTACAACTTCCAATTTCCAGACATCATCCTACAACTCATCCGCTTCACCTTCAAGCATGATTTCTTCACCTTCGACAACCAGCTCTTCATCCAAACACATAGGACAGCCATGGGGACCAGATTTACTCTCCAATACACCAACATTTTCATGCACAAGTTCAAGCATGACTTCTTTGTTGCACAGGACTTCCGACCAACGCTATACACCAGATGAAGCAACGACATTTTCTTCCTTTGGACTCATGGCGAGGAATCACTGAAATGACTACACACCGATGTCAACAAGTTTCATCTCACCATCAGGCTTACCATGGATGACTCTTCAGAATCAGTCTCATTCTTGGACACACGTATCTCCATCAAACACGGACACCTCAGTACCTCACTCTACCGCAAGCCCACGGACAACCTCATGATGCTGCTCTTCTCTAACTTCCACCCTAAACATGTTAAAGAAGCCATCCCCTGTGGACAAGCCCAGTCTATACACAGGATCTGCTCAGATGAGGAGGAACGCGACTGACACCAAAAGATGTTGAAAGACACCCTATAAAAACAGGGATACGATGCTCAACTTATCGATCGCCAGTTCCGTCATGCCACAGCAAAAAACTGCAACAACCTCCTCAGAAGACAGACACAGGACACGACTGATAGGATACCCTTCATCATCCAGTACCTCCCCGGAGCAGAGAAACAATGCCATGTTCTTCATAGCCTTCAACATGTCATCAATGACGACGAACGTCTCACCAAGATCATCCTTATGCCTCCACTTTTCATCTTCAAACAACCGCCAAATCTTAAACAGACTAAATTGATCCAAGAACTGTGCCCCACACCACCCGTCACTGAGATGGGTGACACCAGACATACCCTGGCTCCACTTCGTGGCAGCATTGCCTGCTGTCCCAGCAGTGGCCACTGCACTGGGCAGCGCTGTTGAGACAATGAAGCCACCAACCATCCATTGGGCCCACAGGGGTCGGGGTGAGAGGGCCTCATTCCGAGAGGGCACGGATGAAGGCTCATCTCAAAGCCATTTAACACAAAATTCAACCATTCAGCTGGGATGGGGTCTGGGGAGATGGTAAGGATCCTGGTTCCCCATAACATCACACACACACACACACACACACACACACACACACACACACACACAC
>NC_063332.1:10543889-10548636 GCF_021869965.1 Rhincodon typus
CACACACACACACACACACACACACACACACACACACACACACACACTCTTCATAAATAAAAACACAAAACGCTGGAAATACTCAGCAATTCAGGCAGCATCTGTGGAGTTTATTCTGTGGGTCCATTGCTATTCTCTTGCCCTCTCATTTTCCCAGGTAACCTCTCGAAGCAGCTCATTGAACCACATACATTGCACTCTGTGTTCGGTTTCCTCACTATGGTTTAGATTTCCAATCAGGATGGAATTAACATGAAGCTTGCACTGACCTTGACAGTCTCCATCCAGCGTTGTTGCTTGAGCTGGTAGTAAACGACCGATTGGTAATAAGTGACAGGTTTATCTCCGGCCCCTTGGCATATGGCATTCTGGGTATTGGAGAAAAAGAGAATTTTTTTTTAAATTAGAGCAGCAATTTCCACAAAGCCACGCTTTTCACAAATGATTAATACTGCTCGCTACATCGTTTTGAGATAAAAGTTCCATCTATTGCCAGTCCATGCTACAAGTACTTCATTAATAATATGTCTAGAGTGGATGGTAAAATTGATTACTTCTTGAGAAAGCACAGTGTGACATTCATGTAAGGCTGCAATAATGACATTACTTATATAGAGACGACAGGTTGTATTTTAATAACGACAAACTGCTTAGAGAGATGACATCCCCTCAGACACTATAACAGGCAATACTTCTTTCGTTCTTGCCACTTGTGAGGTGGAGACTTGACAACATGGGAATAAAAAAAACAACTTTCTCTGTGACAAAGCACACTGCGCTTTGGTCTATAATGGGTTCAGATGTGACACTGAGGCAGAATGTAATGGGTTTACGTATTACTACCAAAGCTTGATCACAAAATCTGAAGTTGAACTGGAGTAACTGGGAAACAGAGGGAAAAGGCTCCACTGGTCAGGGTCATACCTGGCACATAGAAAGAGGGTTGTGGTTGTGGGAAGTCAGACCCAGGACATCTCTGCAGGAGTTCCTCAGGGTAGCATCCTAGGCCCTTCAGCTGCTTCATCAATGACCTCCCCTCCATTACAAGGTCAGAAGTGGGATGTTCATCGATGATTGTGCCATATTCAGCACCATTCACAACTCCTCAAATACTGAAACAACCCATGTATAAATGGACCCTGGACTTAATGCTGGTTTGTTCTGGCAAAGTGGCAAGTAACATTCATAGGATACATTTACACCACACAAATGTCAGGCGATCAACATCACCTACAAGAGAAAATCTAACCATCACCCCTTAACATTCAATGGCATTATCATTGATGAGCCTCCACTATCAACATCCTGCAGGATACCATTGACCAGAAATTCAATTGGATTTGCTATAAAAATACAATAGCTAAACAGCAGGTTAGAAGCTAGGAATACTGCAGCGAGTAACTCAACTCCTAACTCCCCGAAGTCTGTCCACCTTCTACAAGACACAAGGCAGGAGTGTGATGGAATACTCCCCACTTGCCTGGATGAGTGCAGCACCAACAACACTTAAGAATCGTGACAGCGCATAGAATAAAGGAGCCCACTTGATTGTCACACAGCTACAAATATCTACACTTGATGGAGTTTAGAAGGATGAGGGGGGATCTAATTGAGACTTACAGAATACTGAATGGCCTGGACAGCGTGGATGTTGGGAAGATGCTTCCATTGGTAGGAGAGACTAGGACCCGAGGGCACAATCTTAGGGTAAAGGGAAGACCTTTTAGAACGGAGATAAGGAGAAACTTCTTCAGCCAGAGAGTGGTGAATCTACGGAATTCAGTGCCACAGAAGGCTGTGGAGGCCAGGTCATTCAGTATATTTAAGACAGAGATAGATAGATTCTTGACTGTCAAGGGGATCAAGAGTTACAGGGAGAAAGTGGGAGAATGGGGTTGAGAAACTTATCAGCCATGATTAAATGGCAGAGCAGACTCAATGGGCTGAATGGCCTAATTTCTGGTCCTATGTCTTATGGCCTTATGGTCTTCCCTCCACCACCAATGCTCATTAGCAGCAGGGTGCACCATACAAGGTGCATTACATAAAATTACCAATTCTCCTTAGGAAGCTCCTTCCAAACGACAACCACGACCATCTAGAAGGACGAGGGCAGCGGATACATGTGAACACCGTCACCTGCAGGGTCCCTTTCCCAAGCCACACACCATCCTGACTTAGAGACATATTGCCGTACCTTCAATGTCACTGGGTCAAAATCCTGGAATTCCCCCTAACAGCAGTGTGGGTGCATGAAATGGACATTTTTTGTTTCAAAAAGGTAGCCCATCTCCATCTTCTCCAGGGCAATTAGGGATGGGTAATGAATTCTGGCTCAGCCAATGACAGCCACATGCCATGAACAAGTAAAAAAATGCACTGGACCGAGAGTCCCAACGCAGTGTGAAGGGGCAGGCTGCATTATTGGAGGTATCATTTTTGGGATGGGATTTTAAACTAAAATCCCATTTGTCTTTTCATGGGGAATATATCCCAAGCACTACTTCAAAACGTGGCTTCGAGGTTCTCAAAAGAACATGAAGCGAGAGCAAGAATAGGCTATTCAGCCCCTCAAGCCTGCTGTACCATACAATAAGACCTAATAATGGCCTTGGAACCATTTTCATGTCTGTCCTGCATAAACCAGATAGTGCATTCTACTGAGCAGAGGAGGTCAAAGATCTGTACTGAGTAAAAAAGAAATCCCAGCTGGTCATAACTCCAGTCAAGAGCACAGCAGAAGTACAAGAACCAGGCTGCTTCTAAAACATCATGAAGTAGAGCACGGATAGCCTCAAACAGTGCTACCTCGTTGACTCTCGGAGAGCCCTGCAGTGTTCAGGTGAGTAGGTATCTAGGTCTGCAGTGCCTGCTGCAATCTGTTACAACCTGCTCAAAGCCCAATGTGATGAAATTATTAAATAGCAATTCCACTAACATCGACTACACCTCCCCGTTCACCAGCACTTCCACACTCTCTGTTTTCCATCTCAATAGTCATGACTTCATCCTCTTTCTGTGAACAATTATTTGCTCCTTTCTCAGTGCCTTGCAGATCCAGAAACAAATGCCAAAATTTTATCAAGTGAATCATTACATTATCTGTCCTTTGCCTTCCTTCACAGGTCAGTGAACATGGGGGCTGGCTCTTAAACCACCTACTCCTGCGGATGGGCTGGCTGCAACAAAAACACAGGCTTGGCATGTGGTGCCAACCAGGAAAATTATGACCCAACCAGGAAAATCCTGACAGATGGTGCTAGGTTCAATTCATGTCAGTGAAGCAGATTAGCCTGTCACTATCTCATTGCTGATTGTGGGACTTTGCGTTGTGTAAAGTGACTGCTGTGTTTCCTACAATTGAGGGTCTCTCTTCCTTTTAAGTATGCTGCACAAAACTAATGCCATACCTCAAACTACCCACATACTACATCCCAACATGGGCTCTTCTCAAAGAAATCTATCCAATTTGCATCTAAATGAATCTGTGATAACAGAAAAAATCATCGCCCTGGGAAAACTGCTCCAAAGACTGCTTTTCTCATTGAAATACTGCTCATAGATTACTTTCAGAATTTATGCCTCATTCAAGGACCGGCCACGTCCTCTTGTTGTATTGTACTGGACAAAGTGAAATAGCTTCTTACAGCTGCTCCCCTTAGAACCTTTTAATCTATATTTGTCATTGAATACCTTTGTGATTTACATAATCACTCTTTGTAATCCAATCCCTTCATCATTGGAGTTGCTCTCACCCAAATTTAGCACATAGAACATAGAACAGTACAGCACAGTACAGGCCCTTCGGTCCACGATGTTGTGCCGACCTATTATCCTAATAAGATCAATCTACCCTGCATACCCTACATTTGTTCAGTCAGTGTAAACCCTTTCTTACTGTGGTGACCAGAACTGTACAGAATATTCCAAGTGTCACTGATTTACACAGTAGCAGAATTACCTCACTGTTTCAAGCACACCAATGCCTCTACTTCCTCAGGAGGCTAAGAAAATTTGGCATGTCCATAAGGACTCTTACCAATTTTTACAGATGCACCATAGAAAGTATCCTATCTGGATGTATCACAGCTTGTACGGCAACTGCTCTGCCCAGGACTGCAAGAAACTACAGAGAGTTGTGAACACAGATCAGTCCATCACGAAAACCAGCCTTCCATCCATTGATTCCATCTACACTTTCCACTGCCACAGGAAAGCAGCCAACATAATCAAAGACCCCATCCTCCCCACTTACATCCAGTTCTATCCTCTTTCACCGGGCAGACGACATAAAAGTTTGAAAACACGTACCAACAGACTCAAGAACAGCTTCTTCATTGCTGTTATCAGACTTTTGACCGGACCTCTCGAATGTTAATTCTGATCATTTTCTCTGCACCTTCTGGATGGCACAGTGGCTCAGTGGTTAGCACTGCTGCCTCACCACACCAGGGACCCCGGGTTCAATGCCAGCCTCAGGCAACTGTCTGTGTGGAGTTTGCACGTTGTCTGTGTGGGCTTCCTCTGGGTGTTCTGCTTTCCTTCCCAATCCTTAGATGTGCAGTTTAGGTGGACTGAGTGTGGGCCAGAGCAATGCAGGTGGATCAAAAGTGAGCAGCCCAGAGCAGGCTAATGACGCGACAGTGGCAAGATAGGGCCAGGGAGGCACCCCAGAACGGGACTCTTGGGGAGACATGGCAAGGGCTGGAAAGCCTGGATTGGTACTCTGGCAGAGGCATGGAGAGGG
>NC_063332.1:10548646-10551077 GCF_021869965.1 Rhincodon typus
CAGAGGCATGGAGAGGGCTGGAAAGCCTGGATTGGTACTCTGGCAGCGGAAAGGAAAGTTGGACTCTCTTAAGTTATTTTTTTCTTAACTTATTCTAGGTTAATGTGAATGGCACCATGTATGTAAGGCGAATATTGAATACGTGTGACAATAAATGATTCATTTTTTAAAAATTGCCTGTAGTGTCCGGGAATGTGCAGGTTAGGTGGATTAGCCATGGAAAATGCAGGATTACAGGGATGAGGTGCGTCTGAATGGGAAGTGCTCGAAGGTTGGTGTGGACTCAATGGGCCGAATGGCCTGCTTCCACACTGTAGGGATTCCATGATTTTCTGTGGCTATAACACTATATTCTACATCCTGTTCTATTACCCTGACGTACTTATGTAAGGTATGATTTGCATGGTTAGCGCACAAAACCGTACTTTTCACTGTATCTCGGTACACATGGCAATAAGAAATCAAATCAAATCAAAATCAGTAATAAAATTTTAATACGTCCCAAAACTTGACTAGCCGTTCTCGCTGCTGCTGAGTGTTATTGCAGTCGCTTTCATTTACTGTTGGCCACCAGCTGTCAACCAGGCTCCATCTCCTATGCTTCCAGGCACAAAAGCTTGCAGTTCCCAATACAGCCTTTATCTCTACAGATTATAATGATCCATATGTTAAGGATTTACATCCTTTTGTACTGTTAGTTGATCTCTATGGGTACAACTCATCCTTTGTGGACTTTATTTCCAGAATTCATAAGGTTGGAGAGGACAGAGCAAGACTCTAACCAGATAGGACCAGGAATGTGGGACAGTTGTAGGCCCTTCAGCTGGTCTGTATGTTCTGTACCTTACCTCCTTATACTCGACTTGATTTATAATGCTCACTCGATAAAAATCTATGGCCACAAATTGCCCTTTTTGAGACTGAACGTGAGGCCGGGCATGTAGTAGACACCAACATACTTTTCACCCCCACCACTGAGTAAACTCGATATACTTTGCACCAATCATCTTGTGACTAGTGAACGCCAGCGGGCCAATTACAAGCCTCAACAGTGGCATCCCTTAACAAAAAAAGGAGTAGAAATATGCCATTTGGCTCTTCGAGCCTGCTCCATCATTCCTTATGATCATAGCTGATCATGCAACACATTGTCCTGTTCCCACTTTCCCCCAATGCCCTCTGATCCCTTTAGCCCTAAGAACTGCATCTAACTCCTTCTTGAAAACATTCACTGTTTCAGCCTCAACCACTTTCTATGGCAAAGAATTCCACAGGCTCACCACTCTCTGGGTGAAGAAATTTCTCCTCTTCTCAGTCCTAAACAGCCTGCCCCTTCATCCATACACTGTGATCCCTGATTTTGGACTCCGTTATCATTGGGAATATCCTTCCTGTGTTTACCCTGCCTAGTCCTGTTAGAATTTTATTGGATTCTAGGAGATCTGCCATCATTCTTCTGAGTTTCGATCAAATATAATCCTAACCAATTCAATGTCTTCTCATATGTCAGTCCTGCCACCTCAGGAATCTGTCTCGTGAACTTGTGATGTGTTCCCTCCATAGCCACAACATCATTCCTCAGATAAGGAGGCTGAAACTGCAAACACTTCTCCAGGTGTAGTCATAACAAGTCCTCAGGCCTCTATGGGTTGCCAGTCAATCAGAGGCTGGCAGCTTTTGGGTCCTAAAGACTACTCAAGACTCAAGGGGTGAGAATGTTTCTTTCTTCTTGTTGGCAGGTGGAAGTTCAGGGGACCGTGGGTTCGAGGGTGTTTGGAGGAAAGGGCAAGGATGAGAGTTTCAGGGTTTGCCTGCTTGACTCCACCATCCCTCTGATTGCCCCAAGATTGGAGAAACTGGAGGCCCTCCACTAAACTGGCAGGAAGGTTGCCTGTCGCTGTTAATTAATTGCTAATAGGCTGGGCCAGAACCCAATGGGCCTTCTTGCCTCAAACTTAATTAGTGTGGCTGCAAGAAGGGGACGTATGTTGCCAGGCCAACTCACCCAATCCTTTTCCCTTCTCAACACTCGTCACCTCTACTGATGTGAAAACTCCACCCAAATATATGTCTCATTTTTAATGTTTATTATGCCAAAGTGGCTCAGTGGTTAGCACTGCTGCCTCACAACGTCAGGGACATGGGTTTGATCCCACCCTCGGGCAACTGTCTGTGCGGAGTTTGCACATTCTCCCTGTGTCTGCGTGGGTTTCCTCCAGGTGCTCCGGTTTCCTTCCACAGTCCAAAGATGTGCAGGGTAGGTGGATTGACCATAGGAAATTGCCTGTATTGTGAAGGCTTGGTGAACTAGCCACAGGAAAGGGGGGGTTGGGGGGAGGGGGGGGTGGGGGGCTGGGTGGGATGCTCTTCAGAGGTTTGGTGCGGACTCGATAGGCTAAATAGCCTCTTTTCACACAAAAGGATTCTACAT
>NC_063332.1:10551577-10569141 GCF_021869965.1 Rhincodon typus
ATTTAAATGGTCATTGGATAAACATATGGATGATAATGGAATAGTTTAGGTTAGATGGGCTTCAGATTGGTTTCACAGGTCGGCGCAACATCGAGGGCCGAAGGGCCTGTACTGCGCTGTAATGTTCTATGTTCTATGTTCTATGTTGTCCAGAAACTGCTCAATCTCCATTCCACCATTGACAACATCTTCTCTGTCCTTTTACACTTCTTGCGAAACTCCTTCTCTGAGTATTTTGCTTTTGTCCTTAATCTGAAATTTATGGCTTAACTATGATTTAGCCAATTCCACTATAGTTGCTATGGTCTTACAACTGAATGCCACTATTGGATGAAATATTCTACAGTCACTATGTTATTGCCAAATTATTTTGATCTGGTTTATTTTCCTGTTGTTTTCCAAAATGAAATAGCTTTTTATGCATACATAAATATTAATACAGGTACTCATCTACATAATAAAACAATTGCCCCAAAAGACCTTTATCCTGATTGGAATGTAATCACATCTCACCAATTGCTTTAACGTTGCTTTCTACTAGCTGGGTGGTATATCTGTAAAATGATTACAATCCCCTGGTGTTTTGTGACATTATGCCTGGTATTCAGAACACAGGGATTGAGTTCCCAGCCTGCACAAAATTAGAATTGATGGGATTTTATTTTTGTTCCCAATTTTCTTCATAATTCAGTGGATCTCTTGGGCTTGTTGAAATGGCGTTCCAATACTGATGCACTCAACGAGAATCTGAAAAAGCTGATGAAGGTCGATGGAGGGGAAGTTGTGAAGGTAAGTGAAAGCCATAATAGCTAACACTGTGCTTTGTCTGTTGTTCCATGTGTGTTCATTTAGGTGAGCAATGTTGTAAAAATACGTGTTCCAACTGCCCTAGTTGTTTAAGATTGGTTGCCCCATCTTTTCAGTCATGGGTTCAAAACCCAGAGAATTGATCAGATGGGACTAGACTGTCACTCCCAGTAGAGGACTGAGTTGGAGTTGGAGGAGCTGTCTCATGGATGAGGTGTTAAATCAAGGCCCTTTCTGCCCTCTCAGGTGTCTGTCAAAGATTTCATGTCACTGTTGGAAGAAGACTAGGGGAGTCTTTCCTGACCAATTTTTATCCCTCAACCCAACATCAATGAGAACATAAATATGATCATTATCCCACTGTTATTTGGGGGAGCTTGATGTGCAGAAAATGTTGCTTCTGTTAGAACCAGAGCCTGGGTGAGGTTCACTACTTTACTAGTTCCAGATGGGATATCCCAAATTGTTAAGCTTCTCTGTAAAGAGATCTAAACTGGTTCCCCTGCTTTATTTGCCCATCCCCTTGGTTGGTCATAGAGTCATAAAGCTGTACAGCACGGAAACAGTCCTTCCGGTCCAACTCGTCCATGCCGACCAGAAACCCTAAACTAATCTAGTCCCATTTGCCAGCATTTAGCCCATATCCCTCTAAACCGTTCCTATTCATATACCCATCCAGATGTCTTTTAAATGTTGTAATTGTACCAGCCTCCACCACTTCCTCTGGCAGCTCATTCCATACATGCACCACCCTCTGCATGAAAAGATTGCCCCTTAGGTCCCTTTTAAATCTTTTCCCTTCTCACCTTAAATATATACCCTCTACTTCTGGTATACCCTCTAGTTCTGGACCCCCCAACCCTGGCAATAGAAACCTAGAATCCTTATAGTGCAGAAAGAGGCCATTCGGCCCATTAAGTCTGCACCGATCCAGCGAAGAGCATCCCACCTGGACCCACTCCATCCCCATAACCCTGCATGGGTTTTTTATTTACCATGGCTGACCCACCCAACCTGCACACCCTTGGACACTATGGAGCAGTTTGGCACAGCCAATCTACCGAACCTGCACACCTTTCTCACAGCACGATTAATTTAAAAATGGATCCCTCATGCCTTTCCCAAAGAAGCAAATGAATTTATATTTTAAATGTAGCCAATTTAACTAGGCTTTCTTGAGTAACGAAGGAGCTTATTAGATTTTAAGCACAGCCGAGGACAAATTACTTCTCTCAAAGGGTCTTTGAGGGAACAACAAAACATGAATGTTAAATTTTTGTCAGAGTACCTTGACATTCTTTGAGTCAATGAAATAAAGTTGGCAAAGGTGATATTAACACTAAACTAGGAGGCTTGTTAGGCCTAATAACCTGAACAATGTTCATATTTTTAACGTAATGGACACACTAACTGCGCCGGGACATTTTATGGTCAATTCAGGTAGAAAAGTAACATTTATTTTACAGCACACGAGAGCTGTTGCAGTTTCAAGGACACGCTTATCAGCTCTGTGTGTCAATGGGGGAACAATGATGCGATCAATCAAGCGTGAATATTCACAAAAACGCTGACTGGCATTCACTGTGACACTGTCTAACTCCAGCTGTAGCTCAGTTCAGGCAGGAGCTGCAGTGTGGATTATCGGCTAGTTTATCGAGATGATGGAAAAGCACACCTACAGGGTTTTCATTGTTATTTTGTGCCATCTGTCATTGTATTTCTCTAAGAAATTTTAAGAAGGTGGATTTGCAATTTGGAAGGTCACTGAATACTTTATAACTGCGAAGGCATGGGTGCTGGGGGGACAGAGGGAGGAATGCTTGATTCCCAAATGGATTTTAATCATTGAATCTAAGAATACTGAGAGCTCAGACAGAGGCCATTTGGGCAGTTGTGTCTGTGCTGGCTCCCTGAGAAAGAAACTTGACTCATTCTCACCTCCCTAACCTTTCCTTTGCCGCCTTGCTGATTTTCTCTCAGAAAATTAATCAATTTTCATTTGAAATTCTGGTTCATTGGGCCTCCGCCCAACACTCAGGCCATTGATTCCAGATGCTAACCATTCATAGAATTCTAGAGCACATTTCAACCAGTCCATGCCAAATGTAATCTCAAACTAAACTAGTCCCATTTACCTGCGCTAGGGGAAAGATATGAAAGGGACCTAAGGGGCAACTTTCTCACAGTGGCACGTGTATGGAATGAACTGCGAGAGAAAATGGTGGAGGCTGGTACTTTACAACATTTAAAAGGCACCTGGATGGGTATATGAATAGGAAGGGTTCAGAGGGATATGGGCCAAATGCTGGTGAATGGGACGAGATTAATTTAAGATGTCTGGTCAGCATCGACGAGTTGGACTAAAGGGTCTGTTTCCGTGCTGTACATCTCTTTGACTCTGACTCTGTATCCCTCAAGATTTTATAAACCTCCATAAGGTCACCTCTCAACATCCTACACTCCAGTCTATCCAGCCTCCCCTTATAACTCAAACCCTCCATTCCCGGCAACATTCGGATAAATCTTTTCTGAACCCTCTCCAGCTTAATAACATCCTTGCTATAACAGGGAGACCACAACTGGACACAGTATTCCAGAAAAGGCCTCACCAACACCCTGTATGACCTCAACATAATTTACCAACTTCTATACTCAAAGATCTGCGTAAGGTAGGCAAGCAAGCTAAATGCCTTCTTAACCACCCTATCGACATGTGACGCAAGCTTCAAAGAATTATGTACCTGAACTTCCAGGCCTCTATGTTCTACAACACTATCTAAGGCCCGACGTTTAATTGTGTAAGTTTTTCCTTTGCCTTCTAAAATTACTCCTTCTCATGTTACTTAGCCCTTGCAAGGGAAAGATGTGCACTGAGAATCCGAGCATATTGTACCAGGCATGACTCAATTGGTAGCACATGGTCTTTGAGTCAGAAAATGATGTGTTCAAACCTCACCCTACGCACCAACTTTAGGTCAAGTGTTCCTAGTGCAGTTCTGTGACATCTTTCCCATAAATAATTAAACTGGGGGCCTGTCCAGCTTCCCAGAGGTTAGATGAAAATCCGACCATATTAGTTTGATGAAAACCAGGCCGGTCTCCTCCAGGGTCCTGCCCAACATTTAATTCACAATAAACATCATTTAAAAGGGGAACAAAAACATAAGTTGCTGGAAAAGCTCGGAAGTTCTGGCAGCATCTGTGAAGAAAAGTCAGTTACCGTTTCGGGTCCGGTAACCCTTCCTCAGGACGCCGGACGCGAAACATTAACTCTAACTACCGAGGTAGTGTCTCCCACCCATCCTCCTCCTCTAACCAAAAAAAAGGTTCTGAGCGCTGATTTGGTAAGGCTACTAGTATATATTTTTTTTTTAATTTGTCTGTTTGGGAATTCAGAACAGTGGGAATGGATGTTAGGGCAGTTGTATGCTCCTCCTGTAGAATGTGGGAGGTAAGGGTCACCACTAGTGTCACCACTGACTTCATCTGCGAGAAGTGCACCCAACTCCAGCTCCTCGGAAACCGTGTTAGGGAACTGGAGCTGGAGCTGGATGAACTTCGGATCATTCGGGAGGCTGAGGGGGTAATTGAGAGGAGTTACGGGGAGGTAGTCACACCTCAGGTACAGGAAAAAAGTAGATGGGTTACAGTCAGGGGACGGAAAGGGAACAGGCAGACAGTGCAGGGATCCCCTGTGGCCATTCCCCTCAAAAACAAGTATACCGTTTTGGATACTGTTGGGGGGGACGACTTACCAGGGGTAAGCCATGGGGTACAGGTCTCTGGCACAGAGTCTGTCCCTGTTGCTCAGAAGGGAAGGGGGGAGAGGAGGAGAGCATTAGTCATTGGGGACTCCATAGTTAGGGGGACAGATAGGAGATTCTGTGGGAACGAGAGAGACTCGCGGTTGGTGTGTTGCCTCCCAGGTGCCAAGGTCCGTGATGTCTTGGATCGTGTTTTCGGGATCCTTAAGGGGGAGGGGGAGCAGCCCCAAGTCGTGGTCCACATAGGCACCAACGACATAGGTAGGAAAAGGGATGGGGACGTAAGGCAGAAATTCAAGGAGCTAGGGTGGAAGCTTAGAGCGAGAACAAACAGAGTTGTTATCTCTGGTTTGTTACCCGTGCCACGTGCTAGCGAGGCGAGGAATAGGGAGAGAGAGCAGTTGAACACGTGGCTACAGGGATGGTGCAGGAGGGAGGGATTCAGATACCTGGATAATTGGGGCTCATTCTGGGGTAGGTGGGACCTCTACAAACGGGATGGTCTACACCTGAACCAGAGGGGTACCAATATCCTGGGGGGGAAATTTGCTAATGCTCTTCGGGAGGGTTTAAACTAATTCAGTAGGGGGATGGGAACCTGAATTGTAGCTCCAGTGTACAGGAGGTTGAGAGTAGTGAGGTCATAAATAAGGTTTCAAGGTCGCAGGAGTGTACCAGCAGGCAGGAAGGTGGTTTGAAGTGTGTCTACTTCAATGCCAGGAGCATCCGGAATAAGGTGGGTGAACTTGCAGCATGGGTTGGTACCTGGGACCTCGATGTTGTGGCCATTTCGGAGACATGAATAGAGCAGGGGCAGGAATGGTTGTTGCAGGTTCCGGGGTTTAGATGTTTCAGTAAGATCAGGGAAGGTGGTAAAAGAGGGGGAGGTGTGGCATTGTTAGTCAAGGACAGTATTACGGTGGCAGAAAAGACGTTTGATGACAACTCGTCTACTGAGGTAGTATGGGCTGAGGTTAGAACCAGGAAAGGAGAGGTCACCCTGTTGGGAGTTTTCTATAGGCCTCCGAAAAGTTCCAGAGATGTGGAGGAAAAGATTGCAAAGATGATTCTGGATAGGAGCGAAAGTAACAGGGTAGTTGTTATGGGGGACTTTAACTTTCCAAATATTGACTGGAAACGCTATAGTTCGAGTACTTCAGATGGGTCAGCTTTTGTCCAATGTGTGCAGGAGGGTTTCCTGACACAGTATGTAGATAGGCCAACAAGAGGCGAGGCCACATTGGATTTGGTACTGGGTAATGAACCAGGCCAGGTGTTAGATTTGGAGGTAGGTGAGCACTTTGGTGATAGTGACCACAATTCGGTTACGTTTACTTTAGTGATGGAAAGGGATCGGTATATAAAGCAGGGCAAGAGTTATAACTGGGGGAAAGGCAACTATGAGGCGATGAGGCAAGATTTAGGATGCATAGGATGGAGAAGGAAACTGCAGGGGCTGGGCACAATTGAAATGTGGAGCTTGTTGAAGGAACAGCTACTGCGTGTCCTTGAGAAGTATGTACCTGTCAGGCAGGGAGGAAGTGGTCGAGCGAGGGAACCGTGGTTTACTAAAGAAGTTGAATTTCTTGTCAAGAGGAAGAAGGAGGCTTATGTAGAGATGAGGCGTGAAGGCTCAGTGAGGGCGCTTGAGAGTTACAAGTTAGCTAGGAAGGACCTAAAGAGAGAGCTAAGAAGAGCCAGGAGGGGACATGAGAAGTCTTTAGCAGGGAGGATCAAGGAAAACCCTAAAGCTTTCTATCGGTATGTCAGGAATAAAAGAATGACTAGAGTAAGATTGGGGCCGGTCAAGGACAGTAGTGGGAAGTTGTGCGTGGAGTCTGAAGAGATAGGAGAGGTGCTGAATGAATATTTTTCGTCAGTATTCACACAGGAAAAAGACAATGTGGTCGAGGAGAATACTGAGATACAGTCTATTAGACTAGACGGGATTGAGGTTCATAAGGAGGAGGTGTTAGCAATTGTGGAAGGTGTGAAAATAGATAAGTCCCCTGGGCCAGATGGGATTTATCCTAGGATTCTCTGGGAAGCTAGAGAGGAGATTGCAGAGCCTTTGGCTTTGATCTTTATGTCATCATTGTCTTCAGGAATAGTGCCAGAAGACTGGAGACTAGCAAATGTTGTCCCCTTGCTCAAGAAGGGGAGTAGAGACAACCCTGGTAATTATAGACCAGTGAGCCTTACTTCGGTTGTGGGTAAAGTGTTGGAAAGGATTATAAGAGATAGGATTTATAATCATCTAGAAAGGAATAATTTGATTAGGGATAGTCAACACGGTTTTGTGAAAGGTAGGTCGTGCCTCACAAACCTTATTGAGTTCTTCGAGAAGGTGACCAAACAGGTGGATGAGGGTAAAGCGGTTGATGTGGTGTATTTGGATTTCAGTAAAGCGTTTGATAAGGTTCCCCATGGTAGGCTATTGCAGAAAATACAGAGGCATGGGATTGAGGGTGATTTAGCGGTTTGGATCAGAAATTGGCTAGCTGTAAGAAGGCAGAGGGTGGTGGTTGATGGGAAATGTTCATCCTGGAGTTCAGTTACTAGTGGTGTACCTCAAGGATCTGTTTTGGGGCCACTGCTGTTTGTCATTTTTATAAATGACCTGGATGAGGGCGTAGAAGGATGGGTTAGTAAATTTGCGGATGACACCAAAGTTGGTGGAGTTGTGGATAGTGCGGAAGGATGTTATAGGTTACAGAGGGACATAGATAAGCTACAGAGCTGGGCTGAGAGGTGGCAAATGGAGTCTAATGTGGAAAAGTGTGAGGTGATTCACTTTGGAAGGAGTAACAAGAATACAGAGTACTGGGCTAATGGTAAGATTCTTGGTAGTGTGGATGAGCAGAAAGATCTCGGTGTCCATGTGCATAGATCACTGAAAGTTGCCACCCAGGTTGATAGCGTTGTTAAGAAGGCGTACAGTATGTTAGGTTTTATTGGTAGAGGGATTGAGTTTCGGAGCCATGAGGTCATGTTGCAGCTGTACAAAACTCTGGTGCGGCCGCACTTGGAGTATTGCGTACAGTTCTGGTCACTGCATTATAGGAAGGATGTGGAAGCATTGGAAAGGGTGCAGAGGAGATTTACCAGGATGTTGCCTGGTATGGAGGGAAGGTCTTATGAGGAAAGGCTGAGGGTTTTGAGGCTATTTTCGTTAGAGAGAAGAAGGTTAAGAGGTGACTTGATAGAGACATACAAGATGATCAGAGGATTAGATAAGGTGGACAGTGGGAGCCTTTTTCCTCGGATGGTGATGGTTAGCACGAGGGGACATAGCTTTAAATTGAGGGGTGATAGATATAGGACAGATGTCAGAGGTAGGTTCTTTACTCAGAGAGTAGTAAGGGCGTGGAATGCCCTGCCTGCAAAAATCGTAGACTCGCCCACTTTAAGGGCATTTAAATGGTCATTGGATAAACATATGGATGATAATGGAATAGTTTGGGTTAGATGGGTTTCAGATTGGTTTCACAGGTCGGCGCAACATCGAGGGCCGAAGGGCCTGTACTGCGCTGTAATGTTCTATGATCTATGTTCTATGTTCTAACTTTTCACGTCACAGACGCTGCCAGACCTGCTGAGCTTTTTCAGCAACTTCTGTTTTTGTTCATGATTTACAGCATCTGCAGTTCTTTCAGTTTTTATCGCTTAAGAGGGATTATTTGATCATTAGCTGTGCTGTTTGGAGCTGATGCCCAATGCAAATTGGCTGCTGAGCTTCCAACATTTCAGATACTTTTTAAGGCAGAGGTAGGTAGATGCTTGATTACCAGGAGCATGAAATATTATCGAGGAAATGCAAAAATATTGACTTGGGATTAAAATCAGATCAACTATGATTTCATTGGCCTACTTTTGTTCCTTACTGATATGTTGGAAACTCTTCAAATAGTTCCATTGGCTACAAGGTGCTCTGGGTCCTGAGGTTGTGAAAGGCGCCTGAAAAGGGGCTCAGTGGTTCTCAGTGGGCCTCACAGCACCAAGGACCTGGGTTCGTTTCCACCCTTGGGTTATTGTCAGTGGAGTTTGCATATACTCCCCATGTCTGCATGGGTTTCCTCCGGGTGCTCCAGGTTCCTCCAACAGTCCAAAGATATGCACGTTAGGTGGATTGGCCATGCTAAATTGCCCACAGTATCCAGGAATGTACAAGCTAGGTGGGTTAGACACGGGAAATGTAGGGTTACCGGGATAGTGTAGGTTTTGTGGGTCTGGGTGAGATGTTCTTCTGAGGATTGGTATGGACTCAATGGGCCAAATAGCTTGCTTCCATACTGTAAGGATTTGATGATTTTTCTCATAACATCTTTTTTCATTTATTCATGGGATGTGGTTGTCATTCACTAGGCAAGCAGTTTTCCTATCCCTAATTGCCCTTGAGAGAGTGGTGGTGAGGTGTCATCTTGGTCCATTTGCTGTAGGTAGATGCAGAATGCTGTTTAGGGAGGGAGTTCCAGTATGTTGACCCAGTGACAGTGAAGAAACGGCGATATATTTCCAAGTCAGGATGGTGAGTGGCTTGGAGGGGAACCTGCAGATGGTGGTGTTCCCATCACTGAATCTCCCGCTATCAAAATCCTGGAGGTTACCATTGTCCAAACCTCATCTGGCCTCACCACACGAGCACAGTGGCTACAAGAAAACCGGTCAGAGGCTAGCAATGCTGCAGTGAGTAACTCACTTCCTGACTCCTCAAAGCCTGTCCACCCTCTACAAGGCCCAAGTCGGAACTGTGATGGAATACTCCCCCCTTGCCTGGATGAGTGCAGCCCCAAAAACACTCAAGAAGCCTGACACCATCCAGGACAAGTTGAATAGAATGGAAATGAATAGCAATTTATTGTCACATGTATTTCTACAAAAAGAATATAGTGAAAAGTTTTATACGTTGCCATACCACAGTGCCTAAGTTAATGATAGAAGTCATAAATAAGAAGAAATGAAAAGTAAAAGTTCATCACAGTTAAATTAATGGCTCCTGTTTGGGATACGCTGGAAAACCAGGCCGAGACCACCACACCGGGCCAGGCTGAGAGCAAAGTTCCCACTTGATTAGCAACACATCCACAAGATTTTGCTCCCTCCACCACCAATGCTCAGTAGCATCTACTCTCTCCAAGATTCACTGCAGAAAAATCACCAAAGATCCTCAGACAGCACCTTCCAAACCCCCAACAACTTCCATCTGGAAGGACAAGGCCAGCAGATACATGGGAACACCATCACCTGTAAGTTCCCCTCCAACTCAGTTACCATCCTGACTTGGAAGTATATCACCATTCCCTCACTGTTGCTGGGTCAAAATGGTGAAATTTGAATTTAAAAAAATCTAGATTTAAAAGCTGGCCTCATGATGACCATGTAACTACAATTGACTGTTGTAAAAATCTATTGGGTTCGCTAATGTCCTTTCAGGAAGGAAATCTGCCATCGTTACCTAGTTTGGCCTGCAATGACTCCAGACCCACAGCAATGTGGTCGACTCTTAACTGCCCTTTGGGCAATTATGGATGGGTAATAAATGCTAGCCTAGCTAGTGATGCTACATCCCGTCAACAAATAAGCAAAAAGGGTAATTCCAGAATCCAGTGGTAGTTGGCTCAAGATTTACTTTTACTGCACCATATGTGACAATAAAGGCTATTCCATTACAACAGCCTTCCTCATTCATAATTACCTTGTGAAAAATAGATACAGAAATATAAAAATCCTTGAAGTCACTTAGGCCTGTGATGTTTTGCAACTTGCACACTCGTGTTTCTAAAAGTTAATTTAATTGGGGCATTACATTCTTAAGCTTGCTTAAGACTGTGTTTAATAACAACCCAAAGCACTATAGGTTATGGCATGCAGATAAATCGTTTTGGATTATGTTATGTAAATACTGAATCCTAATTACACTGATGGAAGTTACAAATTGGACAAACAATTTCTGAAACCCACTCTTATCATTCCCTTGTTTGGAATAAAAGAACTTGGTACTTCAAATAGAACCAAAAGCATATCCTGGTGAGTGTTTCTGTGCATGAATATCAATATTACTCTCACAAAGCAAACACTGTTCTGCAGCAATGGGTTTTACTTCAAATGGATATAGCCTCAGAAAATGAATTCGGGGAGATTGTTGGACTGCAATGATTAAAGAAGGCAACTCACCAACACCTTCTCAACTAGTGGTGGACGATAATGCTGGCTAGCCAGTGACACTCTCATCCACAAATCAATAAATTTTTAAAAAATTAATTGCAGAGGCAAATATTTTGTATCAGTCTTATATTTTGATAAGTGGAATTAACTTCAAACATCCCATTAACATTGAAAGAAAATGAAGGAGGAATTAAATAGCATCAGTCACTAAAGAAGTAATACTAGACACACAAAAGGGGTTAAAGGCAGGTAAGTCCCTTGGCCCTCTGTCTTGCATCCAGGGATGGTAGCTACAGAAATAGTGGACATATTGGTTATAATTTTCCCAGAAATCCTTGCATTCTGGAGACGTACTGGAGGATTGGAAAACTGCCAATGTGACACCCCTTTTCCCAAAGAAAGGGAGGCAAAAAAAGGCTGATGAGCCCAACATGTATTGTTTAAAAATGATTGGAATCAACTGTTGAAGAGGTAATAGCAGAACATTTGGAAACTTATACTCTGATCAAGTGGCTCCATGAAAAAAAAAATTGTGTCTGACTAATTAATGAGAGCCTACTCTTGTTCCTGTTTGTTATGATCCTCACTTTTGAGGGACTTCAAATTTGTGGAGCACCTAGCCCCTAGGTTGTGTTCTTACAAACAGAGAAAACTACTGAGCTTGTTGATGGAGATGTCTGTGATTATGGGGTCTCTTAATAAATCAGGAGAAGTTGTTCCCACTCATGGAATATTTGGTAATCAGAGGTCACAAGTTGGCAAAGGATGTGCAAAAGGTAATTGGCAAAAGATGTGTCGTGGCACCTCTTTGGGTGGCCTGTACCAACCTTTGTTCAATGGTATTCCTGCGAAGTGCTGTGGACATTTTACAAGATTAAAGAATGCAGTTTGTTGCTGTCGATGCGCCAACAATGGTGTTGGATGGAGAATTCCAGGGCATGCATCAAATGAGGATAATGGATGGCTTGGAGTGAAACATTGGTGGTGTTCCCATGCCATATTAAACCTAACCTTAGAACTCTCATTTCCCAGTGTGTCTAAGTACATGGAATAGGAGCTATTCTCATGATTCATTGCACCATATCTGCTCCATTACAGTTGTTAGAGAGGGAAATACTGAAGAACACTGTGCGATCAATTGCTCAAAAAATTGACTGAGTTACACTTCATTTTCTACATTTATACTGAGATGCAGATATGGCTGTGATTTCACATTATTCCATATCAATGTGAACTGATAGGCAAGTGAATAAGCACTATTCCTTGTACTGAGACTGAGCTAATGTAGGGCTGAGTATAGAGATAGTAGGAACTGCAGATGCTGGAGAATCCAAGACAACAAGGTGCAGAGCTGGATGAACACAGCAGGCCAAACAGCATCTGCTGCTACGATGCTGTTCAGCCAGCTCTGCACCTTGTTGTCTAGGACTGAGTATATGCTGTTCCTTGTGCTAAGGCTAGTCTAATGTAAGACTGAGTGTATACTGTTCCTTGTCTGAGACTGGGCTGACATGGGATTGATTATACTGCAATTAAACCTGATGTGGGAGTGAGTATGCCTCTGCTGGATGAGTGCAGCTTCAACAACACTCAAGAAGCTTGAGACTGTCCAGGACAAAGCAGCCCGCTTGATCGGCACAACATCCACAAATGTCCACTACATCCACCACTGAAGCTCAGTAGCAGCAGTATGTACCATCGACAAGATGTACTGCAGAAATTCCCCTATGTTCCTTAGACAGCACCTTCCAAACCAATGACCACTACCATATAGATCCTAGAACAAGGGCAGCAGATATATGGGAACACTGCCACCTACAAGTTCCCCTCCAAGCCTCTCAGCATCCTGAGTTGGAAATAGTGTAAGTATAGACTAACTGTTTCCCATCTGAGTTACAGCACAGGTGTGTCTATCCCACACATAGGAAATAAATTGCAATCAAATATGCAGAATAATTATCCCATCATGCTGATTGATGGTATGACTCTATAAAAATGTCAAACAAAGTAAGGATTCAAGTAAGGGCATTGAATTAGTGTAAGAGAAGCTATTGTTAGCTTGAGTTGCCTCTTCCTTATACTGTTGAAATGACAGTGTTCATTTATTCAGCACCATCATTCTGCCAGGCTGTATAACTTGTTGCAAACAACACCTTCTGGTAATGGCTCATGTATGTCCAGCTTCATTACATTGTCAGACTCAGTAACTCTTCCTGGTCAACACCTTGCTGTTATGATTATCTCTCTATCCATCCAGTTCCCTCACTCTGTCAGGGCCATTAACTCATCCAGCCAGCACCTTCTCCTGGTGCCTGATGTTGATACAGCAGCGTCAGTCTGCCAGACTTATTGTAAACAATTCCTTTTATTAATAAGTGATGTTAACTTCCTTTCCTCATGCAGTCCAGTTGAGTAATTTCTTCTACCACTGGCTGGCTCAACATATCTCTCTTGATTGAATGATGCTCCTTTACACTCTCATAACCATTTCCAAGCAATCTTCTCAGTTAATGATTGTGTCCTTACCAAGAGGAATCCAATTTCCACATATTGTCAAATGTTAATACTTTTCAGTCAACATCCCAATTCCTTGCTCATTTTCATTGGATCCTTACAGTGCAGAGAAAGGCCATTCAGCCCATTAAGCCTGCAGTGACCCTCTGAAGAGCATCCTTCCATTTATCCCCATAACCCCACATTTGCCATGGCTAATCCATCTAACATGCACACCTTTGGACTGTGGGAGGAAACCACATAGACACAGAGAGAAAGTGCAAACTCCACATAGGCAGTCACCCAAGGCTAGAATTGAACACAGGTCCCTGGTCCTGTGAGGCAACAATGCTAACCACTGAGCCACCATGTTATCCTCAATCTACCTCCTTCACAGTGTTGTCCACATTAATTTTCTGAGGTATTGTTTGTGTTATTGATTGCTGTTCAAGATCAGTAGAGGCCTGGACAGATTTGATAGGGAAAATCTGTTCCCATTGACAGAAGGATCAAGAATCAGAGGGCCCTAATTTAGGGTGTCTGGCGAAAAAACATACTGCAACTTTCTGACACTCTGCAGGCTTCAACTAAGAGTTTTAATATCAACTTTGAGTCCAGGGATAGGCTTGTTCAGGATCACAGTACTTGACAAATTCAAATACAAAACTGTGTGGCTTCGTTCAAAAGCAAGCACACATCAGTGGAAAACACGGGGAAAGGAAATCTGGAATCAGTAACTCATCCAAAACTCAATCACTTGCGAGAATCTGTCCTTTTCGCAGCAGAACTTTTTAGATGCAGATTTGCCTTAGTATTCACTTACTTAATCCACTGGAACTCTGACCAACGTCTCAGACAACACACCTACACCTCAAAAAATGAACAAGAACGTGAGGAAAAGTCTATTTAAACAGTGGGTTGTTAGGATCTGGAAGGGAGGGCCTCAGAGTGTAGTTGATGCAGAGTCAATTGTAGCTTTCAAAAGAGAATTAGACTCTTTCCTGAAGAGAAATCATAGACAGATGTCTGTTCTCATGGAGAACCAACAGGGACAACAGGCCGAATGGACTCCTACTGCAAAAGAACCACTCTACAGTTCTAGATTAAGATTGAGATTTTATTGTCATGTGTACTCAAGTGCAGGGTACAAGAATACAATGAAAAGTGTACAATGTCACCACACACAGTGCCATCTTAGGTACAGAGTACCTCAGTACAAAATCTTAGTTACAGAAGTAGAAAAATAAATAAGTTGAAAAGTTCAGCACTACAGTCTTCTTAGCACAAGAGTAGAAAAATAAAGAAATACAGTTAAAATACAGTCCTTTCGTGAGCCTTGGGCCTGCAGACACTCCAAGCTGGGTTTTCCCAAGCGGGCTCGCTCTCCCGCACGCTGGGCTAAGACCCACCCAGGCACACCAGGCTTTGTCTGCAACTGCCACTGCTGCGTTACCTTGGAGCTGACTGTTGCTGCTATATGACATATATTTTATTTTGTTCATTGGATTTGGGCATCACTGGCTGGCCAGCATTTATCATGGACGGAGTAGCTTGCTACGCCATTTCAGGGGGTAGTTAAGACACATTGGTTATGGGACTGGAATCACATGTAGGCCAGACCAGGTAAGGACACCAGATTTCTCTCCCTGAAGGATACTAGTGAACCGGATGGTTTTATTGTCACTTTAGAAAAATGTGGTTTCATTGTCATCATTAGTCTTTTTATTAATTCCCAGTCTTTAATCCCAGTCTTTAACAAACTCAGATTCCACTTTCTGCCATGGCTAAGGATTCAAACCCAGGTCCCCAGAACATTACCTCGGTCCTGGAATACTAGTCCAGTAACGTTACCACTACACTATCTCCTGTCCTTCTTGTTGATGCTTATTCAACTCCATTATAATGCTGACCTCAGCAGTATTTTCCATGTGACTGAAAATTACCTCTTGGTCATATTCCCTCAATGAGATGTATGCGGCAACAGTAAGTGCTTGAATTTATATAGCACCTTTCATGCAGAGTGTCCATGGTGTGCAGCATTGCTTGGACTATGGAATGGATGCTTAAGTGTTCAAAAACAGCAGCTGCATTGATATTGCACTGTGTAACTACCAGGATGACAGAAGGTGTTGTTGTGTGTAAATCATCACAAATTACTTTTAATTCAGCTACTTATTAAGAAATCTCACAAACAATCAAGCACTGAAACAATGATTGAGACATTATTAAGACTCTTCAAGTCAGCAAGTGTAAGCCTGCAACCCAACTTAGCTATTACCCACACACAGTTCTGAGGAAGGGTCACCGGACCCGAAACGTTAACTCTGTTTTCTCCTCCACAGATGCTGCCAGACCTGCTGAGCTTTTCCAGAAACTTTGTTTTTGTTCCTGATTTACAGCATCCGCAGTTCTTTTGGTTTTTATTTATCTATGACCCAATTGATGGTGAAATCTGGCCAGGACTTCAACCATTAGTGACCTGTCTCCTGGAGGTGTACCATGGTTTGATCCCTCTTCAGTGTTGTTCTTCAAAGTTCTGCTGTTGAGTTGTTTTGGTGTTGGATTTGTATGCAATTTTCTCTCTTTCAAGTTTGTGGTGTGATATTATTGTTGATTCAATCGATTCTTTCATCCCCAACATTTATTACACTTTTGGAGACCTCTAGTCTGCAGCCTTCTCACCAAAAGTAGCTCGTTTGTTCCTTGTTCCTTTGCTCCTATGTTCCTGGTTATATTCGGGGTTAGCTGTCTGTAACACACAGCTTTTCTTGCAATTGACCCCTTCGCTTCAGAACATTGCTTCTGCAGGCAGATCTAATTGCCTATTTGTCATGAAGCAACAGATTATCAAATAAGTATTATCTCCAGTCTCCCAGGAAACAGCTTGTTTATCAAAACCGAAGGAACTGCGGATGCTGTAAATCAGAAACAGAAACAGAAATTGCTGGAAAAGCTCATTACCTGTGAAGAGAAATCGGAGTTAATAATGTTTTGGGTCAAACGACCCTTCCTCAAAATTCCTGTTTTTGTCTCTGAACAGCTTGTTTATGTTGTTTCCTCCCAGGGATGGTTAATTCACATGTTGTTGTAACTCCTTTTATAACAGCTTCGCGTTGTTCCTTCCATCACAAGAAGCAGTTTATTCCAAATAGAGTTACGACTGGGGCAGATTACTGGGATCTGTACTGAAAATGCTGGAAATCACAGGATGGTCAGGCAGCGTCCACGGAGAGAGAGCAAGCTTCACCAGTGTCATCTAGACCCGAAACGTTAGCTTGCTCTCTCTCCGGGGATGCTGCGTGACTCACTGTGATTGCCTGCACTTTTTGCTTTCAGTCAAGAGTCATCGCTGATTCTTTCATTTCATATGTAACAATTTGTCGATTTTTCCAATCTGTGAACAGTTATTAAAATTCCGAAGTTTTCATTGACACTGTGTCCTGGATGTGTCGAGTTGTTGGTCATCCTTGTGTCCAGTCAGTTCTACAGTGGCACTTTCTCTCTCCCAGGCGACTTTCTGCCTGAGTGCACTAGAATTAGCTCAAAACAATTGGATTTTAATTGTGGGTTTTTATGTTAGAACAGAATTGTAAATGTGTCAGTGTGAATCAGGTAATATTGCCCTAGCATTTCCACCAGAATGTTGTGTATTTACTGCCTAGACTGGGGCTCATAATCTAGACAGCTGCTCCCGTGTGCTGTATCATGTCAGTGAGTGCTGCTCTGCTGGAGATGCTGTTTTTCAGGTGAGTTGGACCTGAGGAGGAAGTAAAAGACCTCACCACCCTTTTGGAAGAAAAGCAGGAGGATCTTCTTTGGTGTTCTGCCTAATATTTATCCTTCACCAATGTCGCTAAAAAAGAAAACTAGTGTATTGGTCATTATCACGTTATGTATTGGGGGATCCTTGTTGGGCTCAAATTTTCTACTGTGTTTCCTCCATGGCAATTAAAAAATGTTGGGCTATGAAATGGATGCTTAAGTGTTCAAAGGCGGCATCTGCATCGTTGTTGTATCCTGCCTTCGAGTAATATTTCATTGACCGCGAGATGCTTTAAAACTTCCTGAGATTGTCAATACAACTCATTCTTTGTGATACCCAGAAATGCGATAAGTAGAAATTCCTTCTAGCTTCCCCCCCTCCACCATCATACAGCATTTCCATTCCCCCATGACCTCATCTGGAATTCCCAGAACCTCGTTGTTGAGACAATATGGCCATCAAATAAAATTCACAAAATAAGTGTAAAATTGATGTGAGAAAACAAGGTGTAGAGCTGGATGAACACAGCAGGCCAAGCAGCATCAGAGGAGCAGGAAGGCTGACGTTTCGGG
>NC_063332.1:10569641-10579934 GCF_021869965.1 Rhincodon typus
TGTTGTGTTCATCCAGCTCTACACCTTGTTATCTCAGATTCTCCAGCATCGGCAGTTCCTACTATCTCTGAAACAAAGGTTTTCCTTCTGTTGTCTTCTCCTGAACAAGCAGATCTTTTAAAAATTGATCCTATTTGAATCCATTCGGGAAACACTGCTGCACACACGCATTCCCTTGAAAAACAATGTTTGCGGTTTCTTTTCTCAAGAATTCAGTTTCTGTTTTTATGCACGTCCTTTACTTATCATCTACATAACAAATACAAACACATGTGACCTGGGCTCCCCCTGCTGGGTTTTCTCGATTAGTTTTCATTTGCTTTGAAGAGGTTTATTCCATCATGTCCCAGCATTTTCTTCTGGTTTATAAACACATCCCTTACATAATCACAAGCTATCATCATTAGCTCCATCCACAAAACAGGCACAGTGTAATTTATCTAACACACTATTCTGCCCCACTTATCTCCTCCTGACCTTTCAGGTAATTAATAAAATCTTGAAAATGTCTACCCAGCCCGTACCATCATTATTAAACTCTAGTTGTTCTCATATTACACAGCTGTGTTTCCAGTCTCACAGGAATTGAATTAGTCCCTTAAGCAATTGGTTAATCAAAGAACAAAGAACAATACAACACAGGAACAGGCCCTTCAGCCCTCCAAGTCTGCACCAAAAATTGATATTTTCATGACAAGATGTGCGTTAAATCTGTGTAGAACGGTTTCTCTTATGATTCAGACAAGCAACAAACTGAACTTATGTAGTGCCTGTAATGTCATGGAGTCATACAGCAAAGAAACAGACCCTTCGGTCTAACCAGTCCATGCCAACCATAATCCCAAACTAAACTAGACCCACCTGCCTGCTCGTGGCCCATATCCCTCCAAACCTTTCCTATTCGTGTACTTACCCAAATGGCTTTTAAGCATTGTAATTGTACCCGCATCCACCACTTCTCAGGAAGTTCATTCCACACGCGAACCACCCTCTGTGTTAACAATTTGCCCAAAATGTCTTTTTTCAAAAGTCTCTCCTCTCACCTTAAAAATGTGCCCCCTCGTCTTGAAATCTCCCATCCTAGGGAAAAGACAACTACCATTAATTCTATCTATATCTCTCATTATTTTATTAACTACTATCTCTCCTATGCTACAGTGAAAGAAGTCCCAGCCTATCCAGCCTTTCTTTATAACTCAAACCTTCCATACCTGGCAATATCCTGGTAAAATCTCTTCTGAACCCTCTCCAGCTTAATAATTTCCATCTGTATCATTAACCATCCCACGGCCCTACACACGAGTGCTGTGGAGAGATTTTTCGGCCAGAGCCACTTCAGAGCAGATGAGCAAATTTAAGTATGGAGAGTGTGGCTTTCAGGAACATCTTAGGGGAAGAAAGGGAGAGAAATGGAGAGGTTAGGGAGGGAATTCCAAAGCTTGGAGACCAGACAGCTGAAGCCACAACTGGCAATGGAGGATTTGATTATAAAGAGGTGAGGAAACAGTGGTGGGGCTGGATGGGATTACATCTGCATGGAGGGCAAGGCCTTGAGAGGATTTGAAAGCCAAGCTGAGAATTTTAAAATCACAGCGTTGCTTAGCCAGTGTCTAATTAGGTTTGTGAAATCAGAGAACAATAATTGAAAGACGCCTGGTGTGAGTTTAGAAATTGTCATGGCAAAGTTGTAGATTACTTCTGTAATGTAGGTGCTCTGCCAGGAGTGAGTTGGAACAGCCAAGTCCAGAGGCACAGAAGTCATAGAATCCCTACAATATGGAAACAGGCCATTTGTCCCATTGAGTCCACACCAATTCTCTGAGGAGCATGCCACCCAGACCCACCCCCCTACCCTATATTGCCAATGGCCAATCCACCTAACCTGCACATCTTTGGACTGTGGGAGGAAACTGCAGCACCCAGAGGAAACCCACGCAGACGCAGGGAGAACGTGCAAACTCAACACAGACAGTTACCCGAGGGTAGAATTGAACCCAAGTCCCTGGCGCTGTGAGGCAGCTGTGCTAACCACTGAGCCACCATGCCACCCTCGTGAAGGCTTTGGCAGCAGAAGTCATTATGAAGGCTTCTGCAGCAGATCAGCTGAGGTTTGGACCTAGTCTTTTGATGTAATGGAGGCAATCTTAGTGGTGGTGGCAAATGTTACCAGACATTAATTTAGGTGTGAAATATGTCAACAAGGTTGATGCCATAAGCCATGTTCAAACCAAGATGGTTACCAGGGAAAGCGATGTTGTCAGTTCATTGTGAGGGAATGGAGCTTGTGGTTTTGAGTCCCATGCCAGCATCTGGAGCACAGTGCCCTGCTTGCCCCCCATAACCTTTAATCCCTTTAGATCTCAAAACAATGAAAGGAAGATTGCCACTTTCCAACAATGGGTCGAGATAGATCTGTAACATCATAGCCTTGATCCTCATTCCGAGAATTAGTTCCTAAAGTTGTTTCTGGAGAAAGAAGAGATAGAGAGGCCTGCCAGAGTGAAGGAGTGATTGGGGACTAAGCTCCATAACTAAATTGACGGAGTCACCGTGACCTCTCCTTTTCCTTCCCTCCAATTCTCAAAACTGTTTACAGTTGAGAGTCCACAAGCTGTTGGTTGATACTTGATTCCAAGAATGTTCTCTGTGTACTCGCAACCTCGCAATCCTTAACATACCTGAAACTCCAAATGGCCTTCTCAAACCTTGAGTCATCTTCTTGGCATTAGTTTCCTTCAGCTCCATTCTCCCGACTCGGACTATCTGACACACTAAGTAAATCCTCTCCCGAGTTAAGTCTTTGCTTCCTAGATCCTAAAATGAGAAAGATCAGAAAGTGATTGAATAACAGTTCTAATTCTAATCCTATAGAATTTGCTTTGGTGTTGATGTATGTTTTCTAAAGTTCTTCTGTTTTATTTTAAAAATCAATCCCTAATCAATCCCCTCTAAAATATCAAATTCTTTTAAGTATCAAAGCTTATTCATTAGATCATAAGACCTTAACATATAGGAGCAGAATTAGGCAATTCGGCCCATCAGGTCTGCTCTGCCATTTGATCACGGCTGATAAGTTTCCCAACCCCATTCTCCTGCCTTAGGCCATAAGATACAAAAAGTAGACTTACGTTATTCAGCCCATCAAGTCTACCATTTGATCATGGTTGATATGTTTCTCAATCCCATTTTCCTGCCTTCTCCCTGCAACCTTTAATTAAACCCTTACTTAACCTATTCAAGACTGAGATAGTTAGATTTTTCAACGTTTGTTTATTCTTTCATGGGATGTAGGAGCAAGACCAGCATTTGTTGCCCATAAATTGAACACTTTGGCACTTCAGCAGGCTGTTCGGAGTCAAACACATTGTTGTATTTGTTTTGGTCCACATCAGAGCATCAGCAATATCTTGTATACCTGTAACCTGGTGTAACCTTGCAGCATGACATTACCCTCCTTCAGCTCTGTGCAACTTTTGACAACTGATGCTCTTTCTGGAAGAACTACACTGGAAAGCCAGAGAATGAGAAATGTTATGGAAGGGTGCAGAGTGGGGTTGGTGGGGTGGGAAAGGGGTGGACTCCTCATCCTGCCCCGTGATCTACGAAAGTAAAGTGCACCCCACAGCAACAACACCCTACGGGCACCATGAATGAGGACGATGATCACTGGAGAGGGAGCCCATGCCCTGGACCAGCTGGGCAATCTGCTTTGCCAGCAAATCCAGCAGTGCCAAGCACTGGGTAGTGAGCCGTGCCAAAACGACAGACAGGCACTCAGAAAAGGCATTTAAAAAAAACACAAAGAACTGTGAATGCTGGAAATCAGAAACAAAACCAGAAATTGCTGGAGAAACTCGGCAGGTCTGGCAGCATCTGCGGAGACAGAAACGGAGTTAACGTTTCGGGTCCAGTGACCCTTCCTGTTCTGTTCCGAAGAAGAGTCTTACTCCATTTCTCTCGCTCCACAGATGTTTTCGGATCAGCAGAGTTTCTTCAGCAATTTCTGTTTCTGTTTCCCATTGAAGGCAGCTATGGATCCTGGCCCAAGGTAAGTCAATGGTATTGGGCAGGAAGGGTTAAGTCAGGAGCGGGTGAGGAGGTGCAGGTTGACAGGGACGAAGGGGTTGATATTATCTCTGGGATGGGGGTGGGGTGGAGTGGTCGCAGGTGGCCTAATGTATGAATGACATCACCTGTAAATAACATGCCCTGTTCCTTCTCACCCTTTTAAAAATGTTTAAAGAGAAGCAAGCTGCCCGCTTCTGCCCTTTAAGAAGCTCTTTATTGAGCTAAACATAGAGGCTCAGCTGTCAACCTCAAGACTCAGCCCCTCCCAATCATGGCGGTAACCTTGGGATGGGTAAAGATCAGCCCTTCCAGATTATGGGGGTTATCTTGGGGTGGATGGAAGAGTTAAGGCCATACATTCACCATCTTTGGGGCAACACGGTAGCTCAGTGGTTAGCACTGCTCACAGCGCCAGGGACCCAGGTTCAATTCCACCCTCGGGCCACTGTCTGTGTGGAGTTTGCACACTCTCCCCGTGTCTGCGTGGGTCTCCTCCGGATTCTCCAGTTTCCTTCCATACTCCTAAGGTGGCTTGACCATGCTAAATTGCCCGTAGTGTTCTGGGATGTGTAGAGTAGGTGGGATATAGGGCGATGGGTCTGAGTGGGATGCTCTGAGGGTTGGTGTAGACTTGTTGGGCCGAAGGGCCTGTTTCCACACTGTAGAGATACTATTTCAAAAAATCATTTACGTCTACTCCTTTCCCCCACCCGAAACCATGCCAGAAACACACCTAGCAAGGTAACGTACAATATAGCCCTACGATTTCAAGAAGGAGTTGGATAATGCACTTGGGGCTAAAGGGATCAAAGGATAAGGGGGAAAAGCAGGAACAGGCTGCTGAGTTGGATGATCAACAATGATCAAAATGAATGGTGGAGCAGGCTCGAAGGGCTGAATGGCCTACTCCTGCAGCTATTTTCCAATTTTGTTTCTTTTGACCACCGTGTTCACTATTAGTTGGTACTGGTGGCCCCTTCACAATTACAAAATAATAGCAGTAGAGTCTGGGAGCAGTTCCCTGAAGAACAGAGGGAGATTTATTTCATTGCCAGTCTTCCTATTATAGAATAATAATGTAGAAACATGGGCTGAAGT
This sequence comes from Rhincodon typus, assembly GCF_021869965.1. Classification (NCBI taxonomy): domain Eukaryota; kingdom Metazoa; phylum Chordata; class Chondrichthyes; order Orectolobiformes; family Rhincodontidae; genus Rhincodon; species Rhincodon typus. Next base: position 10,574,808 of record NC_063332.1, read on the forward strand.
ACAAAACAAAATAATTTACAAGAATGATACCAGAACCCAACAGGGAAGACTGAACAAACTCAGACATCGGAAAGGATTGAGAGATGACCTCATTCAAATTCTCCAGTGATTTGATGGGATAGACGTGGAGAAGATGTTTCCTCCTGTCAAGAACTAGGACCCACAAATTAGCATAGTCACGAGTAAATCCGACAAGTAATTAAACAAAAATCTACAGTAAAAGAATGGGGAGGATATAGAGGTTGCTATCACATGGAGTGCTTGAGGAATACAGCATTGATGCATTTATGAGGAAGCAAGATAAACACAGACGGGAGAAAGGATTGGAAGGATTACTTGGTGGAACTACCCACAATAGTAGGGGATGGAGCAAAAACCCTCTCATGCATAAATACCAAGATTGATAGTTGGGTCAAACAGACCTTATTCTGTGCTGGAAAATATCAACACTATACTTACTGTGAACACGACTTTTAGATTATTCAGCATCTCAATCTCCTTTGGTAGGCCAGTGCTTGCCCAGCGGAATAAATAGTTTTCACTGAAAAGATAGAAGTTTATTTTAATATAAGATCTATTTTAAACAATGAAGGCATAACAATGAATGACAACTGTCTGAAAGTGAAACTCAGCCTCTTTCTTAATTTATCGACCAAGAGTGCTTAGGTCAGGATTTAGCTCAGAACATTTTCAAAGCACTCTGGTTGATGGTAGACACTCTCTCATTTTTGAATCTCTAAAAGCCACCACAAATGCCCAGGTACTTTGACTTTCCATCGCGAGAGTGGCTGATTTGTACGAATGTTCTTTATTGTTTATCCACCTTTGTCAACCTTTGGATTTCAACTTTTGGATCTGAGATTCACTGTTAAAGTCAGCTTTCACCTTGGCTATGGGAACGGTAAGCTGACAGAGTGGATTGCTGAGGAACTTGTTGGATTCCATTGGTGTCAGTCCAGTGAGGATCGGCCGGGATCCACAACAGGTGGTCAATTGATTTGTTGGATAATCCTGACAGGATGAGTGAAATTCACCTAAATTGTGAACTTTCAAGCACTTTGCTACAGTTGTTTGGCAGTTCAGAGTATCAACATTGCTACAGAGAGAGAAGTGTTGCCAAACAGACATGAATAGGCAGGGAGTAAAGGGATATGGACCATGTGCCGGCAGATGAGATTAATTTAGAATGGCATCATGGCCTGCACAAACTTGGTGGGCCAAAGGGCCTGTTCCTGTGTCGTACTATTCAATGTTCTAAAGCTTTTCTTCATCTTGATCTCATCTGGACTGAATTCCAGTAAAAAAAATCAATCAGCATTTGGCAAAACCTGCATTAATAAATGAAACCCAACACTGACTTGCAAATAGCACTTTTTTACCTTTTCCTTTATTAATTCAATGGTTGGATGTCGCTGGCAAGGCCAGCATTTGTTGCACATCCGTATTTGCCCCCTGAACTGAGTACTTGTTAGGCCATTTCGAAGGGCAGTAAAGACTCTGTGGTTTTGGAGTCACATATAAGCCAGAATGGCAGATTTCCTAATCTGAAGGATGTCTGTGAACCTGCTTGTTTTTTACGACAAACCATGATGACTTTGTGGTCATCTTTGCTGAGACTGGCTTTCCTTTCCAATTCTTTTTAAATTAAGTGAATTTAATAGGATGGGAGTAGAGGGATACATTCCCTGGAAGGGTTGGGGGTTTTAGTTGTGATGGGCAGCATGTCGGTGCAGGCTTGGAGGGCCGAAGGGCCTGTTCCTGTGCTGTAACTTTCTTTGTTCTTTGTTGTTAAGTTTCATCAGCTGCTGTGAACCCACATACTTAAGACCATAACGTGTAGGCCATTCAGCCCATTGAGTCTGCTCTGCCATTCAATGAGATCATGGCTGATCTGATCATCCTCATCTCCACTTTGATTCCATTCAGTTCCCTTGATTCTCTTCCCGATTAAAAATCTGTCTCAGCCTTCAATACACTTAATGACTCAGCCTTTACAGCTCCTTGGAGAAAACCGCAATCAAATCACTCCTTAACCTTCTATTTCCCAGGGGCACCTGCATGCTGTGAATCAATTTAAAAAATATACATGAACAGGCACAATGGAGAGGCAATAGCCTAGTAGTATTATCGTTAGACCACTAATCCAGGAAATCAGCACATAACTGCTAGAATGTGCCTTCAGCTGGTTGTGAGGGACCCAACAGGAGCAAAATACATATATTACCTCATTCTCACCAATGTGCCAACTGCAGATGCATCTGTCCATGACAGTATTGGTAAGAGTGACCACCATACATCCTTGAGGAGACAAGATCCTGCCTTCACATTGAGAATACTCTCCAACATGTTGTGTTGTACCATCAGCGTGCTAACTGGGCCAAACTCCGAATAGATCCAGCAACTCAAGACTAAGCATCCAAGAGGTGCTGTGGGCCATCAACATTAGCAGAATTCTACTCCAGCCACAATCTACAACTTTAGGGCCCAGAATATCCCCATCCTCAATGATGGAAGAGCCCAGCACAACAATGCAAAAGACAAGGCTGAAGCATTCAAGCAACCTTCATCCAAAAGTGCCAAGTGGATGATCCATCTTAGCCTCCTCCAGTGGTCCTCACCATTACAGATATCAGTCTTCAGCCAATTCAATTCACTCCATGTGATAACAAGAAACAATTGGAGGCACTGCATATGGCAAAGGCTATGGACTCCAAAAACATTCCAGCAACAGTATGGAAGAATTGTGCTCCAGAAATTGCCTCATCCCTAGCTAAGCTATTCCTGTGCAGCTACAATACTGGCATCTACCCGATAATGTGGAAAATTTGCCCAGCTGTGTCCTGCACTCAAAAAGCAGGACAAATCCAATCCGGCCAATTTCCACCCCATCAGTCTACCCTCGAACATCAGCAAAGTGATGGAAGGGATCATCAACAGTGCTCACTGATAACCTGCTCAGTGACACTGAGTTTGGGTTCTGCCAGGGCCACTCAGCTCCTGACCTCATTACAGCCTTGGTTCATACATGGACAAAAGAACTGAATTTGAGAGGTGAGGTGAAAGTGACAGCCCTTGACATCAAGGCTGCATTCGACCAAGTGTGGCATCAAGGAATCCTAGCAAAACTGGAATCAATGGGTACCAGGAGACAAGCTCTCCTCTGGCTAGAATGATACCTGACACAAAGGAAGATGGTTGTGGTTGGAGGTCAGTCATCTCAGCTCCAGGACATCTCTGCAGGAGTTCCTCAGGGTAGTGCCCTAGGTCTGACCAACTGTTTCATCAATAACTCTCCCTCCATCATTAGGTCAGAAGTGGAGATGTTCACCAATGATTGTGCAATGTTCAGCACCATTTGCAACTTCAGATACTGAAGCAGCCCGTGTCCAAATGCAACAATATCTAGCCTTGGGCCAAAAAGTGGTAAGGAACATTTTTCGCCACAAAAATGGCAAGAATTCTCTAATAAGAGATCAATCTAACCACCGCCCCTTGACATTCAGTGGTGTTGCTATCTCAAGAACCCCCGCTATCAATATCCTGTGGTTTTCATTAACCAAAAACTCAACTCGACACAGCATATAAATACAATGCTTACAGGAGCAGGCCAGAGGATCAGAAGTGAGTAACTCACCTCCTGACTCCTCAAAGCCTCTCCAAGGCATAAGTCAGGAGTGCGATGGAATACTCCACGCTTGCCTGAATGCAGTTGCAATGCTCAACAAAGTTGACACCATCCAGGACAAAAGCAGCTTTCTTGATTGGCAACTGATCTATCACCTCACTGCCTCCCACACTGGAGCACAGTAGCAGCAGTGTGTACCATCTTTAAGATGCACCGCAGCAACTCACCAAGGCTTCTTTGGCTTCAACTCCAACAACACTCACGAAGCTTGACGTCATCCAGGCCAAAGCAGCCATTTGATTGGCACCCTATCCACAAACATCCACTCCCTCTACCACTTACACTCAGGGGCAGAAGCGTGTACTATCTACAAGATGCACTGCAGAAATTCACCAAAGATCCTCAGACAGCACCTTCCAAGCCCATGATAACTTCCACCTACAAGGACAAGGGCAGCAGATATATGGAAACACCACAGCCTCCAAGTTCCCCTCCAAGCCACTCACCATCCTGACTTGGAAATATATCGCCATTCCTTCACTGTCACTGGGTCAAAATCCTGGAATTCCCTCCCTGAGGGCATTGTGGGTCAACCCACAGCAGGAGGACTGCAACGGTTCAAGAAGGCAGCTCACCGCCACCTTCTCAAGGGCAACTAGGGACGGGCAATAAATTGTCTTCTTCAGAAAGATAAAGCATGAGGAAAGCCATTACTTTCTCTGTATCTATACGAGATGTCAACAAATTTCCTTTAAAGAAGGAGATCTCATGTCCTTACCCAGTCTGACTCCAGAACCACAGCTACATGTTTGACTCTTAACTGACCTCTGAAATGGCCTGACTAGGCACTCAGTCCCAGAATAATTAGGACCGTGCCACAACTTGCCAGTGACGCCAACATCCTTCACAAGTGTAAATTTAAAAAGACAATCTATGTCCGATTTTGCAACTGCCACAAAGAACAGACTTCACTGACACAATGATTTTCACCTCCTGGGTCACCTGCTCCCTGCCCCTTTAAGCGAGCCACCTAATTTGCAAGTTCTGAAATAGCTTGTTCATTTAGATTTGTTAAATCAGCAGGTGATCGGCTTCACTGGAGTCAAAGGAAGCATGAAATTGACAGTGACAAATGGGAAATATTCTGGACTGTGTTAGGCCTAAACTCCCGGTAATTACAGTTTCAAATTGTATTCACTGATGATTTTTTTTTCACCTGTTGTATTTTCAGTGTGATTGTTCTAATAAATCAGAACACCTTCAATGAAAAACAAAAACGTTTTCTTCAGGTGAAATCGAACTCCTCGAGTGTAATTTCACACCAATTCCAGTGTGTTACCTACCATCTTCTGCAGTGTGATCACCCCTGTGAGTGAACAGATGTCATTTGCAAACTTCCAATGTGCAAGATGAAAATGCTGAAAGTAAACTCAGTTGACCTTCCGTCTCATCATCACACGGTGCTAAGTATTCGTGTGTGTGTGTGTGTGTGTGTGTGTGTG
>NC_063332.1:10580434-10589592 GCF_021869965.1 Rhincodon typus
GTTGACGTCACTCTGCACCCCCAACCAGCCATCCGGCTAACTGACCCACTTGAGATTACCAGGGCACTGCCAAGGGGAATAGCAGTGTCTCTGCAGCATACCAACCTGCTGTACCATCTCAGGAGGGCAAACATTCATCCTTCTACCAATGCTCACCCTCTGCACTAAGACAGCGAAGAAGGGATTGCAGAAAGCCCACTGTTCGGGTTCGTGTACACGGTTAAAGATGTTTGTGGATAATATTGGTGTGTAATAGTTTCCTTGTTAGATTATTTCTATTTCTAAACTTTGACCACACCAAGACAATCTGTACCAGATGAATTGGGGGCATAAGGGTTTGTGAAATAACCGCAATGTTGGGATAATATCTCAGAGAACCGGTATCTCCATTTCTACTCAAAAACAGTGGGTCTGGAGCAAAGAATAACAACAAAGAACAAAGAAAATTACAGCACAGGAACAGGCCCTTCGGCCCTCCAAGCCTGCGTCGATCCAGATCTTCTATCTAAACCTGTCGCCTATTTTCCAAGGATCCGTATCCCTCTGCTCCCTGCCCATTCATGTATCTGTCTAGATACACCTTAAATGACGCTATCATGCCCGCCTCTACCACCTCCGCTGGCAACGCGGTCCAGGAACCCACCACCCTCTGCGTGTCACTTCCTTACCTCCTCCCTATCTGCCTATCGTCCATCTGCCTACCTGCATATCCCCCACTTGAAGAGCCTTCTGGTGAGTCCACATCCACAGCAGACCATTGTGAACTCAGTTGCCCAATGTACTTTGGTGACTACAGGACACAGCTTTGCAGAAATGTCCATAGAATCATAGAAGATCACAGAATCCCTACAGTGGGGAAAGACGCCCTTTGGCCCAACAAGTCCACACCGACCCTCAGAGCATCCCACCTTGACTCATTCCCCTATAATCCACACATCCCTGCCAACTATAGGCAATTTAGCATGGCCAATCCACCTAACCTGCACATCTTTGGACTGTGGGAGGAAACCGGGGCACCCGGAGGAAACCCACACAGACACGGGGAGAATGTGCAAACTCCACACAGTCGCCCGAAGGTGGAATTGAACCTGGGTTCCTGGTGCTTTGAGGGAGCAGTGCTAACCACTGAGCCACCGTGCCACCTAGGCCATGGATCACCACTCTGGGAGTTGAAGGTTTGCGCTCTGACGTTCTGTGTCAGTTCTGGGCTGTCAAACTAATACGGTGAAGTGCTGGACAGTAGCATACTGGGCTGTTTGTTTCTCCTTCTCTGTGGTGGCAAAATGATTGTGGGCAAAGCTGGATGAATGCATCGTAGCTACTGCCAGGTGAATGGGCATTCACTCAGAAGATACTCCAGTCGTATAGTCACATTTATTAGGGGGGCAGCTATACCAAAACATACCTGCTGTTAATTTCTGGATGCCAAAAATGACACCCTGCACCATTGGAAATCCCAACAGCTTGAAAAATCCCTCAACTCTTCTTTGGGCATAAAATTCCCTTTCCTTCCATATTGGGCCTCTGGGTAGATGGGTAAATGAGAGATTTTGCTGATGCTATGGGCTCCTATCTCCAGGAAGATGCACAGATTGAGAAACCTAGGGCAACAGTGACTGGCAGTGCCATTATCACCAGGCTGCCAGGGGTTGCAGGAGTTGGCACAATTCAGTGGCCAGATCTTTGGTGGAACACCTGAGCCAAGTACACGGCACCTGGTTGAATTCAAGGAAGGAGTATTGCTCAGTAAAGATCTTTGGTAGGTCAGGCCTTCTCTGGAGAATAATCTTCCTCCTCCACCCAGTGCTGCCTATGCTCCATTTACAAAACACGCTGCAATCCAAGAAGTGGAAGTGTTGCTGAGCAAAGTGACCTTGGGGTACAGGTTCATAGTTCCTTGAAGGTGGAGAGGCAGGTAGACAGGGTAGTGAAGCAGGCATTTGATACGCTTGCCTTTATTGGTCAGTGCATTGAGTGTAGGAGTGGTATGTCCTATTGTTGTTTTACAGGACATTGGTTAGGCCACTTTTGGAATGCTGCATTCATTTGTGGTCTCCCTGCTATAGGGAGCATGTTGTTGGACTTGAAAAAGTGCAGAAAAGATTTACAAGGATGTTGCCAGGATTGGAGGGTTGAAGCTATAGGGAGAGGCTGAATAGGCTGGGGCTATTTTCCCTGGAGCGTCAGAGACTGAGGAGGTTTATAAAATCATGAGGGGCATGAATAGGATGAATAGCCAAGGTCGTTTTTCCAGCGTAGGGGAGTCCTAAACTAGAGGGCATAAGGTTTAAGGTGAGAGGGGAAAGATTTAAAAGGGACTTAAGGGGCAACTTTTTCATGCAGAGAGTGGTATAGAATGAGCTGCCAGAGAAAGCGGTGGAGGCTGGTACAATAACATTTAAAAGGCATCTGAATGGGTACATGAACAGGAAAGGTTTAGAGGGATATGGGGCCAAATATTAGCAAATGGGACTGGATTAATTTAGGATAATGGTAGGGGATTTTAACTTTCCAAACATAGACTGGGACTGCCATAGTGTTAAGGGCTTGAATGGAGAGGAATTTGTTAAGTGTGTACAAGGACATTTTCTGATTCAGTATGCGGATGTACTGACCAGAGAAGGTGCAAAACTCGACCTACTCTTGGGAAATAAGGCAGGGCAGGTAACTAAGGTGTCAGTGGGGGAGCACTTTGGGGCCAGTGATCACAATTCTGTTATTTTAAAATAGTGATGGAAAAGGATAGACCAGATCTAAAAGTTAAAGTTCTAAATTGGAGGAATGCCAATTTTGATGGTATTAGGCAAGAACTTTCAAAAGTTGATTTGGGGTGGATGTTCACAGGTTGGAAAATGGGAAGCCTTCAAAAATGAGATAACGAGTGTTCAGGGACAGTATAAAAACCAAAAGAACTGCGGATGCTGTAAATCAGGAACAAAAACAAAGTTGCTGGAAAAGCTCAGCAGGTCTGGCAGCATCTGTGAAGGAGAAAACAGAGTTAACGTTTCGGGTCCGGTGACCCTCCTTTTTTGTTCCTGTTAGGGTGAAAGGACAAGGCTGGTAGTTATAGGGAATGCTGGATGACTACAGAAATTGAGGTTTTGGTCAAGAACAAGAAGGAAGCATATGTCAGCTATAGACAGCAGAGATTGAGTGAATCCCTAGAAAAGTATAAGGGCAGTAGGAGTATACTTAAGAGGGAAATCAGGAGGGCAAAAAGGGGATATGAGAAAGCTTTGGCAAATCGGGCTAAGGAGAATCCAAAGGGATTCTACAAATACATTAAGGATAAAAAAGTAACAAGGGAGAGAATAGCGTCCGTTAAAGATCAGCAAGGCCAACTGAATGTGGAACAACAGGAAATGGGGGAGATACTAAATGAGTATTTTGTGTTTACTGTGGAGAAGGACATGGAAGTAGCGAACATGGGGAAATAGATAGCGACCTCTCGACATATTACAGAGGAGGATCTGCTGGATGTCTTAGGATGCATAAAGGTGGATAAATCCCCAGGACCTGATCAGGTGTACCCTAGAACTCTATGGGAAGCTAAGGAAGTGATTGCTGGGCCCCTTGCTGAGATATTTGTATCTTCAATAGCCACAAGTAAGGTGCCGGAAGACTACAGATTGGCTAATGTGGTGCCACTATTTAAGAAAGGTGGTAAGGAAAAGCCAGGGAACTACGGTGAATCTGACATCAGTGGTGGGCAAGTTGTTGAAGGGAATCCTGAGGGACAGGATTTACATGTATTTTAAAAAGCAAGGACTGATTAGGGATAGTCAACATGGCTTTGTGTGTGGGAAATCGTGTTTCACTAACTTGATTGAGTTTTTTGAAAAAGTAACAAACAGGATGATGAGGGCAGAGTGATCCATGTGATCTATATGGAACTAGGTAAGGCGCTCGACAAGGTTTGTTATAGTTAGATCACACAAAACAGAGGGAGAACGAGCTATTTAGATATAGAACTGGGTTGACAGAGGGTGGTGGTGGAGGGTTGCTTTTCAGACTGGAGGCCTGTGACCAGCGGTGTGCCACAAGGATCAGTGCTGGGCCCACTGCTTTTCGTCATTGATATAAATGATTTGGATGTGAACATAAAAGGTGTGGTTAGTAAGTTTGCGGATGACACCAAAATTGGAGGTGTAGTCGACAGTGAAGTAGGTTACCTCAGAGTACAACAGGATCTTAAATCAGATGGGCCAATGGGCTGCAGAGTGGCCGATGGAATTTAATTTAGATAAACATGAGGTGCTGCATTTTGGAAAGGCAAATCAGGGCAGAACTTATACACTTAATGGTAAGGTCCTGGGGAGTGTTAGAGACCTTGGAGTGCAGATTCATAGTTCCTTGAAAGTGGAGTTGCAGGTAGATAGAATAGTGAAGAAGACATTTGGTATGTTTGCCTTTATTGGTCAGTGCATTGAGTATAGGAGTTTGGAGGTCATGTTGTGGTTGTACAGGACATTGGTTACGCCACTATTTGAATATTGCATGCAATTCCAGTCTCCCTCCTATAGGAAAGATGTTGTTAAACTTGAAAGGGTTCAGAAAAGATTTACATGGATGTTGCCGGGGTTGGAGGGTTTGAGCTATAGGGAGAGGCTGAATAGGCTGGGGCTATTTTCCCTGGAGCGTCGGAGGCTGAGGGGTGACCTTTTAGAGGTTCATAAAATTATGCAGGGCTTAGATAGGGTAAATAGACAATTCTTTTCCCTGGCATGGGGGAGTCCAAAACTAGAGGGCATAGATTTAAGGTGGGAGGGGAAAGATATAAAAGGGACCTAAGGAGCAACATTTTCACACAGAAGGGTGGTGCATGTATGGATTGAGCTGCCAGAGGAAGTGGTAGAGACTACTATAATTACAACATTTAAAAGGAATCTGGATGGGTATATGAATAGGAAGGGTTTAGAGGGATACGGGCCAAATGCTGGCAAATGGGACTAGATTTATTTAGGATATCTGATCGGTATGGACCAAAGAGTCTGTTTTGGTGTGGTACAACTCTATGACCCTATGACTAGGGGCCTACAGTCGCGGTAGAGCCAATCGCTGAAACAGGACAGGCCAAACAATAGGCTTGATATCCTCACAAAAGTCCAGTGCCACTCCTTTGAAAATCCCAACACATCCACACACTGCTTTCACTAACTTCGCACAGCTCATGTAAGTCAAAGGCAATTCTGTTGACCATCAGGTGGTTGGCCTTTTAACTAGCGCTGCTGAGGGTGAAGGTCCCAGGTACCATTGAATGTATGTTCACCACAGAGCGATTAGAAAACTGCACTGACTCAGCCCGCATTGTAAAAGAAAAATGCCAGATCTTGCCTGAAGTTAAAGTTAGAGGCTGTTTGACAGTGACCACATAATCAGTGTAGTCATAATCCAGAGGCCCAGGCAAATTCTCCGGGCACCTCGGCTCAAATCCCAGCATTCAATGAATAAGCCAGCAATGCAAAACTTGTCTCGGTAACGGTGACCATGACAACTATCACTGAGGCGTGTAAAAACCCTACTCGGTTCAGTCAAGCCCCTTGGCGGTGGAAATCTCTGGTCCTTGCCGGGTCACGTCACTCCAGACCGACAGGAATGTTAATTTCCCTCCATCATGGCCATGCTGCCTCTCAGGTCAAGGGCAACGAGGGATGGGCAAGGAATGCTGGTTTTTACCAGCAAACACTCACCTCCCATGAAACAACAAAGGAGGAATAATCACTCAGTCCGGATGCACCTTGACACAATGTTTGGCCCTTGTGCCTAATTGGTCATGCCACACTGTGAGGGCCACGATATGAGCGACCGCAAGCACCTCAGTGAGCATTTCGCCCCCTGAGGCACTTCCAGCAGCACTATGATAAGGCCCAGTCCCCTGGGATAAACACAGATCGGGCCTCGATAAATATTAATAAAACTGGATTTGAGAAAGATAATGGCTTTGCTATGCTAAAGTGCAGCGAGACTTTGAAAGGAATATTTTACCTTGTCCTTTGTGGTTTATGTCTTTGGCAGCTACGACCTTATGGATTAAAGTGTGGAGGAAATCGTTTTCAGCTACTACTCTGTGGGGGGAGAAGGAAAGGAGAGAGAGTTTTGAAAATAATTAACTTCAGGAGATACTTCTGGAATATTATTCCATGTCATCAGGTCACTTGAGTTGTGTAATGCCACAACTGACCAAACTCATTAACCTCAAAAGAAAGCCAAGGCAATCCACATCATTTCTGTCTCGTACAGCAGGGAGGATTATCAAAGTCTCCTGCTACCTGACTGGGCAACAGGTCAGCCAACTGTGAAATTGCTCTTAGCATTTGTGCACGCTGACTGTTTGTGGGAGTGTGCGAGAGAGCTGGCTGAATTTTAATGACCAGCACAGGGCGTACCAAGAAGAGCAATTGCATTGGAGAAGCAGGATCTGTCTTTCCGGAGGAAGCTGGGAACAGGAAGATTCCATATCAGCACCTTGAACCTGCTCCGCCAACCAGCTGGAATGCGCCTAATCAATCATCCAACCATCCCCTCAATCTGACAATCGTTACCAACATATTGGAGCAATCATCATGATTGGCTGGGTGGTTGACGGTGAGAAGAGAAGGCTTTAGGTTAGGGAGGATATGGACAGATTGGTCAGAACAGTGGCAGATGGAATTTAACCCTGATAAGTGCGAGGTGATGCACTTTGGAAGAAACAACAAAACAAGGGAGGAGTCAATGAATGGCAGGGCACTAGGAAGCCTAGAGAAACAGAGGGATCTTGGGATGCTTGTCCACAGGTCCCTGAAGGTATCAGGAGGCCAGGTTAACAGGGTAGTTAAGAAGGCATATAGGATGCTTGCCTTTCTTAGTTGTGGCACAGATTGTATGAGCAGGAAGGCTGGAGCTCTACAGAATACAGTGGCTCAGTGGTTAGGACTGCTGCCGTACAGCACCAGGGACCTAGGTTCAATTCCACCCTTGAGTAACCATCTATTTGGAGTGTGTCCATTCTCCCTGTGTCTGTGTGGGTTTCCTCACACAGTCCAAAGACATGTAGGTTCAGCAGGTTGGTCATGCTAAATTGCCCACAACGTGCAGGCTAGGTGAGTTATTTTTATTCCATGTTGTAACTGAGGAGTTGCAATTACACAAATAAAGGTCAAGTTGAAAGCTCTAATTATTTTTGGGGTGTCTACTGCAGGGAACCGCCTGAACAACATTAAGACAACTTAAGTCCATACTTACTGTTGAAAGGGAATAAAATGATGTTTGTCCTCATCGCTTTCTGCTTTGCCTTTCAAAATATCGGTAATGTCCATCACTGCAAGAAAGAAAGGCAAGTTTTGGATGAGACACAGCTGCATTAATATTCCTCTCTCCAGTTGAATCCTTCACCCCAACCTGCCCTCCGTCAATGAACTGAGGGGGAAGAATTTTACACAATTTTACACAATACTCAACCACACACAGAGGTACCACAGCTGATGAAACTCTCTTTGGCATGGAGGAGCTATTGGCTGGCAATATTGAAAATCCCTCAGAACATTTAGAAATACATTTTCTTCAATTCAGTTCTTTTTGAATCTCAATAGCTGTCATAATGTCGGGAACTCAGCACTCAATTCCAGTCCCCAACTGGGACGTATGGGGACCAGATAACCTACCTTTTCCTGTCAAAGGCAGATGCTGGAAATCTGAAACAAACTTGGAGAATGCTGGAAAACCCAGCAGGTTTGGCAGCACCCAAGGAGAGAGATGCAGAGTTAACATTTTGAGATTGGTATGACCCTGTTCTGAAGAGGAGTCATACAGGGTTCTCTGCAGAGACTTCCAGACTTGCTGAGTTTCTCCAACGTTCTCTGTGTTTACCTTTTGAGATCTTGGTTGCAGGAGAAGGACTCCCAAGAGCATGAGAAGGACTCCCATGTCTTATTGGAAAAAGCCATGGGATCAACCCGACAGGGCAGACAGGTATATCACCTCATCCTGAGGAAGGCACCTATGACAGTGTAGCATTCCTACTCGCCCTCGCGGGAGACTCAACCTGGATCATGTGGATTGGAGTGAGATCTGAACTCCCAAGCTGAGAGTGAGACAGGGCTGACACGTCAGGCTGGGGAACTTTAGGATAATAAACCTTTGGCTGGTTTTGTATGAAATACTGTGAACCACAGAACTCCTTGTCTGGCCTTCTGCACACTTTCTGTAATTTATTTTTGGAATAGATAGCAATGGGTGAATTTAACTCTCGGTATCAGTGGCAGAACAAGATCAAGCAGAAAAGGAAAAGTAGACCTAAAGAAAAAGGGAAATTCCAGACATCTAATAGTAACACACCAGCAAAACATTTTAGATTAGTTCTTGCAATGTTTTCAACAGATCAGTCATTGGAGGAGGTGTAAAGCAAACTGGAGATGTGCTCTGCTGTATCTCAACTTTTCATTCAGGCGAGTGGAGCATCATCTAGGGGTATCCAGTAATAAACAGCCCAATGCCTAGTTGTCCTTGAACCGAGTGTCTTTGAGGCCAGTGAAGAGCTACAATTTGGAACTGGAATCACGTGTAGGTCAAACAATATGAATCATTTCTTTCCCTAAAGAACATTTGTGTAGCCACTGGGGTTTTGTGACAACTAGTGGAAGTAATTTGTTCACAGGATGATGGAGTTTCTGGCTAGGCCAGCATTTATTGCCCATCCCTAATTGCCCAGAGGGCAGTTAAGAGTCAACCACATTGCCGTCGGTCTGGAATCAGACCAGGTAAGAATGGCAGTTTCCTTCCCTAAGGGATGTTAGATGGAATTTTTGTGACAATTAACAATGGATTTGTGGTCATCATTAGACTTTTAATTCCTGATCTTTATTGAACTCAAATTCGACCATCTACCACCGTGAACTTTGAACCTTGGTCTCTGGATTAACAGTCTAGTGATAATACTGCTAGACCATCACCTCCCTAATGAATCTGCTGCTGATTGTCACAAAAAACCCATTTGGTTCACTAATGTCCTTTAGGGAAGGAAACTGTCATCCTCACGTGGTCTGGAATACAAGTGAACCAAGACCAACAGCAATGTATCAGAGATAGTAGGAACTGCAGATGCCGGAGAATCCGAGACAACAAGGTGCAGAGCTGGATGACCACAGCAGGCCAAGCAGCATCATAGGAGCAGGAAGGCT
>NC_063332.1:10589992-10620313 GCF_021869965.1 Rhincodon typus
TGACCTATCCCCTTCCTAACTCCCTACCTACACTCACCTTTCCTGGCCCCATCCCCGCCTCTTCGACCTGTTTGTTTCCTCTCCACCTATCCTCTCCTCTATCCCTCTTCTATCCGCCTCCCACTCTCTCCCTATTTATTTCAAAACCCCCTTCCCCTCCCCCTTTTCTGATGAAGGGTCTAGGCCCGAAACGTCAGCCTCTCTGCTCCTATGATGCTGCTTGGCCTGCTGTGTTCATCCAGCCCTGCACCTTGTTGTCTAAGTAGAAGTGGGAGTTGTGAGGAGGATGCAAAGGTATTTTGAGGGGATTCAGAGAACCTAAGTGCAAATATTTGGCAAATGGAATAGAATGTGTAAAAATATTCTTTTCTCTTTTGCACAGAAAATTTATTTGTGTAGACAAAATCTTTCCATGCATCAGCATTTAATCTACTTTATTGATGCGAGAAATATAACCAAGAAACACCAGACCACTGCACCATAAATAGTCACTGAGGTTGAAGATCATTCTCCAGGTTTGAAATCGCAAATATCTGAAACTGGTTGCAGACTTGCTCGCCGAGCCGGTGTGTTTGATTGCAGACGTTTCGTCAGCCTGCTAGGTAACATCGTCAGCGCGCCTCCAGTGAAGCGTTGGTGTTCTGTCCCACTTGTAATTTACATGGCTCGGCATACCCCAGCAAACTGAGGCGAGCAAGTCTACAACCTCATCCGCAGCCCGAGCTACAAATCTTCTCAAAAACTTTAAATACTTGAATCTTTTAGGAAAGCGGGATCTTTAAATGTGGCTGACATAAATCTCATTTTCTGGGCTTTTTTCATGGCCTTGGAATTTTGTTTTTGTTTCTTTCCACACAAACCTGTTATGTCTCCCAAAGATGCAACCCATATATGGAGATATAATCTTGCTGAATTATAGAATTCCTACAGGCTATTTGGACCATTGAGTTCACACTAACCCTCTGAACAGCATCCCACCCAGATTCACCCCCTTACCCAATCCCCATCATCCTGCATTTGCCATGGCTAACCCACCTAGCCTGCACATTCCTGGACACTATGGAGGAAATTTATTATGGCCAATCCACCTAGCCTGCACATCTTTGGACTGTGGGAGTAAACTCATGCAGACACAAGGAGAACATACAAACTCCACACAGACAGTTGCCCAAGGGTGGAATCGAACCCAGGTCCCTGGCACTATGCGGCAGCAGTACTAACCGCTGAGCCACCATGTCACCCAGGCCTAAGGTTGTATGTTCAGTCTGCTGAAACACAGAAACCTGGTAAGGTTCCTTGCAAGGATTTTCTAACTTTATTAGCAAATCAGAAGAGTTACTAGTCAATACAATATGTTGAGCATTGATCCTCTTTTGCCAGCACACTGGATGGCATTTCCTCACCGCATGCAGCATCCTGCTAGAAAGATGAGGTTATCAACTTGAGGAAATCAGAAACCACAAAGTATTTTTTAAAATGGTGAGAGGATGGGATGTATTGAATTTCAAAGTGACCTGGGTGTCCTTGTCCATGAGTTAATGGAAGTTAGCATGCAGACTCAGCAAGCAATTAAAAAGGCAAATGACATGTTAGCCGTTATTTCAGGATGATTTGAGTACCAGAGTATTGAGCCTTGGCAAGACCTGGACTACTGTGTACAGTTTTAGTCTCCTAACATAGAGGATCATAGAGGTGTACAGCATGGAAACGGACCCTTTAGTCCAACTCGTCCATACCAACCAGGTAGCCTAAACTGATCTAATCCCACTTGCCAGCATTTGAGCCATATCCCTCTAAACCCTTTCTATTCATATACCCATCCTGATGCTTTTTAAATATTGTAATTGTACCAGCCCTCACCATTTCCTCTGGCAGCTCATTCCATACACTCACCACTCACTGCATGAAAAAGTTGACCCTTAGGTCCCTTTTAAATCTTTCACCTCTCACATTAAACCTAGCTTTGGACTCCCCTACCCTGGGACAAAGACCTTGGTTATTCACCCTATTCATGCCCTGCATGATTTTATAAACTTCTATAAGGTCACCCCTCAGCTTCTTTACGCTCCAGGGAAAAAAAACCCAGCCTATTGATCCTCTCCCTATAGCTCTAACCCTCCAAACCTGGCAATATCTTTGTAAATCTTTTCTGCACCCTTTCAAGTTTAATAGAATTTTTCCTATAGTAGGGAAACCAGAATTCAATGCAGTATTGCAAAGATGGTCTCACCAAATATCCTGTACAGCTGCAACATGACCTCCCAACTCCTATATTCAGTGCACTAACCAGTAAAGGCAAGCATACCAAATGCCTTCTTTACTATCCTATCTATCTGCGACTCCACTTTCAAGGAACTCTGAAC
Source organism: Rhincodon typus (assembly GCF_021869965.1). Taxonomy (NCBI): domain Eukaryota; kingdom Metazoa; phylum Chordata; class Chondrichthyes; order Orectolobiformes; family Rhincodontidae; genus Rhincodon; species Rhincodon typus. Next base: position 10,592,356 of record NC_063332.1, read on the forward strand.
CTGCAATCCAAGGTCTCTTTGTTCAGCAACACTCCCCAGGACCTTACCATTACATCAGACAAACAAGGAACAATAGTAGGCTATTCAGCCCTCACAGCTTGTTCCACCATTCAAAAAGATTGTGGCTGATCTGATTATAAACTCAACTCTGCATTCCTGCACAACTCCTTCACTACACAGAGATATAATTGCTTTGTGGACAATGTCAACGGTCAATCCACAGTAAGAAAAGTCATTTGGTGGGAAATAACTTGCAGGGGACAACAAAGGAGCTAGGCTGGATTGATTGGAATGAAACACTGGTGCGTAAAACTCTATCTGAGCAATGGGCCACCTTCAAAGAGGTTGAAGTACAGTCCAGGCATAGTTGAAAGGGAGCAAACAAGTCCCGCGCTCCCTGGATGAGAAAGGAGATAGAAACTAAGGTATATTTTATTCAGAATTGTACTAATGATAGGCATCAGGTAGAAAATACATGGACCAAGAGGAATACAGAAGGTTCAGAATGGAGGTAAAAAAGCACATTTGAGAAGCAAAGAGAAATTATGAAAAAAGACTGGCAGTCAACATAAAGGATAATCCTAAAGTCTTCAATAGTCATGCACATAGTAAGAGAATGGTAAAAGGAGATCAGGGACCAAAAGGGGGATTCACACTTGGAGTCAGAGGGCATGGATGAGGTATTAAATGAATACTTTGCACTTGTCTTTAGCAAGGAGACACAGATGCTACCCAAGTCATGAGTACAAAGGAGGAAGCTACCACTAGAATGGTTTAACATTGATAAGGAAGATGTGTTGGATAGACTGTCTGGTACCAAGGTAGGATGAGATATGTCCAAAGATATTGAAGAACATGAGAGAGAAAATTGCAGGGACACTGGTCATAATCCATAGATTTCAAAGAGCTGCCAGAACACTGAAGAATTGCAAAGATTAAGCCCGTGTTCAAGAAAGATTGTAAGGAAAAACCCAGACATTACAGACCAGTTGGCTTAACTTTCTGGTGGGGAAGTTTTTAGAAACAGTTATTTGTGACAGATATTGGAGTCACAAAGAAGTGGTCATCTGGGAAAATAGCAGAAGGGTGATGAATTCCGTATGGGAAAGAAACAGCACTTTCTACTGTCAAAATGTGAATGTGTGCCCCACAATGCAAAAGTGTGAAAGAGCACTTCCTACTGTATGGGATCAAAACAGTACCCACTCACTCATTACACCCCCTTCACTAGATTTTTTTTATGAACCTGTTCTGACATTTTACTTGGCTAATTCCAAAAATGAAAGGTTTGTCTTAAGAGCAGAGATTGAACAGTTTAGGCCTCTACTGTCTGGAGTTTAGAAGAATGAGAGGAGATCTAATTGACGTATGCAAGGTGTTAAAGGGGATTGACAAAGATGCAGAGAGGATGTTTCTCCTTGTGGGGCAATCTAGAAGGAGAGGGGGTAGACTAAGGATAAGGGATAAAAGATTTGAAACAGAGATGAAGAGAAATAACTTCTCTCAAAGAGCCACGAATCTGTGAAGGTCACAACTTCAGCGGTGGACACCGGAACAGTGAATACATTTAAAGGAGGAGATATTCAGATTTTTAATTAGTGGTCGGTTAAAGGGTTACAGAGAGCAGGCAGGAAAGTGGAGTTGAGGCTGAGATCAGATCAGCCATGATCGTATTGAATGGCAGTACAGATTCAAGGGGCTGAATTGCCTACTCCTACTCCGAGTTCTTATGTTCTTATACTTCTGGACCAGGTAGCACTTGAACCCGGGCCTCCTATCCCAGAGGTAGGGACACCACCACTCTGAATAAGTCTTGGTGATGGACTCGCCCAGACACACTGATTCATTGTCAAGGCTCCCAGAAGAGATCTACTCAATATTCTAAGGGGTGCGGCCAACCTGATTTATCATGCATCTTGTCTCGATGAATAAGTAAATAAGCTGTCACTTCCTTAATTCAGTCAAGGCCTAAACACTTTCAAAGTCTTAAGTGCAGTGTCTCAATTGAATTCTGTTGATTGAATCATTCATCACACCCAGGGCCTGAGTCACACTAGTCAATAAAACAGTGGTAGAGAAAAGGGACAAATTATTAAAGCTCATTTAGACGTTACTGATCCATGCCTTTAGATTTTTTGGCAAACACACATTTATTTCTTTCCTTTCCCCCACTTACATTTTGTATCTCAATATTTATTGACTTTTATAAAAGCATACAGTAGATTTTTAAAGGATCAGTTGGAGGTCATGCATTCAAGGTAACTTCTATCCATAGAAATCTCTTAGCAGATTTGTTAAGGAGCTTTTTCAATATATATTTTAAGGCTGTGCATGCAATTTCCAGAAGGTGGTTTATTTTCTCCATCGTCCTATTATCTTTCCTACCAGCCCCTCCTGAAACGCATTCCAAATATAACTGTGGAAATTGTGCCCTTTCGAAGAGTGGCAAATTGTAGAACCGGATTCAATAAATCCAATCATTTCTGAATCTTGTGATGGCTGTAGCACAGTGGGAGGCCATTCAGCCCAGGTTGACTGTGCCAGCGGTCTGTTGCCTAGAACCAATGTGCTATCTTGAAAAGACACTGAGTTTGTCATTGAAAACAAATGCGATTCACTGATATCCAACAGCAATGGAACTGTGCTATCCTTACCAGCATTGGTCTACATGTGACACCAGCTCCACAGTGCTTGAGCCTTAATGCTATGAGATGAATCAGGACTGAGCAATAGATCTCAACTTACCTGTGTTGCCCCAGTTCCAAATACAAATAAAAACACAAAAAAAAGTTCAAGTCTAATTTTACACCAGGGATGTCATACACAATAGAATCAATACTTACAGGTTACTGGATCAAGATAATTATGAGGAAACAGGTAAAGGATTGGATCATAGAATCATAAAGCACAGGAGAAGGCCATTCAATCCACTGTGTCTGGGCCAACCTTATTATGAACAACATAATGACTGTAGTCTCGCATCCCTGTTCTTTCCCTATGGCCCAGTAAATGCTCACCCTAAATTTCTTATGCAATTCTATTTTGAATGTTACTAATGAATCTGCTTTCAGTGTCCTCTCACTGTGTGGATACCTTTCTTCATCTCACTTCTGGCTCTTTCACTAAGTCCGAAAACCAGTCACCTTTGAGTACTGAACCTCTTGCCACTGGAAACTGTTTCTCCCTGTTAACCCAAACAAAATTCAACACCACTATTAAATCTTATGACAACCCTTTAATTCTGAGGGGATAAAGAATGATCTTATAGAAACACACAAGATGCTGAGGGGACTGGTCAGAGCTCTGATGAAGAGTCATCTAGACTCGAAATGTTAGCTTGTTCTCTCTCTCTATGGATGCTGCCTGATCCTTTATAATTTCAAGCAGTTTTGTCTTCAGTACAGAATCCAGCGTCTGCAGTAATTTGCTCCTAAGATGCTGAGGAACTTGACAAGTGAATTCTGAGAGGATGTTTCCTCGTGGGAAGGAATCTAGAACTGGGGAGCACAGTTTCAGCATCGAAGGTCTCCCATTCCTAATCACTATCCAAAGCAACTGACGATGATTCTGGGAGCAGTCAGGTCAGTCACCACGATTAAGAAGGGGATCACACAGGACTTTGTGCTCAACAACGGCAAGTGCATCCAGCTGAGGGTGCTGGTGAGAAGCAACCAAGGAGGATTCTAAGACAAGGAGCTGACCTCGACTGAGTGTTGTAGACTGGCCCATCTCAAAGTCCAGGACTATGTGTTGAGGGATGCTTTAAAGTTTAGGGCAGTTGCTGCCAAGACGCAGAGGGGAAAGATCACTGTCTAAGGCCCTTCTGCTGAAGATAAAGGGGTGTCTGTTCAGTTATTGCTACCCCCACTGCCTCAACGCATGTGAATATAGTTTTGGACAAGCAAGAGATTACCTTTGGCTTGTTCATTGGACAGAGTCAAACTCCAATATTTGCTTGTTTCCTCATAGACTCCTGTGTTGCGTTTGTGACTGAAGAAATTGAAAGATATTTCCACTGCTTTTTGTCATTTATATAAATGATTTGGATGTGAATATAGGAGGTATGGTTAGTAAGCTTGCAGATGACACCAAAATTGATGGTGTAGTGGACAGCCAAGAAGGTTATCTCAGAGTACAACGGGGCCTTGATCAGATGGGCCAATGGGCTGAGGACTGGCAGATGGAGTTTAATTTAGATAAATGTGTGGTGCTGCATTTTGGTAAGGCAAATCAGGGCAGGACTTATACACTTATACTTTTTACTCTAATACTTTTACTTGAGAAAGGATGTACTGGCATTGGAGGGGGTGCAAAGGAGGTTCACTAGGTTGATTCCGGAGTTGAGGGGGTTGGCTTATGAGGAGAGACTGAGTAGATTGGGATTATATTCATTGGAATTCAGAAGATTGAGGGGGGATCTTATAGAAACATATAAAATTATGAAGGGAATAGATAAGATAGCAGTAGAGAGGATGTTTCCACTGGCAGGTGAAGCTAGGACAAGAGGGCATAGCCTCAAGATTAGAGGGAGCAGATTTAGGACTGAATTGAGAAGGAACTTCTTCACCTAGAGGTTGTTAATCTATGGAATTCCTTGCCCAGTGAAGTAGTTGACGCTACTTCAGTAAACGTTTTTAAAGATAAGGTAGATTTTTTTTGAACAATAAAGGAATTAAGGGATACGGTGAGAACGCGGGTAAGTGGATCTGAGTCCACGAAAAGATCAGCCATGATCTTATTGAATGGCGGAGCAGGCTCGAAGGGCTGGACGGCCTACTCCTGCTCCTAGTTCTTATGTTCTTATGTTTAATGGTAAGGTCCTGTGGAATGTTGCCAAACAAAGAGACCTTGGAGAGCAGGTTCATAGTTACTTGAAAGTAGAGTCACAGGTAGACAGGATAGTGAAGAAGGTGTTTGGAATGCTTGCCTTTATTGGTCAGTGCATTGTGTATAGGAGTTGTGAGGGTCATGTTGTGGCTGTACAGGACAGTGGTTAGGCCACTTTTGGAATACTGTGTTCAATTCTGGTCTCCCTGTTATAGGAAGGGTGCTGTGAAACCTGAAAGGTTTTAGAAAAGATTTATGAGGATGTTGCCAGAGTTGGAGGGTCTGAGCTATCGGGAGAAGCTGAATAGGCTGGGATTATTTTCTCTAGAGCTTCGGAGACTGAGGGGTGACCTTATAGAAGTTTATAAAATCATGAGGGGCATGGACAGGGTGAATAGCCAAGGTCTTTTCTCCAGGGTAGGGAAGTCTAAAACCAGAGGGCATAGGTTTATGGTGAGAGGGGAAAGATTTAAAAGGGATCTAAGGGGCAATGTTTTCACGCAGACGGTGGTGCGTGTATGGAATGAGCTGCCAGAGGAAGTGGTGGAGGCTGGTACAATTATGACATTTAAAAGGCACCTGGATGGATACATGAATAGGAAGGGCTTAGAGGGATATGGGCCAAATGCTGGCAAATGGGACTAGATTAATTTAGGCTATCTGGTTGGCTTGGATGAGTTGGACCAAAGGATTTAGTTCCGTGCTGTGCAGCTCTAAGACGCTGTGAGTCTATGTGTAAATTTTTTAAATAAAAAAAAATTGAGAGAAGTTGACACAGTCACCACAGCTGCCAGATTTGAGTAGTAGCCTTAGCTTGATCAGCAGCTAGGAAATGGAACCCAAGAGACCGGGCATTTCGGGTCCAGTTTCAAATTGCAGCCTTATCTTGAACCGTTATTCATGGAGTATTGGGGGGAGCTGCACTTTGTTGCATGTCTCACTAACTTAATCAGCTTTTTTGAGGATATAACGAAGATTGCTGAGGGAAAAATGGTTGATGTTGTCTACATAGCCTTCAGTAAAGCCTTTGACAAGGTCCCTCATGGCAGACCGGTGCAAAAGGTGAAGTCTCATGGTATTGGGGTGAGCTGACAAGACAGATGCAGAACTGGCTTAGTCCATAGGAGGCACAGGGTAGCGGTGGAAGGATGCTCTTCAGAATGCAGGACAGTGACTAGTGGTGTTCCACAGGGATCAGTGCTGGGACCTCTGCTGTACGTGATCACATAAATGATTTGGAGGAAAGCGTGGCTGGTCTAATTCGTAAGTTTGTGGATGATACAAAGATTAGCGGAGTTGTGGATAGTGAGGAAGATTGCCAGAGGATACAGCAGAATATAGATCGATTGGAGGCATGGGCAGAAAAATGGCAGATGGAGTTTAATCCGGACACATGTGAGACACTTGGGAAGGTTAAGTACAGGTGTAAATTATACAGTGAACGGCAGAACCCTTAGGAGTATTGTTATGCAGAGGGATCTGGGTGTGCACGTCCACAGATCATTGAAGGTGACACCGCAGGTAGATAAGGTAGTTAAAAAACGCCTTTGGTATGCTTGCTAACATTGGAAGGGGCATTGACTATAAGGATAGGCAAGTTACACTGAAGCTTTATTGAACTTTAGTTAGGCGACACTTGGAATATTGTGTACAGTTCTGGTTACCACATGACCAGAAAGATATGGATGCTTTGAAGAGGGTACAGAAAAGGTTTACCAGGATGTTGCCTGGTATGGGGGATTTTAGCTATGAAGAAAGATTGGATAGGCTAGGTTTAGTTTCACTGAAATGAAGGAGGTTGAGGGGCGACGTGATAGAAGTTTATAAGATTGTGAATAGCATGGATAGAGTGGAAAGTATGAGGCTTTTTCCCGGGATGGAGGGGTCAATGATGAGGGGACATAGATTCAAGGTGTGGAAAGAGAAAGTTTAAAAGAGATGCATGAGGCAAGTTTTTCACACAAAAGGGTGGTGAGTGCCTGGAACGTGCTGCCAGATGAGGTGGTGGAAGCAAACACAATAACACCATTCAAGAAGCACCTGGACGAACACAAGAATAGGAAGGGAATAGAGGGATACGGATCCTGTAAGTGAAGACAGTTTTAGTATGGAAGGGCAAAATGTGTCGGCAAAGGCTTGGAGGGCCGAAGGGCCTGTTCCTGTGCTGTATTATTCTTTGTTCTTTGTTACATCACAAGTTCAAACATAACATTTTGGACAGAAGGGCTCCTGATTGGTAAGTAGTGGTCAGGTGACTCTTTTCTTACCTTCAATTTCTATTCACCTTTTTATACCCATTAGGGTTTAGAGTAGCTGATGCTGCGTGGCCTGCTGTGTTCATCCAGCTCTACACCTTGTTATCTAGGGTTTAGCGTAGTGTCATTTAGGCTAGTGCTAGAGTTATACAGTCCTAGAATTCAGAGTAGGACTTCAACTGTTGTTTACAGAATAGTATTTTTTGTGAGAATCTAACACTTGGAACCATCTCATTAGCTGTCATTTAGTTCAATAGAAGCTTTTTTGAAATCAAATTCTTGCTAGAGGGTAAAAATGGCCGACAGTGGGGTAGTATGCTTTTCCTGAGGATTGTAGGAAACCGGAGACAGTTCAAATGTCCCTGATAAGTACATTTGCAGGAGGTGTGTCCAACTGCAATTCCTGTCAGACCACATGGATCAGTTGGAGCGGCAGATAGACACACTTAGGAACATGCAGGAGGTGGAAAGTGTCATAAACGGGAATTTTAGGGACATGGTCACACCCAAAGATTCAGATAGATAGATGGGTAACCATTAGAGGAGGCCGGCAGACAGTGCAGGAGTGCCCTGTAGCTATTCCCCTCTAACAAGTATGGCTGGCTCCATGGTACAGCAAGGAGGGTCAAAATGCAATAGAGCAGTAGTAATAGGAGACTCTATAGTTAGGGGCACGACAGGCATTTCTGTGGCCATGAGTGAGACTCCATGACGGTGTGTTGCCTCCAGGGTGTCAGCATCAGGGATGTCTCTAAGTGGGCACAGGACATTCTCAAAAGGAAGGGCAAACAGCCAGAGGTTGTGGTCCATATTGGTACGAACAGCATAGGCAGGAAGAGTGGTGAGGTCCTGCAAAGGGAGATCAGGGAGTTGGGCAGGAATTTGAAAAGCAGGAATTCTAGGGTTACAATGTTGGGATTTCTCCCTGTGCCACATGCCAGAGAGGTTAGGAATAGGAAGAAAGAAGAATTAAATACATGGAAAAGAGCTGGTGTAGGAGGGAGGCCTTCATGGATGTCTTCTGGCCCAGGTGGAACCTGTACAAGAAAGATGGGTTGTACCTAATCTGGAGGGGCACCAATATGCTGGCAAGGAGGTTTGCTAGTGCCACCCTGGAGGGTTTAAACTCATGTGGTAGGGGTTGGGAACCAGAGAGTAGGTCAGCGAGTGAAATGACCGAGGAGGAGTTAGAGACTAAAGCCAGTAAGGCTCAGAGGAAAACATACAGGGAGAGGTTACAGAACACCCAAGGGCTGGTGGTCTGAAGGGTATTTATTTTAACATGACGAGTATGACAGTTAAGGCAGATGATCTCAGAGCATGGATTAATACATATAACTACAGTGTTGTAGCCATTACAGAGATTTGGTTGAGGGATGGACAAAACTGGCAGCTTAACCTTCCAGGATTGAAATGTTTCAGGTGAGACGGGGAGAGATGTGAAAGAGGTGGGGGAGTTGTGTTATTGATTAGGGAGAATATCACAGTTGTACTGAGGGAGGACACCTTGGGAGGGCTCATCCATATGGGTAGAGCTCAGGAATAGGAAAGACGCAATAACTTTGATGGGACCATACTATAGGCATCCCAACAGCCGGCAGGAGATAGGAGGACAGCTAAATGTGAAAAATGTAAAAACAACAGTGTTACTTAGGTGGGTGATTTTAGCTTCCCCTGTATTCATTGGGACTCCCATGGTGTCAGGGGCTTGGATGGGGGTGGGGGGTGGAGTTTCTTCAGTGTGTCCAGGAGAGTTTCTTGAAGCAATGTAAGTAGTCTAACCAGGCAAAGACCTGGTCTGGCCTACATGTGACTCCAGACCCACAGCAATGTGGTTGACTCTTAATTTCCCTCTGGGCAATTAGGGATGGGCAATAAATGCTGGCCTTGCAATCAACATCCACATTCCATGAATGAATAAAAGAATTGTGCACGAACCTGGAGGAAATCAGGGAGGTTGTTAACAAATACTCAGCACAAAGGAGACGGAGGTGGTAGGCGGTGAGTCTACATTGGGGTTTGTTGATATTCTAGGGCATGTCACTATAAAAAAGGTGGTGGGTGTTTTGAAAAAGTATTAAGTTTGACAAGTCCCTGGGATAGGATGGGATCTATCCCAGAATGCTGACTGAGGCAAGGGAGGAAATTGCTGAGGTCTTGTACGAAATCTTTGTATCCTCTTTAGCCACAGGAAAGGTCCCAGAGGACTGGACAATAGCCAGATTAATAATTATTCCTTTGTTTAAGAAGGTCAGCAGGGAGAATCTGGGAAATGACAGGTTGGTGAGCCTTACGTAGTGATAGGGAAATTATTAGAAAAAATTCTTCGGGACAGGATTTACACACTTTTGGAAAAAGTGGACTTATTAGTGATAGGCAGCATGGCTTTGTGCAGGGGAGGCCGTGCCTCACAAACTTGAGTTTTTTTAGAAAGTTGCGAAGATGATTGGTGAGGGTAGGGCGGTGGATGTTGTCTACATGGGCTTTACTGAAGCATTTGACAAGGGCTCTCTTGGCAGGATGATCGAGAAGGTGAAATCACATGGGATCTATTCTGAGCTGGTAAGATGGATACAGATCTGGCTTTGTCATAAAAGACAGAGAGTAGCCATAGGAGGAGGTTTTTCTGACTGGAGACCTGTGACCAGGACGTTCCACAGGGATCACTACTGGGACCTCTGTTGTTTGAAATAAATATAAATGATTTGGAGGAGAATGTAGGTGGCCTGATGAGTAGGTTTGCAGTCGACACAAAGATTGGGGGAGCTGTGATAATGAGAAGAATTGCCAGAGCATATAGCAGGATATAGATTGGCTGGAGACTTGGGCAGAGAAATGGCAGGTGGAATTTAACATAGACAAATGTGAGGTGATGCATTTCGGATGATCTAATGTTGGAAGGCAGTATACAGTGAATTGCAGAACTCTTAGTCGCATCAACATACACAGGGATCTAGGCATACAGGACCACAGTTCCCTGAAAAGTGGCAACACAAGTGGATAAGGTGTTCAAGAAAGTGTATGATATGTTTGCCTTCATCGGTCAGGCCATAGAGTACAAAAATTGACAAGTCATGCTGTATTAAACTTTAGTTAGGCCATATTTAGAACATTGTGTACAGTTCTGGTCGCCACACTACCAGAAGGATGTGGAGGCTTTGGAGAGGGTCCAGAAAAGGTTTACCAGGATGTTGCCTGGTTTGGAAGGTATTAGCAATGAGGAGAGATTGGACAAACTTGGTTTGATTTCATTTGAACATCAGAGGCTGAGGGGCGAACTGATAGAAGTTTACAAAATTATGAGAGGCATGGATAGTCAGAGTCTTTCTCCCAGGATGGAAATGTCAATTACTAGGAGATATAGGTTAAAGATAAAAGGGAGGAAATTTAAAGGAGATGTGAGAGGCAAGTGTTTTTTTACACAGAGGGTGGTAAATGCCTGGAACGTATTCCCAGAGGAGATGGTAGAAACGGATACAACAGCAACGTTTAAGAGACAGATAGATGAATAAGCAGGGAATAAGGGAATGTGAATCACGTAGAGCCAGAAGGTGATTAGTTTAGAAAGGCATCATCCTTTGGTGCAGTCTTGGTTGGCCAAAGGGTCTGTTCCTGCGCTATACTGTTCTTTGTTCTTTGTGTGAGAAATTTCTGAACTCTCGGAACAGGGGGCAAAGTGGAATTGACACCAAGATTAGATCAGCTATGTAGGCATGTATTAAATGTAGGCAGGGCAAATGGGCTTATTCCTGCTCCTATTTAATACGAGTCAGCTTCTCCAGATGCCTCTTGTTCCGAAAGTTCCTCACCCTTGCCTCCACTGTAAACAATCCATCAAACCACTGCTCCTCCAATATTCAGCTTTACTGAAACAGCAAGCCTAGGAGCAATTGTGCTGAGATGTTCCTGACCTAAATAACCCTACTCAAATGCCTCAACTTGAATACAAATAGCTAAGTATTGCAATACATTGAAAAATCTACAAGAGCAGGTACTGTTGAAAATCGTCAACAGGGCAGTGGAGAGAGTTAACCTCCTGTTTTCTCAACTGTTATTATCCCAACATAAAGGATGTCTGGGGAAGGCAACGGTTCGATATCAAGAGAGATAGCATGTAGCTTAGGCAGCACAATGGCTCAATGGTTAGCACTGCTGCCTCACAGTACCAGGGACCCAGGTTCAATCACACCCTTGGGAAACTGTGGAGTTTGCATGTTCTTCCCCTGCCTGCGTGAGCTTCCTCCTGATGCTCAAGTTTCTTCCCACAGTACAAAGATGTGCGGATTGGCCATGCTAAATTGTCCAACGATGTGCAGGCTAGGTGGGTTAGTCATGGGGAATGTATGGTTCAGGAGGTGGGTCTGGGTGGGCTCTCTTTGGAGGGTTGGCATGGACTGAACAGCCTGCTTGTGCACTCTAGGAATTATGTGAAACCTAAAGTAAGGCAGAAAGTGCTGTCACAAGTGACATCTTATGTTATAGACAGAAGACCACAAACAATTGGCATCAAAACCCACCTTGTTTCACCATTACCTTTTAGGGAAGGAAAGCTGTTGTCCTTACCTGGTCTGGCCTACACGTGACTCCATATCCACAGCAATGTGGTTGACTCTTAATTGCACTCTGGGCAAAGAGGCATAGGCAATAAATGCTGTGCTTGCCAATGATGCCCACACCCATGATAAGTAAAAGTGAATAAATGTTAACAGATTGACATGTTCCTTAACTGTTCCAACTCATGCAGTGTTGAAATAGGACAGAAGCGAGCCAAACAACCGACTGAAACAGCATCAGACAATATTGGTATAAGGCTCTGTGGATTTGTGCTTGGGTTCAAGATTGTGGAAAGATTAACTTGTATTAAGTGCCAATGTCACAGGGGCTCAATCAGCAATATCACACTCAACACAATGAAGCAGCTGTATCTCACTTTGGCTGCAAGGCCTGATCTGCTTGGAATCAAATGGAGCCATAATGCACACGTGGGACCATATTATTTACTGCTGATTGTTGTACAAGATCACAAGTCAATTCTTACAATCAACCTGCTTCTGTCAGTTAAAATGTTCACTTGCCAAGAAATTATATACCTGGACATAATAGATCTGCCTCTCTATGTCGCTATCTTTGTGATTTTTATATGTATCTCCAATTACAGTCAACATCTTTCCATCGTTTTTCAATATTTGTGAGGGTTTTTTAATGGAATAAGTAGGAAGAAACTGTTACTGCTGGAAGCAGGATTCAATAACCAGAAGATGCAGATTTAAAGAATTAATAAAAGGACCAGAAGGAGAGATAAGGAGATTTTCTTATTGTAACACAGCAAGCTGTTATGATCAGGAAATAGACTGCCTGAAGAAAGGGATGGAAGCAGATTAGATAATAGCTTACAAAAGAGATTGAGATATATTCTGAAATAGGAAAATTTGACAGGGAAAAGCAGAGTAATGAAAACAACTGAATTGTAGTTTAAAATGCACAATGTGCTAAATGTCCTCTTTCTCTGCTATAAGATTTGGAGATTCTAGCATCTAACGCTTTCTCTGCACAGCCCATATCAATATTTGTCTTGATTCAGCAATCTATCAACACTGACTTATCACCCCCCACCAACCCCAAATCCCTAGGCATCATTTTAAATCATCTCCACTTGGTACAAACTGTGAAGATTTTCCTGATGACTGTTCCCGGGATTTGCCACCTCCACTAGTACCTGGCACAGGGAAACGATTGCTTGAGGTATCTCATGCCCATCAATCCTCAGCCTGTAGCGCCACAGGAAATGAGGGCAGGAATAGGCAATCCAGCCCTTTAAGCCCATAGGAAGGATGTTGTTAAACTGGAGAAGGTGAAGAAAAGATTTACGAGGATGTTGCCAGGGTTGGAGGGTTTGAGCTATAGGGAGAGGCTGAATAGTCTGGGCCTATATTCCTTGGACCATCAGAGGCTGAGGGGTGCCTTATACAGGTTCATACAAACATGAGGGACATGGAGAAAGTGAATCGCCATGGTCTTTTTCCCAGGTTGGGAGCATTCAAAACTAGAGGGCATAGGTTTAAGGTGAGAGGGGAAAGATTTAAAAGGGACCTGAAGGGTAATTTTTTCTTGCGTGTATGGAATGAACTGCCAGAAGAAGTGGTGGAGGCTGGTACAATTACAACATTTAAAAGGTATCTGGATGGGTACGTGAATAGGAAGGGTTTTGAGAGATATGGGCCAAATGCTGGCAAATGGGACTAGATTAACTAGGATATCTGGTTGGCACTGACTAGTTGGACCAAAGGGTCTATTTCCATGCTGTATGAAATAAAAACTGAAAGAACTGCGGATGCTGTAAATCAGGAACAAAAACAAAATTGCTGGAGAAGCTCAGCAGGTCTGGCAGAATCTGTGAAGGGAAAAACAGAGTTAACGTTTCAGGTCCAGTGATCCTTCCTTAGAACAGAGGCAGGGAACAGAACTGAGTTCTGAGGAAGGGTCACCGGACCTGAAACGTTAACTCTGTTTTTTCCTTCACAGATGCTGCCAGACCTGCTGGGCTTTTCCAGCAACTTTGTTTCTGTTCCGTGCTGTATGACTCTGACTCTGTAACATGATCATGGTTGATCTTATCCTGGTCTCAACTCCACTCTCCTGCCTGCTCCCCATAGCCCTTTATCCTGCTTTTTATCAGAAACGTATCTATTTCTTCTTGAATCTATTGACTGATTCTGCCTCCATTGCACTCTGGGCCAGTGAGTTCCACACATTCACAATCCTCTGAGAGAAGTATTTTCTCCTACCTTCTCTCACTCTATATCTGTACTCTCTTGTTTGAGACTCTCTGACAAGTGGGAACATCTGTTCAGTGTCCATCTTATACATTTGTATAAAACTTTAGTTAGGTCCCATTCAGAATATTGTGTGTAGTTCTGGTCACCACACTACCAGAATGATGTGGAGGCTTTGGAGAGGATGCAGAGAAGGTATATCAGAATGTTGCTTGGTCTGGAGGGCTTTAGTTATGAGGAGAGGTTGGATAAACTCACATTATCTTCACTGGAAAGACAGAGGCTGACGGACTACTGATAGAGGTCTACAAAATTATCACAGGCATAGACAGGGTGGATAGTCAGAGGCTTTTTCCTAGGGTGGAAGGGTCAACTATAAGAGGGCACAGGTTCAAGGTGAGAGGGGGAACATTTAGGTGAGAAGTGCAGAGAAGGATTTTCACACAGAGGGTGGTGGGTACCTGGAACGCACTGCCAGTGGAGGTGGTGGAAGCAGAAATATTAAAGCGTATCTTTATAGACACAAACGGGAGGCAAACAGAGGTATAGAAACTGCGCATGGGCAATAAGTAGCGGGTGGAAATAAGGATGAGGAATTGGCACAGGCTTGGTTGGCCAAAGGGCCCGTTCCTGTGCAGTATTGATCTTTTTCCTTTGTTCTCTTTGTACTTATCAATCCCCTTTAGCATTTTATATATCTCAATGAGATCGCCCCTCATTCTTCTGAACTCCAACATATATAAGCCCAAGTTATTCAACTGCTCCTTGTACAATAGCCCTTTCATCCCTGGGATCAACCTGGTGAACCTCCTCTGAACTGCCTCCAATGCCACCATATCCTTCCTCAAGTAAGAAGACCAAAGCTGGACACAATACTCCATGTGTGGTCTCACCAAAGCTTTATACAATTGTAACAACACTTATTCACTTTTATAATCCAATCCTTTTGCACTAAATGCCAGGATTCCATTTGCCTTTCTTATTATATGTTGTACCTGCATACCCACGTTCTGTGATTCATTCACAAGGACACCCAGATCCCTCTGCACTGATGCGCTCTGAATCTGATTCCCAGTTAAATGATAATTTACCCTTTTATTTTTCTGGCCTAAATGAATAACCTGCCACTTACCCACATTAAAATCCACCTGCCAGATTCTGGCCCATTCTCTTAGCCTGTCGATATCCATCTGTAAACTCTTTATCTCCTCATCACTGCCTGCTTTCCCACCTATTTTAGTATCATCCACAAACTTTGCTATGTTACACTCTGTCCCTGCTCGCAGACTGGATAGCAGCGGTTCAAGAAGGCAGCTTACCACCACCTTCTCAACTGGGGACGGGCAATAACTGCTGGCCAGCCAGCAACGCCTACATCCGCAATGAATAAAAAAAAACATTTATATGGATCATATATGACAATTATCTAACAACTATCTAATGATTAATGTTAGAGAATACACCACCATAGACAATCAACAGAAAATGTGCTTAGATAGCATGAGGATTTCTTGTACGATCACAATAAGCACAACTATATTTGGTCAGTCTTAAGAATGTACAGAAATCGAGAGAAGCTCAGCAGATCTGGCAGCATTTATGGAGAGAAAACAGAGCGAATGTTTTGAGTCCGAAGAACAGTTCTTCTTCAAGCCCCTTCAAGAAGAAACCCTCAAAGACTCTGCCAGACCTGCTGAGTTTCTCCAGCAATTTTGGCTGTTGCATGTTTCAGATCTCCAGCAATCCCACTTCTTTGCTCGCTTTTTATCGAATGGTTAGGACCTTAGGGAGCTGGTATACAGATAGGAGATCAGCTCCCTCTGAAAGCTAGAACTCCTTGCCTCCACCCACAGACATCAGGATAGTTGGCTGCAGTCAATGTAACATGAAAAATTACCTTACATGACAAAAATCAGACCACTAACATCCCACCAAGCATACCTGTTTTATTTATAACCAAGCATGCGAGAGAGACACCCAATAGAATGTGTCCGAGCCCCATTGAGCAATCAGACAGCAATGTCGATCAGTCATATATTAAATGGGATGCCCTGATAGCGCGGCTGGTGTTGTTGAGTACCCATGTTGCTTGGCCTGGAGGATAAGGTGTGTGTGTCTCTGGATACTACAGGACAAGTGTGTGAGACTCTTCACCATTTCTGGTTTCTCATCTCTCTCAGGCCAGGGACTGTCCTCTCAACAGTTGGTGGTAACTTTCAGCTGCCCAGAGACTACGCTGCTTCCTTCCAACAAGGTAGGAACCCAACAAGCCCAATAATGCAATCCCCAAGTCGAGGAATTAAGAACATCCTAAGTCTCCAGCTACCATTGTCATTACAGCCTTGCCCCCATCTTATACCCAACTCCACTGAGTCTCCTACTCTTGAGCCAAAATGGACCTTCCTTTTTTTAATCCATTCGGGAGATCTCAGTGTCACCCTCTGTGCCAGTACGTAATTGCCCATCCCTAGTTGTCCTTGAGAAGGTGGTGGTGAGCTGCCTCCTCAAATTTCTGCAATCTGTTTGGTGTAGATAGACCCACAGTGTTGTTAGGGCGTGATTTCCAGGATTTGAATCCAGCAACACTGAGGGAACAACCATATAGTTGGAAATCAGGATGGTCATCATCACCTACATTCGTCTAAATTTATTCAATAGGTGCGATGACACTCAGATAGGGTTGATTAGCTCAGCTGGCTGGGTGGCTGATTTACAACACAAGAATGATGCTAACAGCTTGAGTTCAATTCCCACACTAGCTCATGTTGCCATGAAGGATTTCAGCAACTATCTGGTCCAGAAGGACTATAGCAACTTTGCCTTTACTCAGATGGTCAAGTGAAGAGAGACCCTGGTACCAACTCTGTACTGAGTTCACTGATTCTTGGACTACAGTAGAGGTTTACTGTAACAGTTTTAAAATATATTTGTATTTGAACCATAAGGAACAGAAGTAGGCCATTTGGCCCATTGAGTCTGCTACATCATGGCTGATCTCATAATCCTTAACTCTGCTTTTCTGTCTTTTTCCTGTACCCCCGATTTGCTCAATAATTAAATATCTGTCTATCATAGCCTTGAATATACTTAATCTCCCAGCTTTACTTGTCCTCTGTGGTAAAGAATTTCACAGATTTGCTTCCCTCAAAGAGAAGAAATTCCCCCTCTTCTCTGTCTTAAATTATGGACCCCTTATTCTGAGATTATGCCCTTTGGTCCTAGATTCTCCAACAAGGGCAAACAACCTTTACGCATTTACCCTGTTAATTCTCCAAAGAATTGTAAATGTTTTAAATAGAGTCTCCAATCATTCTCCTAAACTCCAAGCCCCACCGACTCACCCCTCCTCTTAAAAGAATTCCTCCATACCTGAGATCATCTGAGTAAACATATTTCTTGGTCCGCCTCCAATGCCAGAATATCCTTCCTTGGATAAAGGAACCATAACTGTTCACATTATTCAAGCTGTGGTTTGACTAGTGCCCATATAGTTTTAGCAAAACCTCCTTATTTTTGGTCTCCTTTCTCTCTGAAATAAAGGCCAACAAGTCCATTTGCCCTCCTGATTGCCTGCTGAACTTGTTCTTTGTGATTCTTGCATTAGGAATTCCTAACCCCTTTGTGCTGCAGCTTTCCCTGTTGAAATAAGATTCAGCTCTTCTATTCTTCCTGCCGAAGAAGATAACTTCACATTTTTTCCACATTCTATTTGCTCACTCACCTCACTTGTCCATATTCCTCTGTAGACTTCTTGTGTTATCCTCACCATTTTCCTTCCCACTTATTTTTGTATCACCCATGTAGTTGGCAATAATATACTTCATTTTCATCATCTAAGTCATTCATATATATTGTAAATAATTGTCACTCGAGCAGTGATTCGAGTGGCACTCTACTAGTTACAAGTTGCCATCTTCAAAATGTTATCTTATCTCAACTCTTTCTCTTCTATGAGTTACCTTCTATCTATACTAATATACTGCTCCATACCCATGGACTTTTATCTTATTAATAACCTTATGTGCAGTACCTCATGGAATGCCTGTTTGCAAACCGAATGTATATCAATTCGTTCCCCTTTACCTACCCTCCCTGTTATCTCCTCAAAAGAACTGTAATAACTGTAACAGAGATAAGGCTGTAGTGGCTAGCATGAGTTTACAGAGACAGGGAGGGTTGTAAACGCTAGATGAGGTGGGGTGAAGGGGCTGCAGAAGGGTACAGAGATAGGCAGGGATATGTGGCTGGATGAGACCACAGGATAGGGAAGGTTTTAGGGATTTGAAGAAGGCTACATAAATATGGAGGACTGTAGGGGCTGGAGGAGTTTACAAAGACAGAGATGGTTATACAGGTTGGAGGAAGTTACAGAGATAGAGGAAGAGTTGTAGGGGTTGGAGAAGGTTACAGAGAGGGGGAGAGTTTTGGTGCTGGAGGAGGTTAGAAGGAGATGATTTTGAGGCTGGAGGAGGTCACACATATAAAGAAAATTTTAGGGCTGAAGAAGGCAACACAGATAGAGATTGTCAAGGCTGCAGGAGTTTACTCAGATAGGGAGGGTTATGGGGCAGAAGAGGTTACAAAGATTGGGAGGAATACAGGGGGGCCAAGGAGTCTTCAAAGATAAAGTGTTGTGGGGTTCGAGGAGGTTACAGATACAGGTAAGATTGTAGGTACTGGAGGAGATTACAAAGACAGTGAGCGTGGTAGATGCTGGATAAAGTCACAGAGACAGGGATGGTTGTAGGGGCTGGAAGAAGTTACAGAGACAAGGAGAGTTGTGAGGCTGGAGGAGGTTACAGAGATAGAGAGAGTTGTGGGATTTGGAGGAGTTTGCAGAGATTGGGTGAGTTGTGTGGCAGGGGAGGTTACAAAGATTGAGAGGGGTATAAGGTCAGAGGAGTCTGTAAGGATAGTGTGTTAGGGGTTTAGAGGAGGTTACAGAGATAGGGAGAGTTGTAGGGGACAGAGGAGTTTACACAAAGAGTGAAGGGAGACACTGGAAGGCTATGAAAACAAAATCGTGAATTCTAAAACTGAGGAACCAATATAGGTCCCAATCATGGGAATGATAGGAGATAAAGACTATAACAGAGGATGGGAGGTGCAGGAAAGCTGATGTTTCGGGTCTAGACCCTTCTTCAGAAATAGCCATTTCTGAAGAAGGGTCTAGGCCCGAAACGTCAGCCTTCCTGCTCCTCTGATGCTGCTTGGCCTGCTGTGTTCATCCAGCTCCACACCTTGTTATCTCAGATTCTCCAGCATCTGCAGTTCCTACTATATCCATAACAGTGGATGGAACAGGTTTCAGCAGTGAATGCAATCTTCGATACCCTCGGTAATATTTGTAATTATTACTTTTCAATTTATCTCATCAGGAAACATTTAACCCAGTGGTGATGCCCCATGACATCAGCAAAAAAAGCGCTGCAGTTATCCACTCAGCTCCACTGATGAACGGTTTGACCGCTTTTAATTCTGATCACACCGACCTGGAGCAAAATTCCATTCAAGCTGATGTTTTATCTTCTATCAATTGAAAACTTCTCTCACTTATTTTGTGTTTTGTAAAGAATTGCTGGGGAACTTGTGTGACTCATGGTTGGTGTGTTGCCTCCCAGGTGCCAGGGTCCGTGATGTCTCAGATCGTGTTTTCGGGATCCTTAAGGGGGAGGGGGAGCAGCCCCAAGTTCATGGTCCACATAGGCACCAACGACATAGGTAGGAAAAGGGATGGGGACGTATGGCAGAAATTCAAGGAGCTAGGGTGGAAGCTTAGAGCTAGAACAAACAGAGTTGTTATCTCTGGTTTGTTACCCGTGCCATGTGCTAGCGAGGCGAGGAATAGGGAGAGAGAGCAGTTGAACACTTGGCGACAGGGATGGTGCAGGAGGGAGGGATTCAGATACCTGGATAATTGGGGCTCATTCTGGGGTAGGTGGGACCTCTACAAACGGGATGGTCTACACCTGAACCAGAGGGATACCAATATCCTGGGGGGGGAAATTTGCTAATGCTCTTCGGGAGGGTTTAAACTAATTCAACAGGGGGGTGGGAACCTGAATTGCAGCTCCAGTGTACAGGAGGTTGAGAGTACTGAGGTCATAAATAAGGTTTCAAGGTCGCAGGAGTGTACCAGCAGGCAGGAAGGTGGTTTGAAGTGTGTCTACTTCAATACCAGGAGCATCCGGAATAAGGTGGGTGAACTTGCAGCATGGGTTGGTACCTGGGACTTCGATGTTGTGGCCATTTCGGAGACATGGATAGAGCAGGGACAGGAATGGTTGTTGCAGGTTCCGGGGTTTAGATGTTTCAGTAAGATCAGGGAAGGTGGTAAAAGAGGAGGAGGTGTGGCATTGTTAGTCAAGGACAGTATTACGGTGGCAGAAAGGACATTTGATGACAACTCGTCTACTGAGGTAGTATGGGCTGAGGTTGGAACCAGGAAAGGAGAGGTCACCCTGTTGGGAGTTTTCTATAGGCCTCCGAAAAGTTCCAGAGATGTGGAGGAAAAGATTGCAAAGATGATTCTGGATAGGAGCGAAAGTAACAGGGTAGTTGTTATGGGGGACTTTAACTTTCCAAATATTGACTGGAAACGCTATAGTTCGAGTACTTCAGATGGGTCAGTTTTTGTCCAATGTGTGCAGGAGGGTTTCCTGACACAGTATCTAGATAGGCCAACAAGAGGCGAGGCCACATTGGATTTGGTACTGGGTAATGAACCAGGCCAGGTGTTAGATTTGGAGGTAGGTGAGCACTTTGGTGATAGTGACCACAATTCGGTTACGTTTACTTTAGCGATGGAAAGGGATCAGTATATACCGCAGGGCAAGAGTTATAGCGGGGGGAAAGGCAATTATGAGGCGATGAGGCAA
This sequence comes from Rhincodon typus, assembly GCF_021869965.1. Lineage (NCBI taxonomy): Eukaryota > Metazoa > Chordata > Chondrichthyes > Orectolobiformes > Rhincodontidae > Rhincodon > Rhincodon typus. The sequence continues at coordinate 10,613,089 of NC_063332.1, forward strand.
GATTTAGGATGCATAGGATGGAGAAGGAAACTGCAGGGGCTGGGCACAACTGAAATGTGGAGCTTGTTGAAGGAACAGCTACTGCGTGTCCTTGAGAAGTATGTACCTGTCAGGCAGGGAGGAAGTGGTCGAGCGAGGGAACCGTGGTTTACTAAAGAAGTTGAATCTCTTGTCAAGAGGAAGAAGGAGGCTTATGTAGAGATGAGGCGTGAAGGCTCATTTAGGGCGCTTGAGAGTTACAAGTTAGCCAGGAAGGACCTAAAGAGAGAGCTAAGAAGAGCCAGGAGGGGACATGAGAAGTCTTTAGCAGGTAGGATCAAGGAAAACCCTAAAGCTTTCTATAGGTATGTCAGGAATAAAAGAATGACTAGAGTAAGATTGGGGCCGGTCAAGGACAGTAGTGGGAAGTTGTGCGTGGAGTCCGAAGAGATAGGAGAGGTGCTGAATGAATATTTTTCGTCAGTATTCACACAGGAAAAAGACAATGTAGTCGAGGAGAATACTGAGATACAGTCTATTAGACTAGACGGGATTGAGGTTCATAAGGAGGAGGTGTTAGCAATTCTGGAAGGTGTGAAAATAGATAAGTCCCCTGGGCTGGATGGGATTTATCCTAGGATTCTCTGGGAAGCTAGAGAGGAGATTGCAGAGCCTTTGGCTTTGATATTTATGTCGTCATTGTCTTCAGGAATAGTGCCAGAAGACTGGAGACTAGCAAATGTTGTCCCCTTGTTCAAGAAGGGGAGTAGAGACAACCCTGGTAATTATAGACCAGTGAGCCTTACTTCGGTTGTGGGTAAAGTGTTGGAAAGGATTATAAGAGATAGGATTTATAATCATCTAGAAAGGAATCATTTGATTAGGGATAGTCAACACGGTTTTGTGAAGGGTAGGTCGTGCCTCACAAACCTTATTGAGTTCTTCGAGAAGGTGACCAAACAGGTGGATGAGGGTTAAGCGGTTGATGTGGTGTATTTGGATTTCAGTAAAGCGTTTGATAAGGTTCCCCATGGTAGGCTATTGCAGAAAATACAGAGGCATGGGATTGAGGGTGATTTAGCGGTTTGGATCAGAAATTGGCTAACTGTAAGAAGACAGAGGGTGGTGGTTGATGGGAAATGTTCATCCTGGAGTTCAGTTACTAGTGGTGTACCTCAAGGATCTGTTTTGGGGGCCACTGCTGTTTGTCATTTTTATAAATGACCTGGATGAGGGCGTAGAAGGATGGGTTAGTAAATTTGCGGATGACACCAAAGTTGGTGGAGTTGTGGATAGTGCGGAAGGATGTTGCAGGTTACAGAGGGACATAGATAAGCTGCAGAGCTGGGCTGAGAGGTGGCAAATGGAGTTTAATGCGGAAAAGTGTGAGGTGATTCACTTTGGAAGGAATAACAGGAATACAGAGTACTGGGCTAATGGTAAGATTCTTGGTAGTGTGGATGAGCAGAAAGATCTCGGTGTCCATGTGCATAGATCACTGAAAGTTGCCACCCAGGTTGATAGCGTTGTTAAGAAGGCGTACGGTATGTTAGGTTTTATTGGTAGAGGGATTGAGTTTCGGAGCCATGAGGTCATGTTGCAGCTGTACAAAACTCTGGTGCGGCCGCACTTGGAGTATTGCGTACAGTTCTGGTCACCGCATTATAGGAAGGATGTGGAAGCATTGGAAAGGGTGCAGAGGAGATTTACCAGGATGTTGCCTGGTATGGAGGGAAGGTCTTATGAGGAAAGGCTGAGGGTCTTGAGGCTGTTTTCATTAGAGAGAAGAAGGTTAAGAGGTGACTTGATAGAGACATACAAGATAATCAGAGGATTAGATAGGGTGGGCAGTGGGAGCCTTTTTCCTCGGATGGTGATGGCTAGCACGAGGGGACATAGCTTTAAATTGAGGGGTGATAGATATAGGACAGATGTCAGAGGTAGGTTCTTTACTCAGAGAGTAGTAAGGGCGTGGAATGCCCTGCCTGCAAAAATCGTAGACTCGCCCACTTTAAGGGCATTTAAATGGTCATTGGATAAACATATGGATGATAATGGAATGGTTTAGGTTCGATGGGCTTCACATTGGTTTCACAGGTCGGCGCAACATCGAGGGCCGAAAGGCCTGTACTGTGCTGTAATGTTCTATGTTCTATATTCTATTAAAGACGAACGAAAACAACACACCTCCACCACCTCCATGCGTTAATGTGTCATCTCCAGCTGTACCTTACAAAAAAACACTAACTAAATCAGACAGAAGGGTAGGAGGGTAACTATCTCCGATGACAACCAGCACAGGTTTCCAATTTGGAAGAATCCTTTTGCAAACTTGTGAAAGGAAACGCAAAGCCATTGACACTGTTTTTGCCCTTGGAGGTGGGGCTGTTGCTTCTCGGTCACAAGTCATAGGTTCAAGGTTGCCTCTCGATGATCTTTGTTCAGCGTGGGCAGAATTTTTGGTGGAGTTCTGCCCCACCACTAAAAGGTTTAAGAACATGGAGTGTAGAAGGAGGCCATGATTTGTTTTTTCCATTGAAGGTGATGCTCCTTAAACTTGGGTTGCTCTTCAGTCCTGCCCTCCTGATCCATATCCACCACATGAAGAGAGGTACGGGCAGGTCTGAGGACCCGTCTCATGAATCTGCTCTGGGACCTGGCCAAAATGGCTATTAACAGGTCCATAAGACCATAAAGCCATAGGACATAGGAGCAGAAATTAGGCCATTCGGCCCATCGAGACTGCTCCATCATTCAATCATGGCTAATAAGTTCTTCAAGCCCATTCTCCCGCTTTCTCCCCGTAACCCTTGATCCCCTTGATAATCAAGAATCTGTCTATCTTAGTCTTAAATATACTCAATGACCTGGCCTCCACAGCCTTCTGTGGCAGTGAATTCCATAGATTCACCACTCTCTGGCTGAAGAAGTTTCTCCTTATCTCTGTTCTAAAAGGTCTTCCCTTTACTCTAAGGCTGTGCCCTCGGACGCTAGACTCTCCTACCAATGGAAACATCTTCCCAACATCCACTCTGCCCAGGCCATTCAGTATTCTGTAAGTTTCAATTAGATCCCCCCTCATCCTTCTAAACTCCAATGAGTATAGTCCCGGAGTCCTCAAACGTTCCTCATATTTTAAGCTTTCCATTCCTGGGACCATTCTCGTGAACCTCCTCTGAGCCCGCTCCAGAGCCAGTACATCATTCCTGAGATATGGGGTCCAGGCAGCGTGCTGCAGAGGAGCTTGTTGTTCCTGACTATCTGCATCTCTTTCACGGTTCCTTCTCCATTTGGGTGTCTCTGACAACCAACTGTCACAGTTGAGGCCTTTTGAGACCAGTGGGTACTGCAGGGGTTGGATCATCAGCTGGACAGCGTTATTTTAATTTAGTAAGTTTCTGTTTGATTATATATGGTTCAGTTTGACTGTTAATTTGTGTTTTTATTTCAATGCAGTGCCCCAGCAGAAGCTGTTTCAATCCTTTGACTTTAAAAAGAGTAGAGAGAGCTTTTATTCTGTATCTAACCCCACACTCTCCCTGTCCTGCAAGTGTCTGATGGGGTCAATGTTTGAGGTAGCTTTATTTGCTGTTTGAAATAGCAGATGGAGGATATTTGGCCCAGCATGTCCCAGGCCATCCCAAAGAATTAGCTGCCCACATTGACCTTACTTTCCCAGCGCTTGATTGATAGCCCAGTAGATTAAGTACTTCCATGCAAATTGATAAGTTTTGTTCAAATGCAATTCAAATAATAATCTGCTTTCCAGTTTAGTTAAGGATGGGTACTCAGGGAAAGGGAACAATGACAGATAAACACGGTTGAGGTACAGATCAGTGATTGAATGGCAGGCAGATTCAAGGAGCTGAATCACCTACGCTGTTCCCAGAAAACCCTGAATATGTTTTCAAACCTGCGGAAAACAAACTGGAACACTTCAATGAAAACATTTGGAGCTTCTGTGAAGTCAGCACTTCCCAGTATATTAAAAGTCAACTTCAGCACTTGGAATTGGCTTCAAAACTGATTTCTATTTGTCAGTGCTTAACATATGACCAATCCTCACTAATAATAAATTGTGTATTAACAGAGTCTTTCTGTTCCCATTAAACAGTAATTAGTCAATTGAAAACAAGAAATCTATATTCCCTAACCAAGCACATTTCTTTATTTTCATATGGCTAATCAATGGATTTGTTCCTGTGTGTTCATCACTTTGGTTCCAAGTTTGCTGACTTGGCATCTTTCCACAGGCTGCGTCTATATATTACTTTAGGTCAAGCCATGACAGAAATGGGAGCGCTGTTATCAGCCCCTGTAAGGAATGATCTCTTTCTGTCCGAAAGAGAAAAGCAAAAGGTTTGCAATTGTCTAGCCCCATTAGACATGACCTCAGCCTCTTTACAACCAATGGAAAGCTTCTGAAGAGTAAACATTGCGGTGCAAGTACAGGGACCAATCTACACAGCAACAACCCTCAAATAGACGCTTGACTCGGACCAGATTGGTGATGTTGGTCGAGAGAAGGTTTTAGCCAGGATATTAGGAAGACCTCCACTGCCCTTGGGATCTTTACCTGTAATGGTGGACAGAGCCTTGTCTTAACATTTCCTCCAAAGGATGACAATTCAGCACTTACTTTAGGCTATTCTGAATCTTACCTTCACCCCAGGTTGGTATCTTCTTCAAAGCTGTACCTGAGTATGTGAATCCCTACAATGCATGTGAATGTGAAACTGTTGAGACCCCAGCACCTATCCCTTTGGCTTCTATTCAGTAGAGCTCCACAGACTAATTTCACTTCTTTTAACTCATACCAATTGCTTTTCTTCACATTCAGCCACCTCCTTCACTTATCTAGGATGGCCACCGCCTTAAGCCTCGACAAGAGACTTTCATGCGGGAGACTATGCCAAAACAGTCTGGAATATGAGTTTGATCATTACGTTGTCGAAACATTGTCCATTTGGGTGGTCCCTTTAATAAAGATCACCCAGAATCATCAGATGGGTCTGTTCAGAAACTGTGTTAGCTGGCAAGTCATCCATTTTCATTTGAATCCAACTAAAAGGACCCCAAATCATTCTAAAATGTACAGTAGAGAAAGGGTCCATTCAGTCCATGATGTTAATACTGGTGCCAGCTCTTTAGAACACACTGTTAACTCCTTTCATACATCTTTTCCTTATCTCTACACAACAGTTCAGATGTATTTTTTACAAACATTTACCCACTCCTCTCATGTTGCCCACAGATGGTAATGGCTAAACAAAGACAGCCTTGAGGCAGTAATGTCAAATAATCCAGAGCCTCAAACTAAAATCTTGGGGTCATGGGTGAAAATATCTTCATAGCAGATGATGAAACTTGAATTCTTCAGAAAAATCTTAAATGAAAATGTTGGTCTAATTGTGACCATGTTGACTGTCATTAGAAAGTCCATCTGGTTCACTAGTCTCCTTTAGGTAAAGAAACCTACCATCTTTATCTGGTCAGTCTGCCAATCAGGGTGGGCACAGCCAGGATTCTCGCCTCATCAGGGAGTTGGCATCAAATGCTGGGCGCTGCCCTTCTCCCCCCTTGCCTCCTTCTGCCCTGCTGTGGGCTGTTTTCTCCTGGAATGAGTGAGATGAAAGTGGCTAGCACAGCTGTTAGTATTGGTGCAAGTGGGAGTAAGGTGGGGACCTGTCCTGGGTGAGTAATTTGGAGGTATAGAGACCCATGCAGGGGTTAGTAGTTGAGGAACGGGCCGAGTAGTTGGCTGGATGAGAACAAATGAGAAAGTGTTGCGTGTGACCGTCAATGGGTGATGCGTGCAGTAGCCGGGATTGAGAGAGTGCGAGGCAGCAAGGAGAAGATGGTGACATATAACCTGGTGGAGTGGAGAAGGTCATTGACCTTCTTCCTATACCGTTGGCCATTCCTCCAGATGGTAGAGACTGTACTGACCCAGGTGGCATTCTCAAACCAAAGTCTGGTGGTATGGTCTCCTCTGTCAGTGCTAAAGGAGAAAGGATGACCATCCTCCCAACATTCTATCCAGTGGGACCCACAAAACAGGTATTCATTAGAGTCATAGAGGTATACAGCATGGAAACAGGCCCTTCGGCCCAACTTGTCCATGCCACCCAGTTTTCACAATTTACCCTTTATCTGTCACATCTGGGGCAAATGTCGCAATCAGTATAGGGCAGTTCCAGACTGCCAACCCTTGCCTGGGTGCATGACTACTTTTTAGATATGGCACTACCGCCAGGAACCCCCAGGTGCCTCTACAGTGGCGAGTACTTCCACCAATGGCAAGTGGCAAAATCCGGCTCATATCGGATGAGTGGGACACCACAGGAGTAGCGGCACCTACTTAGCGAGGTGAGTTCAGGACAACATCGCAAGTAAACCCACTCAGCCTCGTGGAGAGCTATCCTCCATGAAACTCAGCGACAATTACAGAACCAATTTCTGGTCAGACTCACCCCGATGTTGCGAGTCCAATAAAGCTCGCCTCAGAAGGAGCGAGAAAAGGTAAGAAGGGTAAAGACTGGAAATGATTGATGTTAGTCTGATCTGCTACTGTATACCTTAAAATTGAATTCCTGTTTGAATCAGCGACAGTCGTTTCTAGATTTTAGTGGTCTCCTCTTCCTGCACTGTCTGTCTGTGCTGCAGTGCAAGGTCTTGTGAAGGTATTGTGGACAACAAACCACTGGCTTAGTGCAGAGAGTAACTGCAGCATCTCGCTTCCCCACTATTAGGTTTCACAGATAGCCGTCGTCATCCAAAGTTGTGGGAGCATTTACTGCTTGCTGTGGCAACAGTGGGTTGCACTATCCTTTCTCAGTAGGGAGATTTGACTCGTGGGCTGAAGCTCAATATGGGTGTTGTAAATACACAGCTGGAAGATTGAAGTGTTGTCATTTAGGTGCGAGTTTAAACCGAAACCTTCAGTCACACACAAGATCCAATGGTAGCTTTCAGAAAGAGAGCCCTCTCTAATCAATATCCCAGCAACAACTTTGCTAAAACGATGATCTGCCCATTGTAACATTGCTCCCCACGAAATCTTAACGTGTCCAAATTAGTTGCCACTTTTCCAATGCTACAACAGCAGTAACACTGAAAACGTTGCACTCTTGGGGACATTTTGAGGTGAAAAGGTGATGTGAAAACCTTAAGGTTTTCCTTCTGAGATAACAAGGTGTAGAGCTGGATGAACACAACAGGCCAAGCAGCATCAGAGGAGCAGGAA
>NC_063332.1:10625313-10669997 GCF_021869965.1 Rhincodon typus
GCTGTGTTCATCCAGTTCTACACCTTGTTATCTTACAAGGACATCCAGGTCCTTTTATATGTCAACATTTCCTCATCTATGACCATTGAACTAATATGCTGTTGTTCTGTTCTTCCGGCCAAAGTGGATAATGATCATGGATTTAATAGAGTTTGATTGCTACAATTAATCAGCAAATCCTACACTGTTACATGATCTAGCTACCAACACGATAGAAAGTCAATCAAACTTTTATTATCTGGCAGTTCCTGTGTTCCTATGAAAAGCCTCCAATTCCATTAAAAACTTCCCCTGTCGGGCAGAAGATACAGAAGTTTGAACACACAAATACACACCAACAGGTTCAAGAACAGCTTCTTCCCTGCTATTATTAGACTGCTGAACCGACCTCTCTAATTTCAAATCTAATGTTGATCTTGCTTTTGTGCATCTCCTGTGCAATGTAACCTGAATGCCTCATTCTAAGCACCCCACAATCTATATGTCCTTGTTTGCTATGATCAGCCTACACAGGTCACAAAACAAAGCTTGTCACTGTACTTAGGCCCATTGAACTACAGTAAATCAAATCACATCAAAATTCAGATTTGGGACGAGAAACAAATACTGGTGAACAAAATCAAAGAAAGTGTTTCAGGAGAAATCAGGTAACCACAATGAGTAAAATTCAGATGGTCTACTAGATTAGTATTTGTTCTGCCTGAGCTACTATGTGGTGCCAACCTTTGCGGTGAGTAAGTGGGAAGAAATAGAGTTTGAAAAAGTTTTATGTGTCCTGTGGTTCAGCTCCATCATCCAGTGGACATGGTGCCCTCCACATCTGCAGTACACAATCGTAACCCAATTGGAAACTGAATTATGGGCAAGCCCACAGACTTGAAAAGGTTGCTTTAAGAAGGGCAGTCCAGCATTACTTTTCCTTTTGGAAATCTAACAACATTCATCTTGCCGGTGACTTCCCACTGAATGATCGATCATAGAATGTAGAACTATACAGCATAGGAACGGCAACTTCAGCCCACCATGTTGTGCCAAACATGATGCCAAACGAAACTAATCCCTTCTGCGTGCACTTGGTCCTTATCCTCCATTCCTTGCATATTCACGTGTTTATCTAAAAGCCTGTTAAACGCACCTAATGTACCTGCCTCCACCACCACCCCTGGCAGCGCATTCCAGACTCTTAACACTCTGTAAAAAACCTGCCCCTCACATCTCCTTTGAACTTTCCCCCTCTCACATTAAAGCATGCCCCTAGTTTTAGACATTTCAACTCTGGGAAAAAGATTCTGACCGTCAACCCTATCTATGCATCTCATAATTTCATCGACTTCTATCAAGTCTCCCCTCAGCCTCTGACGCTCCAGAGAAAACAACCCGAGCTTTTCTAGCCTCTCCTTATAACTAGTACCCTGTAACCCAGGCACCATCCTGGTAAACCTCTTCTGCACCCTCTCCAATGTCTCCATATCCTTCCTGTAATGTGGCAACCGGAACTGAATGCAATACTCTAAACATGGCCTAACCAAAGATCGATCGAAAGAAAACTGTTAACTCTCACCTGATTATCTTCTGCTCCTGAGGGTCATATAGAGAGATGAAGAGCTCAGCTTCCTCTCCAATTTTACAGACAAAATTGCGGACCCAGATGAACAGAGCGTTGGTGGGCGAAGAGGTTAAGCGAGCAAACCGATTGTATTCACTCTGGTTCTGAAACTGTGAAAAGGGCAGAAATATTAACATCAACATCAGACTGCTGTCCCCGGTCATACTAACAAGCAAAATTAGATGTGCGTTATTTTCATAAGTGGGGAGTGATGGCCTAATGGTAATATCACTGGACTGTTAATTCACAGACCCAGATAAGGCTCTGGGGACCCGATGGCAGATGGCGAAATTCGAAGTCAATAAAAATATGTGGAATTAAGAATCTAATGATGACCATGAATCCACTGCCGATTGTCGGAAAAACCCACCTGGTTCACTAATGCCCTTTAGGGAAGGAAACTGCCATCCTTACCTGGTCTGGCCTACATGTGACTCCAGACCCACAGCAATGTGGTTAACTCTTAACCACCCTCTGGGCAATTAGGGATGGGCAATAAATGCTGTCTGGTCAGCAATGCCCTCATCCCGTGAATGAATAAAGGAATTCTCAGCGGTTCAAAATTTAAACTATTCAAATGGTGCATTGACACTGTGAGTTAAAATGCCCACTTCTAGTAAGTGACTCATTTTCTTTGTGATAGACTCATTTTCAGCTGTGACAAGTCGTATTTTTAAATAATATTAAATTAATGCCTGTTTGTGATGATCAATGACAACTTCACATTCTGTGAAACACAAATGAGTTTGAGCTGAAACTTGGTGTAGTGATGGAGTCTTGCGGATGGGGAAGGGGTGTGACTTTTCAAAACAGATCCAATTTTGTTGGTGCAGTTTATGATCGAATTGTCAGCTGAACCTGGAATAACACCACCACCACCACAATGACTCTGACTTCCCACCGAAGACCGAGTCAGCACTGGATTCTTGTGGTGGGAGCCAAAAATTTACAGCATAACAAAAATTCAAGTAGCACTTTCACTAAGCACCTCTTTAACGGTACCAAGTGGTCTAGGTTGAGCTCTTGCTCCTATTGCAAACCCTTTTGTAGAATGTTCAATTCAGACATTTCATTCCAGGACAAACCTCCTTGTCCTAGTCAGATTTCCCTCTTCTGGTTTATCCTTTACCTACATTACAACAGTCATGATTTTCCAAAGCTAATTGGCTTTTAAATGGGGTCTGATGGTCATGGAAAGCATTATATACGGGCAATTTTTTTTATTTGATTTGTTCTTTTTCCCCACTTTGTTTCATGTGCAGGCGTATCAAAGATGTGTCACCAATCCAATTTTGAAAGCTTGTTGGTTTTGACTGCTGATAATAATCATTGCCACCGAGTCAGAATACAGGCTCAAGGCACACACCGGGACTTAATCCACTAACCTAAACTAACATTATAGTCTAATTCGAGCGAATGCTACACTATCACAGCTTCTGATGAACAATGAGCCACTTTATCATGTGGAAAGTGTCACATGGCAAAATTCAAGGAAGACAAGTGTAGATTTTCAAGTTTCTTTGGTAAGCATTTGTTAGTTAGCATACAGTCATAGCAATATATAGCACGGAAACAGATCCTTCAGTCCACCCCGTTTACGCCAACCAGATATCCTATGTAAATTTAGTCCCATTTGCCAGCATTTGGCCCATATCCCTCTGAACGCTTCCTATTCCTATACCCATCCAAATGCCTTTTAAATGTTGTAATCGTACCATGTGCACTAAAATCATATTAACTATTTATTTATTGCATTGATTAAAGGTTGCCTATTATACTCATGCTAATAAACAAGTGACTCCAGTTTCAGAGTAATTGTTTTTATTCAGTCATCGGATGTGGGCGTCTCTGGCTGCCCATCCCTAATTACCCCTTGAGAAGGTAGCACCTCGTACACACTGCTGATTTTTTTTATTCGTTCAAGGATGAAGGCACTACTGGCTAGGCCAGCATTTATTGTCCATCCTTAATTTTCCAGTGGACAGTTTAGTCAGCCTGGAGTCACATGCAGGCCAGACCAGGTAAGGATGGCAGTTTCCTTCCCTAAAGGACATTAGTGAACCAGATAGGGGGTTTCCTGATAATCAGCAATTCGGGGTCATCATTAGACTCCTAATTCCAGATTTTTATTGAATTCAAAATCCAAAATCTGCCATGGTGGGATTCATACCCAAGTCCCCAGAAAATTGCCTGGGTTGCTGGATTAACAGTCCAGCGATAATGCCACTGGGACATCACCTCCCCTCATATATTGTTACTGAGCATCCATGATGATTTACTGAACATTTGTAGATGTGACATCAATCATGTGGGCTGCTTTGTCCTGGATGGTGTCAAGCTTCTTGAGTGTTGTTGGAGATGCAGCCATCCAGGCAAATGAGGAATATTCCATCACACTCCTGACTTGTGCCTTGTAGCTCGTGTATAGGCTTTGGGAGTCAGGAGACAAGTTACTAACTGCAGTGTTCCTAGCCTCTGACCTGGTCTTGAAGCTACTGTGCTTATTTAGCAAGTCCACTTGAGTTTCTGGTCAAGAGTAAGCCCAAGCATGTCAACAGTGGGGACTTGAGTGATGGTAAGGCCATTCAATATCATAGAGCAGTGGTTAGGTCATGCGGCACAAATCTTACTTGTTACTTGTCAATTAAATGCTTTGGAACATTCCTTGGTTGGTAAATTCAGGCACTTCTTTCAATTTGTCCTTTTTCTACTCAAGATTCTTGCTCATCACAGTAGCTATCAAATCAAATGTAAGAGACACTCAGGTTTTCAATGGTCTTGTTGGTCCTTCAAGGAGGAACCATTTCTGCTTTTACAAGTTACTGGATATTCAATCAAAAGCAGGTTTCTTCCTACATCCAGCTACATTTTCATAAAGATCCATTTGACAAGATTCTAGCTTCCCAATTCTACTAATGACAAATTGTTTTCCCAATTCCAATACATTCTGGTGAGCAATATCTCACAGTAGCAAGCTCCTGTTGAGAGATTTTCCATGGATAATATAAGTAACACATGTTTGTAGACTTTCAGAGACTGATTATTAGTGAAAACATTGTATACACCTCAATTTTAATCTTCCAATTTCCATGATTAAGGAACCGTTCCCTTCAAACGATAAAACTGTTAATAAAGGAAGACAGAGAAACACCAGGGATGTATAGCCCGATTAGCCGAACATCTGTTGTCCAAAAGTAACGGGAGTCTATTTGTAAGGATTGGGTAACTAAACAACTTGAAAATTTTAAAAGACAGCCAGTATTAATTTGAAAAAGAGAGGTCACATGCCTGACAAATCGCATTGAATCAGTGCAGAGAAAACAGAATTAATGTTTCAAGTCCAGAGACTCTTTCCACTCTGAAGAAAGGTAACTGTTTTCTGCTCACAGATGCTGCCAGACCTATTGAGTTTATATAGCAATTTCTGTTTCTTTCCTTCAGATTTCCGGTGTCTGCAGTTCTGTTTTCTCTCATTCAATCTTGTTTTGAAGAGGTGATTAGTATAATGGTCAGGAGAATGTCTTTGGATGTTAGTTGCGTGGACTTCCAGAGGCATTTGATAAAAGATGACTGATTAAAGTGGATGCTCACAGAACTGAAAGCAACCGAGTGACCTAACTAGATAGTTGGCTGAATGGCAGAAGGCAGAGATTAGGAATAATGGGCATGTGCTGTAAAAGGCAAAGTGTGCTGTGAAGACCTGTGTTGGGCCCTTAACAATTCACCATATGTATTAATAACTCAACTGATGGAATGGGAAAGCCACAGGGATAGAGGGAAACTAATTTTGTCTATAAACCTAAGCCAGACCTTTCAGGAGTAAAGCTTGGAACCATAGAGCATATTCGAGGTTTGATGCCTTTTTCAAGGAATGGAAAAATCATGCTAGATTTGTTCCTCATTTTAACTCAGAAGTTGATAGATTTTTATGCAGCAACAGTGTGAAGAGATATGAGCAAAGATGGACATATCACAGAATCAGTACAGTCCAGAAGGAGGCCATTCGGCCCACTGTGTCTGTACCAGCTCTTCAAATGAACATCATTACCTCATGCAAATCCCTGGCTTTCTCCCAATCCTGTTGCACATTATTTCTACCCAAATAATCATTCAAAACCCTCTTAAATGTTTCAATTGAACCTGCCTCCACCATATGTCCACACAATGCATTCCATACCCAACCACTCTTTGACTGAATATGTTTTCCATCACCTCACATTCACTGTTTCTCTTGTACAGAGTTAGGATATAGATCGCATTCCCATTGAATGGCAGAACAGGCTGGAGGAAATAAATGATTGGTTATGATTACTGTGATGAAAACATTCTGGAAATAGGTTGGCATTCGTGGAGAAAAACAGTTAATGTTTCAGGCTCCTGGCCTCCAGTTGGTGCCAGGGTTTTGTGGGGGAGGGGGAAGCGGTCACAGAGAACAAGCTGGTTGCCATGTGGACCCTATGCACAATGCAATTCTGGAAAGTTTGACCTCTTACCGTCTCCTCCCTCATTAATTCTGTGATGTGATGGGTAGCCTTCTTGTGTGCTCGGAATAAGCTGATGATACTTGTCTGATCCGGATCAAGAATATTTCCATTCTCGTCTCTAACCACAAGATCCAATTCCAGCATCCTGAAACAGAACGAGATGATGAACTGGGAAACAGTCTCATCGAAGGTACAGAAGTGAGAGTGGACTTGTTTTGTTCTTGGCTTTTGGGGCAATAAATGATCACTTGGAGCATATTAACAAAACATTAGGGGCTTACTCAACTTTGTATTAATCATCTCTGAGCCAAGCCCAGCTTTCAGTGAGATCCCATAATATATAAAAAAAACCACTCTCAAGGTCAGATCATACATGGTTGACCCATCAGGTGGAATTGACCAAAATTTCAGGTAGCTTTTTTTTTGTCTTCATCATCTGGGAATCTGACACAGCAAATGATGTCTCTTTTTGGAAGCAACTAAATTTCTATTCCATTTATTTACTATTGAAATGTACTTACTGATAATGGAAGCACATTGAGAATACAGTAGGTTTTTAATACATTTCCTTTACTCAGATCCCAACCCACCCAGCTTCCCCAGTCCAAGCCATTACCAATATTTGACACACTTGGAAATTCTAAAGTTAAAATCTTCTAATAAGACATGAAACTTTAAATCCAGAGCCAGGCCATTCAGGACAGAAGCTTTCTTATACTTCTCGATATAAAGGAAGTGCAGAACTCTCAGAAAAAGCAATAGAGTCCAAGCTCAAGTCATCATTTTCAATCTGAAAGGGATAGGGACTCATTCACTAAAGGTATAAAACAATATGATGCCAAGGCAGGCAGATGGATTGCAAATAAATAGGTGATGATCTGATTGAAAGTCATAATGGGTTTGAACAGCCCACTATTATTCCTATAGCAGCCGGTAACGACCAGCTAAGTATCTGGTATGAGTTCACTAGGTTGATTGGATGGCTGGTTTCGAATATATAATGACACCAACAGCACAGCCTCAAATCCCATCCCCACAGGGGAGGGAACAAGGTGTAGAGCTGGATGAACACAGCAGGCCAAGCAGCACCAGAGGAGCAGGAAGGCTGACGTTTCGGGCCTAAACCCTTCTTCAGAGGAGGTGATGGCCTAGTGGTATTATCGCTGGACTGTTAATCCAGAGACCCAGGGACCTGGGTTCGAATCCTGCCATGACAGATGGTGGAATTTGAATTCAATAAATATCTGGAATTAGAGTCTAATGATGACCATGAATCCATTGTCGATTGTCAGGAAAAACCCGTCTGGTTCACTAATGTCCTTTAGGGAAGGAAACTGCCATCCTCACCTGGTCTGGCCTACATGTGACTCCAGACCCACAGCAATGTGGTTGACTCTGAACTGCCCTCTGGGCAATTAGGGATGGGCAATGCTGCCTAGCCAGCGACACCCTCATCCTGTGAATGAATAAAGAAATAAAATGCTGAGATCACCATGAAGGTCCCTCCTTCTTGACCTCTCCTCTCGTTTGAGGCATGGTGACTCTCAGGTTAAACCACCATCAGTCGGTTCTCTTCTATGAGGAACACATCCCAATGGGACTATGGTGACTTTTACTTACTAATTGCTAACTACATTAGTATGAGACTGGAGTCACATTAAGGCCAGGCCAAGTAAGGGAAGGCATCCTGACCTAACAGACCTTAGCGAACCAGCTGAATATTAACAACAATCTGTCAGATTCACGGTCACTAAGCCAGCTATTTATTGCTGCTAAATTAAACAGAATTCATTTTCTCACACACTGCCGTGGTGGAATTATTCAGGATTCATTGTCATGATCAGCTCTGGTAACATCAACCACTACATCACTGTACTCTTAAAGGGGAGATTAATTCACTCAAATGCGTCAAAGCAGGCTGTAACTACAAAAAGAAAACACAAACTTCAAACATACTTGTTGCCAAAGTCTATTTTTGTGGTGACTTCTTGCTTCAGTTCCTTCAGTTCATCCTGTGGCAGTGTTCCTGACAGAAGTTGGGATCTCCTGTCCATTAAGTCGCACATCATTGAAGTAACTTGCCGAAACTTGGAAATCTGACCAGTCTGAAATAAGCCCCCCCAAAAAAAAGACACGATTAATGGACATCAAAATAAAGCAGACAACTTTGGATGCTGAACCTATGAAACAAACAAACACAGAAATTGCTTGAGAAATTCAGCAGCTCTGCCAACATTCGTGGAGAGAAAACAGAATAACATTTTCTGTCCTGTGAGCCTTCTTCAGAACGGTTAATGGGCATGCTTACAATTGGGGTTCCTGTTAGATTCAATTGCAAGATTAAAAGGAGTATCCTTGTCTTGAGTTTTTTTTTAACAGCCTTAATGGGAAGAAAATAAAAATGAAAATTATTCTGAATGGTAATCAAACCTTGGTGAGGCTCCATCTGACTTGCCGTGTAGGTTTCTGATCTCACTATTCCAAAGAGGGCACAGAAAGTGCTAAAGCAATTCACAAGGTTGAGTTATCATCATTCAAAGGTACATGCATCCCCTCAAACTTCTCTATATTAAATCCCATATGCCACTTATCTGCCCATTCTGCTTGCCTATCGATGTCATACTGCAGACAATTCATATGATCCTCACTATTTGCTACATCTCCCTAATCCTAGTGGTATCATTGGCAAATTTTGAAAATTTACCCTGCATTCTCAGATCCACCAAGCTTACAAAAAAAAGGCATTAGTCCTATTAATGACCCTTAAAAGACAGCACTATCCACTAGCCTTCAGTCTGAAAAAATATTATTTGCTAAGACTTGCTGCTTTCTGTACTTAAGAGCACTCTTTTTAGTCAATTGATAACTGATTCTCCTACAAATCTTTTCAGAAGCTTTTTGTGTGTTACTTCATCAAATGCTATCCTAAAATCAATATAAATCACATTCCTTTCATCAACCCTGTCTGTAACTTCATCAAAGTATGATCTGCATTATACAAATTCATCCCGGCTCTCTTTAATTAACTCTAATGTCTCCAAGTACAGATTCATTGTGTGATTCTGTTTATAAGGAGACTTCATGCCATTTATCAGAATAGATAAGCAGCAGGTCAGTTCATGCTATGTTACATGATACAACACTCCTGTAACAAGAGCTCTGAGTTTCCAATGATAATGGTGCTGAAACCATGAACATTCTGCATTATTGCTCCATTGAAACTTACAGCATCTTCCAGGAGACCGCACGAGTGTAAAATATTATGAAAATCCAAAAGGTATTCTGACGTTTCTGTTCTCCTTCAGAGGAAGATGGGCAATTGTTAAGTCACCCAGACTGCAGCCCAACATCAATCAATGAATTGGAAAAACTTCCATCATTATACTGTCAGTTTCACTGGAAAAGCTCATTACGCATAGAACATTCACCCAACATTTTCTGGATATGCTCACTGCCCTGAAAAGCTCGTTTTATGTTTGTAGAATCTCAAATTTCTTCTTAATGACAAAAACATCCAGATACATTTGGTTTAATTGTTTTTAAAGTTTGTGATTAAGGTCATATTAAATGCTGGAGCAGGCTCAAGGGGCTTAACTGTCTATTTCTGCTCCTAGTTCTTGTGTCCTAAGGTCAGTTGGAGATGGATGATCACTGCTGTGCTTCCCAACAGCTCATACATTCCAAGACCGAAGAATAAGTAGCTTTCCCTTTAACCCCACCAATCAAAATCATTAATTTTGCTATCTGGACTTTGAAATTAACAGTGAAGAGTAATTCCTGCTTTTAACTTCTTGATTTGCTGTCTGTGAGAATACATCAATGTGATTGACTGAGCACTCTTTTTGAGACATCACTGCTGCTGGATGTTTGGTGTCACATCTAAACTGTTGTTGGAATGGAGAATTCACACCATTGAGATCGCGGTGGTTCATCCATGAAATCAGCAGCAAGTGGTCTTACTCCACAACCGACTGCAAAATCGAAATCCAATAAAACAGCCCAATAAGGCACAGCATCACTTAATTTAATGACAGTAACAGCACATGAGATCCATTTCATTTAAATATTTTTATCTATAAAAATGAATTAGAAATGCAGATCAAATTGCATTAGTGTCATCTCACAGAAAAAAAAAGTCAGAATTGCAAATTACCTCAAAAATTCTCAGATTGACTGCAAGGCAAAAGTTATAATTAAGCTCTTAGCACTAATTAAGCTGGTATTCATGTCTCAGTATGTCATTCGACTGTAATCAGTTAATATAGAACAGGGCAGCTGCAGTCTCTGAAACATTTCTGTCTGCTAATTCTCACATTACATTTTTAATTGGCCTTTTTGTAAGGAAGCACTTGAGGGGTTGTGAATCTCATTACTTTTCTTCTGCAAAAAAAAAAATAGGCTGGCATCATGTCGATGCTTCAGAAAGTGTGCACAACAAAGGAAGTGATGATGTTAAATGATTAAATCTCAGTGGCCTTGAACAGCTCACTGTTGGTGAATTACTGCTGCTTGCTTTTTTTGGCCGTGTCACAGTATCTGATGTCAGCTGTGGGCAGCCTGTCGAAGGTAACAGATCTCATCCCCCTCTCCCAAACTCCTTTGGAATCGATCTTCATCAATCCTTGTTTAAACAGGAAACCTTGCTTTCCCATTTTCCAGTCACCTAATTCATTGGCTTTTCTTTATTGCTTAATGAAAGATTGTTAACCAAATTAGCAAAGAAAATTGTACCCCTTTCTTTGGGACAGTTTGGCTTGACATCAATCACACTGAGAGACTGAAGAAGATGGGTTAATTTTCTGGTAATGGAGAAGGTTGAGTGGACAGTTAATAAACAGCAGTTTTGGTTCGTTATTTAAGGGAAGATGGCTCACAAACAACTTAACTTTCTTTTTCACTTTACATCAATGATTTAGACTGGGGCAGCATGGTGGCACAGTGGTTAGCACTGCTGCCTTACAGCACCAAGGACCCAGGTTCAATTTCACCCTTGGGCAATTGTCTGTGTGGAGTTTGCACACTCTCCCCATGTGAGCAAGGGTTCCCTCCAGGTGCTCTGGTTTCCTCCCACAGTCCAAAGATGTGCAGGTTAGGTGAATTGGCCATGCTAAATTGCTCCTTTTTATCCAAGGATGTCCAGGCTAGGTGCATGAGCCATGGGAAATGCAAGGTTACAGGGGATAGGGTAGGGTTTGGGTCTGGGGGGGAGTGGGGAGGCTTGGTATGGACTGGATGGAATTCTATGATTCTGGAAGATAAGGGGAGCGAAGGCACAGGAGTTAAATTCACCAAGAGAGGGAAGTAAGTGAGTTGTGAAGGAGACTGCAGACAGATAAACATTTGGAAGACAGCATATAATGTGGGAAAATGTGAAATTGCTCACTTTGGCTGGAAGAGTGATGAGGCACAGTATCACTTAAATGGAGAATGACTGTAGAATTCTGAGGTGCAGAGGGATTTTTGAGCATGAATCACAGGAAGGTAGTTCCAAGTACAGTACAAATTCAACATGGCTAATGAGATGATCTCCTTTTTGTTATGGGAGGAGTTGGACATAAAAGACACTATGTTTAGGTTATGCCAAGCATTAGCAACAGCGCATCTCAAACACACAGTGTAGTCCTGATTTCCTAATTTAAGGAAGAACGTAAATACATTGGAAGTGATCAGAGGAGGTTTACTAGGTTGATACCCAGAATGTCTTATGAAGATGGATTGAAGTGTGTTTGTTTTCACTGGAATTTAGAGGAGTGAGAGGTGACTTGATGGAAGTGTATAAGCTCTTGAATGGTCTTAACAAGAAAAGGGTAGACGTGAATTAGGAGGCACTTTTTCTCTCAGACAGTTGTGCAAGGTTAGAACACTTTGCCTCAGAGGCTGGTGAAGTGGGGTCCATAAGACCATAAGATATAGGAGCAGAATTCGACCATTCAGCCCATCAGGTTTGCTCCAGCATTTGATCATGGATGATATGTTTCTTAACCCCATTCTCCACACTTCTCCCCGTAGCCTCATGAAACAAGAACCTATCATTAAACATTTTAAAGATAGAGATAGATAGATTTTTAGAGTCACAGAGTTGTAGAGATGTACAGCACAGAAACAAACACTTCAGTCCAACATGCCTACGCTGACCAGATACCCTAAATAAATCCAGTCCCATTTGCCAGCATTTGGCCCATATCCCTCTGAACTCTTCCTATTTATATATCCATCCAGATGCGTATTAAATATTGTAATTGTACCAGCCTCTACCGCCTCATCTGGCAGCTCATTTCGTACATGTGCCACTCTCTGTGGGAAAAAGTTGCCCCTTAAGTCCCTTTTAAATCTTTCCCCTCTCACCTTAAACCTATACCCTCTAGTTTTGGACTCCCCTGCCCTGGGGAAATGACCTTGACTATTCACTGTATCCATGCCCCTCATGGTTTTGTAAACATCTGTAATGTCACCCCTCAGCCTCTGATGCTCCAGAGAAAACAGCCCCAGACTATTAAGCCTCTCCCTATAGCTCAAACCCTCTAACCCTGGCAACAGCCTTGTAACTCTTTTCTGCACCCTTTCAAGTTTAAAAACATCTTTCCTACAGCAGGGAAACCAGAACTGAACAGAGTATTCCAAAAGAGGCCTCACCAATGCCCTGTACAGCCACAACATAACCTCTCAACTCCGATACTCAATGCCTTGACCAATAAAGGCAAGTGTACTAAATGCTTTCTTCACTACCCTGTCTATCTGCGACTCCACTTCCAAGGAACTATGAACCTCCACCCCAAGGTCTATTTTTGACATGCAAGGGATTCAAACATTCTTGGGGGAAGATGGAAGTGTGGCATTCGATACACAAACAGATCAGCCATGATCTTATTGAGTGATGCAGAAGTGCTGAATGACTCATTCCTGCTCCTAATTCACACGTGCATGCTAGACATGTACAAAGCCTTGAGGGTTTTTTAAGGAGTAATCAGTAGGACGGATGGAAAGCAGAGGACTTGGATTTAAAGTAATTGGACAGAGGGCCAGAAGGGAGATGGGTAAATTTTATTTTATTTTAAGTAGTAGGTTATTATGATCTACAATGTACTACCTGCGCAGTATATTCTGCACTAAATTTTCAAGGGAAATTGGATAAATATTTGATGGGGAGAAAATTGCCAAGACGCAAGAAAGAGCAGGGGATTAAAATAGTTTGAGCCCTTCATAGGAAATGAGGAAATAGAATCAGGAATAGGTAATTTGGACCCCTCGAGTCTGCACTGCCATTCAATTAGATACTGGTTGACATCCGACCACAATGTTGTTTTCCTCCAGTGTCCTCATGTCTTTGCTGTTTAGAAAACTATCAATTTCTGTCTTGAACACACACAATGACTTTGAAAACAGCCAGCACAGTCATGAAAGCTTGAGTGACTTCCTTCTGTGTTGTAAGTTCTATGCTTTTAAATTTAGGTGCCTCTCTCCCCTTGATCAGATTGGTGAACGGAGACTACTTTTATTCAGTCCTGGGACGTGGGCGTCTCTGGCTGGGTCAACATTTATTGCCCATCCCGAATGTTCATTGAGAATGTCCATTTGAAGTAGGTAGACCCACAGTGCTGCTAGAAAGGGAGTTGCTGAATTTTGACCCACTGAAGGGACAGCAATATATTTCTAAATTGGGATGGTGAGTGGCTTGGAGGGGAACTTGCGGGTGGTGGTGTTTCCATGTATCTGCTGCCCTTGACCTTCTAGATGGTGGTGGGTTTGGAAGGTGTTGTCTAAGGAGCCTTGATAAATTTTTTGCAATGCATGTTGTAGGTAGTACACACTGCTGCTACTGAACATCGATGGTAGAGGCAATGAATGCTTCCAGATGTGGTGTTAATCATGTGGGCTGCTTTGTCCTGGATGCTGTCAAGCATTTTTGTTGTTAGAGATGCACTCATCTAAGCCAACGCTGTGGCAGACACCTGCCTTCAATACAAATTTAGTTCAGTTGCTGCTTTAACAAGAACTCCGTCAAATAAAAACATCAATTTGTCAAAGATGATCTTCCTTTTGAGTTAGATTGTTTGGATTTTAAGTTGTTTTCTGTCAATTCAGAACCCCTGTATTTGTTACATGGCATGACCCACATCATTAATCTTACCTGTTTGTAAACTCATGAAGATAGGAAATTCTCTACTAGGGAATCCAATGCCAATGTCACAGTTGAGCTTAATATTCACAAGAACATAATTTGTTGCTGTTTGGGACCAGTGCAGCGAAAAACCAATTCATCTCCCCAGCTATAATAGGCTACCATCACATTGATTTGACAAAGTCTTGATTTAGTCCGAATTCCAAAACGGTTATTCAGCACTAATTGAGATTCAGATGCTGGAATATAGGAAATCCAAGTGTCCCCAAAATTAAGGATAAGACCCAGAGCCACTGCAGATTAAAAAAAGTTTTCTTCCGTATCTAGCAACCATTACAATCCATCAGTATTTTGCAATATCCATAAACTATTAATATGCTCAGCCAGCCAGGGACTAAGTGTGAAGACTAAAAGTGGTCGTTCTTTTTTGATTGAATTCCGTACAGCTAGATCTATGTATGTGTGAATCTCATTTCGATTTATCTATTGTCATGTGTATTACAAATACATGAAAAGTGTCATTTTAGTATCACCGCTGTCCATCGCCAGCTTGAAATACAGAAACTAAAGCAAGACACAATATAAAGCCAAAAACTAAAACAATAGAGTTCATCTTCACATTACCTTCTTGTTACAGTTCACAACAATCATTGTCACCACTGTTATTAGACTTCTGAATGGACTTCTCAAATTTCAAAACTAATGTTGATCTTGCTTTTTGTGCACCTTCTTTGCAGCCATAAAATTGTATTCCTCACTCTGATCAATCACCGTCTGGTCTTTGTATGTTATGATCTGCCTGAACTGCACGTAAAATAAAATTTTTCACTGTACCTAGGTATCTGTGACAATAATAAATCAAATCAAATCAAATCTCTGTGCTTCCTATTCATTCATTGGGAACACCTCACCACCTTTCCTGGCTCTGCACAATTTCTAATTGCTCTTCCATCATTAGAAACCCTCCTTCTGTCTTTTGATAGGAAAGACTGGTTCACCCTCCAGACTGATGATTCCACAATTCCCCAACGAACCTATTTGTCATCCCCAACTGGTTGCACTTCACCAAGGCACTCATTATTAGAACCACCTTCTTCTTTCAAAGTGCTCTACATGTGTTGTAGAAGAAATGAGGAGTTGTTTGACACTAACTTAAAGAAGGAAGGCCTGCATTTATATAGTGCCTTTCACAGGATTCCTCAGAATCCTCTGAAATATAGTCATTGTTGCATTGTGGAAAATGCAACAATCTTTAATCATTCATGGGATGAGGGCATAACTGGCCAGGCAGCATTTATTGCCCATCCCTAATTGCTCAGAATGCCCAGACTCTTGTCAACCACCTTGCTGTGGGTCTGGAGTCACATGTCGGCCAGACCTGGGAAGGATGGCAGTTTCCTTCCCTAAAGGACATTAGTGAACCAGCTGGGTTTTTCCCAACAATCGGCAATCATTAGATTCTTATGTCACCGATACACCCAAATTAGATTTATCGACAGGACATCTCAAGGAACTATCCTTAGGAACGATGTTCTTCGGGTTGGAAGGCCAGTGATTTATTGCAGCATTAAATGTAGGCAGTTCTGGGGAGATCTGAGTTGACACCACCGGAAATGAAACACGCACCAACTATGAAGTCTCAGTAATATTCATATTCAGGCTGCTCCTGCTTTGGTTGAATAACACCAGCCACCACGTTTGAAAAATAATGAATTCCATGAAGTGCACTGAGATATTTCAGCAATGTGATAAGGGAATAAATGAATTCATAGACTTTATTTTTTCTTTAAGGACAACGGAAAGAGAGATAATCGGAGTCTTGGAGCTAATGCAGAGAAGCAGAAAAGAAACAGCTTACGAATATTAAAGCTATCATGAAGAGGTAACAAAGTGCGCTGACACAAACCTAACACAAGCCAGCAATTGATATGCATTTATTGCCCATTCCTAACTGTCCATGAGATGGTTGCAGTAAGCTAATTTCTTGAGCCATGTGGGGTAGATTTTCCCATTGAGCTGTTGCAGAAGTGATTCCAGGTTTCAGGAGTGGGTTCCAAGAGAAAAACCCAATGACAGTGAAGGAACAAAGTCAGAAGTCCAACGACACCAGGTTATAGTCCAACAGGTTAATTTGAAATGACAAGCTTTCGGAGTGCTGCTCCTTTGCCTGGTGAAGTGGAGGGAAGTGCACAGGCACAGAATTTATATGCAGAGAGATAATGGCAAGTAATGGCAAATAAGTTCTCTGCCATTTCCACCACCTACAATCCAAACCCACAACCAAAGATATATTTCCCTCCCACCCCTATCTGCCTTTCGTAAGGACCACTCTTTCCACGACTCCCTCGTCCACTCCAGACTCCCCACTAACCTCAGCACACCCGGCACCTTTCCCTGCAACCGCAGGAAGTGCTACACCTGCCCCTACATCTCCACCCTCACCTTCATTCTAGGCACCAAACAAACCTTTCATATCAGACAGAGGTTAGCCTGCACATCCATCAATGTGGTCTATTGCATCTGCAGGTCCCGGTG
Source organism: Rhincodon typus (assembly GCF_021869965.1). Lineage (NCBI taxonomy): Eukaryota > Metazoa > Chordata > Chondrichthyes > Orectolobiformes > Rhincodontidae > Rhincodon > Rhincodon typus. The sequence goes on from NC_063332.1 coordinate 10,642,058, forward strand.
TGACCTCCTGTACATCGGTGAGACCAAGCGGAGGCTCGGAGGCCGCTTTGTACAGCATCTGCACTCTGTTCACGACAAACGACAACACCTTCCAGTCGTGAATCATTTCAACTCCCCCTCCCATCCCTGCGTGACATGTCCATCCTGGGCCTCCTCCAGTGTCACAATGACACCATCCGCAAACTGGAGGGGCAGCACCTCATATTCTGCCTCGGGAGCCTGCAGCCCGATGGCCTAAATGTGGATTTTAACAGTTTCAAAATCTCCCCACACCCAGCCTCATCCCATGACCAATCCTCCCTCTCATCCCCGCCTCCTTGACCTGACACAACCTGTCCAAATTCTCTCCCACCTATCCGCTCCTCCCACCTCACTGACCAATCCCCACCACTGTCTACCTGCAATCACCTATCACTATCCCATCTACCTTCCCCAGCCCCATCCCTCCTCTCTATTTATTTTGGAGCTCCCTTCCCCCTCCCCCATTTCTGAAGAAGGATCCCGACTCAAAACATCGACTTTCCTGCTCCTCTGATGCTGCCTGGCCTGCTGCGTTCCTCCAGCTCCACACCGTGTTATCCCACAATGCAATGAGCTTTTTAAAAATCAACAATGGACCAAATAATGAGATTTTGAGAACAGTAACCAAAAGTTTGACCTGTTAGATGAGCTTGAAGAATAATCTTTAAGGAAGAGGTAGAGGTAGAGGTGCAGAGGAGCTGTGGGGTGCTGGTGCTGCTGTGGTAACATCACAGGACTGGTAGTTTGGAGAGGTAAGCTAATCCTTCAGGAGTCATGGGTTCAAATCCTGCCATAGTAGATGGTGAAAATTGAACTCAATTTTTAAAAATCCAGAATTAGCAGCTGTTTTAATGGCGACCGCGTAACAAATGTTGTTTTTAAAAAGTTGTGCTTGACAATGCCCTTTAGGGAAGGAAATCTGTCAGTTTTAGCTGGGTTGGCTTACGTGTGACTCCAGAACCATCAAGTGTGGTTAGCTCTTAACTGCTGTTTGAAATGGCCTAGCAAGCCATTCAGTTCAAGGGACAGTCAAGGATGCACAATAAACACTGGCCCAGCCAGCAATGCCAACATCCAATTGATTCTTTAAAAAATCCAGGTAATAGAACCTGAGCAGCTAAAGGCATGGCTGCCAATGATGGATTATAGGGAAGTGCATAAGGCTTCAGAATGGAAAATTCTGAGGAAGTTATGGAGCTGGAGGAAGTGATGAAATTAAAAATGAGTCTATGAAGAGAGCTGCAAAACGTAGAACACAGAACTGTACAGCACAGGAACGGGCCCTTTGGCCCACAACATGGTGCCAAACATGACGCCATTAATTCCTTCTGCTTGCCCTTGCTCCATATCCCTCCATTCCTTGCATATTCATGCATTTATCTAACAGTCCCTTAAACACCTCTGTCGTACCTGCCTCCACCACCACCCCTGGCAGCACATTCCAGACTCCTATCACTCAGTAGAAAATCTGCCCCTCGCATCTCCTTTGAACTTTCCCCCTCTCACATTAAAGCATTCCCCCTAGTTTTAGACATTTCAACTCTGGGAAAAAGATTCTGACTGTTAGCCCTATCTATGCATCTCATAATTTTATAGACTTCTATCAAGCCTCCCCTCAGCCTCTGCCACTCCAGAGAAAACAACCCAAGTTTTTCTAGCCTCTCCTTATTAGCTCATACCCTCTTATCCAGGCAGCATCCTGGTAAACCTCGTCTGCACCCTCTCCAAAGCTTCCACATCTTTCCTGTAATGTAGCAATACAATGTTCTAAATGTGGCCTAATCAAAGTCTTTTAAAGCTGCAAAATGACATCCTGACTCTTGTACTCAATTCCTTGACCAAAAAAGGTAAGCATGCCATATGTCTTCTTTACCACTCTATGTGCTTGCGTGGCCACTTTCAGGGAGCTATGGACTTGAACCGCATGATGCCTCTATGCATCAGTACTGTTCAGAGTCTTGTCATTAACTTTTCCTTCAGATTTGATCTCCCAAAGTGCAGCATCTCACACGTACCTGGATTAAACTCCAGGTGACAGTTAACTGAAGACTGTAAGGCAATATGATCCACATGATCAATGAACAGGATTTGGTGTGAGATCAAAAAACAAGCAGTATAGTTTGAGATTAGCTGAAGATTATGGAGCACAGAAGATAAGAGGCTGGCCTGAAGAACACTGCAATAGTCAAATCTTGAGATAACAAAGTCATGGAAGAGAATGTCAGCAGGAATTGGATTGAGTCAAGGAAGAAGGTGATTGATGTAAAAGGTGGATGATGTCTTTGTAATGGAGAGGATATGGAGTCAGCAGCTCAGGATGGAGTTGTGTAGGCTATTGGATTACAGTCTGCTTCAAACTGTGAAGGGAGCACCTTAAAAATGTGATAGGTGCACAGAGGATGAAATTGTGCTTCCTTGAAGATGAGATTTCAGATATGCAATCCAGTAACAAAAAAGGCAGTGCAGTTAGTGGAGAAGCAAAACTGAAAATTGACCCTATGCCTTCAGATGGAATGGGTAGAGTGACCTAGTAATTAATACAAAATGACTAAAGATGGTTTATTCGATGTGTGGAGGAGGAAGACGGGCCTTTACTGTGATGCAAGAAAAAAGTGAGGTAAAAGACTTGGAAGATGAAAAAAGGATGGCTCAGTTGTCTTTGACAAGTCAGGGAGAACATTGGGTGCAATATGGCCTGGTCATAACACAGAGGGGGTAGTTTGCTGCCTTGAAGAAGACCATTTTCTTGTTGTAATCACAGTGGAAGCATAGAGTCATAGAGATATGCAGCACAGAAACAGACTCATCGGTCTAACTCATCCATGTCAACCAGATATTCTAAACAGATCTTGTCCTATTTGCCAGCATTTGGCCCCTATCCCTCTAAACCCTTCCTATTCAAATACCCATCCAGATGCCTTTTAAATATTGTAAATTCACCAGCCTCCACCACTTCCTCTGTTAGCACATTCCTTACATGCATCACCCTCTGTGCCCCTCAGGTCACTTTTAAATCTTTCCCCTCTCACCTTAAACCTATGCCCCTCCAGTTTTTGACTCCTCTACCCTGGGAAAAAATGACTTTGGCTATTCACCATATCCATGCCCCTCACAATTTTATAAACATTTCATTTAGTTTACATAATTAAGATTGGCACTCTTTTGCTACTGTGGTAATGACTGTTGGGAAAACCAATTACTTCTGCATCAGAGTAGCTAGCACCTTGTCTATTTACCCTATCTATGCCCCTCATGATTTTATAAACCTCTAAAAGGTCACCCCTCAGCCTCCGATGCTCCAGGGAAAATAATCTCCGTCTATGCAGCCTCGTCCTATATCTCAAAACCTTCAAATCTGACAACATCCTTGTAAGTCTCTTGTGAACCCTTTCAAGTTTCACAACATCCTTCCCACAGCAGGGAGACTAGAATTCCATGCAGTATTCCAATGGTGGCCTAACCAATATCCTGTACAGCCACAAAATGACTTTCCAACTCCTATACTCAACGCACTATACTCACTATCCTGTCTACCTGCAACTCCATTTTCAAGGAACTATGAACCTGCACTCCAAGGTCTCTTTGCTCAGCAACACTCCCCAGGACCTTACCATTAAGGTGTATAAGACCTGCCCTGATTTGCCTTTGGATCAGAGTGATCCTGATGTCGGCGTGGCAGAAAGATGGAGTTAAGAGACAATATTATGCGCAAAAGCTTTAGTATGGATAAGATACCTGGAGGTGGGACAACTGTTTTGATGTGTTAAAACAGTGAATTGGATAAGATTTATTGAAAAGCAATGGGTTTTTTGGATTATAGAAACATAGAAAATAGTAGCAATAATACACTATTCGGTCCTTTTCTCCACCATTCATTTTGATCATCCAATTCAAAATCTTGTTCCTGATTTCCCCATATCCTTTGATGCCTTTAGTCCCAAGTACTATATCCAACTCTTACTTGAAATGATATAATGTTTTGGTCTTGACTGCTTTCTATGGACCAAATTGTTATCCTGTCTCAAAACTTTCTTCTCTTCTTGCCATCCTAAGACATGCAAAGACACGTGGCAAATGGCTTCGCTAATTTTCACATACAGTTGAGACAGGTATGCATCTTGGTTATTGTGTAGGGATATCCCTTTAAGAGATCAATATGCAAATTGCCAAGTAGTCAGATGTCATCACATGAGCACAGGCTTTCTGCTCTGCAGCACCCAAGACACAGGCTGTGTCTGGAGATCACTCTGTACCTCATATAATTAGTTTAGCTGTAAATAATGGCATGGTTAATGGCATGCTGGTTTCATAGTGGGATGATTTGAGTATTGATGTAAGGATGTCTTATTGCAGTTATCCAGGGCCTTGGTGAGGCCACACCTTGACTATTGTGTGCAGTTTCCTAAGTCTGAGGAAGGACATCTTTATTCATTAATGGGATGAGGGTGTCACTGGCCAGGCAGCATTTATTGCCCAGCCCTAATTGCCCAGAGGGCAGTTCAGAGTCAACCACATTGCTGTGGGTCTGGAGTCACATGTAGGACAGACCAGGTAAGGATGGCAGTTTCCTTCCCTAAAGGGCATTAGTGAACCAGATGGGTTTTTCTGACAATCAACAATGGATTCATGGTCATCACTAGATTCTTAATTCCAGATATTTTACTGAATTCAAATTCCACCATCTGCTGTGGTGGGATTCGAACCTGGGTCCCCAGAATGTTATCTAGGTCTCTGGATTAACAGTCCAGCAATAATACACTAGGTGATTGCCTCCCATTCTTGCTAATGAGGGAGTCCAGTGAATTTCTGGGATGGCAGAACTGAGAAATGAAGAAAGACTGGATCGACAGGGCTTGTACTCACTGGAATTTAGAAGAATGAGGGGGGAGTCTCATAGAAACATATAAAATCTTAATGGTACTGGACAGGCTAGATAAGGGAAGAATGTTGCTGATGTTGGGCAAGTCCAGAACTAGGGTTCACAGTCTAAGAATAAAGGGTAAGCCATTCAGGACTGAGATGAGGAAGAATTTCTTCACCCACAGAGCTGTGAACCTGTGGAATTCTCTGGCACAGAAAGCTGTTGGGGCCAGTGTGTTAGATATATTCAAGAGGGAGCTGGACATGGCCCTTGCGGCCAAAGAGATCAAGGGATACGGAGAGAAAGTGGGAATGGGCTACAGCCATGATCCTATTGAATGGTGGTGCAGGCTTGAAGGGCTGAATGGCCTACTCCTGCACCTATTTTCTATGTTTCTACGTTGCAACGTAATAAATCCACCAGTGATTTACAAGTAAATAGAACCTTATTGAAGTTACATTTGGGCAGGGTTATATTCCTGGAATTTGTAATGTTAGGGAGTGATTTCATTGAAAATTTCTGTGTACTAAGAGGTACAGATAACAGAACTTTGCTGCCTGGAGAAACTAGCATCAGGGACACAGTTGAAAAATTATAGGCAGGCCTTTAAGAAGTGAAGCAGGAACTGTTTATACTCACAAGGGATGACAAAAGTTTGGAAGTCTCATCAACAGCCCCAGTAGCAGGGGCAAGACAAGGCAGTTACGGTTTTAAATAGTTACATCGTAGATTAATCACAATCTTATTGAGGGGTGATGCAAGTAGCTAATGGCTAACTCCAGTTAGGTTGGTTAACTCTGGTTAACTGAAATGGCCAACTCCTGCCCCTATATCCCATCAGTCAACATCTAAATGTTTGTTGCTTTTGATACTTTAAGGCCAGAAATTGCTGTCAGTAATATTATTGTTGCGTCTGATACATTTCTTCCTGTTATTTTTATTTCCAAAGCTTTAACTCCATTAAAAAAATACACCTTAAAACAGCTGACATAGCAATGCCATGGGAACGCATTTGACACTTTGTCATCGTGAACATGCCAACAACTTCAAATCTGATTCACCCTCTTTCCTTAGCCAGAAAAGGTGCACTGGAAATAAAACTATTTCACACCACGTTTATTTTACAGAAAATTCTGCTTGAAAATAAAACATTAGCTCTGATTTCTCTCTGAGGGGCATAGATAAGGCTGACGAGTGAACTTATAGAGGTTTATAAAATCATGAGAGGCATGGATAGGGTAAATAGCAAAGGTCTTTTCATTAGGATGGGGGAGTTCAAATCTGGGAGCATAATTTTAAGGTGAGAGGAGAAAGTTTAAAAGGTACCTGAAGGGCAACTTAGAGTCATCCATGCCGACCACATATCCTAAATAAATCTTGTCTCATTTGCCGCCATTTGGCCCATATCCCCCAAACCATTCCTATTGATATACCCGTGCAGATGCCTTTTAAATATTATAATTGTACCAGCCCCCACCACTTCCACTGGCATCTGATTCCAAACATGCACCGCCCTCTGTGAGAAAAAGTTGCCCCTTAGATCCCTTTTAAATCTTTCCCCTCTAATCACAAACCTATGCCCTCCAGTTTTGGACTCCTCCATTTTGGGGAAAACACTTTGTTCATTTACCCTATCAATGTCCCTCATGGTTTTATAAACCTCTGTAAGGTTACCCCCCAACTTCCAACGCTCCAGGTAAAATAGCCTCAGCCTATTCAGCCCCTCCCTATAGCTCAAACCCTCCAACCCTGGCAACACCCCTGTAAATCTTTTCTGAACCCTTTCAAGTTTCACAACATCCTTCCTATAGCAAGGAGACCAGAATTGCATGAAGTATTCCAATGGTGGCCTAACCAATGTCCTGTACAGCCGCAATATGACCTCCCAACTCCTATACTCAATGCACTGACCAATGAAGGCAAGCATTCCAAACACCTTCTTCATTGGCCTACCTGCCTGCAACTCCACTTTCAAGGAACTATGAACCTACACTCCAAGGCCTCTTTGTTCAGCAACACTCCCCAGGACCTTGCCATTAAGTGGATAAGTCCTTTCCAAAATGCAGCACCTCACATTTTTCACTCAAAGGGTGGTTTTTATGTGGAATGAACTACCAGAGGAAGTGGAGATGCAGGTACAATTACAACATTTAAAAGACATTCGGACAGGCACATGGATAGGAAAGGTTCAGAGAGATAAGGACCAAATGCAGGCAAATGGGACTAGTTTAGTTTGGGAAACTTAGTCATCATGGACGGGTTGGATTGAAGGGTCTATTTCCAAGCTGTATAACTCTATGACTACTTATCGAGAAGAACAGGATGAGGGAAAAGGATGTGCTATAGGCTAAAGCTATGTTGTTGCCTTCTAGGATCTATTGAATGTTAATATTTTTAATTATTATGAATGTCACTCCTATGTGGATGCTATTTGCTCCATGGTAAAAGGAATTGGTTTTCCCATCAGTCATTACCACAGTAACAAAGAGTGTCAAACACAATTGTGTAAACTAAATAAAATCATGTGGGGCATGGATAAGGTGAATCGCCAAAGTCATTTTTCCAGAGTAGGGGAGTCCAAAACTAGAGGGCATAGGTTTAAGGTGAGAGAGCTAAGATTTAAAAGGGACCTATGGGGCACACAGGGTGGTGCATGTGTGGAATGAGCTGCCAGAGGAAGTGGTGGAGGCTGGTACAATTACAACATTTAAAAGGCACCTGGATGGGTACATGAATAGGAAGGGTTTAGAGGGATTCATGCCAAATGCTGGCAAATGGGACGAGATTAATTTAGGATCTCTAGTTGGCATGGACAAGTTGCACCGAAGGGTATGTTTCTGTGCTGTCCAAATCTGTGGACTCGATAACTACCTGTGACCAGAAACCTGAAACTACAAGCTTTCAATGCTACACAAAAAAGCCATTTGCTGACACTCATCCTTCATCTTGCCTGTGGTATTTTCTCACATGACCACTGCTGGTCACCTTGCAATACATGCTCCCTTTACCTACATGCACCTGGAGGTAAGGGTTTTCTCAAGATAGTTCATTGACACTACTCATTGTTTGTCTTTGATTTTTCTTCAGCATATCTAATGATAGAAAATATGCCACTGTAGGAAGGGAGACAGTGGTAACATCACTGTGCGAGTAAGACAGAGCTCCATGCTTTCTGATATGTGACTTCGATCATCAATTGCCCAGCCAGCTGTTCAGAATCAACCACATTGTTGAGGGTGTGGAGTTACATGTAAGCCAGACCAGGTGAGGATGGCAGATTTCCTTCCCTAAAGGAGATTAGTGAACCAGATGAGTTTTTCCAACAATTGATAGTGATTACATAGTTAATATTTGGCTAGCTTATTCTTTATTGAATTCAAATTCCACCATCTGCCAGGATGGAATTTGAACCCACATCCCCAGAACATAAAACAAAACAAAACAAAGAACCATGAATGCTAGAAATCAGAAACAAAAGCAGAAATTGCTGGTGAAACTCAGAACTAGAAGGATCACTGGACACAATACATTAACTCTGATTTCTCTCCACATATGCTGCCAGACCTGCTGAATTTTTCCAGCAATTTCTGTTTCAGTCCCTGGATCATTAACCTGGTGTTCTGGATTACTAGTCCAGTGACACACTCTTCTCTCAATCTTAGAGACTATCAACTCATCTTAAAAACATCCCTGTCTCTGTTTCCTTTGTGGCAGGAGGAAATAATGGCCAAGATGTTAGTGCAAATGAAGTTTAGTTGCACCTTCCAACCCCTCTGATAAATTTTGAACATTTCAGTCCGCTCCTTCAACTGATCCAACCAGTCTTGGCAGCGTTCAAACTGCCTTTTAACAAAGCTGATTGCCTGATATTGATCATTTCCAATCCAGTGAGCAAACTTGATTTTTTTTTTGTAAATGCGAACAAGCTGAGATATGTTTTGCTGACTGTTGAAAGTACTGATTGAAGGGATGTGTTGGATGGTTAGATGGTATTGATCCATGGATTAGAAGGGGAGGGATGTGATTGGTCCTAATGACTTTTCATGTTGGCAAAAATTCTTCCCTTCCTTGATTCATATTGAAATACGTTCAGCCCAGCTGATGTACTCTGGCCTCATTAAGCTCCACTAATTTTTCTCAATTCTTATTCTTTTATTCATTCCTTGCTAATTTGTTTATCCAACTCCTTTGGAGCAGCACAGTGTCTCAGTGATTAGCAGTGCTGTCTCACAGCACACGGACCTGGGTTTGATTCCAGACTTGGGCGACTGTCAGTGTGGAATTTGCACATTCTCCCCAAATCTGTGAGGGTTTGCTCCGGTTTCCTCCCACAGTCCAAAAATGTGCAGGTTAGATGGATTGGCCATGCTAAATTGCCCGCAGTGTCCAGGGATATGCAGCCTAGGTGGATTTTCAGTTGTTTCAGCGGCGGGAGTCCGGGAGGAGGCGCGAGGGCAGCCTGGGAAGGTGAGCTTTTCGTTTATAAAAGTCTTACCTCGCGTGACTCCATTTTTGGAGTAAGTGAGGTAATATATTTGGGCGGTTGCTTTACCCGAAACACTACCCAGGTAGTGTCTCCCACCCATCCTCCTCCTCTAACCAAAAAAAATGTTCTGAGCACTGATTTAGTAAGGCTACTAGTTTTTTGTTTTTTGTTTACTTGTCTGTTTGGGAATTCAGAACAGTGGGAATGGATGTTAGGGCAGTTGTATGCTCCTCCTGTAGAATGTGGGAGGTAAGGGTCACCACTAGTGTCCCCACTGACTTCATCTGCGGGAAGTGCACCCAACTCCAGCTCCTCGGAAACCGTGTTAGGGAACTGGAGCTGGAGCTGGATGAACTTCGGATCATTCGGGAGGCTGAGGGGGTAATTGAGAGGAGTTACGGGGAGGTAGTCACACCTCAGGTACAGGAAAAAAGTAGATGGGTTACAGGCAGGGGACGGAAAGGGAACAGGCAGACAGTGCAGGGATCCCCTGTGGCCATTCCCCTCAAAAACAAGTATACCGTTTTGGATACTGTTGGGGGGGACGACTTACCAGGGGTAAGCCATGGGGTACCGGTCTCTGGCACAGAGTCTGTCCCTGTTGCTCAGAAGGGAAGGGGGGAGAGGAGGAGAGCATTAGTCACTGGGGACTCCATAGTTAGAGGGACAGATAGGAGATTCTGTGGGAACGAGAGAGACTCATGGTTGGCGTGTTGCCTTCCAGGTGCCAGGGTCCGTGATGTTTCGGATCGTGTTTTCGGGATCCTTAAGGGGGAGGGGCAGCAGCCCCAAGTCGTGGTCCACATAGGCACCAACGACATAGGTAGGAAAAGGGATGGGGACGTAAGGCAGAAAGTCAAGGAGCTAGGGTGGAAGCTTAGAGCTAGAACAAACAGAGTTGTTATCTCTGGTTTGTTACCCGTGCCACGTGCTAGCGAGGCGAGGAATAGGGAGAGAGAGCAGTTGAACACGTGGCTACAAGGCTGGTGCAGGAGGGAGGGATTCAGATACCTGGATAATTGGGGCTCATTCTGGGGTAGGTGGGACCTCTACAAACGGGATGGTCTACACCTGAACCGGAGGGGTACCAATATCCTGGGGGGGAAATTTGCTAATGCTCTTCGGGAGGGTTTAAACTAATTCAACAGGGGGATGGGAACCTGAATTGTAGCTCCAGTGTACAGGAGGTTGAGAGGAGTGAGGTCATAAATAAGGTTTCAAGGTCGCAGGAGTGTACCAGCAGGCAGGAAGGTGGTTTGAAGTGTGTCTACTTCAATGCCAGGAGCATCCGGAATAAGGTGGGTGAACTTGCAGCATGGGTTGGTACCTGGGACTTCGATGTTGTGACCATTTTGGAGACATGGATAGAGCAGGGACAGGAATGGTTGTTGCAGGTTCCGGGGTTTAGATGTTTCAGTAAGATCAGGGAAGGTGGTAAAAGAGGGGGAGATGTGGCATTGTGAGTCAAGGACAGTATTACGGTGGCAGAAAGGACGTTTGATGACAACTCGTCTACTGAGGTAGTATGGGCTGAGGTTAGAACCAGGAAAGGAGAGGTCACCCTGTTGGGAGTTTTCTATAGGCCTACGAAAAGTTCCAGAGATGTAGAGGAAAAGATTGCAAAGATGATTCTGGATAGGAGCGAAAGTAACAGGGTAGTTGTTATGGGGGACTTTAACTTTCCAAATATTGACTGGAAACGCGATAGTTCGAGTACTTCAGATGGGTCAGTTTTTGTCCAATGTGTGCAGGAGGGTTTCCTGACACAGTATCTAGATAGGCCAACAAGAGGCGAGGCCACATTGGATTTGGTACTGGGTAATGAACCAGGCCAGGTGTTAGATTTGGAGGTAGGTGAGCACTTTGGTGATAGTGACCACAATTCGGTTACGTTTACTTTAGCGATGGAAAGGGATCAGTATATACCGCAAGGCAAGAGTTATAGCTGGGGGAAAGGCAATTATGAGGCGATGAGGCAAGATTTAGGATGCATAGGATGGAGAAGGAAACTGCAGGGGCTGGGCACAATTGAAATATGGAGTTTGTTCAGGGAACAGCTACTGCGTGTCCTTGAGAAGTATGTACCTGTCAGGCAGGGAGGAAGTGGTCGAGCGAGGGAACCGTGGTTTACTAAAGAAGTTGAATCCCTTGTCAAGAGGAAGAAGGAGGCTTATGTAGAGATGAGACGTGAAGGCTCAGTTAGGGCGCTTGAGAGTTACAAGTTAGCCAGGAAGGACCTAAAGAGAGAGCTAAGAAGAGCCAGGAGGGGACATGAGAAGTCTTTAGCAGGTAGGATCAAGGAAAACCCTAAAGCTTTCTATAGGTATGTCAGGAATAAAAGAATGACTAGAGTAAGATTGGGGCCGGTCAAGGACAGTAGTGGGAAGTTGTGCGTGGAGTCCAAAGAGATAGGAGAGGTGCTAAATGAATATTTTTCGTCAGTATTCACACAGGAAAAAGACAATGTAGTCGAGGAGAATACTGAGATACAGTCTATTAGACTAGACGGGATTGAGGTTCATAAGGAGGAGGTGTTAGCAATTCTGGAAGGTGTGAAAATAGATTAGTCCCCTGGGCCGGATGGGATTTATCCTAGGATTCTCTGGGAAGCTAGAGAGGAGATTGCAGAGCCTTTGGCTTTGAGCTTAATGTCGTCATTGTCTTCAGGAATAGTGCCAGAAGACTGGAGACGAGCAAATGTTGTCCCCTTGTTCAAGAAGGGGAGTAGAAACAACCCTGGTAATTATAGACCAGTGAGCCTTACTTCGGTTGTGGGTAAAGTGTTGGAAAGGATTATAAGAGATAGGATTTATAATCATCTAGAAAGGAATCATTTGATTAGGGATAGTCAACACGGTTTTGTGAAGGGTAGGTCGTGCCTCCCAAACCTTATTGAGTTCTTTGAGAAGGTGACCAAACAGGTGGATGAGGGTAAAGCGGTTGATGTGGTGTATATGGATTTCAGTAAAGCGTTTGATAAGGTTCCCCATGGTAGGCTGTTGCAGAAAATACAGAGGCATGGGATTGAGGGTGATTTAGTGGTTTGGATCAGAAATTGGCTAGCTGTAAGAAGACAGAGGGGGTGGGTTGATGGGAAATGTTCATCCTGGAGTTCAGTTACTAGTGGTGTACCTCGAGGATCTGTTTTGGGGCCACTGCTGTTTGTCATTTTTATTAATGACCTGGATGAGGGCGTAGAAGGATGGGTTAGTAAATTTGCGGATGACACCAAAGTCGGTGGAGTTGTGGATAGTGCGGAAGGATGTTGCAGGTTACAGAGGGACATAGATAAGCTGCAGAGCTGGGCTGAGAGGTGGCAAATGGAGTTTAATGCGGAAAAGTGTGAGGTGATTCACTTTGGAAGGAGTAACAGGAATACAGAGTACTGGGCTAATGGTAAGATTCTTGGTAGTGTGGATGAGCAGAAAGATCTCGGTGTCCATGTGCATAGATCACTGAAAGTTGCCACCCAGGTTGATAGCGTTGTTAAGAAGGCGTACAGTATGTTAGGTTTTATTGGTAGAGGGATTGAGTTTCGGAGCCATGAGGTCATGTTGCAGCTGTACAAAACTCTGGTGCGGCCGCACTTGGAGTATTGCGTACAGTTCTGGTCGCCGCATTATAGGAAGGATGTGGAAGCATTGGAAAGGGTGCAGAGGAGATTTACCAGGATGTTGCCTGGTATGGAGGGAAGGTCTTATGAGGAAAGGCTGAGGGTCTTGAGGCTGTTTTCGTTAGAAGAAGGTTAAGAGGTGACTTGATAGAGACATTCAAGATGATCAGAGGATTAGATAGGGTGGACAGTGGGAGCCTTTTTCCTTGGATGGTGATGGCTAGCACGAGGGGACATAGCTTTAAATTGAGGGGTGATAGATATAGGACGGATGTCAGAGGTAGGTTCTTTACTCAGAGAGTAGTAAGGGCGTGGAATGCCCTGCCTGCAAAAATAGTAGACTCGCCAACTTTACGGGCATTTAAATGGTCGTTGGATAAACATATGGATGATAATGGACTAGTTTAGGTTAGATGGGCTTCAGATTGGTTTCACAGGTCGGCGCAACATCGAGGGCCGAAGGGCCTGTACTGCGCTGTAATGTTCTATGTTCTATGTTCTATGTTCTATGATTAGCCATGGGAAATACAGGGTTGCAGGGATAGGGTCGAGGGTGGGTCACTCTTTGGAGGATTGGTGTGGACTCAATGGGCCGAATGGCCTGCTTCCACACTGTAAGTTCTATGCTCTGCTCCTGAATTATTCTTGTCGTCTTGTGTCTCACATTCACATAGTTCTTTGCCTGAGGATTTTCTCCTGAACTTTCAAGTGGATTTGTCAGTGACCAGTAGACTGGATCCAAAAAAAGGTGCAATGAATCCCACTTTAACTGGAAGGAACATTTGGGACTTTGGACAGTAGTAGACAAGGAGGTAAAGGGGCAAGTGTTGCACCCTCCTACTTTTGCATGGCAAGGTGCTGTGGGGTAGGGAGAGATTATTGGGTGGTGACTGAAAAATGGAGCAGGATATCAGGAAAGCAATGCTCCCTTCGGAATGCTGAAACAGGAGGGGGAGAGGTGTTTGGTGGTGGCATCGTGCTGGAGGTGGAAGAAGGAGGTTAGGGTTAGGGTTAGGTAAAGCGGAGGTGAATATGTAGGTTTGTTGGTTCAGATGTGAGGATAAGGGGAAAACACTATCGTGATTCTTGGAAGGACTGGAACATGTGGCAGAAGAGGTGTGTGAAGCGGAGTGGACACAGTTGAACACTGTTTGATTCATGCTGTTGATGGGTCTGTTTACACCATCCCCAGTATCCTTCCACGCCCACCTGGAACAATAAGGACAGCAAGCACGTGGGAATGTTATCACCTTTAATGCCCCCTCCAAATCACATACCATCCCGACTTGCAACTACATCACCATTCCTTCACTGTTTGAGTAAGAGTTATATGAGCAAGGAACAAGGGTAGCCCCTTCAAACATGCTCCACCATCCAATAAGGTCACGGCCTCACTCCATCGCAGAATCTTAAAGTGCTGTGGCTACACAGAAGGTCAGCACTTCAAAGCGGAAGCAAAAGAAGTTGGTGTTACCATCAGAGAGGTTTCAAGGAGCATTAACAAAAAAGAACCTCAATCTGAAATATAAACTTTCTCTCTTTTTAGAGGCTGTGTACTTCCGGAACTTTATACTTCCATTGTAGTAAATTTTTCGTTTGGTTTCGATGGTGTCTCACTGAATTGAGGTGAATCAGTGAGTCAGTTTGGTGTAGGTAAACTCTCAGACCATTACGGAGGTAGTTCCAGGATTTTACACATGGGATTAGGCTGTTTTAGATTGGTGCAGACGCGATGGGCCAAAGGACTTCTTCTGTATTATCAATGTCCATGTCTTTATAACACTGAAGGAACAATAATATATTTCCAATTCAACATGGAGAGTGGTTGGAGGAGAACTTGCAGATGGTGATGTTTCCATATATGTGCTCCCCGTGTCTGTCTGGATGTGAGAGGCTGTGGCTTTGATCATAAAAAATTCAACATGGTAGATGCAGGATTTGTCAATTTGATACCCATCCTGAATTGTCCTTGGACAGAGTACCTAGGTTCTTTAAGAGAGTAGTTAGGAGTAATATTAATTGCCCATCCCCAACTGCCCAGAGGGCAGTTAAGAGTCAACCACATTGCTGTGGGCCTGGAGTCACATACAGGCTTAACCAGGTAAGGAAGGCAGATTTCGTTCCCAAAGATATACTGGTGAAGATGATGAGCCTTCACAACAATTCGTGATAGGTATCAATGTTATCATAACTGGAACTAAGGACTCTCACTAACTTCTACAGATGCACTGTAGAAAGCATTCTATCTTGATGCATCATGGCTTGGCATAGCAACTGCTCTGCCCAGGGCCATAAGAAAACACAGCAAGTTGTGAACACAGCCCAGTCCATCACGCAAGACAACCTTCCATTCATTGACTCTCTACATTTCTTGCTGCCTGCCGAAGGCAACTAACAACATCAAAGACCCCTCCCACCTCTTCCAACCTCTTCCATCAGGCAGAAGATACAAAAGCTTAAACGCACTTCTTTCCCACTGTTATTAGACTTCGGAATGGACCTCTCAAATTTCAAATTTCATGTCATTCTTGCTTTTTGTGCACCTTCTCTGCAGCTATAACATTGTATTCCTTGCTCTGTTCTATCACTCTAATGCACTTTGTATGGTATGATCTGCCTGTACTCCTTTCCTTTCCCTTTGTTCATTCATGGGATGAGGGTGTCGCTGGCCAGGCAACATTTATTGCCCATCCCGAATTGCCAGAGGGCAGTTAAGAGTCAACCACATTGCTGTGCATCTGGAGTCACATGTAGCCACATATAAGGACGGCAGTTTCCTTCCCTAAAGGACAGTAGTGAACCAGACGGATTTTTCCAACAATCGGCAATGGATTCACAGTCATCATTAGACTCTTAATTTCAGAAATGAATTCAAATTCCACCATCTGCTGTGGTGGGATTTGTACCCTCAGACGATGAGGCAGGAACCTCTGGTTTACCAGTAAAATGGCACAACTAGTAAACAACATTAGTAATGACATCACTTGTAAAATGACACATGCTACCTCCCAGTAAAGAATAAGCAGACACAGTTTCAGAATAAGGGCAGGTCATTTTGGACTGAAATGACATATTTCTTCACTCAGGAAGTCGTGAACCTTTGAAATTGTCTAGCCTAACAAGCTGTGGAAGTTGAATTATTCAACATTCTCAAACAAAGGGCAACAGGTATCAAAGGCATCCGGATAAAGCTATTAAAGAGATGCAGCGATTTTTTGTTTATTCATTCATGATATGTGGGCTAGAGGGCATTCAACTCATCCACCTTGTGCTGGTCCTTGGGGTAAAAGAGAGAGTTTCACTTGACCCCACTGTCATGGTCTGTCCCCATTGCTACACACATTTCTCTCCCTAAATTAAATATCTGATCCCATTTTGAAAGTTATGACTGAATTTGCCCACTTGCTGATAGATAATGTAGTGTATCTAAAATAAAGCCTTCCTATACTCAGCTGTGGTCCTGCTGTCACTGATCCTGAGTCAACATTCCCTGTTTACCAACCTTCCTGGAGATGGTAACAACTTCTCTGTATTTATACCGCCAAAGTTTGTGACAGGTTAATGCCTCCATGAGACACATCAAGAGGTGATGTGAGTCTACTTCACAATCAGACCACAATATGTTTGCAACAAACACAAATTCAAACTTGCATCATACAATAAATTATGAGGTGCCCAGCTCACAGGAGTTTTTTTTTAAAAATGGAAATTATGACCACTTTTCCTTTTCTGAAGAGATGCTATTTGTCAGGTCTGGGTAATACAAATACCAATAAGATCATAAAACCATAAGATGTCAGAGCAGCAGTAAGCTATCCAGCCCATGAGTCAGCTCCACCATTGGATGAGATTATGATATTCCTCAATTCCACTTTCTTGCCTTTTCCCCATAAGCTTGAATTCCAATCCTGATTGAAAATCTGTCTAGATCAGTCTTGATGGTCCAGTACGGAATTTGATGTAGTGCCACATGGCAGGTTGGTTAGCAAATTGTGTCTGGGATTGATGGGACCTTGGCAGCATGGATTAGAAGTTGGCTAAAAGATAGGAAACAGAGGGTTGGTATGGATGTGCATTTCTCATATTGGAGATGAGTGAAAGTGGTGTTCCTCAGGGATCAGTGTTGAGACCCTTGCTTTTTCTGATCTTTATAAACAATTTGTAGATGGGGGTTGCAAATAATACTAAGCTAGGGAGAACAGCAGATTGGGAGGATAGCAGTGAGCAACCTCAGAGGGACATTGACAAGTTGGCCAGATGCGCAGACACCTGAAAGATGAATTTCGATGCAGAGAAATGAGGTAATGCATTTTAGTCGAAGAAACACAGAGACACAGTACAAGCTCAATGGTACAACTTTGAGGGGGATTCAGGAGCACAGCTACCTCGGGGTTCGCAGACATGATTCTCTGAAGGTGGCCAGGCAAACTGAAACAGTTGTTAAGAAGGCTTATAGGATTCTTGGGTTTATAAATAGAGGCATAGAAAATAAAAGTAGGTCAGTCATTGGTCAGACCATATTTGGAGTATTGTGTTCAGTTCAGGGCACCTTATTCACGGAAGAATGTTAAAGGCCTGGAGAGATTTCAAAGGAGATTTACTAGAATGACACCAGGAATGAAGGATTTTAGATACATGGAAATATTATAGAAATTGGGCTAATTCTCCTTGGAGCAAAGATTAGGGGGTGACTTTATCGACATGTTTCACATTATGAACCATTTTGACAGGATAAAGAAGGATATGCCGTTTCCACTAGTTGGTATGTCAGTAACTCAGGATCACAATTTCAAGATTGTCAGTAAGAAAGCTAGGAGTGAGATGATGAGAAACTTCTTTACTCAGAGAGTTGTTTGAATTTGGAATGTGCTGCCTGGGAAAGTGATGGAGGTGGATTCCATCGGGGGTTTCAAAAGAGAACTCTAAATATATATAACTGAAAGTAATGAACTTAGCAGGCTATAGAGAAAGGGCTGGAGAATGGGGCGAGCTGGGTAGCTCTCAAAGTGTTAGTAAAGTCATGATGGGTTGAATGGCCTCCTTCTGTTCTGTAAAATTCTATGATTCAGTCATAACCCAGCCTCAACAGTCCTCTGCGGTAAAGAATTCCATAGATTCACTGTTCTTTGTGAGAAAAAAATTCCTCCTCATCTCTGTCTTAAAAGTGCAACCCTTTATTCAAACATCAGATCTGGTCCTAAACTCTCCCACAAGGAGAAACCACCTTTCTGCATCTACCCTGTCAAGTCCTCTTAAAATCCTCAATGTTTCAATAAGGTTGCCTCTCATTCTTCTAAATTTCAGTGAGTACATGCTCAATCTACTCAACTTCTCCTCATAAGACAGTCCGTCCATACCTGTATGAACCTAATGAACCTTCTCTGTACTGCCTCTGAAACCAGGCTTTCCCTAGACCTTCAGATTCACTGAAATGTGCACTACCAATGAAACCATAGCTAACCCCTTGCCAGCCCAGCTGTTGATCATTTTTTTTTTTTGTTTCTTTATGACATGACAATTCCCTTTGCCTCTTCTTGCATGAGCTCTTTGTACTTTAATCTCTCCACTCTGTGCGTTATCCCAGATCTTGCTCAACCTCCATTAAGAAGTACAAAAATCGTCATAATTTTAACTCTCTAAAGTTCTGAAGAAATGCCATGTTTGACTTGAAATTTCAGCCCTGTTTCTCACTCTTTGGATGCTGCTAGAACTGCTGAGTGCTTCTGTTCGTATTACTGCAAATCATTCAACTAACAGAAGAATGAAGAAAATTACACTTGTAGTTTTTAATCATACAGGAATGAGATAAATGCACATTACAGGTGTAGTTAGCATCTCTAATGACTCATTACCAAGAAGAGGTTTTTGTATTACAGAAATCTGGTTGAATGAATAATGCATCAGTATTAACTTTTACTGGGTAACAGAGTACACATGACTCAGGAGATGTTTGCATTCCATGTTAATGAGCATCTATTCAAAATAATGTTGCCTATGATTTATTAATCTAGAATGTGAAGCCGTCTTGCCTCCAAATCTCAGATCTGCCTTGATTGACATCCTGGAGTCTTCTGGCGCTAAGATTATATATGATGGACTCTTGACAGCGTCTTTGTTTCAAGTGTTCAGATGCACATTGCAGAACTGAAGCTGAAGTCCACACAGAGTTAAACTTGGATTACTGTAACATGGTGTTAGAATGAAAAGAACTTCAAATGTTTACTTTGATCAAAGGAACTACTTTTAAATATTGATACAATCTATACACCTCCTTGCTGACTTATTTCCGCATTCTTATAAACTTGCATCTTGACATAAATGCAATTTTTTCATAAAAATAACTACATTGCTATGATCTTCAACTCAGTACTGTGATCAGAAAGGATGAAGTGGGCATCATGAACATCTTTCAAACACGTACATTGAAAGAAAGTAATCTTTATTCCTGTAATTTTCTATACCTCCCGTTATAAACAGTTCAGAGGGGTGTTAGAGAACTGATATTTAGAACTCACTTTATTATCGGCAAGGCCAAATAATGAGCAGTGGGAGAAGTCTGAATTTTAACACTGTACCATGCTAATTACAAAGCACTTCATACATGAAAGATGTTTTTCAAAAAAGCCGGTTTTCCTTCAAACGATATTTATTTAAAACCTGCAGGAACCTCTCTATTCTGGAATCTGCTGTGTGTCAGTACCAAGATGTGTAATGGAATGAAAATACACCATTCCTGTCAGAAACTATCACTTCATTTTGGGCTTAAAAACAAAGTTTTCTTGCAGAAGGCATATTGTTAACATCGGAGATGGTAAGAACTGCCGATGCTGGAGTCAGAGATAACACAGTGTAGATCTGGAGGAACACAGCAGGCCAGGCAGCATCAGAGCAGCAGGGAAGTTGATGTTTTGGGTCAACTTCTTCAGAAATGGGGAGGCAGGGAGGGAGCTGGGAAATAAATAGAGGGAGAGGAGGGGTGGGTCTGGGGGAAGGTAGGTGGGATGGTGATAGGTGAATGCAGGTTGGGGGTGGTGGAGATTGGTCAGTTGGAAGGGCGGAGTGGATAGGTGGGAGAGAAAATGGACAGGTTGTGTCAGGTCAGGAAGTTGAGAGGGAGCATGGGCAGGGCTGGGAAAAGGTAGGTGGGGTGTTGACAGGTTGGATGCAGGGGGTCGGTAGCAGGGATTGGTGAGCGGGAAAGGTGGGGCAGATAGGTGGGGAAGAAGATGGACAGGTAGTGTCAGGTCGAGGAAGTAGGGATGAGAGGGGTATTTGGACATGGGATGAGGCCGGGGGTGGGGAGATTTTAAAACTGGTGAATTCTATGTTAATGCCATCGGGCTGTAGGCTCCCGAGGTGGAATATGAGGTATTGCTCCTCCAGTTTGTGGGTGCTATCATCGTGACACTGGAGGAGGCCCAGGATGGACATGTCACCCAGGGAGTGGGAGGGGGAGTTAAAATTGTTGGTGACCAGAAGGTGTTGTCGTTTGTGTTAACAATCCCACTTTTCAACCTGCACCAGAACTGGCTCATTCACTTTGATGTTTTTAGATCTCAAACAGAAAGGGGTAACGTTGAGAAAATTTGTGCATTTCTTCATAGAATTAAATATCACTGTATTTTTTCTAGCAGCTTAAAGGGACTAAATAAAAACCAAAAGAACTGCAGATGCTGTAAATCAGGAACAAAAACAAAGTTGCTGGAAAAGCTCAGCAGGTCTGGCAGCATCTGTGGAGGAGAACACAGAGTTAACGTTTCGGGTCCGGTGACCCTTCCTCAGAAGTGCAATCAGGGAGTAGTAAGGGCGTGGAATGCCCTGCCTGCAACAGTAGTAGACTCGCCAACTTTAAGGGCATTTAAATGGTCATTGGATAAACATATGGATGATAATGGAATAGTGTAGGTTAGATGGGCTTCAGATTGGTTACACAGGTCGGCACAACATCGAGGGCCGAAGGGCCTATACTGCGCTGTAATGTTCTATGTTCTATGTTCTATCTTTGTGACGAGACATTAAACCAAGACACTATCGCAGTGCAGCCATTTGAAGATCCCCACAGCACTATTTTGAAATACAGCAGCGGAGCTCTCATCGTTATCATGCACAATATTTATCCCTCAACCATTCTTCTCTAAAAGGATATCAGTGAACCAGAGGGATTTATTCCCCAACCATCAGCAACAGTTTCATGGTCATCATTAGAATTGTAACATTTTTAAAAATTCCATTCAAATTCCACCATCTACTGTGGTGGGGTGATTCGAACCAGGTCCGAGAACGTTACCTGAGGCTCTGGATTAGTTCCAGAGATAGTAGAAACTGCAGGTGCTGGAGAATCTGAGATAACAAGGTGTTGAGCTAGATGAACACAGCAGGCCAAGCAGCATCAGAGGAGCAGGAAAGTTGACGTTTTGGGCCTCGACCCTTCTTCAGAAAAAGGATTAGTTGTCTCGCAAAAATACCACTGGGTCATCATCTCCACTTGAGAACCTCAGGCTGATGTTCTGGGAACATGGCTTCAAATCCACCATGAGTTGTGAAATTCAATTTAAGATGGTGAAATTTAAATTCAATAAAAGTGTGGAATAAATTTTAAAAATTAGTCTAATGGTGACCATATAACCACTGTTCTCACATGTCCTTTAAGGGAATGAAATCATCCATCCTTATCTGGTCTGGCCTACATGTGACTCCAGACCCACTGCAATGTGATTGACTCTTAACTGCCCTCTGGGCAATTAGGGATGGGCAATAAATGCTGCCTTGCCAGAGATGCCTGCGTCTGAGAAAAGAATGCAAAAAAGAAGCACTTTAAGAGCTGCTCATCAAATGCCAGGGAACACTCAAAGCTTTCAGAGAAGGCCAGCCCCTAACAGCTGGGACATGGATTATTCTCTATTAGTGACTATTACTTAACACAAGAAAATCTGTTTCTAATCCCGTAGGTAATCCTGCAATTGGAAAAAAAAATTCATCAGCTCTGAGCCTAGGACTCATCACACGAGATGTTTCCTTTCCTAATGATTTCAAAACAAATGCAATTGGATGAGTAAAATTAGCATAATTGAAACCAATAATCTAATGTACTTTATCTGTTTTTGTTCTTTTTGACATACGCTAACAGTAGCGATTATTTTTATATCTTATCCCCTGGCAACCGTAGAATCATAGAATCCCAAGTGTGGAAAGAGGCCATTCGGCCCATCGAGTCCACACCAACTCTCTGAAAAGCATACCACCCAGACACCCAGACACCCATCCTCTTACCACATCCCTGTAACCCTGTATTTTCCATGGCTAATCCACCTAGCCTGCACATCTTTGGACTGTGGGAGGAAACCAGAGCACCTGGAGGAAATCCACACAGACACAGGGAGAATGTGCAAACTCTGGCACTATAAGGCAGCAATGCTAACCACTGAACCACCGTGCCACCCCCTGAGGAGTTGTAAAATGCGAAATTTTAATGTCCAAAGCAGCAAATCTTAATTACCATGAGACATTGCTTTTTATCTAAACATGGTGCAGGAAGAGGCCATTTGGCCCATCGAGTCTGCACCAACCCTCCACCCTGTAAGCCCGCATTTTCCCATGGCTAACCCATACATCCCTAGGTCATTTCACAACGGCTAATCCTGCTAACCTGTATTTGTTTGGACTGTGGGAGGAAACCCAAACAGTCAAGGGGAGAATGAGCCTAGGCAATGGCCGAGTGGTATTATCGCTGGACTGTTAATCCAGAGACCCAGATAACATTCTGGGGACCCAGGTTTGATTCCACCAATGGCGGATGGTGGAGTTTGAATTCAATAAAAATATCTGGAATTAAGAATCTAATGATGACCATGAAACCATTGTTGATTGTCAGGAAAAACCCCAATGGTTCACTAACATCCTTTCAAGAAGGAAATTGCCATCCTTACCTGGTCTGGCCTACATGTGACTCCAGACCCACAGCAATGTGGTTGACTCTAAACTGCCCTCTGGGCAATAAATGCTGTCTAGCCAGTGACACCCTCATCCCATGAATGAATAAAAAAGAAAAAGGGGACATGTGACAATAAAGCTAATTCTAATTTTGTCCATTTTTTGAGAGATGGGTTGCAGGACAGAGGTGACAAGCGGTCTACCAAAACCACCAGAGTAAACAGTTTGTGAGGCCTTCGGTTTTATTTAAAGTTGGAACAACAGAGGCAGCCTGGCAGGGTCTGGCCAGCTCTCACAGACCAGGCTTTGTAACCTTTTTGTAAGTTTTTAGGTTTAGCTTTACACAGTTACTGTTGTGAGCTTAAAGAAGTAGAAACTACATTTTCCTTCTCTCAGTTACGGCTAGAAGCTGGGATTTCTCTTTACTGCTGGGTTACCCGAGAGATAAATCTACCTTTTCTGAATTTTCCCTTTTGCCAAGGGTTGTTTATGGGATGTTACTATATTAGAACCGTTAATTAGTAACCATTACTGTGCCTATTATTTGGTTAAGTTATTCTAAGTTCTTTATTCTTTTGTTTGTATTTTAACTATAGTGCTTAAATACATTGGGCTTTTACTTAATGTCGAGTAGTTTGACCAATCAAGAAGCATCTAGAACACAGCATCCGACACTAACCTTTAAAATAAGAAAAAGTTAGGGTATAGGCTACCTAGATAATATATTTGATGGAGTCCACTCTGGTCCATAACACAATTCAAAGAAAAGCAGAATGATCCTGGCCAATGTTTACCCCTCAATAGCACCACTAAAGCAGATTATCTGGTCATTATCACATTTGTTGCTGGTGGGAAATTCCTGCCCACAAATCGACTGTTATGCTTGTTATAACACTGACTGTACTTACTGAGTGTAAAATATGGTTGGCGGTCTGAATTTGTGAAATCCACTATATAAAATGCTGGATTATTTTGTCTTTTTTTAAAAAGCATTAGCCAAACAAAGTGGTTTTAGTTTTCAAAAGTAGTGAAAGGTTGATTTAATGTGTCAATAATTATAGTGACCCTGAAGCTGTGGAAATGACTTTCCCTTGAGATTTCATCCATTAAAATGCTACACATAGTGCACTATGTTGTTCCACAGTCATCATTTCACTGCACACTGCTGAAGATAGGATTACGGTTTGGTGCATTGTAGATAATAATTTTATCAACAGCTATCTGCAGTGAAGATTATATTCTTGGGAGATGCAGAAAATTAAATTTCAATGGAAACATTTATTGAGCAAATTCTGCTACGACCACATAATAAGCAAAGTATTTTAGTCACTGGTGTTGCAAGATGCAAGCTGGGAAGCTGGCCTTGTAAGTAGGTCCATTAACAAACTGTGCAAGAGTATCTTTTTACCTCATTTTTTAGTAACTGGAAGCCATAACATTAAGATGACGATTGAGGTCAGATGTAACCTAATCTATACATGTGGTTATTAGGGCATTTTGGGTACAAGTCACAAGGGTGGAGCATTCAGAAATAAATGAAAGCCAGCAAAGGCACAAAGGGCCAAATAATTTCTCTGTATGATTGAAATAAAACAAAGAGGGTGCAGAAAAGATTTACAAGGATGTTGCCAGGACTGGAGGGTTTGAGCTATAGGGAGAGGTTGAATAGGCTAGGGTTATTTTCTCTGGAGCTTCGGAGGCTGAGGGGTGACCTTACATAGGTATATAAAATCACAAGGGGCATGGATAGTGAGTCCAAAACTAGACGGCATAGGTTTAAGGTGAGAGGGGAAAGATTTAAAAGGGAGCAAAGGGACAACTTTTTCACAAAGAGGGTGATGTTTATACGGAATGAGCTGCCAGAGGAAGGGATGGAGGCTGGTACGATTGCGACATTAAAAAAAGGCACCTGGATGGGCACATTAATAGGAAGGCTTTAAAGGATTATGGACCAAAAGCTGCTAATGGGGAGCATCCGAGACAACAAGGTGCAGGGCTGGATGAACACAGCAGGCCAAGCAGCATCATAGGAGCAGAGAGGCTGACGTTTCGGGCCTAGACCCTTCATCAGAAAAAAGGGAAGTAAGCGTGGAGGCGGAGGCGGCGGAAAAACTGCTCTATGTCCAAGCGTGAGCGGTATTCGTTGATCTGTGGGTGGAGGGGGACAAAGGTGAGCCCTTTACTGAGGACTGACCGTTCGTCCTCAGTAAGGGGTAGGTCTGGGGGGATGGTGAAGACTCGGCAGGGCTGGGTGCTGCTGTCTCCTCTGGAGGTGCTGGCTGTGGAGGTGGTGGGCGGAGCTACGTCGGCGTCGGCTGTGGGCGGAGCTGTGTCGGCGTCGGCTGTGGGCGGAGTTGTGCCGGTGTCGGCGGTGGGCGGAGTTGCGCCGGTGGTGGGTGGAGTTGCGTCCGAGTCGGTGATGGGCGGACCGGCGTCGGAGGTAGGAGGAGCGGGGTAGGCGGCGGCAATAGCGGTGAGGGTGGTCGCGACTTCAGTGTCGGTGGCAACGGCAGCGATGGTGCTTGCTGTCCCAGAAGTGGGGAACCCGGCAGTGGTGGATGTGACGTCATCTGTGGGTTCTCCGATAGTGGCCTCATGGCCAATGGCGGCGGACCCATTGTGGGGAAGGTCCTGGGTACGGCTGGGGATTTGGGGGGTGGAGGAAGCCCGTTTTGGGTGGTAGGCACCA
Source organism: Rhincodon typus (assembly GCF_021869965.1). Lineage (NCBI taxonomy): Eukaryota > Metazoa > Chordata > Chondrichthyes > Orectolobiformes > Rhincodontidae > Rhincodon > Rhincodon typus. The sequence continues at coordinate 10,667,658 of NC_063332.1, forward strand.
GTAAGTTTACTGTACTTACGGTTTTTAGTGTCCAATAAAGCTGAGTAGAATTGGGAGTTCAGGTTGTGGATCCTACGTAGAATAAAAAACAGGAGAGGTCTCTAATGGGGAGCATAATAGGTGAGAATGGATTGGCTGTGCTGAAAGCAGCCCCTGTTATGATTGAGCCTGGAGAGTAGGAGTGGATAAAGAATAGAGAGGAAGGTGTTCAGGCCCTAAAATTATTCAACTCGATATTGAATCCTGGAGGCTGCAGAGCTCCCAAGTGGAAAATGAGATGCTGTTCTTCCAGTTTGCGCTGAGCTTTGCTGGAGCACTGCAGCAAGCCAGAGACAGAGATGTTGGCCAGGGAACAGGGTGGTGTGTTGAAACGGCAGCCAACTGGAAGCTCAGGGTCGCTTTATGTGGACAGAATGTAAGTGCTCCGTAAAGCAGTTGCCCGGACTGCATTTCGTCTCCCAAGTGTAGAGAACGTGAGAGGTGAATACAATAGACGAGATTGAGTGAAGGGCAGGTAAATCGCTTCTTCACTTGGAAAGTGTGTCTGGAGCCTTGGATATTGAGGAGGTAGGAACTAAAAGGCAAACATCACACCTTTTGTGGTTGCATGGGAAGATGTCACAGGGCACTTCAATGGCATTACAATTACTGAATCCTTCACCATCATCAGACTGGAGGCCACCAATGATTAGAAACTGAATTGCACCAGCCATATCATGCATTGCCTACAAGACCAGGTTAGGGGCTGGTAATTCGACAGAAAACATCTAACCTCCTGACAGTGTAAAGACAGTCCCCCATCTCCAAAAGTACACATCAGGAGCGCAATTGAAACTGGCTGTTGCCTGGATGAGTGCACCTTCAAGAAGCTCGATACCATTTGTTACAAAGCATCCCACTTGATCAGCACCTTATCCTCCACTCTAAGTATTGACTCCCACTACCACTGATGCACTGTGATGCAGCAGATACCCGATACAAGATGCACTGCAGCAATTCAACAAACCTCCTTGTGACCTGCAACATTTACTATGTACAAGGACAAGGACAACATCAGCTGCCAGCTTCCCTTCAAGTCACGACTCAACCTGAGCTGAAACTGTACTGCCCTTCCTTCATTGTGATGGGATCAAAATCCTAGAGCTCCCTTCTTTCCAACCCAAGGGGTATGTCTAAAACCTTGTGGATTGGTGTCGTTCAATAACATGCCCACAGATTTTTGAAGACTAAAGGACTAGTGATGAGCTGGTTAAGGCAGCCAATGGAAGCATAGAAACATAGGAAACAGAAGCAGGAATAGGCCATTTGGCCCTTTGAGCCTGCTCTGCCATTCAATATAATCATGGCTGATCATCCAACTCCATCCCCTGTTTCTGCTTTCTCACCAAACCTTTTAATGCCTTTGGTCTAACAACTGTATCTAACCTCTGTATCTAGTCTCAATTTCTGTGGCAGACAATTCCACAGGCTGTCCACTCTCTAGGTAAGAACTTTTCTCCTCATATCAATCCTAAATGGCCAACCTGTATTCTTAGATTGTGACCCCTCGTTAGATTCATTTAAGTCAAAATCCCTCAATGCCAGTCCTGTCAGAATTTTGTAGATTTCTATGAGATTCACCCTTCATTCCTCTAAACTCCAGTGAATATAGTCCTAACCAATACAGTCTCTCTTCGTACATCAGTCCTGCGATCCAAGGATTCAGTCTGGTAAACCTTTGTTGCACTCCCTCCACAGCTAGAAAATCCTTCCTCGGGTCAGGAGGACAAAACTCTCTCAGTTCTTCAGATGTAGTGTCACCAAGATATCCTGCTCCTATTCCTCAAATCCTCTCACTGTGAAGACCAACGTACCATGTGCCTTCTTCACATCCATGCTTACTTTCGGTGACTGGTATACAAGGACACCCAGGTCTTATTTCACTTCCTTTTTTCCCCAATCTATTGCTATTCAGGTAATAATCTGCCTTCCTGTTTTTTAGCTACTAAAGCAGATCACCTCACATTTCTCCATATTATAATAAAGCTGCCATGCATTTACCCACTCACTCAACTTGTCGAAATCACACTTAAGCATTTCTACATCCTCTTCACAACTCACCCTCCCACACAGCTTTGTGCAGTGTGCAAACATGGAAACATACAGTTAGTTCCCTCATTTAAATCATTAATACATATTGTGAATAGATGGGGTCCAAGCTCTGACCCCTGTGATACCCAACTAGTCACAGCTTGCCCCTCGGAAAAAGACCCATTGATTCCTAAAGATAATAAGAACTGCCGATGCTGGACTCAGAGATAACACAGTGTGGAGCTGGAGGAACACACCAGGCCAGGCAGC
>NC_063332.1:10670397-10704366 GCF_021869965.1 Rhincodon typus
ATCATTGATTCCTAAACTTTGGTTCCTGTCTGTCAGCCAAGGATAGTTGTGTTTATTTGTTGAGGCATTGAATATAAGATCAAAGAAGTTACGGTGAAGCTGTGCAAGATGTTAGTTAGATCACAGCTGGAGTACTGTGTGCAGTTCTGGCCACTGTACTACAGGAAGGATGTGATTACACTGGATTTAAGAGAAAATGAGGAAGGTCCCTCTTCCTGAAGAACCATTTCAGTTTTAGAAACTTAGAAATTTCCGCAAGTTTTGTTGAAGTCACAAATGAATCTATCCATAAATTGTTAGGGTGGGATTAGACATTGCAAAAACTACCAAAACCTGTAACATATCAATGTGATGCCGAGACTACTTCTTTGAACTAACAATGAGTGAAGAGTGCGAAGGGGTAATTTATCTGTTGGTCTTGTTAGAAACAAGATGTTATGCTGACTGAAATAAGAACAGACAGGAAAATTGGCCCTTTCAACCAAATGGATTGGCAGCAACTTGCTTCAGATCTGTTCTTAGTCAAGGCCTCAGTAAGAGTTGAGAAATTGAATACTTAATAAAGCCAATAAATGCAACCTGAACCACTTTAAAGCAGTCGTCTGGCTTCATGCCTGTAATTTAAACTATTTCCAAACTACTTAAAACATTGTACTTGGCTCTCTTGGAGAGAGAAGGGACTCTCCAATTTTAATTATCTCTGCCAATACCATCGAACGGATTATCTGATGTTTTAGCCTCATTCGTTTCCATGGAACCTTGCCGTTCACAAACTGGCATTTACCTACAAAACAGCAGTGATCCCAATTTAAACATAATTCATTGGCTGTGAACTACTTTGGGACAGCTGGAGTATAAATTAAAACTCATACTTTATTTAAAGCAGTGCTATTCAAGTCAAAACAGTGCTAGATGTGTGGGTGTTAAAAGAGCAATAAATAGATTTTATTCAGAGGCTCGTGGGTGAATGCATTCAGGGAACACAAAATTAGCATGCAGGTACAGCATGCAATTCGAAAGGCGAATGGTGTGCTGGCTTTTTTTATAAGGAGTTGACCCCGACCAAGTGTTGCAGATGTCCAGGACTACGTGCTGAGGGACACACTAAAGCTGCACTAAAGCCAAGGTGCAGCTGTGAAAGATCACTATCTAAGGTCTTTCTGCTGAAGTTAAATGAACATAGAACACAGAACAGTACAGCACAGTACAGGCCCTTCGGCCCACGAAGTTGTGCTGAACTTTTACCCTAAACCTAAGGCCTATCTAACCTCCACCCCTACCTTATACTATCATCCATATGCCTATCTAATAGCCGCATAAATGCCCCTAATGAGGCCGACTCCACTACCCTCTCCGGCAATGCATTCCACGCCCCTACCACTCTCTGAGTAAAGAACCTACCTCTGACGTCTCCTCTATATCTACCTCCACTCACTTGAAAACTATGCCCCCTCGTAGTAGCTACCTCCACCCTAGGAAAAAGTCCCTGGCTGTCCACTATATCTATACCTCTGATCAATTTGTACACCTCTATCAAGTCACCTTTCATCCTTCGTCATTCTAAAGAGAAAAGCCCTAGCTCTCTCAACCTTTCCTCGTAAGACCTTCCCTCCATTCCAGATAACATCCTGGTAAATCTCCTCTGCACCTTTTCCAATGCTTCCACATCTTTCCTGTAATGAGGCTACCAGAACTGGACACAATACTCCAGATGTGGCTGAACCAGGATTTTGTACAGCTGGAGCATAACTTCACGGCTCTTGGACTCAATCCCTCTATTAATGAAAGCTAAAATGAGAGTCCATTAACTTATCGGACCCTCCCGATGCCTCAAATATGTGTCAATATTGTCTTGTACAAGTAAGAATTGCCTTTGGTTTGTTTCTGGATAGAGTCAAACTCCAATGTTTGTTCGTTTCTTCATATACTACTGCACAGAATCAAATTATGTATGCTTATAGAAGTATTTTTAGGAATAAAGTATATTTTTAAAATAAAAAAAAACTGCTGGCTTATATTGGAAGGGGATTGATGTACATGGAAAATGCAGTCCTCTGGGGTTTGATGATAGCATACCTAGAATACTGTGTGCAGTTTTAAGGAAAGAAATTGGAGGCATAGGATTGAAGGTTCATTAGATTAGTCTCTGGGATGAGAAGGCTGTCCTATAATAGGATGATGCTTCAATTAGGACTATACTATCGGAAAAATAGAGGACATATCATCTCAGTAAAGCATGTATGATTTTGATGGAGCTTGACAGGGTAAAATATTTTAATTTTTATTTCTGATATTTGAGAGAAGACTACTTCAACTAGGTAAAAACCAAAAGAAGCGAGGATGCTGTAAGTCAGAAGCAAAAATAGAGATTGCTGGAAAAGCTCAGCAGATCTGGCAGGATCTGTGGGGAGAAATCAGAGTTAACTCCAGTTCTGAGGAAAGTCTCTCAACCCACAACATTAATTTTGATTTCTCTCCACAGATGCTGCCAGTCCTACTGAGCTTTTCCAGCAATCTCAGGCAAGAAAGAGAAATAAAATGTGGGAGAGAAAGGTTAGACAGAAAAGGAAACGTAACAAAAATGAAAATAAAAATTTAAAATTTGACATCTTAAAATAATCCATATCCTGAACGAGTAAGACTCTACACAGAGTGATCTAGGGGTGCAGATACATAATTCTTTGAAGTTTGCATCACCTATAGACAAGGTGGTTAAAAAGGCATTTGGCACACTTGCCTTCATTGCTCAGTCCTCTTGAGTATATGAGTTGGGATGTTATGTTGAGGTTGTGCATAACTTTGGCGAGGCCTCTTCCAGCATACTGTGTCCAGTTCTGGTCACCCAGTTAAAGGAAGGATATTATCAAGCTGGAGAGGGTTCAGAGGAGATTTACCAGGATGTTGCTGGGTATGGAATGTTTGAGTCATAAAGATAGACTGGAGCACAGCAAGTTGAGAGCTGACCTGATATAAGTTTATAAAATAATAAGAAGTATAAATAGAGTTAAAGATAGTTGTCTTTTCTCTAGAATGGGGGATTTCAAGACTGGGAGCACATCCTTGAGGTGAGAGGAGACAGATTTTTAAAAAAGATATGAGAGGCAATAGGTTTTACACAGAGGGTGGTTTGCATGTGGAATGAACTTCCTGACGAAGTGGTGGATTTGGGTACAATTACAATGTTTAAAACACATTTGGAAAAGTGTGTGAATAGGACAGGTTTGGAGGAATATGGGCCAGGAGCAGATAGGTGGGACTAGTTTAGTTTGGGATTATGTTTGGCATGGACTGGTTGGACCGAAGTGTCTGTTTCCGAGCTATATGACTCTGTGACTTATAAATGTTCACTTTCTGGGCAAGAGAGATTGTCTGGTAATCATTTTTAATTATTATGCCACTATTAATCACAAATTTTAACATTTTGGAGAGATAAATTGGGAATAAATATGTACAACTGCTTCATGAAAAAAATAGGGAGTTTTGTGAGGCTAATGAGAGAGAAGGGAAACTCAACGAGTGATTTGTACCAGTTGGCAATTCACTGGTGTAACTCTTCCACACCACAAGTGTTTGATTGATGTACATGGCAATAAAACTGTGTGCCATTCAAGCAATGTTGTATTTTCAACAAAGTTTGGCCCATTGACTCTAATCTTAGCGCCTAATTCTTAATATTATTTTCTTCTTCAGGTATTTATTTAATATATCCCATAGAGTCCGGATGGCCTGTTTCAATAGCCATTTGTTCCAGTGAAAAATGACAATAACTGCCCTTTAAAATAATATATTGCCTAGAAAGCATCTGAGACATGAAGATATAATAGGTGCCATTTGGATGCAAGATCTTTCTATCCAGTTTTGCTTGTAAATTTATAATCCTTTGTTACAGGCTCATTGAGCGTGGAAATAATCTACCTTTCAGCAACCTGCCAGTTGTTCTTTGATTTCCATGCAGCGTTTTTATAGATCTCTTTGATTTCTATTTAATTTTGGGCAAGAACATCATAAATTGTATTCCGCGAACCAAATTGTTCAACTCTCAGCTGTTTTTTTCGGTTCTCTGCTCATTTTCATCTGGTGGAAATCCTCTTACTCTTCCATATCCAGTGCAGGGGTCAGTACTTTTAAATAAAACAAAACAAATCAACGAGAATTGTCTTTTTAAAAAAAAAATAAGCTCCCAGGGTTAATGGCATTCTGGACTGGCTGATGCAGACTTGGCTAATTAACATTCAGTCCAAACCACAGCAGAGACAATGTACGAAATCATATAGTTCACCACAGCTAATCTGATATTCGACATGAAATATTCAACTGATTCAACTCAAGTACAGTGGATATTTACACTGCAGTCCAGCAGTCAAAAGTTAAAATCCCAGTGGAAAATATCGTATCCACATGACAGCAGTAAGTGACAAAGCTGAATTGTTCCATCAATTTGTAGCCTTCTCTCAAATCACTGTTGCCCACATCTGCCCCCTCTTCCAACCTCTCTTCCAGCTGCACTGACACAAATAGGGTCATTACCCATGGATTGGAAAGCCTACGGGGGTGTCTGATTTTATGCAAAACTATTGTCCCAACTTATTTCTAAAACCGTTTGACAAATGCTTCAAAAAAGAATGTCAATTGGCTTTCTGCTAAACAGTTTTCCTGTTCCAAGTCTCTGAATCCTGTTCAGCAATTCTGGCGATGTTCTTGCATTATTGTTTATGAGGTAATTCTGTGCTATGACAATGCTCATAGACAACTGTTTTAAAAAAAACCTTATGGTAGAGCTAATGCACTGAGAGTTTCTAGAACAAAGTGCATTTGTTTTAAACAAATGAGGAGCTTACATTTATATAATGCTTTTCTCAGCCTTGGGGCATACCAAAATTTTTCAGTGTCAACTGTAACTCACGCATACACCCACACACAGGTTCACAAATCAAGGCAATGTTGAGGGACCCCCATACTGCCTTTCAGAGAAGACATGAAGTGGAGTCCCACCACCTCTCCCTGTTCGGTGGATATGAAAGATTCCACCTTTTGAAACGGAACAGGAAGCTACGCTCACGGTTTTCTAATTAACAAATTATTCAATTCATAACGCATTGCTGTTTGCTGAGTGAAAATTTTCTGCGGTATTTCCTACATTACAACAGTGACCACACTGCAAAAGTGAAAGAACTTTGAGACTGCTGGTGGTTGTGAAAGTGCTATACGAATGCACATCTTTCTTTACAGAGTCAACAGAGTACAGCTGAAGTGTTGTCACTTCACTGAAGCATGAAGGATGATTAAAAGACTCAGTCAATTGTCTTCAACAAGACTGAAACACATCAGGAATAAAAACAAAAACAAACAAGAGTGCCTTCAACAAGATTGAAAGACATCAGAACAGTTCAGAGTAAACAGCTGTTTAAATTTAGACTCTTCTGATTGGAAGTAGCAAGATGAACTGCAGTGATCTCATCCATCCCCAAGTTCCTTTGTGTTTTACTTCAGTGTGAGCTTGTTAGGCGATAAATCTGGCTGGTTGTTTAGCCTGAACAATGCGGTCTAACAGCGCAGTGATTTAACCTCTATTTACAAAGTCAAGTGTTAACCCTTTACTCTGCACCAATCTCATCCAATGGAAAGAAAATGTAGCTCAGACATGGCAAGGTCATGTATCACGACCACTCAGTATACACAACACTGCGATGGGAAACAGCTTCATGCAGAACAAACTTGAAAACCTTCCCAATCATGTGTTGGCTTCCAGCTTCACAACCGTTCTTAGAATTCAGAGCTGCTGACTTGTGAACTGTCATAACTGCCTGCCATCTGAATCCAAACTGACTCCACTCACCCAACCCTAGAATGCTTGACATACCCAGCCTTGGACTCAAAACCCCTGACCTGACCATTCCCCTCTGCCCCATGCCAACCCACAGCCTTTGCTCACGTACCTTGCATCCTACTTTCCATCCTTATGGCACCCTCACACATATGTCACCTGATTCCCTGCTGCCTTTGCATTTGATACCCTACTCATCACCTGCCTGGCACCCTGTACCCTCACCCTACCCAGTCTAGCCCTCACCACCTGGCACCTTCCACCATACCCCCTCACCCACCCGGCAGCCTTTGACAACTCAGCTGTTATCAAATGGCTTCAGGACCCTTAAAAGAGTCATACAGCATGGAAAACAGAACCTTCGGTCCAACCAGTCCATGCTGACCATAATCTCAAACTAAACTAGTCCCACCTGCCTATGCTTGGTCCACATCTCTCCAAACCTCTCTCATTCGTGTATTTTTAAATGTTGTAATTGTACCCGCATCCACCACTTCCTCTGGAAGTTCGTTCCACATGCGAACCACCCTCTGTGTAAAAAAATTGTCCCTCATGTCTTTTATAAATCTTTCTCCTCTCAACTTGAAGATATGCCCCCGAGTCCTGAAATCCCCCATCCTAGGGAAAACACACCTGCCAATCACCTCATAGACACCCCTCCTGATTTTGTAAATCTCTATAACGTCACCTCTCAACCTCTTGCGTTCCAGTGAAAGAAGTCCCATTCTATCCACCCTCTCCCTTTAACTCAAACCTTCCATTCCCAGCAAATCTTTTCTGAACACCTTCCAATTGAATAACACATTTCCTATAGCTGGACGACCAGAACTGCACACGGTACTCCAGAAGAGGTCCCACCAACGTCCTCTAGAACCTCAACAAGACTCTGTATCTGAACCCAATAATATCCACCATAGCTCCATGACCCTTAACACCCTTACCCAAAAATAAATACTAACAACCAATCAACTGTTCACTTTTATCAAAATCTGATGCCTTAAGGACTTGAATAGCACACAAAGCTAGTATTGGAAAAAAAAACTGACCACTTCAGAACTGCCTGTATGGCCTCCTGACCTAGACTTGCCTCCTTTATCTGGGAAGCTTCTCAGTTCCAAAGTTCAGATGGATAACTCCTCTGAAGGTAACTTTTTTTTTTGTGTATATAGAATGGGAAATACTGTCTCTGGACCAGATCAGGAAATATGGACCCATCTGTTCTGGAGTTGTGGATGAAGGGGTAACTATTGGCTAGAAAACTGGGAGAATGTCTCAAGTTCTTCAGAATTTTTAAGATATTCATTCACACGATGCAGGTGTCAATCGCTGGGCCAGCAGCCATAATTACTCCAAGGGCAGTTCAGAGTCAACCACATTGCTGTGGGTCTAAAGTTACATGTAGGCCAGACCAGATAAGGATGGCAGATTTCCTTCTCTAAAGGACATAAGTGAACATTTGACAGTGGTTTCATGATCATTGTTAAATTCATAATTCCAGATTTGTATTGAATTCAAATTCCACCATCTGCCATGGCCAGATTTGAATCCAGGTGCCCAGAACACTACCTGGGTCTCTGGAATATTAGTCTAGTGATAATACATGGCATTGTGAGACTCTAGAGTCCACCTGAGAAAGTATTCAACCAGATGTTTTTGTATCTTGGGACTGCATATTTTTTGAACCAGGATGAGGATGTCCAAGACCTCATTTCACAATAATCCAAACATGAAGTCAATCATTGAAGGGCTATCCCATGAACCTCACCTGATTCTAGAGGTGAAACACCAAAACACATTCCCTCATTTCATAACCAAAAGGAAATCGTTCTGTGATGGATCCCAGAGAGGTAAATGAATGGCCTTTTTTAAAAACTCTACCATTGTTCTAGCCAGCTCTGTATTGCATGCTTTCATCAGAGTCAACAAAATTGCCAACGGAGACATGTGGACAAAATATTCACTCTGATCTCTTCACTCTGCAGACTCAATGGTTAGTCACATCCAAAAGGAGGAAGAACTGAGCTTGCTCACTCACCATGTACAGCTGTTTCCAGATGTTGGACCATTCCCTCAAGGTGGTTGTGATTTCTTGCACCAGGGGCATCTCCTTTGAGACAATGTTCTCCTGATTACTGGAGAAACAAGGAGAGCTCATGTTAAACCCCAGCACACCATAAAGCCACAGCGCAGTTACAGATAAAGAAATCCCTTTGATCAATTGACCCCTGCACTTCCTAGATGTTTGCCCACACAATCTTCTGTCATTCAACCGTTTCTTAAAAGGAGCTAAAATTCAAACTGGTGATAAAGGCTACAGGGGAATAGAGTCATAGAGATTAACAGCACAGAAACAGACCGGACGGTCCAACTCATCCATGCCAACCAAATATCTTAAATTAATCTAGTCCCATTTGCGAGCATTTGGCCCATATACCTCCAAACCCTTCCTACTCATATACCCATCCAGATGCCTTTTAAATGTTGTAACCAGCCTCCACAAGTTCCTCTGGCAGTTCATTCCATACACGCACCACCCTCTGCATGAAAAAGTTGCCCCTTAAGTCTCTTTTAAATTTTTCCTCTCACAACTTAAACCAATTCCCTTTAGTTTTGGACTCCCCTACCCTGTGGAAAAGATCTTGGCTATTTACCCTATCCATCATGATTTTATAAACCTCTATAAGGTCACCCCTCAGCCTCCTACACTCCAGGGAAAAGAGCCCTGGCCTATTCAGCCTCTCGCTCTCGCTCAAACCCTCCAACCCCAGCAACATCGTTGTAAATCTTTTCTGCATCAAGCTCAGAGTTCATGAGGGGTCGTGTTCGGATTTTGTAACCATGGTTGACTGAGCATCTGTACCAATTAGTGAGTGGCACAGTGGTTAGCACTGCTGCCTCACAGTGCCAGGGACCCAGGTTCAATTCCACCCTTAGGTGACTATCTGTGTGGAGTTTGCACATTCTCCCCATGTCTAGCAATGGTTTCATCTGGGTGCTCTAGTTTCCTCCCACAGTCCAAAGATGTGCAGGTGAGGTGGATTGGATGTGCTAAATTGCCTGTAGTGTTCAGGGATGTGTAGGTTAGGGGATGGATCTGGGTGGGATGAACTGAGGGTCAGTGTGGACTTGTTGGGCTGAAGGACCTGTTTCCACACTGTAGGGATTTTATGATCTATTTACTGCACTATTACGCAATCCCAGCTATACTCAAATATTTTACAGATTTACTGCTATCGTCTCTGTCAGGCAAAGTCACTAATTCTCAGTCAAGGGAAGAAATCCAAAACATCAATAGTTTCAACAACAGCTCCAACTAATATGCAGTCTGTTAATATATTATATTTTCTTTCGTTTCACCGTCCCCCACAAATCTCCATTTCGGCCATATCATAATGATGGTAAGTTCTGAAATAAGGCCCAAGTTACAATTGGGCAACACTTTTGCAGGTCACAGCAGAGGTTGAAGTGATCTTCAAGTGAGGCAGATTTTACTGACTGCAGTGACGGGCCCAACCACTGTCTGGAGAGCAGGGGGCAACTTTGCTGTAGCCATTCAACTCCCCCCATCCCAACACAATTTATGAATCAGGCAATCCACTGATTGGTGATGGACTCCTCAGGGGTGGGGAGTCTCCCACCTTCGAGAGCTATTGTCCCAGCTACACCAGTAGCAGCTATCCAATTAGCCCATGCCGGAGCCCTGAGGGAAAGACAGAATTTCCATTGCAAATCTGTGCAAGGACAGAAGGGAGGTTTTTTAAAAATTCATTCACAGGATGAGGGCAGTGTTAGATAGGCCAGCATTTGATGCCCATCCCAAGGGGCAGTGAAGACTCAACTTCATTACTGTGGGTCTAGAGTCACATGTGGGCCAGACCTGGTAAGGATGGCAGTTTCCTTCCCTAAAGGCACTGAAAGTGAACCAGATTTGATTTGTTATTATCACATGTACCTAGGTACAGTGAAAAGTTTTGTTTTGTGTGCAGATCATACCATACAAAGTGCTTAAGGGTAATAGACCAGAGTGAGGATTACAATGTTACAGCTGCAGGGAAGGTGCACAAAGAGCGCAGTCAACATTAAATTTGAAATTTGGGAGGTCCATCCAGAAGTCTAATAACAGCGGGGAAAAAGTTGTTGTTCAATCTGTTGGTACGTACGTTTAAGTTTTTCTATCTTCTGCCCGACAGAAGAGGTGGAAAGAGATTATAACTGGGGTGGGATAATGTTGACTGCCTTTCCGAGGCAGTGAAAAGTATAGATGGAGTCCATGGATAGAAGGTTGCCTTGTGTGATGGACTGGGCTGTGTTCACAACTCTCTGTAGTTTCTTACGGTCCTGGGAAGAGCAGTTGCCATATCAAGCCGTGATGTATCCGAGTAGAATATTTTCTATGATGCATCTACAAAAATTGGTTGGAGTTTTTACAGACATGCCGAATTTCCTTAACCTCCTGAGGAAGTAGAGGTGGTATTTCCAACAATCAGCAATTAAGAGTCATCATCAGACTCTTAATTCCAGATTGTTAGTGAATTCAACTTTGCCATGGCAGGACTTGAACCCAAGTCTCAGAACATTACCTGGGTCTCTGGATTAATAGTCCAGTGAGAATACCACTAGACCACCACCTCCCCTTAACTTAACAGAAAGGCGGGGCTGGGGGTTCTTCAATGTGTTGATAGGCCTTGATATTGTTAGATACAAGCTACCAAATAGTAAAAACCACCCCTCCCTTAATAGGCCTCATGCACCCCTCCGACACATTAGAGGGTAAGGCCTTTGAGTGGCCAACAGAATTGACCTCCAGATGGGAAGTCCATCCTCAGCACTTTCCACTTGGGCTTAATTGTGGATGAGAGGAATCCAATGAGTTCTTAACTCTACATTTGCCACCCCCTCCAGCACCCCATCTCTTGAAGTTGCATTAAATGCCCCCTGTGATTTTCCTACTGTTCCCCCCAATCAAGCGCACACACAGCTGATCAATGGCTTCCATTTTGTTACAATTATCTTTTCATTTGAAGATCAAACACCTCAGAAGTGCACCTGAAGCTGATCTCTAAATTGAGAATTGGCTGCACATGGATGAACATATTGTGTCTGTAATGCTCCCAGGTTTGGTGTCAATCATTAGGGTCGAGGGTCATTTAAGTAAGCAATCAGACTGGAAACTCAGTAACAAATGTATTTGCTTAATGTGTGGCCAGCATTGGTCAGTGACTATCACCCTCAGCTCTGAGTCAGAGGTCACTGGTTCAAAGCACCACACACTCTGAATGCTTTAAGCCCATAGTATGGGCCTCCTGGTGCAGTAGATAGACCAACAATGCACTTAAGAGAATTCCAGGATGTTGTCAGGGCTGGAGGTTTTTTATTATGAAGAGAGATTGGACACATTGGGGTTGCTTTCCTTGGAGCATAGGAGACTGGTTGAGATGTATAAAATTATGAGGAGCATAGATAAGGTAGACAGGAAGAAACTTTTCCCCTTGGTGGAGGGATGAAGGGATCAATGACCAGGGGGTTCAGAGGAGATGTGAGGTGGGAAGCTGAAACTCATTGCCAGTAACAATGTTGAGGCAGAAAACGCCACAGCATTTAAGCATTGGGAGGTGATGGCCCAGTGGTATTATTGCTGGACTGCTAATCCAGAGACTCTCAACATTCTGGGGTAGTAGGAACTGCAGATGCTGGAGAATCTGAGATAAGAAGGTGTAGAGCTGGATGAACACAGCAGGCCAAGCAGCATCACAGGAGCAGGAAAGCTGACGTTTCGGGCTTAGAAGGGTCTAGGCCCGAAATGTCAGCTTTCCTGCTCCTCTGATAACATTCTGGGGCCCCAGGTTCAAATCCTACCATAGCAGATGGTAGAAATTGAATTCAATAAATATCTGGAATTAACAATCTAATGATGACCATGAATCGATTGTCAGGAAAAACCCATCTGGCTCACTAACGTCCTTTAGGGAAGGAAATCTGCCATCTTCACCTGGTCTGACCTACATGTGACTGCAGACCCACAGCAATGTAGGTGACTCTTAACTGTTAGGGATGGGCAATTAAAGCTGCCTAGCCATCGATGCCCTCATCCTGTGAATGAATAAATAAACTTGTACGCTTGTGATGCCTAGACATACAAGGTTTTGGGCCAAGTGCTGGGATTAGAATAGTTAGGTGGTTGATTTTTGACTGCACAGACTCAATGGGCTGAGGTGCCTTGTTCTGTGTTGTAGATCTCTATGACTAGATACTGCTGAGCATTCCAAGTGGTTCCTGTATTTATCTCAGATTTCCAACTCCTCCAGCAACTAGTTTCTGGTTACACACTTTTCAAGTGTTGTTGCTGTAAATGTACATGGCAACCAAATGTCCTCAAATGCAACACGCCCATATGCAGGGTTTGGGGCACAGGAGGAGGGAGGCACATTTTGTTTTTAATACAGATGGATAACTACTGGATTGTCTGCCTGTTATACCGCTACATGAGATTTCAGATACAGGGGGAGGTGATGGCCTAGTGGTATTGTCACTGGAATGTTAATTCAGTGACCCAGGTCATGTTCTGGGTACCCAGGCCTGAATCCCATCACGGCAGATGGTGGAATTTGAATTCAATAAATATCTGGAATTAAGAGTCTAAATGATGATCATGAATCCATTGTCGATAAAACATCTGGTTCTCTTATGCCCTTTCAGGAAGGAAACTGGCATCTTTACCTGGTCTGAACTAAATGTGACTCCAGACCCACTGCAATGTGGTTGACTCTTAAATGCCCTCTGGGCAATTAGGGATGGGCAATAAATGCTGGCCTAACCAATGAGGCCCAAATCCTGTGAATTAATTTAAAAAACTGATTCCAGTCCCAGCTCCAGTAAATTGGGAAAAAACAACTACCCCACACCCCCCCTCTAATTTGTTCTGAAAGCAATTGCAGAATAAATTGGTTTAACACCCACCCCCCTAGAAGACACGTTGCTATCAGTGCAGAACTCCAAATTCCACCATCCGCTATGGCAGGATTTGAACCCAGATCAGTACATCTATGGATAATACCACTCGGCTATGACCTCCCCTGCTTATAGGATACACTGCCTGGAAATGTGATGGAGGGTCAATTGAGGCACTTAAGAGGGAATTGGATGGTCAGTTGGATAGACATGCTGGAATAAATTGGGAAAAGGCAGGAGATTGGCACTAGATAATAGAACTGGTGCAGACATCATGAGCTGAATGGTTTATTTCCGCAATACGACAGTTCTGTAATGAGCAAGGGAAACATTAGCCCTGTGTTTCTCTCCTTGTAGCTGCTGCTAAATCTGTCGACTGCAATGTCTACATTAGCTTGAGAAGTACTTAATTTACTGCAAAGGGCTTGTGGGGGTCACCCTGAGGAAGCTATGAAAATCATCCCCTTCTACTCCAGTAGCTTCAATAAACTAGAGTCAGATTCAGTGAGGAACATGGTGGTCCGGGGTTGGCACTGGGGCTTGGGAGGTTCTATACTCAAGCAATAAAGCAAAGGAGTTACCCATCCAATGCAACAGTCTAAATAGAAAAATAGAATAGAATTATAAATGTAAAAAGGAAACAACAAGATAGGAAGCAACATTTACATTTCCACATGTAATGTATTCGAAGGATAAGGTTCTATGAAACTACTGTAATGAATAATTAAGGAATTAGATATGTGGGAGTACATTAAATTGGAATTGCTAACAAACAGTGATGGTCAAGGACAAGAGCACAAAATGATTTTTTTCATCAAATTGCTGCCCATGACAACAATTGGATTTGCAAATTCAATAATACAGGCTGGTGACTTGAATGTAGAATGCCTTCAATCTAACTTTTAATATTACGCTAATAGTAAAATTACAAGCAGAATCAGGAGCGCATCTTCCAATCACGGCTCCTTTATTTCATAGTTGCCCATAGGCTTGAATAAAAAGTTTACTTCACGAACAAGGGACTGCTCAGACCCTGGAGTGATGTCTGCTCTCTTTCGAATGCTGCCTACCGAGGAACATAGAACATGGAACAGTACAGCACAGTACAGGCCCTTCGGCCCACAATGTTGTGCCGACCTATTATCCTATTAAGATCAATCTACCCTGCATACCCTACATTTTAGTATCCTCCATGTGCCTACCCAAGATTCGCTTAAAAGTCTCTAAAGTATCTGACTCCACTACCACTGCCGGCAGCGCATTCCACACACCCACCACTCTCTGTGTGAAGAACCTACCTCTGACATCTCCCCATACCTTCCTCCAATCACCTTAAAATTATGCCCCCTTGCAATAGTCATTTCCACTCTGGGAAAAAGTCTCTGGCTATCCACTCTATCTATGCCTCTCATCATCTTGTACACCTCTATCAAGTCACCTCTCATCCTTCTTTGCTCCAATGAGAAAAGCCCTAGCTCCCTCAACCTTTCCTCATAAGACCTGCCCTTCAGTCCAGGCACGTTCTTCCCAGATGTTTAACTTTAATGGATGGCCATCCGATAAACCAATTTTTATCCTATTCTTTGCGTTCCAGGCCAAACACCACTCATTGAATCTATTGAATACATGGGTCATGTTTCCAATAATAACCAGCTGATAGGAACCATCTTTCTTGCTGAACCAAAAAAAACCTACTCTTCAAATCCGATCAAATTACCAACCTCTCTGCGTCAACTCTTCAAACAAATGGGCACCGTGTAGTTTTGCGATTACCTTTCTGATCTAAGAAAACATGTTATCCTCTCTCTGAAACAGAATTTAGACATCACCCCCCAACCTCCAACTTTCTTGATTCCTGGACGCAATAAGCTTCAGGTCTCAAACTGAGATCACTTCAAACATTTCAAAGCAATTACGACAGATGATGCTCATTTGAAAGTTTTAAGCTCATAATTTTTTTTTCTGACAGAGAAACAGAAAAAGGCCATTTGGCCCTTTGAGCCTGCTCTGTTATTCAATATGATCAAGGCTGATCACCTTGACTCAGTATTCTGTTGCTGCTTTCTCCCTTGCCCTTTGACCCCTTTAGGCCTAAGAACTAAATCTATCTCTCTCTTGAAAGTGTTCAACGTTTTGGCCTCAACTGCTTTGTGTGGTGGAGAATTTTACATTTTAACAAAGCTGGAGGGCTGTGCTCTAGATAAGTCTGAAACTCCATTTATTTCTGGCCTAATTCAGGAGGCATCAGTTACCATTCGCTTCCCAAAATGACATTTCCTTTATTGGTATATAAAATTCTTGTTCATAGATCATAGAATCCCTATAGTGTGGAAACAGGCCCTTCGGCCCAACAAGTCCACACTGACCCTTGGAGCATCCCACCCAGACGCATTCCCCTATAACCCACCTAATCTACACACCCCTGAACACTAGGGGCAATTTAGCATGGCCAATACACCTATCCTGCACATTGCTGGACTGTGGGAGGAAACCGGAGCACTCGGAGGAAACCTACACAGACACGGGGAGAATGTGCAAACTGCACACAGACAGTCGCCCGAGGTTGGAATTGAACCTGGGTCCCTGGTGCTGTGAGCCAACAATGCTAACCACTAAACCTAACCATCTCTTTCATTGATGGGGTGTGGCAAAACTAGCATTCCTTGTTCACCCCAGAGAAGGAAAAGCTTGGCACAATGGACATTTCAACTCTGCCATTGGGAGTGGGAAAGCAGACAGGATGGTGGGTATAAAACTGGGTGCCATGGCAATCATGCTATGAATGCCGCCTATACATCTCTGCTTATGTTTTATTAGCAGCAGAGTGAGGCATTGGGAAGCCAGCACACCCATTAGCCAATTCCGGCCCCTAAGATAAGGCTCCCCTCCTGTCTCTACTAGGTTGTGTTTTTCAAAGGAAATGAGAGATGGGTAATAAATCCTGGCAGTTCCTTGGACTCTTGCTCCCAATTGATCTAGTTGATTAACATTTCTCATCAATTTTCTGATTTGATTTTGATTTGATTTATTGTTGTCATATGTACCGAGATACAGTGAAAAGTGTTGTTTGGCATGCTCTACAGGCAGATCATACCATAGAAAGCGCATTCGGGTAACAGAACAGAGTGCAGAATACAGTGTTACAGCCGCAGAGAAGGTGCAGAGAGAGAGAGAGATCAGAATTAACTTTTGATAGGTCCGTTCAAAAACGGGGAAGAAGCTGTCCTTGAATCTATTCATACATATATTCAAACTTTTATATCTTCTGCCCAATGGGAGAGGGTGAAAGAGAGTATAACCAGGGTGGGAGGTGTTTTTGGCTATGTTGGTTGCTGAATAAAGAGATTGTTAGATTCTCTATTGCTGGAGATGGGCTTGACACTTGTGTTGCACTGATATAGAATAAATGATACCAGTTCACTTAATTTCTCAACTTGCCTTTTACTAGGGGATAATGTCATCGCAATTCCTGGCAGCTGTCTGTCACCCCACTGGTTTTCACATTAGTTTATTGTTCACATCTTTTATATCTACTGAAACAGGCAAAAGGAGCTTTGGTTTCACTTCTCATCTGAAAGATGGCACCTTTGACGATGCAGCAGTGCTTTAGTACTAAAATGAGTCTCGTCTAGGTGTCAAATTCTGAAGCAGGATTTGAACACACAGCTGATGGAATTCACACCTCCACAGCAGAATACAAAACAGGTTTCGTGGTTTTAGTATGTGAGTGCAAAGTCATTGTGAAGTTGTCAGGTTTACTCAAAAGCAGCCTGCTCCAACAGACATTGAGGAACATAGCACATCCATTTCTAGGGTATGCACAGCAGGTGGAGCTTTACTCTGCATTGAAACATGCAGTTAGCTGTGAGCTGGACCTGCTGCATGTTGTCATTGAGAGGCAAGTTGTTAACTTTTGATCTCTGCGATAGGCAGGCAAGAAGGTGAGGTGCAGTTAAAGGCGTTTTGCTTCAGATCTCACCCACTGCGATTTTAAATGGAAAAAGATTGGGTCCTTCTTTACATGGTAGATTGGGTACTGATGTCAGTTTGCTGTTGATTTAAGTGAAGATGCTGTGGTGTTTGTGGGTTGCACAATGGTGTTGCCTATCCTCTTTCCTTTGACTGACTCCAAGGGCCTAATTGACTTATAATGGGAGGTGATACCCCACGACTGAGACTTAACATGAAGAGGTTCATGTTAACACGATGCAATTTATTGTAGGATTATTACATTGTATGACAAGTTTTATTAGTGAGATAAACATGACTACTAAGACTATGAGGTGATCTGCATACAGGTCATCACTCCACAAGATCCTAAGATATACAGTCTTATCCCCATTCAAGATTGAGGGGAACTTAATACAGTCTCCAGCATTAATCCTTAATCATGAGTCTGAAGTGTTATCCTTACTGTTAAAATTTTGACAGGGTGGATACAAAAATGATTTTCATTTTGTGGGAAAATATAGAAACAGGGCCCATGGTTTAAAATTAGGGTGTTCCCATTTAAGGCAGAGATTGGATGTATTTTTCCTCACAGGGTTTCCTGAATCTTTGGAATATTCTTTCTCAAAAGGAGGTAGAAGAAGAATGTTTGAATATTTGTTAACAGAGGGAGATAAATTCCACCCAAGTAAGGGAGTGAAATGTTATCTGCAGTAGGCAGGAATGTGGAGTAAATCATGATCAGCCACAATCTATTGAATGGCAGAGCAGGCTTGAAGGGCTGAATGGCCTACTCCTGCACCTAATTTACACTTTCATATGTTGCCAACAAACCACTTTCTTTCCCCAGAATTAACATACGTTCATTTACATACATTTACCACCAACTCATATCGCCACTAGACTCTGACTTCACAAATTTCTTTGGAGTTGGTAGATAGGTAGGTCTTTGGAATGAGGACTAATGACCTTAACTCTGAGGCTGAACCTCCATGGTCTGCAGGGTTTGGACATGGCAGCATTCATGAGAGATCTTGTTACTCAGTGGCTGTGAGCCTTTGGATATCATTGAATGGGTTCAAAGCAGAGTCTGACATATTTCTAAATACTAACCATGTAAAGTGTGGTGGGAATAGTGTTTGAAAATAACTTTGAAATGGACGATCAGTCATAATTCTAGCTAATGGCCCATCAGGCTTAAAGGACTGAATGACCTACTCTTGTTCCTACGTTTATCATGGGGTACATGCAAATTAATTACTGGTGAATGATTATTTTGTAATGAGATGAGATTCCTGTGGTTCTTCCATATTACTCCCTCAACTGTACGGACCACCACCTCATGAATGAATCATTGTTAATCCTCAAGTATTCCTGATATATCTTGCCTAGGACCTGTTGGGCAGCAAAGGTGGAATGGTCAAGCCTTTTGTCAAACACCAGCGAATCATCTATAATTGAGAACTGGTGATCTTCAAAACAGGTTTTCATGTACAATCCAATGGGCAATTGAACTGGCCAAAATTCAACACAACACTGATGAATGGCAACACATTCTTGGTCCTTTTGTTCCTATGTTATTCAATCAAACCTGTTTTGATTTGCTGACTACGGTATCAGTCTGTCCTGAGTATACAATTCAATTTCACTGACAAATTCCTCATTGTTTGTTTGGTTATGGCTTGTCAAGGTGACGATTAAATCATTGTAGCTTCCCTGACCATATTTTATCTCATAAGCGAACCTCAACATCAAGTATAAATCTCTGTCCGTGGAGGTACCCATGCCAACTCTCTTATTTAATTTTGAGATCAATGTCTCCGGTCCATTGCAATGAATACTTTCAAGCCAAGAGTCTCTGAGTCTGACAATGCTTTGAGTGCAAAGTACACTTGTTTCTCACACTAATCTACTCACTCCTGAAAAGTCATTGTTGCTGTGAACTGAAGCGTCCATAGCTATTATAGCAGGAAAGGATGGATTACAGAGGGGTGGCGCAGCTGTAGATGACACTGTGGCCTTGATCTTTCGAAAAGTATCTTCTTTATGCAAGTCCCAGCACCAATCTTGACAGTTTGCCTCAAAGGTTCATGTGTAGTTGCATCAGCAACCAGTTGACCATGTCTAGAAATCTCTGCAGGTCATGATTTCAGAGCTGGAAACTTCTCAACTGTCTTCATTTTCTGTGGATCTGGAATTATTTCATCCTCATCAGCAAATGCGTTCCAAGAAAAGAATTGATTCCTTCGAATATTCACTCTGGTCATTGAGCAAATGTCCTTCAGGCTGTTTATACCTACATGCAACCCCTGACCATGTTCCTCAACATATTTTCCCCATGGCTCAATATGTCAGCCATGTTGCAGATGACACTTTATAAACTGTTGCAAAATACAGGACACAGTCTTTTGAAAAATCTCTGAGGCTGAGGCAATCTCGAACGGAAGACTGTTGGCGCAAAACCATCCAAATGGAATAATAGTGTAGTCTTGATTGTCTGTCTAATTGATCCTGCAAGAACTCAACTTTAATGGAAACTCCACTTTTAGACAATTTGGCTAAACTCTCACCTACTGCGGACCAGAGGGCAAATTTCTCTCATGATGACCATGTTGAGTCGTGTTGGGTTAATGAATATTCTAATGGATCTGTCAGGTTTGGGTAAAGTTACGCTGACCAAACACCATTCAGTTGGCTTTGACATCAGGAGACTGACACCCACTGAAGCCATTTCCCTCAAGTTGCTTCTGAACTTCATTAATTACATGGAATCTTTCTTCCTTTTCCTTCTAGCATTCTAGTTTTAAGTGCTGATGAGTTATATATTGGCAAAGTTGGGCAGAATTGGGTAAATCAAGCCCTTCAGACATACCACAACCACTGAGGAGTCAAATTCTCCCTGCCCCCAAATTCAGGTCTCCGAAATGGAAAATTTCGTTTCCAGAACTAATGCATCCGTAATCCTGGAGGTTTTTAAAAACCACACGCATCACTGTCAGATCCACCTGAGCAACATGCCAACAAGTCAATGGGGTACAAGAACCATAAAAGAGACTTACCCTCTGATCTCAACAGCTGCATTCTTGATGTGAATGACTGAGGCAGGAAATATTCCCTGTGGAGAGAGCACAGAATTGTTGTCCAGAGATAATGTTTGATTGCAGACATGAAGGACACAAAAGACATTCATAAATGATTTGGAATGTGAACATAGGAGGGAAAGTTAGCAAGTTTGCAGATGACACCAAAATTGGAGGTGTGGTGGACAGTGAAGAAGATTATCTCAGAGTACCATGGGACCTTGATCAGATTGGCAATGGGCCAAGGTGTGGCAAATGGAGTTTCATGTAGATAAATGCGAGGCACTAGACTTTGGAAAGGCAAATCAGGGGAGGAATTATACACTTAATGGTAAAGTCCTGGGGAGTGTTGCTGAACAAAGAGACCTTGGAGTGAAGGTTCATAGTTCCTTGAAAGTAGAGGTAGGGTAGATAGGGTAATGAAGAAGTCATTTGGTATGCTTGCCTTTATTGGTCACTGCATTGAGTATAGGAGTTGGGAGATCATGTTGCGGCTGTAGAGGACATAGGTGAGGCCATTACTGGAGTCCTGCATGCAATTCTGGTCTCCCTTCTATGGGAAGGATGTTGTGAAACTTGTAAGGGTTCAGAAAAGATTTACAAGGATGTTGCCAGGGTTGGAGGGTTTGAGCTAGAGAGAGAGGCTGAATACACTGGAGCTATTTCCCTGGAGCATCAGAGGCTGACTTTGAAGAGGTTTGTAAAACCAACAGGAGCATGGATAGAGTGAATAGCAAAGTTTTTTTTCCCGGGGGGCGGTGGGGGGGGGTGGGGGGGGATACTCCGAAACTTGAGGGCATAGCTTTAAGGTGAGAGAGGAAAGATTTAAAAGGGATTTAAGGGCCAACTTTTTTCACACAGAGGGTGGTGCGTGTGTGGAATGTGGTGCCAGAAGAAGTGGTTGAGGATGGTACAATTACAACATTTAAAAGGCATCTGGACGGGTACACGAATAGGAAGGGTTTAGAGGGATACAGGCCAAATGCTGGCAAATGGGACTAGATTAATTTAGGATATCTGCTCGGCACGGACGAGTTGGAGTGAGGGGTCTGTTTCTGTGCTGTACAGCTCTATGACTCTTTGAATTTAAGATATTCAATGATGGTTAATTTATGGAACTGCAAATGCATTAAATAACATTTGACATTCTATTTGACTGCTTATATTGTTTTAAATCAATCGTCATCTATTATTAGTCTGAGGAAAGTTTCAGAATATTCTATTTAAGACTTACTACAAACAAAAGAAGGCCATTTGATCCTAACAGTGTGTTCCACCACACATTCACCTTTGACTGTGGTCTCAAATCCACTTTCCTCTCTGTGCTGTTTAAAGCCTAACTCCCTTATCCATCAAAAATCCATCTAACTCAGCTTTCAATCAATTTAAAGGCATATCTTCTACTCCCCTCTGGGGAAGACAAAATTCCACTGACAGACAATCCTTTGAGATAAGCAATTCTCCTCATCTCTATCTTAAAAGGGAGGGTGTAGCAGTCTGAGTCAAAGATAGTACCATTGCCCCTAAACAAGTCCCTGAATCAGAATCTATACAGTAAGAGGTGGGATATAGGAGATTATAGACTTCCAAATACTGGGGTAGGGTAGAAGAGAGGAGTTGTAGGCAGATTATGCAAACCTACAGGGCAAGCAGTGTTGTGATAGTTGATGATTTAATTTACCTTACAGTAGACTGGGGGACACGGAAGGGGAGAATTTCCTGCAATATGTACAAGAGAATTTTCTGGATCAGGACACTTCCAGTCCTACCAGGGAGGGAGTTCTGCCAGATCTGGTCCTAGGAAACAGACAGGCCAAGTGGAGAACAGAGTGAGGGAACATGTGGAAAATATTGATCATAAAATAATAAAGGGTCAATATTAGTTGGTGAAAGATAACAATCAGTCAATGATTAAGATTCCAGACTAGAAAGGGACAGATTTTAAAGGGTCTAAACGTTGGGCTGGAGCATGTCCAATTAATTGGAAATGCATTTTGGTGGATAAAACAGTCGAAAAATGGTACAATTTCAAATGTGAGATGAATAGGGTGTAACCTCTGTTCATACCCACAAGATGTAAATACGGGGCACCCAAAGTTGGACTACCCTGGATGACTAAGGATAATGATGAGAAAATGTAGAAGAGAAAGGAGGCATATGATGCATACATATGAGAACGGGTCTGTAGTTCCCCTCCATGACACACAACTTGTTGACGCGGAATTATAACGCCATTACTTCGGTGTTACTGGGTCAAAATCCTGGAACCCTGACAGCACTGTGTGTGTAACTATCTCAGGTCGACCTTTTGTGGTTACTTCTAATGGTCTACTGCAGAAATCTCCAGTAGAGGTTTACAATTGTTTATTCAATCGTACACAGAATTCATCTGAGACTCACTGAAATCATACTCGATCAAGTAGAGCACTAAATGCTGGCCCAGTCAATGACATCCTATGAACGAGTAAGTTATCACCCTTTTGAACAATAAATGAACCTTTATTTACCCCTTAACAATGCACTTTCAGTTCTGAAGAAGTCATATTGGACTCAAACCATTAGCCCTGCTTATACATCCACAGATGCTGTTAGACCTGTTCAGTTTCTCCAGAACTTTCTGCTTTTATTCCAGCCTCCACACTATTTTGCTTTTATATCCATTCTTAACATCTGCTCAGATTCATATTCAATATCTTCCTTCTCGATGTAACTGTGTGCATTTTTGCTTCCTTTCTCTTCCTATTTCAAGTTTCATTGCTTTCATGCAGAGTGGAAATTTACATTTTTATTATATATTTAAGTGTCCAAAAAAACTGTATGTTTGAAGACTTTCATCTTTCTCAGTTTCTGGTCAAGTTAAATAATACCTTGATTCTAAATAGTGCCACAGTTAAGTGGCAATGATTTTGGAGCAAATAAATTGGATGACAAATATTGCAGAGGATGGAAATCTGTATTAAAAGCAGAAAATGTTGGACATACTCAAAGAGCTGACAATATTTGTGGAGGGAGATTTACCCTTCCATCCATTTCCCTGACTTTGTAACAGGCATTATTTTAGTACAATCGCTTATTATTTTGAGCTTCCAGCTTTAATTCTGTTGCTTTCTCTACCAATGTGGATTTGCCAATGTTGGACTGGGGTGGACAAAGTCAGAAGTTGCACGACACCAGGTTATAGTCCAACAGGTTTAATTGAAATCACAAACTTTTGAAGCACTGCTCCTTCATCACCTGACCTGTGTTCTAATGTATTCTCCTTTAAGATACAATTTTAACATTTTTTAAAAGTTCTAATTGCTTAAATAGGGTAGACTTTTGCTTTATGCACTCATGCTAATGAACTGTCAGCATGTTTTACAATTCTCTCGAATTATGTTTTCATTGAAGTCAACCTTGCAAATGCCAATTCCTTATCATCCATTTTACACTAACGCACAAAGTCAGAATTTACCTCAACATGGACTTTGTTGTCAAACTAAGTTAAGTGTGATTAATATTAACATGTTTGCACATAACCTGTCTTGACAAGTCGGATCTTTTGGCTCAATGCCACAGAGGAACTTATGTCACATTCCAGATGTTATCGGTTGGACACTCTTCCTGCTACACTTGCTAGCACTTCCTGTTCAGAGAACTTTGGACAGGAAAAGGATAAGTAATAATTACTTGTTCTCTCAAACATGAACTGAAGATAGAGAAACCAAAATTTCCATTAAACAATCCTCCCTTTTCTCCGCACTGAGGGGCATTGATCATGTCTCCAGAGATGGAGCTCCATGTATTGCTAGCTGCCTTACACATATCAAGTGGTGGTGAACCTAGACAATGACAAAGCGATGATGACATGCTAATCGACTACGGAGGGCATCACTGTTAGAAACTGTGCAATCAGCTCATAATAGAACAGCTCTCTAAAAATGTGCATGGGCACATTTCCACGTTGTGAGCCTGTCCTGCTTTCTGCTTGGGTAATGCTTCCTTTCTCTCTGCTGAGAACACACACAGCCACTGAGTGATTAATTGTGTCAGCTTACAGATGCATTTAAAACAAAGTTAGCTCTGGAGCTGGATGAGAAGAGGAAAGAAATATATGACAGAATCAAAGTGTTACAACACAGAAGGAGGCCCATTGTGCTTGCACCAACTCGTGAAACAAGATCATTACCAAGTACCAAGCTCTGGATTTATCCCTGTCATGTCCTTGCACATTATTTTTATCCAGATAATCACCCAGTGCTGTCATGAAGGCCTTAATTGAACCTGCCTCCACCACATTTCCAGGAAGTGCATTCCATACCCTAAATATTTGGGGAGTGAAAATATTTTTCCTCACTTCTTTTTATTCATTCATAGCATGAGGGTGTCGCTGGCTAGCCCAGCATTTATTGCCCATCCCTAACTGCCCAAAATGCAGTTCAGAGTCAACCACATTGCTGTGGGTCTGGAGTCACATGTAGGCCACACCAGGTAAGGATGGCAGTTTCCTTCCCTAAAGGGCATTAGTGAACCAGATGGGTTTTTCTCCCAACAATTGACAGTGAATTCACAGTCACCATCAGACCCTTAATTCCAGATATTTATTGAACTCAAATTCCACCATCTGCCGTGGTGGGATTCGAACCCGGGTCACCAGAATGTTAACTGGGTCTCTGGATTAACAGTCCAGCAATAATATCACTAAGCCATCATCTTCCACCTTCACCCTTTTTCTTTTGCATATAATTTAAAAACTATGCCCTCTTTCTAGCTCTTTTTATCAGTAGGAACAGTCTCTCCCTATCTACTCTATTCAACTCATTTGTAACTTTGAAAACCTCTATCTCTCAGCCTTGTTTTTTCCAAGAAAAACATTTTTGACTTCTTCAAACTTTCCTCTTAACTGAGGTTCCTCATTCTTTGAGCCATTCTCGTAAACTGCTTCCACCCTGTCTCCAGTGCATTTACATCCTTCCTATAATGTAGCACCCAGAACTGTACACAATACTCCAATTGAGGTCTAATAAATGTCTTATACAAATTCAACATCCTCACTCTTAAACTCTACGCCCCTATTAATAAAGCAGACAACCCCATAAGCTTTAGTTACTGCTCTCTCTACTTGTCCTGCCACTTTCAATCATCTGTGCACATATAGAACTATAGAATTGTATTTTTTTATTTTATATTATATTTCAATGTTATTCTTCCCAAAGTGCATAATGTCACACTTCTCAGCATTGAAAATCATCTGCCATCTATTTGCCCACTCCACCAACTCCTTCTGGAGATCTACACTGTCCTCCTTACAGTCCACATTTCTTCTGAGTTGCATGTCATTTCCACACTTTGTGTAGGTGGCATGATGCCTCAGTGGTTAGCACTGCCGCCTGACAGTACCAGAGACCTGGGTTCAGTTTCAAACTTGGTTAAAGGTCTGTGTAGTGTTTGCACATTCTCCCTGTGTTTATGTTGGTTTCTTCTGAGTTCTCTAGTTTTCTCCCACAGTCAAAGATATGTGGGTTAGGTTGATTGGCCATGCTAAATCGTCCATAGTGACCAGGGATGTGCTGGCTAGGTAGATTAGTTATGGCTGTGGCTGAGTTGGGTGGTCTTTGGAGGGTCAGTACAGGCTCAATGGGCCAAATGGCCTCATTCTGCACTGTGGAGATTCTATGATTAGGAAGTGCTCCCAGATCATTAACGTATATCATGTAAAAACAAGCGCCTCAATACTAACCTCTGCTGAGGTCCAGTACAAACTGTCCTCCAGCCCAAAAATGATCCTTTGACCAAATATTGATGGTGTTTGATGATGTAAAATGGGAGTGTCTTCATGTAGCACCAGTACGAATTAGTTGGGCCAAACAGCCTGTTTCTCATCCTGGTCTCCCTCCTATAGGAGAAATGTTGTGCAACTAGAAAGGGTTCAGAAAAGATTTAAAAGGGTGTTGCCAGGGTTTGAGGGTTTGAGATAAAGGGAGAGACTAAATAGGCTGGGGATGGAGCGTTGGAGGCTGAGGGGTAACCTTATCGAGGTTTATGAAAACATGAGGGACATGGATAGGGTAAATAGACTAGGTCTGTTCCCCAGGATGGGGGAGGTCAAAACTAGAGGGCATAGGTTTAAGGTGAAAGGGGAAAGATATCAACAGGACCTGAGGGGCAACTTTTTCTCATAAAGAGTAGTGCATGTTTGGAATCAGCTGCCAGAATAAGTGGTGGAGGCTAGTACAATTACAACATTTAAAAGGCATCTGGATGGGTATATGAATAGGAAGGGTTTAGATGGATATGGGTCAAATGTTGGCAAATGGGACTGGATTAATTTAGGATATCTGGTCAGCATGGATGAGTTGGACCGAAGGGTCTGTTTCCGTGTTGTACATCTCTATGACTCTGTAAATCTCTTTTAAACGCATCTGTGTCAGTGATTGTGTTTTGACGATGTCCACCAAACCCAACTGGGAAGGTGTGGAAATTCGGAGGTTCATCTTAAACCCTGACTCGTCTGTACATAGATCCGGTATCACATTGCAACATAGGGGGCCATCACTTCTTTCTCTCTACGCTTTTCATAGGCGGATAAATCCAGATAGAAAGGAACTATTTCCTCTGGTGGGGGAATCCAGAAGGAGACGTTCCCTACATTCAGGTCTTGCTGGGACAGAACCTTGATGACATCTGACCAGTAATCCTGACAATATCTCAGCACAAGGCCCTTCTACACTGGAAAAAGAAAGTCAGGCCAATTCTAACATTGTCTCGAATGGCTGTTGATTATTTCAAATCCAACCCAGTACAAGTCATAAAGTCCAAACTAAACTGCAATTAAAAAGCTCAAATATTTCACATTATTCCCAGATTGTAACTAAAAACAAGCAACGTTCTTCATTCTAAAATTTTCTTTCCTGACGATTGATCTAATTTCTACGTCAGTTCTGTCTAACTAACAGAACAGGATGGGATAGAGAATTGTGGGGATGGTGTAAAGAGACTTCATTTAGTCAAATCAAGAGAGTGGGCAAACAAATGGCAGATGCAATATAATGTGGCTAAATGTGAAATTATACACCTCGGTGTAAAAACAGAAAGGATAAGCCTTATTCACATGGCGGTATATTGAGAGTGTGGATGTACAAAGGGAGCTGGATGTTCTTGCACACCACTCGATGAAAGTAGACAGGGAATTGCAGGAAGCAATTAAGAAGGCAAGTGGTCAGTCTTATTGCAGTTATACAGGGCCGTGGTGAGACCACACTTGCAGTATTGTGTGCAGTCTTGGTCTCCCTCCCTACTTGACATAGAGAGTGTGCAAAGGTTCTACATCACAATAGAATCCCTACAATTGTGGAAGCAGGCCATTTGGCCTATCAAGTCCACACCAACCTTCTGAAGAGTATCCCACCCAGACACACCCCTTACCCGATTCCTGTAACCCTGCGTTCAGCAGGGCTAATTCATCTAAACCACACATCCCTGGACACTTCTACATAACCTGCACATCTTTGGATGGTGGGAGGAAAATGCAGCACCCAAGGAAACCCACGCAGACATGGGGAGAATGTGCAAACTCCACACAGACAATTGCCTGAGGCTGGAAATGAACCCAGATCCCTGGTGCTGTGAGGCAGCATGTAGAGTCATATTGAGGTTGGCAGGACTGTCCTATGAGGAGAATTGGTTTGACTGGGCCTGAATTCATTACTGTTTAGAAGAATCAGAGAAGGGGCTTTTGTGGTGCAGTGGTAGTGTCCTTACCTCTGAGACAGGAGGCCAGGTTCAAATTTAACTTGCTCCAGAGGTGTGTTAACATCTCTGAACAAATTTGTTAGGAAATATCGGAAAGAATCAAAGGCGATCTGATTGAAATGTAAAAAATTCGAACAGGCTAGTCAGCTGAGCTGCAGGGAGGATGCTCTCCCTCACTGGGGAGTCTAGAACCAAGAGTCACACTCTCAGGATAGTAGGCTGTTTTCAGGATAAGATGTAGAAATATTTCTTCACTTACATGGATGGTCAACCTGTGGAATTCTCTACCATGGAAGGCTGTGGTGGTCACTAATTACATGCAAGAAAGAAATTGATAGGTTTATTAATATTAAAGGCATCAAGGAGGTGGGAATATGGCCTTCAGATGTAGGATCAGCTGTGATTTTATTGAATGATCGAGCAGACTCGAAGGGCTGAATGGCCTATTCCCGCTCCTGGTTTCTATGTTTCTATCATCTGCAATTTGTTAGGATTTTGAAAATGTTATTATATGATAAATA
Source organism: Rhincodon typus (assembly GCF_021869965.1). Lineage (NCBI taxonomy): Eukaryota > Metazoa > Chordata > Chondrichthyes > Orectolobiformes > Rhincodontidae > Rhincodon > Rhincodon typus. The sequence continues at coordinate 10,698,450 of NC_063332.1, forward strand.
ATGAGACTTACTGTAACAGATCTGTTCTTCAAGGAATATCCTCTGTACCAACCTGCAGAACAGAAACACGAATAGTGTTACTGTCAATGAAAGCAAAGACAAAGGATATCAATGATCAAACAAGTTCTGGAAAAATGCATTAGGTTGAGTAATAACTAGGGAGACAGAAACAAACTGAAAGAACTGCGGATGCTGGCAATCAGAAACAAAAATAGAAATTGCTGGAAAAGCTCAGCAGGTCTGGCAGAATCTGTGGAGAGAAATCAGTGTTACCATTTCAGGTTCCTGTAACCCTTCCTCAGAACCACTTAGTTGGATCCAAAACATTGACTCTGCTTCCTCACCACAGATGCTCCCAGAACTGCTGAATGTTTCCAGCAATTTCAGTTTCTGTTTCTGATTTCCAGCATCCACAGTTCTTTTGGTTTTTATGACAAATGATATGTTTTCCATTTTTAGAACATTTGTGAACAGTGGAGTACAGTTCAATTGTTAGAATCGAACAGACCATCACGGGCCACCAAGATTGAGCTGTTGGAAAACACTTGCTAAATTATAAATCCTGGGACAGTCAAGTGCCTGAAAGGCAGGAAGGCCAAAAATCGGAAAACTAATGACACATGAAGTAAATTTTCTGACAATCCATACTTCTTTCAAGCCTGTGACCTCACCGAAAGCAGCTGGTGTGTGAGAACAGTATTACTTCCGTAATCGCCTCCAAGTCACTCTCAAACTCCCCAGCTCACATTCACATAGCACCTTAACGTTAAACTCCTGATCCGCTTCCTGGGAATAGAACGGGTGAGGGGGTGGAAGAAGCTAATAATCGGATTTTAAAAATTTATAGAGAGAGCCAAAACTGAAGACAGCGGGACACCTCCTATACCACTCATGAAGTGGGTCAAATCAATTCATTGCCTGAATGCAAGATCACCTCCAGTGTTACAACCCACTGTGTTCCTGCAATTTTTGATTTTGTACAACCGTGAGTTCCTTCGCTCCATCTTTGGAAGCATTTTTCTTTTCTTTATTCATTCATGGGATCAGGGCGTCGCTGACCAGGCAGCATTTATTGCCCATCCCTAATTGCCCAAAGGGCATTTCAGAGTCAACCACATTGCTGTGGGTCTGCAATCATATGTAGGCCAGACCAGGTAAGGATGGCAGTTTCCTTCCCTAAAGGACATTCGTGAACCAGATGGGTTTTTCCCAACGATCGGCAATGGATTCATGGTCGTCATTAGACCCTTAATTCCAGATATTTTTATTGAATTCAAATTCCACCATCTGCCGTGGCAGGATTTGAACCCCGATCCATAGAATATTATCTGGGTCTTTGGATTAACAGTCTAGCAATAATACCACTTGGCCATCGCCTCCACCCATACTGAGAATGTCCAGATTCCAAGCTCTGGAATTCCCTCAGCGAACCTCAATACCTCTCTTTTTAGCCCCCTCTCCTCTACCTGCTACTTAAAACTCAGGTCTTTGCCCTAACCCTTTGGTCATTGGTCTTTACCCGATTCCGCATCGAATTCTGGCAGATCATAATTCTTTAAAGTGCCTTGCTATGTCTTACTGCATTTAATGTGGTAACACAGCGTGGAGCTGGAGGAACACAGCAGGCCAGGCAGCATCAGAGGAGTAGGAAAGCTGACATTTCGGGTCCTCACAGCTCCACACTGTGCTATCTCTGACTCCAGCATCGGCACTTTTTACTATCTCTGCATTTAATGTGAGTTGTTTTTTGTAATGACAGATGGAGAAGAAATTCCAGACCTCAGCGACCCTTACAGAAGTGTGCATAGATTCAGACCCTCACTGTGGTTGATCACTAAATAAGTGTTGCCTCAGGTTGTTTATAAGGATGGATTCTGTTCTAGCCTCCACATTGGAACTGTTACAGTGGGACTGTTTGCATCCAAAGTGCATGGTTTGTTTATTTTTAAATCAAAGCACCTCAAGCCAGACGGTTACATTAACAACAGAGGATTGATTTGTGGAGACAATGTGCAGTTGCAGCAGCAGAGAAATGGATTCTAAATACGATGTCAAGCAGATTGTCTGAGACAAATCTGTGGACCCTATGCTCATTCCCAGGAGCTGGCTGACTCATTCCCTTCTGGCAACTCTAAAGGCATCAGCAACCTAATAAGGAAAGTGGATCCAGAACAGATGACGGAGAGAGGAAGAGGAGGTTACTGCACGAAGGAGAGAGAAGACGTGGGGCAGATCCCAATTCTTTAACTCCAACACCATAGGGGCAGCCTGATGGGTCAGTGGATAGCACTGCTGCCTCACAGTGCCAGGGACCTGAGTTCAATTCCACCCTCAGGTGACTGTCTGTGTGAAATTTGCACATTCTGTGTGGATTTCTTTCAGGTGATCTGGTTTCCTCCCACAGTCCAAAGATGTGCAGGTTAGGTGGATTGGCCATGCTAAATTGTCTGTAGTGTCCAAGGATGTGCAGGCTGGGTGGATTAGGCATGGGAAATCTAGGGGTACAAGGATTGGGTATTAGTGGGATGCTCCTTGGATGGTCAGTGGTGACCCATTGGGCTGAATGGCCTGATTCCATGCTGTAGCAATTCTATTAATAAAAACTCAAAATTGGGAAGGCAACTTAAACATCTTTTCCAATCCCGAAGTCTGATGAGCTTTTGTTACCTCCAGACTGGATAATTCCAATGTCCTCTTGTCTGGGCTCCCACCTTCAACCCTCCACAAAGCTAGACTTGCATCCTAATTCACACCATGTACCATTTTCCCAGTGTTGCTTGACCACTCGAGCAACACCAGCTTTAATACGTTTTTTTCCCCATTTTAAGTACCCCCATGGCTGTGCCTTCATTCTTATCAACCTCCCTCAGCTCAACCATAGAATCGTATATTTTACACAGATGGAGGCCATTTGGCCCATTGTGTCTGTACTGGCTCCAGCCCAACCTCTGTATCCCTCAAAATTCATTACTTTCAATCCTGTAACTTCTGATTGTGTCACTATTTTCATCTTTTAGCCATTTTCCATTTTCTCCACCAGTGACGATCATGTCTCTACAGGCAAAGCCCCCAAGTTCTAGAGTCCCCTCCCTAACTGTCTTTCTTTACAGCACATCTTAAAACCTGCCTCTTCCACCAAACTTGCATTCACCTTGTTCTAATACCTCCTTATTAGACTCAACGTCAAGTTTTGTTTGGTAAACCTCCTGTGTAGTTGGAACATGGCACAATCATAGAATCCCTAGAGCAGGGAAGCAGGCCATGGTCCATTGAATCTACACAGATCCTTTGAAGAGCATCCCACCTGACACAGCTCCCTACCCTAGCCCTGTAAACCCACATTTCCCATGGCTAATCTAGCTAGCCTGCACATCCCTGGACATTATGAGCAATTTAGCACAGCTGATCCACCTAACTTAAACATTTTTGGACTGTGGAAGGATACCAGAGCACCCAGAGGAAACCCATTCAGACACAGAGAGAAGGTGTAAACTCCACAAAGACAGGCACCTGAGGATGGAATTGAACCTGGGTCCCTAGTGCCATGAAGCAGCAGTGCTAACCACTGAGCCACCAGCCCACCCCAACGTCAAAGGTATGTTATGATCCCAGTGAGCGGTAATACTAGACAACTCAGTAAAAAAAAGTGAAGCTTATGACCTATCACTCACTGAAAACCTTCACAAGAGGCTACCAATGTACTTTTGATGAAAGAAAACCAAACTTTATTGCAGACACAAGCTAATAACACAAACTATGTTACACTGTACAAGAACAATTTGAAACAACCTTATTACAACTATCAGAAATAAAAATTGAATCCTTTTAAACAACGACTGAACAGATACTCAAAATCCAATGAAAAAAATCACCCTGTTTCTACTTTTAGCCTCATTATTCCATTGCAAGGGAAGTCAGGAAAGTGATTGCTGGGCCCCTTGCTGAGATATACGTGTCATCAATAGCCAGAGGTGAGGTGCCAAAAGACTGGACAGTGGCTAATGTGCCATTATTTAAGAATGGTGGCATGGCCAGGGAACTATAGACCAGTGAGCCTGACATCGGTGGTGGGTAAGTTGTTGGAGAGAATCCCGAGTACAGGATTTACATGTACTTGGAAAGGCAAGGACTGATTAGGGATAGTCAACGTGGCTTTGTGTGTGGGAAATCGTGTCTCACTAAAATGAGTGTTTTGAAGAAATAACAAAGAGGATTGATGAAGGCAGAGATGTTGCACTAAGGTTCTAAAATCATAGGTGAAGTAAGCCATTCAGCCCTTTAAGTCTACTCTTCCATTCAATTATACTTCAATCATAACTCATCTTCTACCTCAAACATATCTTCTGGTCCTAAACCACTTCCCGCCCCCATATCTCTTAAGTTCCTTAAAACTAGTCTCTGTCTTGAACATACACAGCAACTGATTGTCAACAGTTCTCAGGGTTAGAGACTTCCAGAGATTCACAACTCACCAAGCAAAAGAATCTCTCCACATCTCAGCCTGAAACAGCCAAAAAACTTTAGGGAAGGCGACGGCCTAGTGGTATTATCGCTATACTATTAATCTAGAGACCCAGGTCCAAGTCCTACCATAACATATGGTCGGTGGGGTGGGAGAAATCTGAAATTAAGACCCTAATGATGACCATGAAATGATTGTTGTAGGGGGGAGAAATCCATCTGGTACACTCAAATTGCCATCCTTGACTGGTCCAACCTACATCTGACTCCAGACACACAACCACTGTGGTTGACTCTTAACAACTGGGGATGCGTTTGAAATGCTGGTCCAGCCAGTGACATTCACATCCTATCATAGTTCTTTTTTAAATCAATTTTAAGACTGTAGCACTAAGTTACAGATTCTGGCGCCCTGGTCTCAGTTTCTACCCTGTCAAGACCCTTAATGATTTTTATGTTTCAATGAGATCATTGCTCAATTTTTTAAACATCAGAATATATAGGCCTAGTTGATTCAATCTTTCCTCACAGGGCATACCCTTCATCCCAAGCATCAGTCCAGTGACCCTTTATTGAACCCTCTTCCAAGGCCAACATATTCTTCCCTAAGGAGATTGCACACATTCACCATGTGGTCTTATCAAGGCCCAATAACATTGCAGCAAGATTTCTGAGTCTGAGATCAATTTGCTATAGGCGCAGTATTTCAAACTAAATGCAGCACTCCAGATGGGGTCTGATTGAGGTTCCATAATTGAAGCAGCAATTTCTCATGTTTTAAATATGCTTTGAGATGAAGGCCAATCTTCCACTGCCACTCATAGTCATATTTTGCAGATACGGGTTCTCCGTTTCTGTGTATATTACATGGTGATGGTGGGAGTGTGGGGAGTCATCGAATCATACAGCATGGAAACAGACCCTTCAACCAACCAGTCAATGCTGGCCTGCGCATGGCCTGTATCCCTCCAAACCTTTCCTATTCCTGTACTTATACAAATGTCTTTTAAATTTTGAAATTGTACTCACATCCACCACTTCCTTTGGAAGTTCACTCCACACACAAACCAATCTCTGTGTAAAAAAACGCTGCCCTTCACATCCTTTTTAAAACCTTCTCCTCTCACCTTAAAATTATACCCCCTAGTCTTGAACTCCCTCATCATAGGGAATAGAGACCTACCTTTCGCCTTATCTATACGCTTCACGATTTTAAAAACCTCTATAAGGTCACCTCAACCTCCTACGCTCCACTGAAAAAAAAGTCAAAACAAAAAATAGGAAGCTGAGAGAAGAAAAGCAGGGAATAACTATCACAATGCTAGAGCCAGCATAGATCTGGAGCAGAGACAGTAGGAACTGCAGATGCTGGAGAATCTGAGATAACAAGGTGTAGAGCTAGATGAACACAGCAGGCCAAGCAACATCAGAGGAGCAGGAAAGCTGACGTTTCCGG
>NC_063332.1:10704766-10764376 GCF_021869965.1 Rhincodon typus
TCCATCCAATTCTAAAATGCTTTCCCTGTTGCCCATATATCTTGCTGAGTCTATACATGTCATTTTTGTTTTTAATTATAACTTCCAGAGTGGTCATCAACTTGTTTTTCTTTTAGTTGCTGTCTGGTGCTTCCCTTTGTTTTCCCTCTTGATATTCAAAGTGACCAAGAGATTTTCAGGAATATAATGAGAAATGACCAGTAGAGGGGTCCATACTGGGTTTATTCAAATGTTTGATCACAGGACTGCAACCGGCTTTCTCAGTGAAGCCTGCCAACAAAGTGTGGGGTCTGTCTTCTGTCCAGGACCAGTGTTGGTGGCAGTAAGTTTAATAAACGTAGGATTTGGAGTACATAATCCAACCCCTTAGGAACCCAATGTCCATTGTAAAGAGATGGCAACATTATCCTCATTGAAATCTTTCGAACTGCACTCGAACAACCGATGAGTGGGACCAACAACAAGATGAGGCAGAAATTCACACATTCCCGATGTCACAACATCCCCAAAACCTGAGTCCCCAGAGTAGTAAGTGTGAATCTACCCACCCTAAATGAATTTCTGCAGTTCAACAAGGCAGCTCACCACCACCTTTGCAAGGGCCAAATGGGAAGGGCAATAAATGCTGGCCCAGCCAAAGATATCCCACATCCCATGAATGAATAAAGAACATCTCCAGCACGCCAGCATGAAGGGTATCAAACAAAATTTGGCATTCAGGCTGCATAGGGCGATAAGTTAGGTTTTTAGGAATGCCTTAAAAGAAGAGAGGCAGACAAAGAGGCAGAGAAATTTATTGGGGTCCTTCCAGAACAAAGGGTCCAGGCATCTGAAGGAACGGCAATTAAAATCAGAGAAATCAAAAGGGCAGAATTGGAGGTGTGCACAGATCTCGGTAGTTAGGAGTTAACCACATTGCTGTGTGTCTGGAGTCACATGTAGCTCAGACCAGATATGGATAGCAGTTTCCTTCCCTAAAGAGCATTAGTGAAATAGATGGATTTATGGTCACCATTAGAATCTTAATTGCAGACTTTTATCAAACTCAGATTCCACCATCTGCCAAGGTGGGATTCAAACTCAAGTCCCCAAAACATTCCCTGGCTCTCTGAATTAACAGTCCTGAGATAATACAACTAGACTGGAGGATGTTACAGAGCTGCTCGTGGAGGGAGCAAACTGAACTTCTAAAACCTCGATCATATCCACTGATATTATTTTCAGGAGTGAGAAAGGGCAATGCTTTGACATATAAAGGGAGCAATTTGAAGTTTTAAACATTCACCAGCACTAAATAATCAGAGTTGGACTCGTTTTAAAGATTTTAAATTAGATACTTAATAAATTTTAAATCTGATATCAATCGCCATGGCAGATGGTGAAATTTGAATTCAATAAATATCTAGAATTATAGACAGAATAATGATGGCCTTGAATCCATTGTTGATTGTTGGAAAACCACCTGGTTTACTAATGTCCTTAAGGGAAGGAAACTGCCATCCTTACCTGGTCTGGCCTACATGTGACTCCATACCCAGAGCAATGTGGTTGACTCTTAACAGCCCTCAGGGCCATTAAGGATAAGCAGTAGATGCTGCCTGGCTAGCGACACCCTCATCCTGTGAATAAATAAAGAAAAAATGAAGTATCTAAATGCATTAAATAAAAAGTAAAGTTGCCATAGTCCTACCAGACCATAGGGCTGCTCTGTCGTTAGAGAGAGAGATGACCAGTGGTGGTTTAACCTAGATGTCACCATAGCTTGAGTGAGGGGAAGAGGTTGAGAAAGACAGTCCTTCATGGTAACCTCAGCTGGTGCAGAAATTGAATTCACACCATTGGAATCGCTCTGCATCATAAACAAGCCATCCAGCCAACTGAGCTAACTGCCCCATAAATGCATTAAGGGATATGGAACAAAAGTGGGCATTTACGAAGTTAGTTGTGGATCAGCTGTGTCTCACTAAATGGAGAACAGGCTCAGTAATTAAGTGGTGTCCAATTTCCCTGTTCCTAGGTTTATAAAATGATACCCAGTATAATTATGTACAAGTTGCTAGAGGTATTGTCTTTCAACAAAGGCATTAAGTGGAGGTTCAATCTGCCTGTTCAACTGCAGATAAAATATCCCACGGGACAAAAAGTCAAGTCCATCAATATCCCTCAACCAGTCACACATCCACCCCACGGACACTGTTTCTGACCATTTATCAGAGGCTGAGGGGTGACCTTATAGAAATTTATAAAATTATGAGAGGCATGGATAGGATGAATAGCCAAGGTTCTTTCCCTGGCATGTGAGAGTCCAAAACTAGAGGGCATAGTTTTAAGGGGTTTTTTTCATTCATTCACAGGATGAGGGCATCGCTGGCTAGGCCGCATTTATTGCCCATCCCTATTTGCCCAGAGTTAAGAGTCAACCACATTGCTGTGGGTCTGGAGTCACATGTAGGCCAGACCAGGTAAGGATGGCAGTTTCCTTCCCTAAAGGACATTAGTGAACCAGATGGATTTTCCCAACAATTGACAAGAGATTCATGGTTATTATTAGACTCTTATTTCCAGATTTTTTTTTTATTAAGTTCAAATCCCACCACGGCAGATGATAGAAATCGAATCCAGGTTCCCAGAACATTATCTGGGTCTCTGGATTAACAATTAAGCAATAATACCACAAGGCCATCACCTTCCCTGATGGTGAAAGGGGCAAGATTTAAAAGGGACCTAAGGGGCAACTTTTTCATGCAGAGGGTAGTGCATGTATGGCATGAGCTGCCACAGGAAGTACTAGAGGCTGGTACAGTTACAACATTTAAAAGACATTTGGACAGGTTCATTAATAGAAATGATTTAGAGGGATATGGGCCAAATGCTAGCAAATAAGACTAGATTACTTTAGGATATCTGGTCAGCATGAACGCGTTGGACCGAAGGGTTTGTTTCCAAGCTGTACATCTCAATGACTCTGTCTAACAAACAGGAGTGACTACATCTTAAAACTGACACATTGGCTGCATTGGTTCAAAATATTCTGAAGATGTGAAAATAATTACATAAATCACCTCCCAAGGGCATTATGGATCTAACTGAGATTACATGGACTGCAGCAGTTCAAGAAGACAGCTCACTACTACCTTCTCAAGGGAGCAACTAGGGACAGACAATGAACACTGGCCCAGCTAGTGACACCCATCTCCCATGACTGAATATAAAAAGTTAGTCCTCCTGTACTTCTCTTTCTTTCACCTTAGGAGCAGAAAGCAGACCCAGCAATAGGATGCACCCAATCTCAAATGAATGCATATTGTCCTTATAGCACGATCTGGGCAAGCCAGATTAATTTAACAACCCCAAGGAATTTGAAGTGGTCTTCAGAATCCTTACTGCCATTACTGCTGCTTGTTCAGTTTTTAGATTATTTCTTACTGTAAATCTGACATCGCCTGACCCCTCTGAGCACCTATAAGATATTTTTACAAGAGTTCAGTTGGATTTTGGATTGAGTTTTTCACCTTAGTTAGTCAGTGCAATTGCTCACTTATGCATGCACTCAATTCAGTCCAATTCAATTCATTTCATAATTACACAGTTTAAATTGCCTTTCACTGAAATTCCTGGGAAGTGCAGTGACTGGTGGACATTGGGTTGTCTCTTTAATTAACCTTTACACCATTAGTCTGTGCAATCAGTCATTGATGCAGTCAAAACAGTAAAGCTTATTTAGTCGAGTATAACCACCATATTAAAACACTGTCACGTGCTATCGGTTTGACTTAAAGGTCTTTGCTTCCGGAAAACGCAAAATGGAGATTTTCTAAATGTTTCTGTGCCACATAGTGAATTGAATAAGTCTCCAGTATCAAATCATCCACCAGTTGCTGTTTGCATTTCAGATCTCCAAAATCTACGTTAAAGCCTTCAGTAAGCTTCAAACGGTCAGGAAATAGGGATCACATCCAGAGTGAGGCACAGCCCAAGTGATTATTTAGTTCAGGTAACTTGAAGACAGTGTGGGAGTTCAGTGCGGAGGGGAATAGGATGTTTTTCCTTCATTTTTTCTGACTCATGGTTATAATTTTTTTTACAGGATAAATTAACAGCCCAGGATCAGGGACCCAGCACAAAAGGTAAACCAAAAGTTATTTGGTTGGTGATAGCTACTAATCTGACGATCTATCATAGATTGAAGATAAATAGGAGAAATATTTACAGGCTACAAACTAAAATAGAAAATGTTTGAAAATCAAATTATGAATGAAATAATTAAGATAGAGATGCTGGGCCAGGAAATATGTTGTACATGCATGATATGGGATTTGGTGGATACCGTTGTGGTTCATTGTGACCACATCTAACATAAATGTTGGTTACACAAGGAAATCTGGTTCAGGGTTGATGAGCAGGCATCTGAGTTTCTAACAATGTGACACATCAGGAAGGGGGAATAAAGAGTTACCTGGATGCCATGTTTCAGGAGGAAGTCACACCCTTAGATTGACTACTGCAAAATCAATCATTGGGCAGAGACAGGAGGGTGTGACTATAAACGTGACAGGTAGAGAGATCCAGGAGGTACTGCTAGGGGAGCCCCAGCCCTTGAGCTGGGCCAACAGGCTTCAGATTCTTGCTGCCTGTGTGATGAGAGTGGGAGCTGTAGGAGGATGAGCAAACTGACCATAGCCTTGTGACACATGGAGCCATTCAAGAGAGGGGAGAAAAGAGAAATGGAGATGTAATTGGGGATAGTACAGTCAGGGGAATAGATACTCTTCAGTGGCCAGGATCGACAGTCCCAAAGGCTGTGTTACTTGCCTGGTGCCCCGGCTCAGAATATCTCATCACTGTTTCTTTTCCTGCTCCTTTTTTAAATAATGGGGTGACATTTGCAAACTTCCAATCTGTGTGAATCATTCTCGAATATATGTAGATGGAAGATGGATTGACTATCTCTACAACCATCTCTTTCAACACTTTGGAATTTTGAACATTATGACCAGAAACTTATCAACTTTCAGCCTCATTAATTTCTCCTGTATAAACTTTAATTTCTCATTCGCAATGGTCACTTAAACTTCTAATTCTGAGATACTTCCTGCATCTTCCTCTGAGAACAGGTACAAAGTCATCATTTAGCTTCTGTGTCATTTCTCAGTTCCCCATTATAAAATCGCTTTTGTCCCTTTACATACCTACACAAGCTTTTGCAAGACATTTTTATGTTTCTTGCTAGATTGCATTCATATTCTGTTTTCCATTTCCTTGGTCCTTCTAAACTCCTCTGTTCTGAATATCTCCTAACTCACAAAGAAACTACTATTTTTGGCAACTTGATCATTTTAATTTCCTTCTTAACTTCCTGAATTCTACTTTCAGGGCCTCACTTCTTGTCTAACTATGTTGGTTGCAATGTGGACCATAAGCTCTGACTGATCCCTATCTTAGAAAAAAGAAGTCTTGCAGCCACTTTGCAACAACATTGACTTTGGCACCAGAGAGGTAACACACCATCCTGGAGTCACATTTAATGTTGCAGAGACACCCGTGTGATGGTCTGATATTGGATTCTCCTATAACCATTGCTCTTCCATCCATGATCTTATTTCTGGAATTGAACAAGTATGACATACTCAGGATGACTCTAGCACCAGATGCCTGGTTCGCCTTGACCGCCTAACAGTCACCCATTCTCATCCTGCCTGCACATTTCTGACTTGCAGGGTGACCACCTTCCCACATAGGGGAGGCGATGGCCTAGTGGTATTATCACTGGACTGTTAATCCAGAGACCCAGATAATGTTCTGGGGACCCTAGGTTTGAATCCTGCCACAGCAGATGGTAGAATTTGAATTAAATAAAATATCTGGAATTAAGAATCTAATGATGACCATGAATCCATTGTCAATTGTTGGAAAAACCCCTCTGGCTCACTCATGTCTGTTGGGGAAGGAAATCTGCCATCCTTACCTGGTCTGGCCTACATGTGACTCCAGACCCACAGCTTTGTGGTTGATTCTTAACTGCCCTCTGGGCAATTAGGGATGGGCAATAAATGCTGCCTGGCCAGCAATGCCCCTCATCCCATGAATGAGTAAAGGAAAAAAATCTACAGAGTCCACATGGGTGGTAGTAGATGGAAAGTATTCAGCTTGGAGCTCGGTGGCCAGTGGTGTTCCGCAGGGATCTGTTCTGGGATCTCTGCTCTTTGTGATCTTTATCAATGACTTGGATGAGGAAGTGGAAGGGTGGGTTAGTAAGTTTGCTGATGACACGAAGGTTGTTGGAGTTGTGGATAGTGTGAAAGGCTGTTGTAGGCTGCAACAGGGCATTAACAGGATGCAGAGCTGGGCAAAGACATGGCAGATGGAATTCAACCTGGAAAAGTGTGAAGTGATTCATTTTGGAAGGTCAAATTTGATTGCAGAATACAAGGTTAATGGCAGGATTCTTGGCAGTATGGAGCAACATAGGGATCTCAGGGTCCACGTTCATAGATCCCTCAAAGTTGCTACCCAAGTTGTTAGGGTTGTAAAGAAGGCGTATGATGTGTTGGCTTTCATTGGCAGGGGAATTGAGTTTAAGAGCCGTGAGGTTATGCTGCAGCTCTATAAAACCCTGGTTAGACACACTTGCAATATTGTGTTCAGTTCTGGTCACCTCATTATAGGAAAGATGTGGAAGCTTTAGAGAGGGTGCAGAGGAGATTTACCAGGATGCTGCCTGGAGTGGACGTCAGGACTTATGCGGAAAGGTGGAGGGAGCTAGGCTTTTCTCATTGGAGTGAAGAAGGATAAGAGGTGACTTGATAGAGGTGTACTAGATGATGAGAGGCATAGATAGAGTGGATAGCCAGAGACTTTTTCCCAGGGCAGAAATGACTATTAATAGAGGGGGCGTAATTTTAAGGTGATTGGAGGAAGCTATAGGGAAGATGTCAGAGGTAGGTTCATTACACAGAGAGTGGTGGGCATGTGGAATGCGCTGTCAGCAGTAGTAGTGGAATCAGGTACATTAGGGACATTTAAGCGACTCTTGGATAGGCACATGGATGATAGTAAAATGTAGGGTATGCAGGGTAGTTTGATCTTAGACTAGGATAATAGGTCGACACAACATTGTGGGCCGAAGGGCCTGTACTGTGCTGTACTGTTCTATGTTCTATGGTTGCACAATAGATACTCCAGCCACAGTTCCATTTTCCAAACCCGGAGTTCAAGCTTGTGGAGAATCTCCCATTATGGAGGTACTCCACAGTCATAATGTAATTCTTGACATTTAGCAAATTCAATAACCATTTCATCCAGTTTTCATCTCCCAGTTTAATCTATAATACCTTGACCTTGACTATACTATCATGGACTCATGGATTCATACAACACAAAAGAGACCCCATTTCAAAAGAGACTTGGCTTTTGAAACAGATGGCAACATATCCTCCTCCTTCATTCTCCCAGTGTAGCTCAACACTTTCTTTTAAAATGCATACTCAGTTCCTTTTTGAAGGTTACTATTGAATCTCTTTCGACTGCCTTTAAGACAGTGATTTCCAGAACATAGCTCGTTGGGTAAAATAAATCTTCACATCTCTCTGTGACTCTTCGCAAATTGTTTCAAACCTATCTTCCCGTTTCCAACTCTTCTGCCAGTGGAAACAGTTTTGCCCTATGCATGGGATTAAAATTTATCATTTCCAACACCTCGATTAAATCTCCTCTATAGTAAGGAGAACATTTCCAGCTGCACTCTGGGAAACTGCTCTCTTATCCCTGATCCGTAGTGAATGCATGCTTTTGTATACTTCCATCAAGTGACAATGGAATTCCTGTAGGTTCAGCACTCCGACCACCGTTGCTTTTAAAAAGCATTAATTCCTTGGTTGGAAGGTACAGAGCACAATTTGGATATGACACATTTGAAACATCGAAAGTAGGTGCAGAAGTGAGCTATTCAGCCCTTCTAGCCTGCACACCCTTCAATAGGATCATGGTTGATCATGCAATTTCAGTATCCCATTCCTGCTTTCTCTCCACAAACCCTGTACCCCTTTAATTGCAAGGGCCACGTCCAGTTCCCTCTTGAATATATCGAACAAATTGGCCCCAACAGCTTGCTGTGGGAGAGATTCTTCCTCATCACAGTTCTGAATGGCTTACGCCTTAATTTTAGGTTGTGACTCCTAGTTCTGGATTTCCCCAACATCAGGAATATTCTTCCATTATCTACCTTGTCCAGTCCCATCAGGATTTTATATGTTTCCATGAGATCCCCCTCATTCTTCTAGGTTCCAGTGAGTACAAGGCCAGTCAATCAGTCTTTCTTCACAGGTCAGTCCTGGTATCAGTCTGGTGAACCTTCGCTGGGCTTCCTCAATAGCAAGAATGTCCTTCCTCAGACTAGGAGACCAAAACTGCACACAATACTCAAGGTGTGGCCTCACCAAGGCCCTGCATAACTGCAGCAAGACATCCTTACTTCAATACTCAAATCCGTTCACTATGAAGGCCAGCATGCCATTAGCTTTTCTCACTGCCTGCTGAACCCGCATGCCAACCTTCAGCGACTGTTCCACTCCTTGCGCCTCACACTTTCCTAAACTGCCACCATTCAGATAATAAAACGTAATAAACAGTGAGGAAGAGAAAATAGGCTTCAAAAGAACACAAACAGCATTAGTAGAATGTCCAGGTACAAGATAGATGAGATTTAACATGAAAAACATGATGTGATTAAACATCATAAAGGTCTGGGGGCATAGTGGCAATGTCCCTGTTTCTGAGCCAGAAGGGCCAGATCCAAGTCTCACTTGCTCCAGAGGTGTGTAGTCACATCAATGAACAGATTGATTAGAAAATACCACAAGTGTGCAAGAACAAAGAGACCTCGGGATGTTTATGCAGAGATAATTGAAGGCAACAGAACAAGTTAGCAATCACAGTTAATAAAGCAAATGGACTGCTGGGCTTTACAAATTAGATACATCATCCTGGCCTCTATTTTAACCGACTCAAAATCCATCCACTTGCACTAAGTTATAATTGAGTCTGACATAAAACATAGAGGCTAGGAAATCAGGTGATGTCCAGATACAAATATTAGCTTCTCCCTGGCTGGAACAGTGTCTGTGCAATTCTGAGAACCAGAGTTTAGGAAGGATAAGAAGCCTTGGTAGAAGATACAGAAAAGATTTACTAGAATCATTCCAGAGACAAGCGATTTCAGTTACACAGATAGACTGAGGAAAGTAGAGTTGGAGTATAAAGGCTAGAAGAAGATTTGTTAAAGCTGCAAAAATCAGGAAAAATCATATTGAGTAAAAAAAGGAAAAGATCCCAATGTTTAAAGGTTCATTGAAGAGTAGAACCAATTGGCAAAAGGAGAAGGAAGAGAAGCCTCAATTTGGAACAAATAGTGCTGATTTGTCGGATTTTTTCTTATTTTTTTTTTCACAGGCTGTGAACTTCACTGACTAAGTTGGACTTTATTGTCCATCCCCAAATACCTTTTTGAAGATAGTGGTGAGCTGCCTTCTTGAAACACTGCAGTCCATGTTGTAGAGTTAGACTCACAGTGCAGTTAGAGAGGGAGTCCCAGAATCTTGACCCCGTGACAATGAAGGGATGGCAACATTACTTGCAAGTTAGCACAATGTGTGACATGAATGTGAGAACTTGCAGATGGCAGTGTTCCAATATATCTGATCTTATCGTTAGAGGTGGTACAGGCTGCAGACTTCAAAGGTATAATCACAGGAAGTGTCAATGAGCAGATTATTGCAAAGAGATATTGATAGGACAGTCAACCATACATTCTATCATTTAGCTGTTAATCAAGAATAGAACATTTATTTGCAGAATTGAATATGTCATGTGTTTTGTGGACAGGATATACCGGAATAATTCTCTATACTGTTAAGCAGGTGTCGGTGCTATAGACCTACTGGAACAACTTAGTAGGGGACATAGCTAATTCGGGAGCACAAGTCTTCAGTACTACTGCCAGAATATCGGTCAAGCCTATACACTTTACAATGCCCACTGCCTTCAAGCATTTCTTGATATTACATGTGCCAGATGAAGTGTTAAATGCAAGTATGGTTAAAACATTTTGACAGGTACATGAATGGAGAAGATTTAGAAGGACATGGGCCAAGTGGGATAAGGTTAGTTTGGGAAACTTGGCCGAGTTGAACCAAAGGGTCTGTTTCTGTGCAGTTATGACTCTGTGACTCTATATTGGCTGAATGCTATCTTCTGCAGTGCCTCGAACCTCAGGAATAGACCAAGATGGGAGGTGTGATATGTTTGTTGAACTAAATTAAATAGTGGACTTCCAAAGGGAACTGGATAAATGCCTGAAGGAAGAAGAATTGCAGGATATAGGATGGCATTAACTTTCCTGTTGTCCAAAAGAGCCTGCACTGTCTTGACTGGTTGAATGGACTATAGTATTCTATGAGATAATTCCATTGTATTTGAATCTCTTATAGCATTAAACAAAACAGCAACAACCTCAATTCCCCCTCAGGATACCATTTCTGCCCTTAAATGTCAACCTAAACATTTTCAGAGGCAACCTTACATGAATACACTGTCTTGCCCTGTAAAGACTTTGAACTTAATTCCTTTGTGCTCAACCTGACTGAATTGTTTCATAACATTCAGGAAACACCAAGAAAGCTTCACTTAGCTGGGTGCTCTCACTTAGCTGCTTGTTTGCTGCGAAGTACATTACACTAGAAACCCCAGCACCGAGTCTGACACAAACCTGATCTTTGTAATGAGTGCACACTCACCTTCACAAGCTTGGAGGATATTGACTGTATCTCCGATTTGGAGAGGGATATGATGCTCATGAGTCCCTTTGAAATTCCACACGGCTGGAAAAAAAATGTAAAATAAAAAGTTAGGGAGAAAGTGACAGAGGAAACACAAGATGAAAGATTTATGTTTCAAATTGGCGTTAATAAAAATGGGACATAAAATTCTCTGTTGAATGGTGCTGTAATAAAAGATATGACACATTGACACAGTAGTCATTAAGTGATGGCATAGATTACTATTCCGAAGGAAATATTTAATCTCAAATGGCTGAGTCAGAAATGAATGCTGAGCAAACAGACCTGAGAGATACTTACATTTATATATAGCGCCTTATCACATTGAATTGTCTTCATATGATGAATTATCTTTGGAGTGCAGACATGCTGGTATTACACAATTGCACAACTCTACAAGGTGCAATGTGTTGAAAGGTATCAATCTGACTCAAATGGATAGTACTTTTGCTGCTGAGTCATGGAAGCTGTGAGCTTTGGTCCCACTCCAGAGAGTGATACAGAAAGAGACCATTTGGCCCATTGTAAACATGCTTGCCGGAAAAGAAAGAGTTATCCAGGCTAATCTCCGTTTTGAATTCTAAACGTGTTGCTTTTTACATTCTGGCAATTCCAGCGTGTAACCAACAACTCGGAATGTGAAGTGTGCTTTTTTCCTTCAATGTCCACTTACGAGTAAACTTCAAATCCCTACCACTCTGCATGCACGATTTCCTCAACTCCCGTGTAATCCTTCTACCAATTATTTTGAAATATAAAACAAAAAAATACCCAGAAATTGCTGGAAGAATTCAGTAGGCCTGGCAGCATCTATGGGAAGACAGCAGAGCTAACATTTCGAGTCAACCAAAATTTATCTTAGCTGGCTGCTAAAATAGACTGAATAGGAAAAATCCTATCCTGGACCCTTACAATTTTATAGGCTTCAGTTAACTTAGTCTCCTCCATTCTAAAGAAAGCTATCCCAATTTAGCAGAGTTATTTCTGATAGCTAAACTCTCCTGATCTTCATCAAATGTTGCTGTGGGATTTTTTTTTATTTTCCACCTCAAAGGACAAATGCGATAACGCTTTAATATATCCAAAAGACAGCAACTCCAACAATGCAGCACTCCCTTGGTACTGCGCATGAACTACTCACTCCACTCTGGTGCCTTCAGCATACCAGTAACAGCCAGCATTCGCATTCCAGCAATGCGTGGACATGGATATAAGACAGGCAACCTACCATTGGGTCCGAGCACTCACTCAACTGGGTGTAGCCCTGTTGATGAGTATGTTTGCCAGTCCTAGTAGTGATTCTCAGACTTGTCTTTATTTTCCATTCACATGTAGGATGTGGGCATCACTAGCTGGGCCAGCATTTATTGCTCATTACTAGTTGCCCTTGAGAAGGTGGTGGTGAGCTGCCTTCTTGAACCACTATAGTCCACGTGATGTGGGTTGACCCACAAAGCTATCAGGGAGGAAATTTCAGGATTCCAATCCAGCAACAATGAAGGAGCAGAGATATATTCCAAGTCAGGATGGTGTGTGGCTTGGAGGGGAACTTGCAGGGAGTGGTGTTCCCAAACATCTGCTGTCCCTGTCCTTTTAGATGGAAGTGGTGGTGGGTTTGGAAAGTGCTGTCTAAAGGATCACTGGTGAGCTCCTACAATAAACCATGTAGATTGTACACACTGCTGCTACTGAGTATCAGTGATGGAGAGAGTTGATGCTGGCTGCCTCCTTCTCCAAAGAGTGGCTCAAGATCAGACTGGGATTTGATTGGATTTGTTTCATTGTCACATGCACCAAGGCACAGTGAAAAATTTTGTTCTGCGTGCAATACAGGCAGGTCGTACCATACAAAATGCATAGGGATAATAGAACAGAGTGAGGAACACAATGTTACAGCCGCAGAGAAGGTGCACAGAGAGGGAGATCAATATTAACATTAACATTTGAGAAGTCCAGTCAGAAATCTAATAACAACAGGAAGGAAGCTATTTTTGAATCTCCTGGTCCATGCATACCAACTTTTATATCTTCTGCCCGATGTAAGAGAGTGGAAGAGAGTATAACTGGGGTGGGAGGGTTCTTTGATGATGTTGGTTGCTTTCCCGAGGCAGCAAGAAGGATAGATGGAAGCAGTGGATGGAAGGCTGGGTTACACGATGGGACTAAAGCAGACTATTCAGACAACAGAAAAGGGACTGCAAGCCTGCACAGATGCTGAGAATTGCATACAGCCATCGATCCATGTATTTTTCTCAAAAGCCTACATGTGGTCTGCTTCATGCAACACTCTGTGCAAGAAATGGAAATGTGGAGGGCACATGCACAAAGACTCCTTGAGAGAGGAACGATGACCATGAAATAGCCTGCCCCTAGACATTTGTTACTTTCATCTCAATCACAGAGTCATACAGCATGGAAACAAACCCTTCGGTCCAATCAGTCCATGCGGAACATAATCCCAAACAAAACTAGTCCCACCTGCCTGCTCCTGGTCCAAAACTTTCCAAACCTTTCCTATTCATACATCCAACCAAATGTCTTTTAAACGTTGTAATTGTACCCACATCCACCTCTTCCTCAGGAAGTTCATTCCACATGCGAACCTCCCTCTGTGTAAAAAAATTCCCTCTCATGTCTTTTTTAAACCTCTCTCCTCGGACCTTAAAAATGTGTCCCTGAATCTTGAAATTCCTATCTTAGGGAAAAGGCAACTACCATCAACTCTATCCATACCTCTCATTATTTTATAAACTTCTATCAGGTCACCTCTCAGCCTCCTACACTCCAGTGAGTAAAAGTCCCAGCCTATCCAGGCTTTCCTTATAACTCAAACCTTCCAGACCCAGCAACATCCTGGTAAATCTCATCTGAACCATCTCCACCTTAATAATATCCTTCCCATAACAGGGCAACCAGAACTGGATGCAGTATTCCAGAAGAGCCCTCATCAATGTCCTGTACAACCTCAACATAACATCCCAACTCATATACTCAAAGGACTGACCAATGAAGGCAAGTGTGCAAACTTTTTTTTAACCATCCTATCTATATGCAACGCAAACTTTAAATCATGAGCAAAGGATTCATTGTGGGTTGTCAAGAGAGGCGGAACGCAGGAAGCAGTTGGTATAATTGTCCATGAGCTCTCAAGATTCCATCGCTCATGAAATTGAATCCCACTGAACCGCCTCCATTTATTTTCTCACAATTATACATGTCGAACAGTGTCTGCCTCATCTTGCAACAGTTAAGACATTCTTTGGCTCATTTCCAACAAATAATCTCTCTGCTGTTTAAGGCAGTTGAGCTTCATAGGAACAGATGTCCAGTTGGGTCCCCAATACTTTGGAGCCAACAGAATATGATTGGCACAGGTCTGACGTATTGGACATATAAAGGACTAGAATTTTTACTAATGAGAGTTTAAAGAGGCTTCGTTTACAGTCTTCAGAAACAAATGCTTTAGCAGAAGCCAGCATGACATTGATACCTCACAATTAAGTTTTCAGAGAAGCTATGGTTGACTGACTTTAGATTATAATGTGAAGGTGCAGTGGATAAAGCTTGGAGACTCATGTCAGAGCGGCATATCTTACACTGCGCTCCATTCAACAAGTGAGGGGGAGGTCAAGTGAGACTGTGTTTGGGAAGCCTCAATCATTTAGAAGGATGTGCCTTACTATCAGTTTTACAGAGAGTTGTCAGTGGATTAAAACTAGCTCACAATCCATGGGGTGCAAATTGGATGTTGGATCTATGATGTGCAGCTGGTTAAATTAGAAAGAAAGGGAAATCAGTCCAAGGGGAAAACAACAAGCAATAATGATTTTTTTTTTTGCCATGATGTTTTTCATTATAGCGGTGTCGGGTGTATTTAACCAAGGCATCATAAGAATATTTTCTTCGAGTAGTGCCTGTGGAATTGATTGTTTACACTTTTTTTCCATTTTTATTCATTGATGGGATGTGACAGTTGCATTTATGGCCCTTTGAAAAGGTGGCACTGAACTGCCTTCTTGAACTGCTGCAGTCTATTTTCTGTAAGTACACCTACAATGCCATAAGGGAGGGATTTCCAAGATTTTGATCCAGTGACACTGAAGGAACAGTGATATATTTCCAAGTCAGGATGATGAGTGGCTTGGAGGGAACGTTATAGGTGCTGCAGCTCTTCGCTCTTTGAGATGAAAGTGGTCATGGGGTTTGGAAGGAGCTACCTAAGGTGCCTTGGTGAATTTCTGTAGTGCCTCTGAAATTACACGCTATGCAATTGGAACAAACAGGCATGTTGGCATCACTTCCTTTCAAATGCAAGAGAATGTTATTGACATCTATTTAATATCTTAAAACATTCACTCCGTTACGGCTCAGAGTGGCAAACTCTAACATTGCTTCATTGAAAGTAAATTATGCCCGAACTAAACTTAAACAATTTAAAAATTGCATCTGCTGCATACCTAGCTCAATGGTAATATTTGTTATCCTTTTAATGCAATAAGACCATTAATGTAGAAGCAGTAGTAAGCCATTGAGCCCATCAATTCTGCTCCACCATTCAATGAGATCATGGCTGACCTGATGATCCTCAACTTCATTTTCCCTTGACCCTTGGTTCCATTACTGATTAAAAATGTATCTATCTTAATCATGGATACAGCAATGCCAAGTCCCAACTCTGAGATTATGCCCTCTGCTCTTAGACTCTCCACAAGGA
This sequence comes from Rhincodon typus, assembly GCF_021869965.1. Classification (NCBI taxonomy): domain Eukaryota; kingdom Metazoa; phylum Chordata; class Chondrichthyes; order Orectolobiformes; family Rhincodontidae; genus Rhincodon; species Rhincodon typus. Next base: position 10,720,313 of record NC_063332.1, read on the forward strand.
GAAACAACCTTTTCGCATCTAACTTGCCAAGCCCCCGAAGAATTTTACAAGTCTCTATAAGGTCACTTCTCATTCTTTCTGGTTCCAATGAGTACAGGTTCAACTTACTCATCCTCTCCATATAAGATAGTCTCTCCATACCTGGTACCAACTTGGTGAACCTTTTCTGGCCTGCCTCCAATGCCGTTATATCTTTCTTTGGATGGTGGGGCACGGAGGTGGGGAGTGGGGTTGGGGATTCTGTTAACAGTATTCCAGCTATGATCTGACTAGTCTCTTGCATAGTTTTAGCAAAACCTCCACAAATTAATTGACCATTCTCTTTGAAACAAAAGCCAACATTTCATTTGCCTTCGCTAACATCCGCTGAACTTTTGTATTCGCTTTTTGTGATTCGTGGAGAACTCCCAAATCCCTCTGTGCTGTAGCTTTTTGCATTCTTTCTTCATTTAAATATACATTCAGCTCCTCTATTCTTCCTCCCAAAGTGCATAACCTCACATTTCTCTACACGGTATTCCGCCTCCTAAGTTTTTACCCACTCGCTCAATCTCTGCAGACTCTATGTGAGCCTCACCGTTTGCCTTCCAACTGATCCTTGTGTCTTCTGTAAACTTGGCTATGGTACATTCATTTTCCTCATCCAAGTCATTAATACATATTGTAAATAACAATGCCTCCCCCTCCTCTTACTTCTCAAATGGAACACTTTGAGGCCTTCTGATCTTTGAAAGGCTGTAATTATTTGGGCCCCAAAAATTCCTGAATACCTCAAAGGCTTCAGGCCCTGAAAGAATCCCAGCTATGGTCCTGAAGATTTGTGCTCCAAACCTAGGCACAACTCCAGCTAAGTTGTTCCAGTATAGCCACAACACTGGCATCTACTTGATAAGGTGGAAAATTGCCCAGGTCTATCCTGTCCGCAAAAAGCTACTCAACCCGACATGGTCAATTATCACACAAGATTTTTTTCTCATTGACATGTTCACAGATGTTATTACACTCTTAGTCATAGGGTCATACAGCTGTACAGCAAGGAAACAGACCCTTGAGACCAACTCACCCATGCTCACCAGATATCCTAAATTAATCTAGTCCCATTTGCCAGCATTGGGCCCATATCCTTCTAAACCCTTCCAATTCATATACCCAGCCAGATGCCTTTTAAGCCAACTGTACCACTTCCTCTGGCAGCTCAATTCATACACACACCATCCTCTGCATGAAAAAATTGCCCCTCAGGTCCCTTTTAAATCTTTCCCCTCTCACCTTAAACCTGAGACCTTCTAGTTTTGGACTCCCCTACTCTGGGAAATGACCTTGGCTATTCACCCTATCCATGCTCCTCATGATTTTATAAACTTCTGTAAGATCACCTTTCAGCCTCCGACACTCCAGTGAAAATAGCCCTAGTCTATTCAGCCTCTCCCAATAGCTAAACTCTTCAACCATGACAACATTTTTTTTCTTTATGCATTCACAGGATGAGGGCGTCACTGTCTAGGCAGCATTTATTGCCCATTCCTAATTACCCAGAGGGCAATTAAGAATCAACCACATTGCTGTGGGTCTGGAGTCACATGTAGGCCAGACCAGGCAAGGATGGCAATTTCCTTCGCTAAAGGACATCAGTGAACCAGATGGGTTTTTCCAACAATTGACAATGGATTCATGGTCATCATTAGACTCTTCATTCCAGATATTTATTGAATTCAAATTCCACCATCTGCCATGGTAGGATTCAAACCAGGGTCCCCAGAACATTATCTGTGTCTCTGGATTAACAGTCCAGCAATAATATCACTAGGCCAGATCTCAAATCAGTCTTCACCACTAACCGTTCCGGAACCATTAGCTTGCACAGCCACATTGCCAAGGTGACCTGGGAGTGTCGCCCCTTGACATCATACTCTGGGTGACTAAGTGTGGCATTGAACAAAACTCTCCCCTGGCTTGTCGCACATCCAATAGAAAGGGAGATGCTTGTAATTTTTGGAGACCAACCATTTCCTTCCCAGGCCACTACTGCAGCATTCCCACAGTGAGCTGCGAAGGAGAGACTGGATAAACTCGGCTTGTTTTCTGTCGAGCAGAGAAGGTAGAGAGGGGACCTAACTGAGGGGTATAAAATTTTGAGAGAGGTGGGTAGGCAGAATAGAAAGCAGACATTCCCCTTAGTGAAATCATCAAGAACAGTGGAGTAGTTTTAAGTTGAAAGGCAGGACATTCAGAGAGGATTTGAGGAATTTTTTTTCAATTAGCCCGAGGTTGGTGGGATCTAGAGTCCTGGGAGGGTAGCTAAGGGGGGAAACCTCACACCCTTCAAAAAGAAATTGGGTAAGCACTTAAAAATGTCATAAAATTCAAGACTGTGGGCCAAGTGTGGAAAAGTGGCACTAGCTTAGATTTAGAATTGATGGGCAGAAGAGCCTCTTATGTTCTGTATGATTCTATGATAATTTCCAGACCCAACATTATTAACTGCTTTATCAATGATCGACATTTGGTATTTCCTGTGTAGCAGGAGGCCTCACTTGACTATTTTCCTAGCCTTCCAGAAGCACAAACAGAAGATTTATGATGCAATACACTATGTAATTATGAGTACAGCGTCAGGGAAAGTAAAATATTTTTTTGTTCTGAGAAGGAATAAAAACTAATTTTCAATGGTGGTGGGTAAGGTGGCAAGAATCATCCTGGCATCACAAATGGCAACCCAAGGTCATTGGCTGAGAGGTTTTAGACAGGTGTTTGGCACAAGAGAGACATCTGCCACCAAAAAAATGTATCTGAATGGGGTAGTTTGGGAGAGGGGAGTACGAGTGAGAGGAACCAGCCGAAGAGCCACCATCAGGGTGACACGGGGGCTCAGCAGTTAGCACTGCAGCCTCACAGCGCCAGGGACCCGGGTTCGATTCCACTCTCGGGCAACTGTCTGTGTGGTGTTTGCACGTTCTCTCTGTGTCTGTGTACGGGTGCTCCGGTTTCCTCCCACATTCCAAAGATGTGCAGGTTAGGTGGATTGGCCATGCTAAAAATTAGCCATAGTATCCAGGGATGTGTAGGTTAGGCTTGAGAATTGCAGGGTTACAGGGATGGGGTGGGGAAGTGGGTCTGGGTGGGATGCTCTTTGGAGGGTCTATGTGGACTCCACGGGCCAAATAGCCTGCTTCCATTCTGCAATCTCGTTTTGGAAAGACCAGTACACCTCCATCAGCCTGAGCGAAGAACAAACATGGCTGCCAGCAAAGACAACCAACACCAAAGACTGAAAGATAGCTGGAAATAGGACTGTGTGCCTTCTACTCTTCTGTTTTACAGAACGATTCAAATAAGTGAAGCGTTAGTGAAGCATCTGTCAGAGTTCATACATTTCTTTTATTTGCCTAATTATTTTACGTAGATATCTGGACTGCTACTTCTCAATAAACTACCAGAAAATTGTCACACGTCATCGTCAACTACGGTTGTGGACCCACCAAAATAAACATGCAACTAAAGGATTAATTTGCCGCTTCCAAAAAGGTATTTGGAGACAGGCGAGAAACGCTGAGGGCTCTACCTACCTGGTTATGTGCAGCTCCAACAACACTCAAGAAGCTTGACACCAACCAGAACTAAGTCAACCATTTGATTGGCTTACAAAGCATTTATTCCTTCCATTACCAACACACACTGGCAGCAGTACGTACCATCTACAAGATGCACTCCAGCAACTCCTCAATACTCATTTTCATATAAACTTGCTCACAGGAAATGGGCATTGCTGGCTAGTGTCAACATTTATTGCCCATCCCTTAATGCCCTGAGAGCAGTTAAGAGTCAACCAGATGGTGTAACATGTAGCCCAGACCAGGATGGCAGATTTCCTTCTCTTAAACGACATTAATAAACCAGATAGTTTTTTTTTTACAGCGATCATGCAGTTTGTTATTAGACTTGATTGTACTTCAGTATGATCTTCCAAACTTACCATGTCTACTAGCTAAAACAACAAGGGACACAGACACATAAGAACATATAGTGCGGCATGGTGGCTCGGTGGTTAGCACTGCCTCGCAGCACTAGGGACCCGGGTTTAATTCCACCCTCGGGTGACTGTCCTGCATATTCTCCCCGTGTCTGCATGGGTTTCCTCCGGATTCTCCGGTTTCACCCCCATAGTCCAAAGATGTGCAGGTTAGGCGGTTTGACCATGCTAAATTGCCCGTAGTGTTCAGGGATGTGTAGATTTGGTGGGTTATAGGGGGATGGGTCTGGGTGGAATGCTCTAAGGGTCGGTGTGGACTTGTTGGGCCGAAGGGCCTGTCTCTACACTGTAGGGATTCTGTGGATAACACCAGCACCTGCAAGTTCCCTTCCAAATCTCAATTCTGACTTCAAAGTATGTAGCCTGCACTGTCATTGGATTAATAATCTGACGCTCCCTCCCAATAGGCACTGTGGGCAACCAGAGAGCAGATGCTCCCCACCTCCTCCTCCTGGGCAATAAATGCTGGCCTAGCCAGTGATGCCCTCATCCCACGAATGAATGAAAACAAGTTGCCTTAAGTAATAGGCCTATGCTGTGGTGGAAAAAGACTGTTCCACCCAAACTCTGATATAAATGGAAATATGACTCTTGGGATTTGTGGCCTCACTAAATTAGCCAGTAATCTGTACATCACATGTTCGCCAGGAATTGTGATAAGAACAAGTTATGACTAATGCTTCCTCTAGATTCTAATTCCTGGCTCGATATTTTGGTTGTGTCTGCTTACTGAGTGCAAGCTACAATATATACTGTTCACAAAGCAATTGAAAACAAAAAGTAGAAGTAGATATGCATGGAGTTTTTTTCTCACCTTGATTGCAATGTCAGGGGCATGCAATGAGTAAGTCATCCTTCACACAACTAATATTTAGGACAATCAGGAGAAAAGTGCTGAACTGACTGGATTTATAATAAAGCTTTCTTTACTCTTAGACATCCTTACACCCCATCAATCGCATTCTGCACAATTTGGCCTGCATTGCATGAGATGAGAGGTGACTTGATAGAGATGTACAAAATGAACAGGGGGATAGATAGAGTAGACAGCCAGAGACTTTTTCCTAGGGTGGAGATGGCTATTACGAGGGGGCATAGTTTTAAAGTGAGTGGAGGTAGATACAGGGAAGATGTCAGAAGTAGGTTCTTTACTCAGAGAGTGGTAGGGGTGTGGAATGCATTGCCAGAGAGGGTAGTGGAATCGGCCTCATTAGGGGCATTTAAGCGGCTATTAGATAGGCATATGGAAGATAGTAATAACATAGTGGCGGATGTTAGATAGACCTTAGGTTTAGGGTGAAAGTTCAACACAACATCGTGGGCCGAAGGGCCTGTATTGTGCTGTACTCTTCTAGGTTCTATGTTCTATACGTTCATGAATGTGTTCAAACAGTAATGGTAGAGACTGCATTCATCTCATGGTATTGTACGGGTTAATGTGAGGATAAGGCAGAATGGCTGAGAATCCAGTAGAGTGAAGGCTGAAGTCCCCCAAATAGTCCACTAATGTAACACCATTGTTTCTATTTTCACTCCTTAGATGTGAGCGTCACTGGTTAAAAGGATGCCCAAAAAAGTGCATTAGTGAGCCAAATGGGTTTTTAGCATAATCAACAAGGACAGCATCAGAATTCCAGTGTTGGATTGAATTCTGAATCATGGGATTACTAGTTTAGCAGCAATACCATGAGGCCATTGTTTCCCTAGCTAATTGCTATAACATAAGATACACTGTCTCTTAAGACAAGAACTTCTTTTTGGTTAGAACTCAATGGAGGCAGTCAAGTGCCTGTTCACATGTTATCACCGGCCATTATCCTAAAACCAAATGATTTACTGAGGGTCGGTGTGGACTTGTTGGGCCAAAGGGCCTGTTCCCACACTGTAGGGATTCTGTGATTGTATGATCTATGATCTTCAAAGATGAAGTGGCAAGTCAGGTTTTATCACATGGGATCCGAGAGGAGCTAGCCAATTCGATACAACGTTGGTTTGAAGGTAGGAGCTGGAGGGTGATGGTGGAGGGTTGCCTTTTGGAGTGGAGGCCTGTGACAAGCAGTGTGCCACAAGGATCAGTGCTGGGTTCACTACTTTTCATCACTTATGTAAATGATTTGGATGTGAATATAGAGGCATGGTTAGTAAGTTTGCAGATGACACCTAAGTAGGTGATACAGTAGACAGTGAAGAAGATTATCTCAAAGTACAATTGATTGCAGAGGTCAGTAGGCTGAGGAGAGGCGGATGGAGTTTAATTTAGAATAATGTGAGGTGTTGCATTTTGAGGCAAACAAGGGCAGGACTTATATCGTTAATGATAGGGCCCTGGGGAGTGTTTCCAAACAAAGAGACCTGGAGGTGCAGGTACATAGTTCCCTGAAAGTGAAGTCGCAGATAGACAGGGTGGTGAAGATGGGATTTGGCATGCTTTCCTTGATTGGTCAGTGCATGAGTATAGGAGTTAGGACATCATGTTGCAGCTGTACAGGACACTGGAATACTGCATGCAATTCTGGTCACCCTTCTATAGGAAAGATGTTGCCAGGAGAGGGTGCAGAAAAGATTTACCAGGATGCTGCCAGGACTGGAGATATTAAGTTATGGGGTGAGGCTGAATAGGCTGAGGATTTTTTTCCCTGGAGTGTCGGAGGCTGAGGGATGACCTTATAGGGGTTTATAAAATCATGAGGGGTGTGGAAAGGGTGAATAGCCAATGTCTTTTTCCTAATGTGGGGGAGTCCAAAATTAGAGGGCATAGGTTCAAGCTGGGTGGGGAAAGATTTATAAGGGATCTAAGGGGTAGCCTTTTCACACAGAAGGTGGTGCGAGTATGGAATGAGCTGCCAGAGGAAGTGGTGGAGGTTGGTACAATTACAACATTTAAAAGGCATCTAGATGGGTACATGAATAGGAAGGGTTCAGAGGGATATGGGCCAAACATAGCAAATGGGACTTGGTCAGATTGGGATATCTGGTCAACATGGACAAATTGGGCTGAAGGATCTGTTTCGGTGCTGTACAATTCTATGACTCTATGATTTGTTGCCGATGAATTGACTTTGTTGTCAGTTGCAAAATGATGGTAAATCTTCAGATTAGATTCGGATTCAGATGAGAAATGGTTAGGAGTCCCGATATTTGAAACTTCCACTCCCTCCACCGATGCTCAGTAGCAGCAGTGTGTACCATCTACAAGATGCACTGCAGAAATTCACCAAAGATCCTTAGACAGCACCTTCCAAACCAATGACCACTTCCATCTAGAGGGACAAGGGCAGCAGATACATGGGGACATCACCCCTTGCAATTTCCCCCTCCAAGCCACTCACAGTCCTGATGTGGAAATATATCGCTGTTCCTTCACTATTGCTGGGTCAAAATCCTGGAATTTCATCCCTAAGAGCATTGTGGGTCAACCTACAGCTCCTGGACTGCGGGGGCTGAAGGAGGCAGCTCATCACCACCTTCTCAAATGCTACAAAGGGACTGGGAAAAAAATTCTGGTCAGCCTGTGATACCCCCTGCCCACAATTAAATGAAAAAAAAACCCTTGCAGCCAGTGAGAAATAGAATCCCACCATCCGAGAAAACGATTTTCCTCACAGCTCCTCTAAACCTTGACCTTAAATCTTTGCCCCTTGTCATTGAACCCTCCACAAAGGAGAAAAGCTCCTTACTGTCTACACTTTGCCTCTCATAATATTACACATCTCAATATTGTCCTTCTCAGCTCCAAGGAAAACAACCCCAGCCTATCTCTTTTCATAACTAAACTTAGTAATTAGCACTGCTGCCTCCCAGCACTATGGAGCCAGGGCAAAGAATCCTTGGAGTGCATGTTCATAGTTCCTTCAAAGTGGAGTTGCAGGTACACAGGATAGTGAAGAAGGAGTTTGGTACGCTTGCCTTTATTGATCAGTGCATTGAGTATAAGTGTTGGGACGTCATGTTGTGGCTGTACAGGACATTGGTTAGGCCACTTTTGGAATACTGTATGCAATTCTGGTCTCCCTGCTATAGGAAGGATGTTGTGAAACTTGAAAGGGTTCAGAAAAAAATTACAAGTATGTTGCCAGGGTTGGAGGGTTTGAGCTATAGAAAGAGGCTGAATCGACTGAGGGTATTTTCTCTGGTGCATCGGAGGCTGAAGGGTGACCTTATAGAGATTTATAAAATTATGGGGGGCACAGATAGGGTAAATAGACACGGCCATTTCCCCTGGGGTGGGGGAGTCCAAAACTAGAAGGAATAGGTTTAAGGTGAAAGGGGAAAGATTTAAAAGGGTCCCAAGGGGCAATGTTTTCACACAGAGGGTGGTGCGTGTATGGAATGAGCTCCCAGAAGAAGTGGTAGAGGCTGGTAGAATTACAACATTTAAAAGGCATCTGGCTTGGTATATGCATAAGAAAGGTTTAGAGGGATATGGGCCAAATGCTGGCAAATGGGACTAGATTAATTTAGGATATATGGTCAGCATAGACAAGTTGGACTGAAGGATCTGTTTCTGTGCTGTATATCTCTATGGCTCTAATTCCACCCTTGGGCAACTGTGTGGAGTTTGCACATTCTCCCCGTGTCTCTGTGGGTTTCCTCCGGGTGCTCCGGTTTCCTCCCACAGTCCAAAGATGTGCAGGCTAGATGGATTGGCCATGCTAAATTGTCCATAGTGTCCAGGGATATGCAGGCTGGGTGGTTTAGCCATGGGAAATGCAGGGTTACAGGGAATGGGGGGTGCGGATCTGTGTGGGATGCTGTTTGGACGGTCAGTGTGGACTCGGTGGGCCAAATAGCCTGCTTCCACACTGTAGGGAATCTATGATTCCGATCTTAAAATGAATCTTTTAATGTAATGTGCAGAATGGGCTGAGGAAGCCTGAAGTTACAAAAAGTAGCTCACAAAATGTTTCCACCGTAACAAGTGAGCACTGCGAGACATGGCGACAGAAGAGACATTCAGGGCCATGAGAACAATTTAAACCAAAGGTCACAGCACTGCTCACGTCACAAAACCTGAACGAAAATGAGAAAAGGGCAATTTGAATGCCTGAATACACAAAACCCAACAGAAGAAGCCAGTAAGATGATGACCGAGGCTTAGGTAAGAGTGGGGAATCCATCATTTAACCCTCATTGGCAGGTGGAAGAATTTATTAAAGCTACTGGCAACAGGCCTTATTTGCTAAAGTGGTAGAAAAGGATGGGTATTATTTATTTCACAAACTGATAAACAATCATTTACTTCTAAACGAAAATGGAAATAAGCTGGAGAAACTCAGGTGTAGCAGCATCTGTGGAGAGGAAGCAGGGTCAACGTTTCATGTTCAGAGACAAGCAATCGAGTCTGTTTATTTGTTTTATCACTCCATTGGGAGATTTTGCACCAACAGTCTGTCATTTGAGACCACCTCTGTCCCACAGATGGTTTTTCAAACAGACTGACTCTAATATCTTGTGAGGTTTTCAAAATATTAGATGGCACATGGATGACATGTTGATACCTGGGGGAAGATCATGGATATGGTGTTCTTTAGGTTTGAAACACCTATAGGCCGATCCACAATGACCAGAGTTACTTTTCCAAGGAACCTAGTCACAACACATTGTTAACAAGGGGAGAAGAATGCAAGACACACAGAAAATGAAATGAAAAACAGAAAGTATTGCAGAAACTTAGCAGCTCCAATTGCATCTGTGAAGCGAGAATGATGGTTAATGTTTTGAGTCCAACACAATTCTGCTTTGGAAAGTGAAGGCATTCTTTAAATTGGTTCATGACCTACAGCATCTTTTTATGGTAATACAAGTGACTACAACTGAACCCTTGGAGGAACACTGCAAGAATAAATTGTTCTTCAAAGGAGGTGGAACATAATTAGAGAATTCCCTACAGTGTGGAAGCAGGCTATTCAGTCCACACCAACCCTCCAAAGAGCATCCCACCCAGACCCAACACCACCCCCCTACCCTATTCCTCATTTTCCGTGGCTAATCCACCTAACCCGCGCATCTTTGGACTGTGGGGGGAAACCGGAGACCGAGAGGAAAACCGCGCAGACACAGGGAGAACGAGCAAACTCCACACAGACAGTCGCACAAGGGTAGAATGGAACCCAGGTCCCTGGCGCTGTGAGGCAGCAGTGCTAACCACTGAACCACCGTGCCATCCTGTGGTGCTTGACCCTGCATCAGGAGGTTGCTTTCCCCAAGGATAATAGCATGCTGACGTTCTGGGAGGTCCTGCCACATTACAACGCATATTTTCCGCTATTGCAGCTATGGACAATTGAGTTACAGAAATAGAAGAAATGCCCTTCCAGCATCAACTAGGTAGGTGTCAGAAAATATTGGGCTATGCCTCCAGGACATTGTCAGACAGGGAGATACTCCACACACATTATAGAGAAGGAAGGTCTCTCAGTTATGTAGGTACGGGAGATTTTTAAAGTGCATACTGGGTCTGAAAATTCTCTCAGAGAAAAATGCAGAAATGGCTGGATTCACTGTCAGATAGAAAGGGTAGGGAAGGGTCCCTCCAAGGATAAAGAAATCTGACTCTATTTTTGAGTTTACCTAGGAGGCAAAGTATGTACGGGGGAAGCTATAGAAGTTTGTGGATGCACTATTCAAGGCAACAGTGCACAGCTTCACAACAAATGATGACGGTTCTCATTATAGAATTAAGCCTCATAATTTGGCTACTTTAGTGCAGTGGCCAGATACTACCGTGAATTGGTGCTTCATAGAAGTACATTTTATATTTTGGAAAGTTCCCTTTCTTTCAAAATAAAAGGAGGCAGAAGGTTTTTGGATAGTTCTAAAAATGTCAGGAAGTTATTTGTACAGTAAACTAGGTGGCACGGTGGCCCAGTAGTTAGCACCACTGCCTCAAAATACCAGGGACCCGGGTTCAATTCCAGCCTCAGGCATCTGTGTGAAGTTTGCATGCTCTCTCCATTCTGTGCGGGTTTCCTCCAGGTGCTCCAGTCTCCTCCCACATTTCAAAGATGTGTAGGCTCAGTGGATTAGCCATGGGAAATACAAGAAAAGGGTTAGGGAGGTTGGATCTGGATGGGATGCTCTTCAGAGGGTCAGCATGGACTCAATGGGCTGAAAGACCTGCTTCCACACTGTCGGGATTCTATGAAACTAAGAAGGCATGTGGCTTCAGTCAAGTGCCTGGGAGAACCCCTTTCCTAATAATACAGGTTAAAATGTCTATACTGTTGAGTTCATGATAAACAGAGCAAACACATGTTAGTTTTGCTTTGACTTCAGAAGGTACAAGGCCTAAGTTTAAAAAAAAAACAAAAACTAGAATTACACTCAGAAGAGAATACCTTTTGTCCTAGCAGGAGAACCCAGTTTTTCAGTTCAGCTTAGTTCAAGGGAACCAGGTGGTTTGGCAGATGGAGGTTTCTAATGTGTGAAGAATTCAGTTTAGGAGAGTTTCGCTATAGGTATTCAAGGAGTTAGAATGCTACATTTAGACACACAATTGCGAAAATTTCATGCTTTCAGACTGGGAAATGATTTGTTTTTTTTTCAAAAAAGCACTCAAGAGATGGTGCCAGTTTAGTAAAAGTTTAAAAAACTGAATTTTAGAGTGACATTACTCTGTAATTGGACTTCTGTAACAAGTGTTGGAAACAGATTGAAACTTTGCTTTGTTGTTTGTGTTGAGATCTTTCCAACTATCTTACATTGAGCCACAGAGTCATAGAGATATACAGCACAGAAACAGACCCTTCGTTCCAACTCATCCATGCTGCCTAGATATCCTAAATTAATCTTTTCCCATTTGCCAGTATTTGGCCCATATCCTTCTAAGCCCTTCCTATTCATGTACCAATCCAGATGCCTTTCAATTTTGCAACTGTACCAGCCTCCACCACTTCCTTTGGCAGCTCATTCCATACATGCACCACCCTCTGCGTTATAAAGCTGCCCCTTAGATCCCTTTCAAATCTTTCCCCTCTCACCTGAAACCTATGCCCTCTTTAGCGCAGTGGCTAGATACTGCAGGATAAAGACCTTGCCTATTCACCCTATCCATGCCCTTCATGATTCTATAAACCTCAATAAGGATGCCCCTCAGCCTCTGACGCTCCAGGGAAAATAGCCTCAGTGCATTCAGCCTCTCCCTACAGCTCAAACTCTCCAACTCTGGCAACATTTAAATCTTATTTAAACCCTTTTAAGTTTCACAACCTGTAGAAAACTTGGTTTGTTTTTCTTTCCTCTGTGCAATGTCATTATGGTCTGTCATTAAAGGACATCTGCAGCTTCGTACAAACAGGTTTCAGTGACTAACTTCCATGGTAACCAACTTCAAATATTACACAGATGATCGATCAAATCAGATTTTATACTGGGATTGACTTCACACATTAATTCCATCAGCTGGAATCACAATAAAGTAAGGGCTTTTTGAATTCATTAGGTTTAAGAGGGATCTGGGTCTCCAGTAATGAAACAGTTACGTAGAAAACATGGACATGAGAGTTGTGGTGAAGTTCATTGCACAGAAACAAATTCCAAATAACTCTCAATGTATTGTTAAGACTTTCTTGGGAGTAGAAGACACAACAGTGGACTACCTGCAACTCTGCCTGAGGCTAAATAGAGAGGACCAGATAAACGGAAGGTCAAAATAAAAGCACGATGTCATCAGGATGAGATGTTAAAAAGTAATTACACAGCACTCAGAAGGAGGGAAACCAAAACTTGATGTGTCATTGCCTACAGTAATTAACATTCAATTAGAAATGAAAAAAATGAGTGGGGGTGGGGGAAGAGAGAGCGGGGTGGACACAGAGGGGTTGGTGCAGGAGAGAGAGGGAGGCAGGAGAGAGAGGGAGGCAGATAGGAGGGAGGGGGATAGGAGGAGGGAGAGGAGTGGGTGGAAAGAGGAGAGGAGAGAGGGGGTATGAGGGGGAAGAGAGGAGAGGAGAGAAGGAGGGGGTTAGAGTGGGGCTAAGAGATGGGGGTAAGAGAGGGGGGAGGAGAAGAGAGGGGGAAGAAATGAGGGGAGAGAGGAGGAAGGCGGCGAAGGAGGGGGAAGAGATGAGGTTGGAGAGATGGGATTGGAGAGAGATTGATGGGGAGCGAGTGATGGGAAGCGAGTGATGGGGGAGAAGAGAGACAGCCGGGGGGCAGGGGAAGACATAGAGCAGGAGGTTTGAGGGGGCGAGAGAGAGAGAGCAGGTGGGAGAGTGGGACAGTGGGAGAGAAGAGAGAGAGAGAGACCGGGGAGGGAGAGAGAGCGAGGGGGCAGGAGGAACGAGGCAGAGGGGAGAGACAGGAGGATGAGGAGGGGGAGAGGAGGAGGGGTGAAAGCAGTGGAGGGGGGAGAATGGGAGGCAGGACGGGAGAGAGAGAGACTGAGAGAGAGGAAAGAGACAGGGATCAGAAAGAGAAAGGCAAATGAAAGGAGACAACAAGGTGCAGGGCTGGATGAACACAGCAGGCCAAGCAGCATCATAGGAGCAGAGAGGCTGACGTTTCGGGCCTAGACCCTTCATCAGAAAAGGGGGAAGGGAAGGGGGTTTTGAAATAAATAGGGAGAGAGTGGGAGGCGGATAGAAGAGGGATAGAGGAGAGGATAGGTGGAGAGGAAACAAACAGGTCGAAGAGGCGGGGATGGAGCCAGTAAAGGTGAGTGTAGGTAGGGAGTTAGGAAGGGGATAGGTCAGTCCAGGGAGGACGGACAGGTCAAGGGGGCAGGATGAGGTTGGTCGGTAGGAGATGGAGGTGCGGCTTGAGGTGGAAGGAGGGGATAGGTGGGAGGAAGAACAGGTTAGGGAGGCAGGGACCAGCTGGACTGGTTTTGGGATGCGGTAGGGGGAGGGGAGATTTTGAAACTTGTGAAATCCACATTTGGTTTATCAGCATCACATCAGAACCCTGTTCTCTGCTGAAATGTGTCTGGTCTGGAGTAAGGGGGAGGATGTGATGGCCTAATGGTCTTTTACTAGGCTATTAATCCAGAAACTCAGTTTATGTTCTGGGGACCTAAACTCTAATCCTGCCACGGGAGAGGGTAGAGTTTGAATTCAATAGAAATATCTGGAATTAAGAATCTACTGATTGCCATGAATCCATTGTAATTTGTCAGAAAAGAACAAAGAACAAAGAAAATTACAGCACAGGAACAGGCCCTTCGGCCCTCCAAGCCTGCGCCAATCCAGATCCTCTATCTAAACCCATCTGGTTCACTAATGTCCTTTAGGGGAAGAAACTGCCATCCTTACCTGGTCTGGCCTACATGTGACTCCAGACCCAGAGAAATGTGGATAACTCTCAATTGCTGTCTGAAATGGCTTAGCAAGCCACTCAGTTGTATCGATCACTATGATTTCTCAACAAAGAAATGAGACCAAATGGACCAACTGGCATCGTCCTCGAAACCGGAAACCTACCACAGGCGGGCTAGAGCAGTTCAGGAAGGCATCTCGGTGCCAGCTTATCAAGGGCAAACTGGAGACGGGTAATAAATGCTGGCCCAGCCAGCAATACCCACATCCTACAAATGGATAAAACAAAAAGGGCCTGGTCTTGCAACAATCTTGTAGTCACAACACAGAAGATTTTAATGCCCCAGCCTTATTTTAAATTCCAGGCACTCACGCCAGCCTGAATCCACTACAATTGATTGCTTAATGTAAGTCCATTACTGAGGAAGTGTGTTAGATTATAAAGATCATGAAACAGAATCAGAATATGCGCGAATACGAATTGCAAGCGTCAGAAAACACTGCTGGATGTAATTTACAGGATCATTAGCAGTAGTTAGGCAGCGTGTTAAACAAAGAAACTACTGGTACAAAAACAGAAGTTGCTGGAAAAGATCAGCAGGTCTAGCAGCATCTATGAAGGAAATAATCAGTTAACATTTCGGATCAGGTGACTCTTCCTCAGAACTGATGGTAGCTAGGAAAGCATTGGTTTATATGCAGAAGATAAAGGGAGGGGGATGGGGTAGGGAGTAAATGAAAGGACAAAGGATAGAGCCAAAAGTAGAGAAGAGCAGTCCCCACTAACAACTATTCACCCTCCCAGCCTGATCATTATCAACTCCTTTGTCTATCCAACTGCTCTTCTCTCTCTTTGGGCTCCATCCTTTATCCTATCGTTTACTCCCTACTCCATTCCCCTCCCTATCTTCTCCATAGCAGGTAGGAAAGCATTGGTTTGTATGAAGAAGATAGGGAGGGGTATGGAATAGGGAGTAAACGATGGGATAAAGGATAGATCCCAAAGAGAGAGAAAAGCAGTTGGATAGACAAAGGAGATAGTAGGAATTGCAGATGCTTTTCCCTGCAACCACAGGAAGTGCTACACCTGCCCCCACACCTCCTCCCTCACCCCCATCCCAGGCCCCAAGAAGACTTTCCACATCAAGCAGATGTTCACCTGCACATCTGCTAATGTGGTATACTGCATCCGCTGTACCCGTTGTGGCCTCCCCTTCATTGGGGAAACCAAGAGGAGGCTTCGGCACCGCTTTGCGGAACACCTACGCTCGGTTCGCACTAAACAACTGCACCTCCCAGTCGCGAACCATTTCGACTCCCCCTCCCATTCCTCAGACGACATGTCCATCCTGGGCCTCCTGCAGTGCCACAACGATGCCATCCGAAGGTTGCAGGAACAGCAACTCATATTCCGCTTGGGAACCCTGCAGCCCAATGGTATCAATGTGGACTTCACAAGCTTCAAAATCTCCCCTCCCCCTACCGTATCCCAAAACCAGCCCAGCTTGTCCCCGCCTCCCTAATCTGTCCTTCCTCCCACCTATCCCCTCCTCCCACCTCAAGCCCCACCCCCATCTCCTACCTACTAACCTCATCCCGCCCCCTTGACCTGTCCGTCCTCCCTGGACTGACCTATCTCCTCCCTAACTCCCCACCTACACTCACCTTTACTGGCTCCATCCCCGCCTCTTTGACCTGTCTGTCTCCTCTCCACCTATCTTCTCCTCTATCCATCTTCTATCCGCCTCCCCCTCTCTCCCTATTTATTTCAGAACCCCCTTCCCCTCCCCCATTTCTGAAGAAGGGTCTAGGCCCGAAACGTCAGCCTTTCTGCTCCGATGATGGTGCTTGGCCTGCTGTGTTCATCCAGCCCTGCACCTTGTTATCTGGGATAGACAAAGGAGTCGATAATGATCAGGCTGGGAGGGTGAATAGCTGTTAATGGGGACTGCTCTTGTCTTTATTTGGGTTCTATCCTTTGTCCTTTCATTTACTCCCTACCCCATCCCCCTCCCTTTATCTTCTGCATATAAACTGATGTTTTCCCAGCTGCCATCAGTTCTGAGGAAGGGTCACCAGATCCAAAACGCTAAGTCTGACTTTTTCTTCATAGATGCTGCCAGACCTGCTGATCTTTTCGAGCAACTGTGTTTTTGTTCCTGATTTACAGCATCTGCAGTTCTTTCGGTTTTTATTTACTAAAGAAACTACTGGCTTATGTAATGTAACAGGCAATGTAATATTTATGGAGACTTTGATACACACAAACACTCAGAATAGGAGCAGAAATAAACCACTCAGCATCTCAAACCTATTCTGCCATTCAATGAGATCGTGGCTGACTTTTTTTTGCCTTTATTCATTCATGGGATGAGGGCATCGCTGGCTCAGCCAGCATTTATTATCCATCCCTAATTGCCCAGAAGGCAGTTATGAGTCGACCACATTGCTGTGGGTCTGGAGTCACATGTAGGCCAGACCGGGTAAGGATGGCAGTTTCCTTCCCTGAAGGGCATTAGTGAACCAGATGGGTTTTTCCCAACAATCAACAATGGATTCATGGTCATCATTAGATTCTTAATTTCAGGTATTTACTGAATTCAAATTCCACCATCCGCCATGGCAGGGTTTGAACCCAGGTCCCCAGAACATCACCACCACTAGGCCATTGCCTCCCCTTTGAAACACAGATCAATCTGTATTTCAAATTCCACATTCTCTAACAACCCGGGATTCCCATTTTGAACAAGACTCCATTTCTATCTTCAAATATACTTAATAATCCCATCTCCTCTGAGACAGGATGCTCCAAAGTTACAGGGCCCTCCAAGAAAAATATTTTCCTAATTTCTATGTTAAAAGCGCAACCTCTGATCTTAAAACAGTGTCCCTTGGTTCTGGAGGCCACTTCTGGTATAGTGTGTTCAATTCTGGTCTCCCTGCCACAGGAAAGATTTTGTGAAACTTGAAAGGGTGCAGAAAAGATTCACAAGGTTCATGCTGGGATTGGAGGGTTTGAGCTAGAGGGAGAGGCTGAATAGGCTGGGGCTATTTTCCCTGGAGTATCGGAGGCTGAGGGGTGACCTTATAGAGGTTTATAAAATCATGAGGTACATGGATAGGGTGAATAACCAAGGTCTTTTTTCCCCAGGGTAGGGGAGTCCAAAACTAGAGGGCATAGGTTTAAGGCGAGAGGGGAAAGAGTTATAAGGGACCTGAGGGGGAACTTTCTCGTGTAGAGGATGGTGCGTGTATGGAATAAGCTGCCAGAGGAAGTGGTGGAGGCTGGTACAATAACAACATTTAAAAGGCATCTGGATGAGTACATGAAGAAGAAGGGTTTAGAGGGATACAGGCCAAATGCTGGCAAATAGGAGTAGATTAATTTAGAATATCTGGTCAGCATGGACAAGTTGGACCGAAGGGTCTGTTTCCGTATTGTACAACTCTATGACTCTATGATTGACCCAATTTTCATATAGACTGGACCAACTGGCAACGGTGATCTGAAAGTGGATCTGAAAATCTGCTTTGCCATTCACAAAGATCATGGCTGGTCTGTTAACGTTCTGATTTTCACATTTCCATCTCTCCTCTGACAACCTTGAATGTCCTGCCTAACAAGAATCGATGTTCACCTTAAAAATGTCTAATGTCCCTGTCTCCACCACCTTCTGAAACAGAGAATTCCAAGTTTGTGCAATCCTCGGAAATAAGAATTCTCATTTTTGTCCTAAAAAGGGTAACTTCTGGTTTTAAAATAATATCCCCTTGTTCTGAGTTTGCCCACATGAGAAATTATCTTTCCAATGCCCACTTCGTCAAAACCATCCTATAACGTCAATCAAATCCACCTTCATTCTTTTAAACTCCAGTGAAAACAAGTTCAGCCTGTTCAAACTTTCCTTTGAAGACAACACAGTCACTCCAGATATCAAACTAGAAAATTTTTGAATCACCTCCAATTTCTTTCCTTAAATACGGACTCTAAAGCAGCAGGTAGTATTCAAGATGTGGTCTCACCAACATTCTGTATAATTGAAGGGTAACATTGAATACAGGAGAAACCTACTTACTTTTATGTTCATGGATCATAGATTCCCTACAGTGTGGAAACAGGCCATTTGGCCCAATAAGTCCACACTGCCCCTCTGAACAGCATCCCACCCTGACCCATTCCCCCAATTTCCCCAATTTTCCATGTCTAATGCACCTAACCTAAACATCCCTGGGCACTATAGCATGGCTAATCCACCTACCCTGCATATCTTTGGACTGTGGGAGAAAACCGACGCAGACATGGGGAGAATGTGCAAACCCCACACAGACAGTCACCTGAGGGTGGAATCGAACCTGGGTCCCTGGCACTGAGAGTCAGCAGTGCTAACCACTGAGCCACTGAGCCACCATGCCACCCCTTCTTGATAAAGGATGGCATCCTTTAAGTTTCCTTAATTATGTGTTGTAATGGCATACTATGGAACACCTAGACCCCTCTGTACCTCAGAATTCTGCCGACGTTCTCCATTTAAATAATTTTCTCCAT
The DNA here is from genome assembly GCF_021869965.1 of Rhincodon typus. Classification (NCBI taxonomy): domain Eukaryota; kingdom Metazoa; phylum Chordata; class Chondrichthyes; order Orectolobiformes; family Rhincodontidae; genus Rhincodon; species Rhincodon typus. Next base: position 10,739,142 of record NC_063332.1, read on the forward strand.
CTTTTTTTTACTCCTCCTGCCAAAGTGATCAACTTCACATTTTCCCACATTATATTCCATCTGCCAGACTGCTGCCCACTCATTTAACAAGGATGCAGACTGAAATAGCTTTGTCACCTTCACAACATATTTTCATACCTAACTTTCTGTCATCTGCAAATTTAGCCCCATGCCTTTGCCAACCTCATCCAGGGTCCTCATCCCATAGTATCCAGGGACGAGCAGATTAGGTGGATTAGCCAGGGGAAATGTGGGATTAGGGAGACAGTCTCTTTGGAGGGTCAGTGTAGGGATTATATGATTCTATGAAGTGAACATTCAAGCACCTTTTAAACGTTGTGAGGTTTCCTGCCTCAGCTACCCTCCCAGGCAGTGCATTCCAGACCTCCACCACCCTGAAATTCCCTCTAAAACTCTAGCCTTTCACTTTAAAATTATGCCACCTCATTATTGACCCTTTGACTGAGGGAAACAGCTGCTTTCTTTCCACGCTGTTCATGCCCTTAGTCATCTTATACACCTCAGTCAGGTCCCCTCTCAACCTTCTCTCTTCTAAAGAACACAACCAAAGCTTGCATGAGGGGGATCTCAGAGACATATAAAATCCTGATGGGACTGGACAGGCTACATGCAGGAAGAATGTTCCTGATGTTGGTGAAGTTCAGAACTGAGGGTCCCAGTCTAAGAATAAGTCATTCAAGACTGAGATGAGGAAGAATTTCTTCACCCAGAGAGTAGTGAACCTGTGGAATTCTCTCCCACAGGAAGCTGTTGGTGCCAGTTCATGCGATATATTCAAGAGGGAGCTGGATGTGGTCCTTGTGGCTAAATGGATCGAGTGGTATGGAGAGAGGGCAGGAATGGGATACTAAAATGGCATGATCAGCCATGATCATGTTGAAAGGTGGTGCAGGCTCGAAGGGCCGAATGGCCTACTCCTGTTATTTTCTACATTTCTGAAGTTCATCAATGAAATGCTTCATCCCCGGCAACATTCTGGTGAATCTCCTTTTCACCTCCTCCAGTACGGATCTACCTTAGCAGGTCTGAGAGGACAAATACAGAGGGGGCTGGGTTGCGTTCATGATTGATTGATTGATTTTACTGCCATGTGTACCAAAACACAATGAAAAACTTCGTTTACGAGCAGTACAGGCAGATCCCCTTTCTACGGCAGTGAGCCACGTAAATGGAGTCCGTGGATGGGAGGTTGGCTTCCGTGATGGTCTGGGCTGTGCACACCACCTTCTGTAGTTTCTTATGGTCCTGGGCAGGGCAGTTGCCATACTAGGTCATTGTGCACCCAGACAGCATGCTTTCAATGGCACATCTGTAGATGGTAAGGGTTAAGATATAGAATTCCAAATGAGCTCCAATGCACAGAGAGCAGAAGATAGGAAGCTGGACTGAAGTATCAAAAAATAGGTGGATAAAGCATTCCACCTTAACATGAATATTATTTGAAGAATGAAGCAGTAATAGAAAAGATTTATTTCTGAGGAGAGAGGTGTCATTCTGCACAGCTGATTTAACTTATTACACTGTTCCCTCAATGATGCTGGATCTTTATTACATCTGAAATCTACCAGCGTGTTATTAAGAGGAAAGAGCTGAAGAAAGCAGGTTTTTGACGAGCACAGGTATTTAATTGAAATTTGCTCTTACACCAACAGAAAAAAAAATTACTTCACTCCCCATGGTGTACAATTGAGCTTCAGCCCATTTTTTAAAATTCTTCTTTAATATGTTATTTTGCGGTGGTGAATTATGTGTGTTCGCTGAGGCAATGTGTTCTGTGGCTATTTTTTCTTTCACGCGACATGGGTATTGCTGCCTAGGCCAGCATTCATTGACCAAGCATAACTGCCCAGAGCGGTGTATTTAAGAGCCTGTTGTGGGTCTGGACTCCTTATGTTTCCTTCCAATAAAACCAAAGTGCTACAGATGCTGGAAATCTGAAATGAACAGAAAGCTGGAAAAACTCAGCAGCTTTAGCAGCATCTGTGGAGAGAAAAGCAGTTAATGTTTCAGTGAGGCTTTTGCTGCCAGACCTGCTGAACTTTTCCAGCAACTTCTGTTTTTGTACTTCTTCAGAGCTGTTCTGTTCTGAGGAGAAATTATACTGGACTCGAAATTTGCACAAGATGCAAAAAGGTCCAGACGCCATTATCTCAGAATAAGGAGTCCTAGTTGTGACAGAGTGATGAGAAACACAGCACGGAAACAGACCCTTCAATCTAACTTGCCCATGCTGACCAGATTTCCCAAACTTAACTGCTCCCACTTGTCTGCATTTGGCCCATATGCCTCTAAATCATGCCTATTCTTGAACCTATCCAAATGTCTTGTAAATGTTGTAACTGTACCAGCCTCTATCACTTTCTCTGACAGCTCATCCCATAAATGTACTACCCTCTGCATGAAAAAATTGTCCCTTAGGTCCCTTTCAAATATTTCCCCTCTTGCCTTAAACCCATGCTCTCCAGTTTTAGACTCCCCTTCCCTAGGGAAAAGACCAAGGCTATTCACCTTACTATGCCCTTCATGAATTTATAAACCTCTATAAAGGTCATCCATCAGCCTCCTAAGCTTCAGGGAAAAAAGGTACCAGCCTACACAGCCTCTCCTTATAATTCAAACTCTCCAGTCCTGGCAAAATCCTTATAAATATTTACTGTATCCTTTCTTGTTTAGCAACATCCTTTCTATAGCAGGGCTACCAGAACTGTACACCATATTCCAAATGTGGTCTTACCAATGTTTTGTACAGATACAACATGACATCCCAGCTCCTAGGCTCAATGTTCTGACCAATGAAGGCAAGTGTGCCAAATGTCTTCTTCACCACCCTGCCTACATGAGACATAGTTCCTTGAAAACAATGTTGTTCAACACTCCCCAGGGCCCTACCATTAACTGTGTAAGTCCTGCCCCGGTTTGCCTTACCTTACCTCAAATTTATCTTAACTCCATCTGCCACTTCTTGGCCCATTGACCATCTGATCAGGATCTCTTTGTAGTCTTAGATAACCTTCTTCACTATCCATTGTACCAGCAATTTTGGTGTCATCTGGAAACTTACTAACTATATCTCCCAAGTTCTCATCCAAATCATTGATCTAAATGGCAAACAGTGGATTCAGAATCAATCCCACCAGAACACTACTGGTCAGTCCAAATAACAACGTTCTACCACCACCGTCCGTCTCCTACTGTCAAGCCAGTTCTTTTTCATAGAATCCCTACAGTGTGGAAACTGGCCCTTCGGCCCAACAAGTCCATACCGAACCTCAGAGCATCCCACCCAGGCCCATCCTGCATAACCCACCTAATCTACACGTTCCCTGAACACTATGGGAAATTTGGTATGGTCAATACACCTAGCCCGCACATCTTTGGACTGTGGGAGGAAACCGGAGCACCTGGAGGAAACCCGTGCAGACACGGGGAGAACGTGCAAACTCCACACAGACAGTCACCCGAGGGTGGGATCAAACCCGAGTCCCTGGCGCTGTGAGGCAGCAGTGCTAATTGGTTAGTTCTCCCTGGATCCCATGTGATCTAACCTTACTAACCAGTCTACCATATAGAACCTTGTCAAAGGCCTTGCTACAGTCCATGTAGACAATATCTACCGCTCTGCCTTAATCTATTGTCTTGGTAACCTCTTCAAAAAAAACTCAATCAGATTTGAGAGATAGGATCACCCACACTCAAAGTCATGCTAAATATCCTTAATCAATCCTGGTCTTTCCGAATGCATGTAAACATTGTCTCTCAGAATCCCCTCCAACAACTTACCCACCACAGTTTGAGGAGGGTCACTTCTCTCAGAAGATAGTCAATGTGTGGAATTCTATATCACAGAGGGCCATCAAGGCTGGGTTATTAACTTTATCCAAGGCTGAGGTAGACAGATTTTTAATCAGTAAGGGAACGAGGGGTATGGAGGAAAAAGCAGGAGAGTGTAGTTGAGGATTTTCAGATCAGCTATAATTTCATCCAATGGTGGAGCAATCCTGTTGGGCCGAACAGCCTACTTTTGCTCCCGTGTCTTATAGTCTTACCATTAATCCCATTGAAGAAAAAGAATGTTACTGAAAAAGAATTTATTTGTAGGGGAAGAACTATAGTTTCCCAATAGCATTTTTCTTTTGAATAAGAGCTTCCTGATGTATCGCAGATGGTTAATATGCAACTACAGCAAGTAGTCAGGAATGGTATGTTTTACTGTGAGGGGACACGAATGCAAGAGTGTAAAATCATAGAGTCCCTACATTGTGGAAGCAGGCCATTCAGGCCATCAAGTCCACACTAAGCCTTTGAAGTGCATCATACCCACACCCAATCCCCTACCCTATCCCTGTAACCCTGCAGAGAGGTTATTCTTCAGTTGTACAAGGTATTGGTGAGGGTGCATCTGGAGTACTGTGTACAGTACTGGTCACTGTATTTACAAAAGGATGTTAATGTGTTGGAAGCCATTCAGAGAAGGTCTACTAGACCAATACGGACAATTACCTTGTGAGGAAAGGCTAGATAGGCTGGACCTGTACTCTCTGAGTTCAGAACAATCGGAGGTGATTTAATTGAAATCTAAGATCATGAGAAGCCTTGACCATGAGGTATGTTGAAAGGGTGTTTCTATTTGAGGGAGGGACTAGAACTAGGGGTCACCATTTAAAAATAAGGGGAACCCACTTAAAACAGAGATTTAAGGAAACACTTTTTCTCTCAGAGGGTTGAGACAGTTTGGAATACTCTCTCTCAAAAGGCAGTAAATGCACAATCTTCAAATGTTTTTAAGGCGGAGGTAGATAGATTCTTGATTATCCAGGGGATGAAAAGTTATCAGGGATGTGCAGGAATGTAGAGTTGAGGTGAAAATCAGATCAGCCATAATCTTATTGAATGGGAGAGCAGGTGGAAGGGCCGAGTGGCCTTCTCCTGTTCCTTTGTCGGTATGTTCTAACATCACATCACGGTTGTCTGGCTCCCATTTATGCTCCAGTGTTCTTGTCTTCCCTACCAGTTCTGCTCGATCGACATTTATTTCTTTTTATTATCTTCAAACATCTCAAGCTAACCTGTTTGATTTTTTGCACTCAAAAGGAATACAAACTTAATCCATGCAACCTGCCCTCAATAGTTTAATATTTTCGCTTCAGTATAAGCCTGCTGAAAGACTGTTACAGGTAATTCTCCTCCTTTAAATAGAAAGTTACAAAAACGATACCGTATATTAATACAGTACTTTTCAAATACTGAAACACTTCATACAAGTGTAAATCAACAAAATCTAACATTAAGTCACATAAAAAAAATATTAGTGCAAGTGTCAAAATGCCTGGCCAAAAATAGGACTTGAGAGAGACAAAGGACATGTTTAGGGAACTCCAGATCTCAGTGCTGAGCCAGCTAACAGTCTGTTAGTCCAATAATTGAACTACTCTGCTGCACACAGTCCTACTCAATACACATTTACACAATGCTGCACAGTTAACCACACATCCTGTTGATGACAGTAGCAAAGCCTCAGTTGGATCCCAAAATAAACACTTGCACATTCCTACACATGAAAAGAAAATCAGTTTTGCCTCCGTGGCTTTCAGAGAGTCTGCAGAGAGTCCAGGCACCTCGTTTCTGATCTTTGACAAATTGGGGAGAACAAGCCCCTGCTTAAACAGCAAGCCTGATCACAGCGGATCGCTACACTGGGATGTGGCTGACCGATAGGCTGATGGCTCATGTATCTCACTACCAGCCAGCATTCACAGATATACCGAGTGGGTCTTGTGGTGCAGTGGTAGCATCTCTGGCTCGGGGGCTGCCTGGATTCAAGTCCCAAGTGCTCCAGAGGTGGAGGACCACAAATCAGAAACATTGACAGCGTGCAGGGCAAAGCAGAATGTATGACTGGTACCCTATCTATGGGTGTCAATGCCCATCAGCACTACTGTGCCACCTAGAAGATGCACTGCAACTCAAAGCTCCTGCAACAGCCCCTTCCATACTCACAATCCCCTACTAACTAAAGGACAAGGGCAGCACATGCAAGGGATGATGTCTGATCATACCAATTTTTTAAAAAATCTACAGATGTGTCTAGCAGGTCTTGTGGTGCAGTGGGAGTGTCCCTACCTTTGGCTCAAGAGGTCTGCGGTTCTAGTCTCACCTGCTCAAGAGGTCTCATTAAATTTCTGATCAGTTGACTTTAAAAAAAAATCAGACAGATATTCCAGTCATTCATGACTTTGCTGTTGGTGGGATCTTACTGTCACAAGATTTACACAGTGCTTGTTCTTCAAAGAATGAAGGCATATTTTTGGCTAAAGAGATTGAAATTTCTGATCATTGGCTAATGGGATGGGCAGTAAATATTTCAGGGCTCCAGCCCAGAGTTGACACAGTCATTGGCTGATGTTTGATGGGAAGGAACATCGAGCTAAAACTGTGCTGTGCCACATTGCTGGGCATGGGTGCACAGTCCTGTTGGTGCCCATTTTCATAGAAAGACAGGCAGCACACCAGAGCCTGGGGCTAACTCATCTTCCCGATTGGTCTCAGTCGGGCATGAGCTGCAGGCTGCCCGAGTGCATAGCAGGGGGAGTCAGGTGGCAGGTACTGATCTCACAGGGTGCAGTTAACCTGCTCATCTTAAAGGCAGTCCGTCCCTCTTAAAAGGCGAGCTGCACACCATAAAGGGTGGGGTCAGCTATCTGCACTGCTATACAAATGAAGAATCCAGAGTGGGTAAGGGTTTAGGGACACGAGAAGCCTTCATTTTGGAGGGTGGATCAGAGAGGTTCTGTTTTCTCAAAGATCCAGCATGATTGGCACTCCATCCACAGCCTTTAACATTCACTTCCTCCATCACTGGTGTCCATCAACATTACTGTACCACCTAGAGGATGCATTTCAGCTGGACTCAGCTACAGCAGCAGAATGTACGAAATGCTAATAGAAGTTATTTAATCTGCAAGTGGAAACTCAATTGGGAGAGTGAATGGGCTGAATGGCCTCATTCTCCTCCTATGTAATATAACGTTGTTACAGAGAGACAGCAGCGGAAGAGAGGTTGGCACAAGGCACGAAGCAGTAGGTTGGGGGTTGAGGAGACTGGGTTTCAGAGAAAAGTGAAGCTGTGGTTTGGTGGTAAAATCACTGGTCTAGCAATCTAGAATCTCTGGATAATGTTCTGGGAACATGGGTTCAAATCCCACTATAGCAAAAGATTAAAATCTGAAATTAACAAAGAGCTGATCTAATGGCAACTATACAACCACTGTTGATTACCATAAAGATGCTTGGTTCTTGACCATCTCCTGAAAGTACCTAACATGTTTAGGGTGTGCAGGTATCCTGACCCAGCCAGTGATACACATATGCTGGTAATCTTTTTTATTAAGAAAATGTCTTTTGAAAATAGACTGGAGGAAAGAAACCGCACCGCAGTCCAGACAGCCTTAAGAAGAATGAATTAAAGCTGGACTTGGCTTCAGCAGCCGAATGTATGAAATGCTAATGGACGTTTTTAATCTGTATGTGGAAACACAACCAAAGCTCCTTCAACAACCACTTCCTAAGCCACGACCACTTACATCCAGAAGGACAAATGCAGCAGATATGTAGGAACACCACCATCTTCAAGTTCCCCACCCAGCCGCTTACCATCCTGACATGGAAATATATTGCCACTCTTTCACTGCCCGTGTGCCCAAATCCTGGAATTCCCTCCCTCATAGCATGGATTGTGGGTGTTCATACAATACATGGATTGCAATGGTTTAAGAAAACAGCTCAACACCATGTTTGCAAAGGATGGGCAACAAATGAGCCCTGCAACAAATGACCAGATTAAAAAATGATAGCATTAGGACTCAGTCCAATCATCATCCCGTTGAACTATCAAAGGCATTCAATTGTTCTGCCCTTTCCCCACACTTGTGAGATCGTTTACACTTCAGGTTTTTATGAAGTTCATTTTAGGATTGAATTTCTGCTCCATTGTCTTAAGGTCATCCAATGTTAAGGATCACCATTTCTTACACAGACAGCGCTTCTCTGAAACTGCTGCTGGTCTCTGTTCAATTGTTGCTAAAATTTTCAGACGAGCACATAGGTCTAAGAAACAGGAACTGGAGCAAGACTGTTCCAGCTGTCAACAAGATTGTGGATCCACTTCTCAACCACACTTCATTGCTTTTTGTCCACAATTCACAACCCCATAAAGTCCAAAATTCAGGAACATCTCCATCAGGAACATACAAAACTACTGAAGTCCCACAGTCCCTGCAGCATAGAATTTACAAGATTCGCAACCCTCTGAACAAACTTCTCACCTTTGTTCGAAATTGCCTGACTTCTTTTCCTGAGATTGTGACCTCTGTTCTAGTTTCATCAGCCGTGTCTCTTGTCATTGGCCCCCTGGTTTATGGGATGTGGCAACGATTTACATAGGGAAGATTTCCAGCTGAGCAGACCAGGATCCAAGTGAATTTTCATTTTTACTGGGTAAAACTCAAATGTGAACTTGTAAGGGGATCAAAGGATATGGAGAGAAAGCAGGGTAATGGGGGTTGAGATCATGTCACCCATGATCAAATGGTGGAGCAGACTCAATGGGCTGAATGGCCTAATTCTCCTCCTATATAATATAGCCTTGTTACATAGGGCACCAACTCCTGATAGACTACAGTAGAAGAGAGGTTGACACAAGACATGAAGCAGTAAGTTGGGCGTTGAGGAGACTGGGTTTCAAAGAAAAGTGAAGCTGTGGTGTAGTGGTAATTTCACTAGTCTACCAATCCAGAGTCCCCAGATAATGTTCTGGGTACATGGGTTCGAATCCCACTCTAGCAAGTGATGAAATTAAAATCTGAAATTAACAAAGTGCTGATCTAATGGCAACTGTGCAACCACTGTTGATTACCATAAATATGCTTGGCTTTTAACTACCCCTTGAAATTTAGTTCAAGGGCAATTAGGGGCGTACAGCTATCCTGGCTCAGCCAGTGATACCCATATACCAGTAATCTTTTCTTATTAAGAAATGGTCCTTTGGAAAATAGACTGCAGGGAAAAAAAAAGCACACAGTTTGGACAGCTTTAGAAAGAATGAATTAAAACTGGAGTCAGCTACAGTAGCAGAATGTATGAAACGCTAATGGACATTATTTAATCTGCATGTGGAAAGGAAGAAGACTGACAGAAGGCAATAGAGCAAGAAATTGGAAATAGCGAGTGATATGAAAAATGTAACCATGTAAATTCTGAGCAGCAAAGCCGTAGAAAAAAACACATCAAAATACCGAAGCACTATGCCAACAGAAACACTGTAGAGTGCCAGGTTTCTGTAATGTAGGAAAGAATGTCCATTCTGGTCATTTATTACAAATACATAATAATGAGACAAACTACTTAAGCACACATAGAATATTCTGAATATTTGCCTCCACTTGCTGACACATCTAGTCATGAACAGTGGTGGACATTTTAACAACTTGCTGCAGAAACTGGCTGCGCAAATATCCCATTTTATCAGCAATTATCTATCACAGCCGCCTCCTGTGGTTCTCAGTACCATAAATGCTAGACTTCAAACAACTCTGGTTACTCCACGTGACAGATGGTTCATACAATCATACCCTTCAGTCCATTAAGTCTACACCGATAGAAAAGGACTACTGTATATAGAACGACAAAGAACAAAGAAAATTAGGAATTGCAGATGCTGAAGAATATGAGATAACAAGGTGTAGAGCTGGACAAACAAAACAGGCCAAGCAGCATCAGAGGAGCAGGAAAGCTGACGTTTCGGGCCTAGACCAAAATTACAGCACAGGAATAGGCTTTTCAGCCCTCCAACCCCCCACCAACATGTTATCCGTCACAACTAAAACCCCGTACCCTTCCGAGGACCATATCCTTCTATTCCCATCCTATTCATGTATTTGTCAAGACGCCGTTTAAAAGACACTATAGTATCTGCCACCACATAGTATCTCCAGCACTAAGCCCATAGACTTGAATGTTCTGACTTGTCAAGTGTCCATCCAAAATACATTTACAGTTTGTGAGGCTTTCTGCCTCAACCACCATCTCAGGCAGCGCATTCCAGACTCCCACCACCCTCTGACTGAAAAAGAATCCTCAAATCCCCTCAAAACCTCCTGCCTTTCACCTTAATATTACAGCTTCTCCTTCTTGACCCTTAAATTAAAGGAACAGCCTATGTTTTCTATCAGCCTGTCCAGTCCCCTCAATCTTACACATCTCACTCAGGCCCCCTCTCAGCCTTCACTGCTCTAAAGGAAACAACCAGCCTCTCTACATAGCTAAACTCCTCCATTCCAGGCAACAGCCCGATGAATCTTATCTGCACTGGAGCTGTTGAAATCACATCCCTCCTATCGAGCAGTGGAAGAGAACTGCACACTGTACTCCAGCTGTGGCCGAACCAAAGTTCTGTACAGCTCCAATATAATCTCCCTGCTCTTATAATCTACGCCATGACTCATGAAGGCATGTGTCCTGTATGCCTTCTTAACCACCCTATTATCTTCCCTGCCATTTTCCTGGATCTATGGACAAGCACCCCAAGATCCCTCTCTTCCTCATGTCCTGCCATTGTTTATTCCCTTGACTTATTCCTTCCTCCAAAGTGCATCACCTCACATTTACCAGTGTTAAATTTCATCTGCCTGTCTAACCAACCTGTCTATATCCTCCTGTAACCCAAGACTTTTTTCCTCACTGTCAACCACCCAGTCAATCTTCATATCATCTGCAAGCTTATTATCCCCTTCAACAATGAAGGCAGCACTGGACACTGCAAAGGCTATGGGCCTTGTTATCATTCCGGTAATGGTACCAAAGACATGTGCTCCAGAACTAGCCACACCCAAGGCCGTGTCCAGCACTGATACAACGTTGGCATCTACCCAACTATGTGGGAAATTTCCCTATGTCCTGTGTATTAAATAGCAGGAGAAACCCAACCCACCCAATTACTGCCCCATCAGTCTATCTGTTAGAAGGTGTCATCAACAAAGCTATTAAACAGTATTGCTTCGTAATATCCTGGTCACTGATGCCCAGTTTGCATTCACCTCGGGTCATATTATCCTGATCTCATGATAGCCTTGGTTCAAATATAAAGCAAACAGTTGAATTTCAGAGGTGATCTGACAGCATCTACTCTAGGCATCAAGGCTGCATTTGATTAAGTGTGACCTGAAGCAGCAGTGGTAAAACTGGAGTCAATGGGAATCGAAGCTGGGAGAGTGGGGGTGCTTTCCACTGGTTTGAACCATACCAAAGGAAGATGCGTCTGGTTGCTGGGCTCCTCTTAGCTCCAGGACGTCCCTACAGGGGTTCCTCAGGGTAGTGTTGTAGGTGTAATCATCTTCAGTTATTTCATTGATGACCTTCCCTCCACCACAAGGCCAGAAGTAGGGACGCTCACTGATAGCAGAACGCAAGGTGCATTTTGAGATTCCTGAAGCATTTCTTGTCAATATGCAGCAATGGATGACATTCAGGCTTGGGCCTTAGGTAGCAAGTGACGTTCGCATCTCACAAGTCCGTGTAAGGACAATGTCCAACAGGAGACAGCTTAACCATCATCATCACTTACCATTCAATGCTGCCACCATCATTGAAGTGCCCGTTATCAACATTCCAAGATGGATCAGAAGCTGAACTGGACTCACCATATAAATATGGGGGCTCAGAGACTAGGAATCCACAGCAAATAACTCACTCACTACTCCCAAAATAAAACCTGCTCAGTGTCTAGAGGGGTGTGATGGAGTACCCTCTGCTTGCTTGGATGAATACGTTTCCAAACTCACTTGAGAAATGCAACACAATCCAAACAAAGCAAACCACTTGAGTGGCAGCCCAATCCCATGCTCCAATTTTCACTTCCTCCATCCGAGATGATTTGCAGTAACTTGCCAAGGCTCTTTCAGCAGCAGTCTCCAAATCCCTAATGTCTACCATCCAGAAGGACAAGGGCAGCAAATGTGTGGGAATACCACCACCTGCAAGGTCCCATCCAAACATTACAGCATCATGTCTTGGAATCATAGAATTATACAGGACAGAAGAGACCCTTTGGCCCATCAAATCTATGCCACCAAAAATATACTGCTACTTTAACCTGTCCCACTTTCCCATACAGGCCTATCGCCTTGAATGTTATGACATTTCAAGTGCTCACTCATATATTTTTAAAGATTGTGAGGTTTCCTGCCTAACTTCCCTCCCAAGCAATCCATTACAGATCTTCACCATCCTCTGGGGATTTCCTCAAATCCCCTCTAAACCTCCTGCCTTTCACTTTAAAACTAGATCCCCTTGTTCTTGACCATTCAACCAGCTGCTTTCTATTCACCCTGTATATGCCCCTCATAATGCTATCACAATGCTGCCATTCATTCACTTGCACTGGGTCGAAATCTTGGAATGCCCTTCCAAACAGCACAGTGGGAGTACCTAACCCACATTATCTGCAGCAGTTTATTGTAAAATGAATTTTCACCACAACACACCATGTTGCATGATGAATCCTCACCAATTATCACATATTGTGGGAGCTATCTGAACCATTGGTCACAGTAAAGTAGATTTGCTGCCACCATCCACCTTTTAGATTGGTTGGGATTGACAGTACTCACTTGGTTTCGTGTCATAGGGGAGAAACATGACGCAGTGATGAGAAGTAATTCTTGTCATAACAAAGGTGCAGTTTATTGCACGAGTACAAGCAGTTATAAGTTACATTGATATGATAGACATTGGTCTCACCAAACATAAACCAGGCGACCTTTTTGCCGAGCAGCTTCACCTGGCCCTTAACGGCCAGCCTAACCTCCCGGTCGCCATTCATTTCAAATACCACACCCCCCTTTGCCGCCCCCCAACCCACCAACATGTCCATCCTCGACCTCCTCCAGTGTTGCAGCAACTCAGAACGCAATTTTAAGGAACAACACTTTATCTTCCACCTGGGCACTCTACAGCCCGGAGGACTCAACATTGAGTTCTCTAATTTCAAATAACCTTCCCACCCATCCCCCGGCTTCCCTTTCCAGTCTCACCTCCTCCTTTCCATTCCAGCTACCAACTGGATTCATCCCAACCAGGTCGTACCTACTACCACTGTCCACCTGTCACCACATTCTGCTAACACCCTCCCCCTCCCTTTTTATCTACAGCTCCCCCAACCCCATCATCCAGTCCTAAAGAAGGGTAATACCCAAAACATTGATTTCTTCTTTCCTCCAGATACTGCCTGGCTTGCTGTGTTCTTCTGGACTCCTCTAACCTGTTCAAAAAACCTCATTCTCTGGTTTCCTAAGCTAAAAACCAATCTTTTATTATCTGAAACCAAAAACAAGCTAATGGTCCTCAATTGTTTTTATTCCCTATCATAAACCTGGCATAGTACTAACAATCTCCCATTCGCGCTCCTGGAGATCCTGCTCTCTGACATATCCTAGACTAAGTCTATACTCTGGAAGGGCTCTCTGGTCTTGTGATTTTTTTAAAGCCCTTCTCAAAAGTAACTAACATCCAAATGCCACTATTTTGAAATCCAAACTCTTAAAACAAAATCAGACATCTTTCATCACAAAACGTTTTATTTTTCTTGATACTTGGCGAAATGTCACTGTTGTTAGAAGGTAAATACTTCAAAGAATGATAAATATGTAGAATAAACTTCACTGGTCCAGTAAAAGCCAAGATGTTGGACTTGACTAGAGGACAGCTAGATGTTTTGATGCAATGATGGGCAAGCTAGGAACGGACCAATTGCTGTTTATCGCCTAAGGCCATCGTATCAGTCAACCTAGTCCAAAAAGGGCATGAGGGAGCTAGGAGAAAAACCGCTGGGACACATGCACAAAACTACCGTCACTTAACTCCTGGTTTGGGGAGTACTGTATTGATACTTATCCAAAGCTCTTCATAATACTGAACTCAAAGTTGATGCATGCCTTCATTAACCGGGGCATAAAATACGGGAGCAAGGAAGTATTGTTACAGCTTTATAAAACATTGGTTAGGCCACAGATGGAATGCTGTGCACAGCTCTGGCCACCACATTGTTGGAAGGACATAACTGCACTGGAGTGGGTGCAGAGGAGAGTCACCGGGAAGTTTTCTGCAAGGGAAAGTCTCAGTTACGAGGAGAGACTGGATAGGCTGGGTTTGTTGTTTTCCCTGGAGCAGAGGGGGCGGAGGTTTTGATGGGGGGGGGTGGGGTTGGGTGGAGGGTGATGGTGGCAAATGGTTGGATCTGACTGAAGTATACAAAATTATGAGGAATAGGTAGGGTAGATCATGAGAATCTTTTGTGTCTGAACCTAGAGGACATAAATTTAAGGTGAGGAGTAAGTTGTTCAGAGGAGATCGGAGGAATTTTTTTTCATCCAGAGGGTGGTAGAAATCTGGAAAGTTCTGTTTGAGAGGGTGGTGGAGGCAGGTACTCTCACAACATTTCAGAAGATTCTGGATGAATATTTAAAGTGCCGGGGCATAGTAGGTTATGGACCACGTGCTGGTAAATGGGATTAGTGTAGTTTGGCATTTGTTGGTTGGCATAGCCATTGTGGGCCGAAAAGCCTGTTTCTATGCTGCATGGGTCTACGACTCTATGATCTTATCCTAACTTATGCTGAGCTTTGTTTACTGTGGGGTTCATTTACCTGCACTAACTCCTAGTCCAGCAATGTCTCGAGTTTAAAATTCACATCCTTGTTCTCATTAGGATGGCATAGTGGTTAGCACTGCTGCCTCAAGTGTCAGTAGAACCCAGGTTCAATTCCACCCTCAGGCAGCTGTCTGTGTGGAGTTTGCACATCCTCCCTGTGTCTGAGTGCGTTTCCTCCTGTATTCCAAAGATGTGCAGGTTAGGTGGATTGGCCATGGGAAATGTGGGGTTATGGGAATAGGATAGGGGGCTGGATCTGGGTGGGATGCACTTTGGAGGGTTGGTGCAGACTCAATGAGCCAAATGACCACCTTCTACACTGGAGGGATTCTATTCTTGGTTTCAGACCACTCCATGGCCTGATTCCACACCATTCTTGTAATCTCCAGCAGCTCTATAATCTCCACAGTGGGATTACGTTCGTGTCTCAGGTCGCAGAGATATCAGTACCTATGGTGTGGCTGTGATGGTAAAGCCTTCTGTTTAGGGAGAATGGAACACTGCACAGGCAAATTCACAACAGACCTTACTTTGCCATTGGCATTCTGACACCCTGCTGTGAAGCACACACCTTTGCTCAACATCTGAGCTCCTCACAAATCCAAGGCCCATGCAATGAAGCTCACTCCATTTTCCTCACGGCACTTTACCCCCAACACCACACTGTCTCTGAAGACAGCTCTGAACAGCCCGGGGCATATTCTGCTGAATTTTAGCTGCACTCTTCACTGTGTGATGGACCAGGCTACATTCACAACTCTCTGTAATTTCTTGCGGTGTTGAGCCGAGCAGTTGCCATACTAAGCTGCGATGTATCTGGGTTGGATGTCCTTAAGGCTTTGGAAATGCAAATCTTTCCCTGCTTTTCCCCAGCTCCGAAGTGGGACACCTTTATTAAAATCCAAGTTGTGAGCTGTTTAAAGCACAAAGTAAATTTTGTGTCATATATTTGTTGCTTGTGGGAAATGGTGTGCATGAAGTTCAAAGAGAAGAATCATGAGGTTTTCAGGCCGAGCCTGGATGGGACAATCGATGCTGGCCTTGGAAATGAAGCCCACAGCCTGAGAATCAATAACACAAAAACACAAAGCCAAAGAACTTATAGCACAGTTCTGAAAATAAAACAAACTGGTCACAAGCCAAGAGCAGTGACATACATTTATTCTTGCATCCAAGCTATTTTAAATGATTGGGACCCACAAACATGGTCACTTAAGCCATTATTTGCCATTTAAGACTGAAAAACAAGCTCAAGTGGCCCAAGGAAGCAATTTCAAAGACACAGCTCTAAATGCCCAACTCCAATTATCTTTCTGATGATGCACTGTTTCACTTGCAATGAATTTGTCCGTACATATTTTTCAAATTGTCTTTTGACACATCGTAGGCAACCATTTATTAACAGGTATGATTGTCCGTCTCAGAAATTCTGTGTCACTGATCCTTTGACGCAGTGCAACGGTGACACACACAGACTTCAGAACAATCCAGTTAGTGCCATGAGCTGATATGTCTGGTAGCATTGTAATTAATAAAGATAAAACAGATCAGTGTTTAACTCCTGTAGCCCACGCTGTTAAAAAACAAACCTGCCACAATTCTATTTTGTCATTCTGTTAGGTTAGCCCCAAAGCTTTGCAAGCTTGCATTTCCCACGAGCAACAAATATATGACACGAAATTTACTTTGTGCTTTAAACAGCTCACAACTTGGATTTTAATAAAGGTGTCCCACTTCGGAGCTGGGGAAAAGCAGGAAAAGATTTGCATTTCCAAAGCCTTAAGGACATCCAATCCAGATGCATCACTGCTACATCACAGGAACTGCTCTGCTCAACACCGCAAGAAGTTAGACCGTTGCGAATGTGGCCCAGTCCATCACACAAACCAGCCTTCCTCCCATTGACTCCATCTACACTTCCTGCTGCCTCATGAAAGCAGCCAACATAATCAAAGAACCCCTCCCATCCCACCTCCCAGTTATACTCTCTTCCACCCTCTTCCACCAGGCAGAAGATACAAAAGTTTGAAAACATGTGCGAACAGATTTAAGACCAGCTTCTTCCCTGCTGTTATCAGGCTTATAAACAGACCTCTCATATATTAGAGTTGCTCTTTCTCTGCACCTTCTCTGTCGCTGTACCACAATATTATGCATTCTGTACTATTACCCTGATCTGCTGATGTAAGGTATGATTTGCCTGGAAAGCAAGCAAAACAATACTTCTCACTGTATTTCAGTACATGCGACAATAATAAATCAAATGCCCTCGTGATTCACAACCCAAGAGATCCTTCTGAAACATTGCCATGAAGGAGAGCTAGCAGCCTGTCATTGAACTGTACCTTTGTTACAACAGAATTGGAGGCCTCTTGCTCAGCAAGTTCATGCCTGCTCTGCATAGGGCCATCTCCTCAACTGTTTCCTTGTGGTCATGTAAATTGGTTTCAATTCAAGTAATTCACAAGTTCTCCATGGAAAGGCATGATTAAACCACCCTCCACCACACTTTCAAGCAGGGCATTCCAAATCCCAACCAGGTCAGAGTCAGAAAAACTTTCCTCATTTCACTCTTCGTCCTTTTGTCAATCCTCTCAAATCTACGCCCTCTCCATAGAGGGATCACTCTCAAAGCAAACCGTTTATCATTACCTATACTTTTAAGTCTCCTCTCAACATTCTCTGCTGTGAGAACATTCTAAGGATTTTTCAACCTAGCCAGGCAAGTGAAACCCTCGTCATTACGACCTTTCTATTGTACTTGAGCTTGCGTTTCATAAAGATTCATCATTATTTACTTGTTCCTCGCCACTACAAAGCCCAGGCTCTCTGCATGTCGTAAGAAATGCTTTATCAGCTTGGCCTGCCACTTTCCAGTCTACCCTACGGGCTTTTGTGTCTTTCTCCAATCATGTCCTTTTAGATTTCTGAGCTTGTGCAAAGCAGAAACAGTGGCTGTCCTGGAATCCAAGGTTAAGGATGTGATTGGAACACCGACACCCCCAGGCTTTCCTCAAATTCACACACTTGGAACTACATCGCCATTCAAAATCCTGGAACTCCATGGCCAACAGTGCTGAGCATGTACCCAAGCTCATCCTCCATAGATTGCAATGGTCCAAGAAGGCAGCTCACCACAACCTCGTCAACAGCAATTAGGATGTGAAACAAAAACAGAAATTGCTGGAAAAGCTCTGCAGGTCTGGCAACATCTGAGAAATCAGAGCTAACATTATAGGTCAAGTGGCCCTTCCTCAGAACAGTGTTCTGAGAAATTACTGTTTGTGCTTCTGATTTACAGCATCTGCAGTTCTTTCGGTTTTTAATTAGGGATGTGGCCTTTCCAATAAAGGTCATAATTATCCAAACTTTCCTCATAGCTAAAGATCTCCGTTCCTGATGACACCTTCATGAATTTCTGCTGTGCTCTCACTGAAGCAATCACATCCTTCCCATAATCCAGTGACAAGAATTACATGCAGAAACTTTTAGCCAAAATCTCCTACTTTTTCTGCACTGTTCTAAGATAACAGCTCTCCTCTCGTGCTCTAGGGCCTAAAGCAATGAGGGAAAAGTATGCCATCATCCTTTTCCAACGTCTTACCAACCTGCGCCAATATTCTTTTGTTGCTCTACATTTTTTGATATTATTAACCATGTAATTCCTCGTCTTATTTACCTCACACCTTGATTGAAATCCAATGCATAATAGTTGGGTCTCCGAGCAAAACAATTTCTGATTAGCTTTGTGACAAGCTCTCTTCAAATTCACAGTCTGTGGCCATCCACAGAAATGAAGACTTTACAAAGTGCTTAATACCCAAAGCGCTGTATAAAACCATCTCAACTCTCAGTAGAAATGGGTCAAAGAATCCTGGAATAACACCATTCTCAAAAAGTATGTTAGAAATTGGAAATGAGACCTTGATGGAAAACAGGCCAAGTGTAATAGAATTCAAAACGTGAACCTTGTTTAGGTCATGGTTGGAGTCTTGCTAAATGTGGGACACCATAACAAAATAAAACAAAAATGGATGAAGGCATTGCCAAGGGTGCAATTAAAAAAAATTCTAGAATCACAATGTTGCATCAGAAAAGAGTGAACAGGTTTCAGACCTTCTTATTTGCAGACACAAAGAAAGCTCTTCGATTTGAAGAGCTATACTTGAGAACATGAATGTAAAACGCTGAAGAAATTAAATTGGGGAATTGAAGAAATCTCTTTCCTCAGAGAGTGGAGGAACATGCTTCCATCTGGATTAGCTCCTCATCCTTACCTGACCTGGCCTTCATGTGACCCCAGATCCACTCAAAGCTGACCGAGTTTTTTTTTGAGGACATAACCCAAAAGATTTCTTTTATTCATTCGCAGGATGAGGGTGCCACTGGCTAGACAGCATTTATTGCCCATCCCTAATTTTGCAGAGGGCAGTTAGGAGTCAACCACATTGCTGTGGGTCTGGAGTCAAATGTAGGCCGGACCAGGTAAGGATGGCAGTTTCCTTCCCTAAAGGACGTTAGTGAACCAGATGGGTTTTTCCAACAATTGACAATGGATTCATGGTCATTATTAGACTCTTAATTCCAGATATTTTTATTAAATTCAAATTCCACCAAATCTACCGTGGTGGGATTCGAGCCTGGGTCCCCAGAACATTATGTGGGTCTCTGAATTAACTGTCCAGCGATAAGACCACGAGGCCATCACCTAAAAAAAAATTTGATGAGGGCAGAGCAGTAAACATTGTCCACATGTACTTTAGTGAAGCCTTTAACAAGGTTCTGCATGGTATACTAATTAGTAAAGTTAGATCACATGGGATTCAGGGAGATCTTGCCAATTGGACAGAAAATTGGCGTGACAGTAGGAGACAGAGGATGGTGGTGGAGGGTAATTTTCTTTGGACTGGAAGCCTGTGACCCACAGCATTCCACAGGGTTTGGTCCTGGGTCTGCTGTTGTTAGTCATTTATACAAACAATTTGGATGAGAATTTCGCAGGTATGGTTCGTAAATTTGCGGACGACCCCCACCAAAATTAGTGGTATAGTCGAGAGTGAAGGTTATCTAAGATTACAAAAGGGATCTTGATCAATTGGGCCAATGGGCTGAGGAGCTGCAGATGGAGTTTAATTTGGATAAATATGAGGTATTACATTTTGGTAAAACAAACAAGGGCAGGCCTTATACACTCAATGGCCCTAGGTAGTGTTGTGGAACAGAGAGACTGAGGGGTTCAGGTACATAGTTCTTTGAAAGTTGCATCATAGGTAGGTAAGGTGGTTACGAAGGCATTTAGCACACTTGCCTTCATTGCTCATACCTTTCAGTATAAGGGTTAGGATGTCATGTTGAAGTTGTACAGGACATTGGCGAGGCCTCTTTTGGAGTACTGTGTACAGTTCTGGTCCCCTGATATAGAAAGAATATTATTAATTGGAGAGGGTTTAGAAAAGATTTACCAGGATGTTGCCACGACAGGTGGATTTGAACTATGAGAGGCTGGATAGTCTAGGACTTTTTTCAATGGAGCATAGGAGGCTGAGGGGTGACCTTACAGAGGTTGATAAAATAGTGAGTGGCATAGACAAGGTGAATAGCAAAGGTCTTTGCCCTAAAGTGGGGGAGTTCAAAACTAGGGGGCACATTTAAAAGGTGAGAGGAGAAAGATTTAAAAGGGACCTGAGGCACAACTTTTCACGTAGAGGGTGGTGCATGTATAGAATGAACTGCCAGAGAAAGTGGTAGATGTAGGTACAGTTACAACATTTAAACACGTACATGAACAGGAAAGTTTAGAGGGATATGGGCCAAATACAGACAAGCGAGACTAGTTTAGTTTAGGAAACTTAGTCACCATGGACGAGTTGGACTAAAAGTTCTGTTTCCGTGCTGTAGCTCTGTTCCTCAAGCAACCAACACTTGCTGTAGATGTGGTCACTATGAACCACAATGGAGTCCAGCTCCTACGTCATGCAGGTACAGTACATCATTAGGCCCTACATCTCTATTTATTCACTTAGTTTTTAAACTTGTTTTCTAACAGAATTTCTACATTTGTTTTCGTTGGTAATCTGTAAACATTTCTCTTTACAAGGGAGGCGTTGGCCTAGCGGCATTATTGCTGGACTGTTAATCCAGAGACCCAGATATCGTTCTTGGGACCCAGATTTGAATCCCATCGCGGCAGATGAATTTGAATTCAATAAATATCTGGAATTAAGAATCTAATGATGACCATGAATCAATTGTCAAATGTCAGAAAAACCCACCTGGTTCACTAACATCCTTTCGAGAAGGAAACTGCCATTCTTATCTGGTCTGGCCTACATGTGACTCCAGACCCACAGCAATGTGGTTGACTCTAAACTGCCCCCTGGGCAATTAGGCATGGGCAATAAGTGCTGCCTAGCCAGCGACGCCCTCATCCCGTCAATGAATAAAAAAGAAAAAAACCTTGAATCTGAAAATAACTTATAATATAGTCAAATTAGCAACTATCTCCAACCAATGAGCTTATAGATTTCCTGTGATATCACTCTTTTGCGCTGGGCCTCTGATCCTGGACTTCAATTTATACTGTTTAAAAAAAAACCTGACCAAGTATGAACCAAAACATCATGCAAAAAGCACCTCCGTCCCTCTGCACTGAATTCCCATGTTGCTTCCAAATCCCCCAAAGTATATACTGACTCGGCCCATGTCTAACCTCGAAGGTGATCTCTTCTTCCTGACCATGCACAGCTTTCAATAAGGTCTCCTTTCATTCTTCAAACCCCAGTGGGCACAGGCCCAATCTCCTCAATCTCTCCAAAAAACCCCTTATTCTACATATACCCAGCCTTCCATCCTCCCAAAAATCCATCAATGGACCACTCAACCTCATCCATTAGAGCGTTAGAAAATAATGCATTGAGGGGCTTTCTTTGTTCTCAAGTTGCGAGCGAAAAGGACAACAGCAATGCTGCACTTTTTGTTGATTCGCAGTTACCATAAGGAAGAATCTCAGCCCTCTTGAACCACCGGGATCTTAAAGTAAACTGCACGGGATGAAACTAGAAACAAAAACTTAATTCTGCTTTCTCTCCACAGATGCTGCTAGACCTGCTGAGTTTCTTCAGCAATTTCTGCTTTTATTTTCTCATATGGTGGAACTAGAGTTAGGTACAGGCCAGACCATGTATAAGATGGCATGGTAGCTGGACAGTTAGCACTGCTGCCTCACGGTGCCAGGGACCCAGGTTTGATTCTAGCCTCAGGTGACTGTCTGTGTGGAGTTAGCACATTCTCTCTCTGTCTGTGTGGGCTTCCTCCGGGTGCTCCGGTTTCCTCTCACTGTCCAAAGATGTGCAGGTTAGGAGGACTGGTCATGCTAAATTTCCCATAGTGTCTAGGGATGTGCAAGCTAGGTGGATTAGCCATGGGAAAGGCTGGGTTACAGGGAGGAGGGTTGGTGTGGACTCAATGGGCTGAATGGCCTGCTTCCACACTGAAGGGATTCTATGATATACAGGGCAATGGAATCTTTTTGCTGAATCATTGTGAGCTTTTACCTCACAAAAGACCACACTTACCTAATTAATCCAATTTGTGCTTGGGCAATTTGAACTCATGACCTCTTGTGCTTATAAGTCCAATATCATTAGCATTACACTGCCATGCCTTTTGGGAACACTTAATGGAAGAGGAAAGAATGAACAATGAATTAATTTTATCAACTTGTGACAAATATTTATCCTTGTGCTGACATTTCTTTTTAATCTAACACAGAAAGGGATACTCAGGGTGAAACCTCTGCTCAAAGCTTCTCATTCTAGAGCAGTTCTGCTTTTTTGGATGAAAACCCTCACAGTTCTCTATTTCACCTTGTATGGGTTTCCTCCCTGGCTTCATCGGCCGAGAGTTATCAAACCCACAGTTTTGGTTTTAATGAACTATCCTATGTTGTCTCTTTCTGTAAGGGAATTGGCTCTCCTGGGATCATAACAACCATCTGACTTCAGCTTTCATTACCATCTTACCCAGGTGACTCAGTACGATGTCTTCAAGTAGCCACCATTCTGATCATTAAGAGTTCTACTTCCATAAAGTGAGATCAGGGTGCTCGAGGCACTTTTACTGAGGTAAACACATGTCCATCCCTCACAAAACATGGCTGTCCACCACAAACATGGCCATCTGCTCAAAAAAAGTCCTCCACTACTGCTATTACACAGTAGCAACTATGTACATTACTATGTCTGTCTTTAGTCCTGACTCCATCACTTCAACCTAATGTCCAAACTAATTTTTGTAGGCATATTGTTGGCATCCCAGCCATGGGCAAGCTCAAACATGTCAGATGTCAGAGTCAAACCTGACTTGAAAAGCTTTAATTTTTAGTTTTGTAAACTGGTGACTGGACTAGACATACACACACAAGGCTGCTTAAGAGCCTTAAACAAAATAACATCAGTTTATTACGCAAGAGAAAAATCAAAGTCATACATTGGAAAGATCTTATTAAACACAGCATAAAGTAACAATTCAGAAACAGAAACAGCTGGAAAAGCTCAGCAGGTCTGGCAGCATCTCTGCAGAGAAATCAGAGTTAATATTTCACGTCGAATGATCCTTCTCCAGAACGCAGTTCAGTTAAAGAGAGATTCAACCCTTTACCCAAGCAATATCCTTTACAGACATTGAATCCCAGGAAAATATCACTTGTATTTTCACCTTAAAATTTCTCCTTCAACTGATGACGTTGCAAGCATTTCCTTTTGGACAATTTCCACATATTCATCAGAAGTGATTCTCTTCACCTCCTAGAGCCACTCAGACACAGGCCAACTCACTGATATTCCTCCTCTGAACTCGGGAAAGCTTAGCACTTTGTCCATCCTTGCCTACCTGAACTGCTAAAAGAGCTGAAGGCTTCTTTCCAGCTCTGATAGCCTTGACATTGCCAAAACTAAAAGTGCCCTTTATCTGACATGGGTGTTTTTCTTCTTCAGTACTGAACCTGCCCGAGTCCCCTTGGCCTCTCTTTCTGTCGGTCATAAAAATACAAATTAACAAACACACCAGCATTTATTTCAACAGGTAGTGTACACTAATCATGGAGACCAAGAAACATACTTGTTTGAAAATGTTGGTTTGAACTGTTTTTAAAAAGTGCCTCTCTGATCTTTTTGTTTCAACAAAATGACCTTCACAAAACTAAAACAAAGTCTCATCTACTTCTACTTTAGAATTTGAAACTATTATAAACCTTCAAAACAATGTGGTAAAACACCTACTGTTCAGTCGATGTGCATAATTTGTTCTAACATGTACATAGATACATAAATACACATACACACACGTATATACACCAATCTAATAATAAAGCACTGGCCACATCAGCAGTAACACCACAAGAACCTAAAGCCTTTCAGCCCAACTACCTGCACTGATGTCTCCAAACATATGCAGTGGATCCCCTGGTTTGACAGTTCCTATCCTTCTCTAAACAGGGCAAGTGATGATCTTGTGGTATTAACACTAGACTGTTAATCTGGAGACCCAGGTAATGTTCTGGGGACTAGGGTTCAAATCCTGCCACAGCAGATGGTGGAATTTGAATTCATTAAAAATTTGGAATTAAGAGTCTCATGAAGCCATTGTCAGTTGTTGGGAAAAACCTATCTGGTTCACTAATACGCTTTAATGAAGGAAACTATCATCCTTACCTGGTCTGAACTAAATGTGAGACCCACAACAATGGGTTGATTTTAACTACCCTCTGGGTAAAAAATGCAGCCTAACCAGTGACACCCTCATCCCATGAATGAATGAAAAGCTCTAGCTGAGGGTCAACTTCTCCTAAACGGTGGCTCCATCAATTGGGAATTCACAGGTCCACTGTTGTGTTTGACCATGTACTCTGGCGAACAGATAGAAAAAGAGAACTTTTTAGAAAAACAAATTTGTTCTTAGGACATAGGTATCACTGACTAAGCTAGCATTTGTTGCCCATGTCCAGTTCCCCAAAGGGCAGCTTAGAGTCAACCCATTGCTGTGGGCCTGGAATCACATGTAGGCCAGACCAGGTAAGGATGACAGATTTCCTTCCCTAAAGGACATTAAGTGAACCAAATGGGTCTTTACAACAATCGACAATGGGTTGCATGGTTGTCATTGAGCGAGCTTTTCTTTCTAGAATTTTACTGATTTCAAATTTCATCATCTGGCATGGTGGGATTTGAACCGATAGCAAAAATATTATCAAAGGGGGACATTATTCTAACCCACTTAAGCGGTTTAGAGCAAAAACAGAAATTTGACATACGCAAGGGTCGCTAAGAGAGAATGGTGGCCAGGTACGGACATTGGAAATTAAGATCCAACGGTCTTGCCTCAGCTTAACTGAAGCAGAAATTGAAGAAGATTGCAGTGGGTCGGTAACATTGAGATGCAGATAAACAGAGGTTTGAAGTAAGCAATCAAGATAATGCCAACCATCCCACTGAGGTTATAAAAACAAACATACAAA
>NC_063332.1:10769376-10813439 GCF_021869965.1 Rhincodon typus
AAGGGTCCAGACCCGAAACGTCAGCTTTCCTGCTCCTCTGATGCTGCTTGGCCTGCTGTGTTCATCCAGCTCTACACCTTGTTATCTAACATTTGGGGTACCCAGGTGTGAATCCCTCCACAACACATGGTGGAATTAAGAATCTAATGATGACCATGAATCTGTTGTCGATTGTTGGAAAAACCCATCTGGTTCACTAATATCCTTTAGAGAAGGAAAGCTGTCATCCTTACCTGGACTGTCCTACATGTGACTCCAGACCCACAGCAATGTGGTTGACTCTGAACTGTTAGGGAATTAGGGACAGGCAATAAATGCTACCTAGCCAGAGACTCCCTCATCCCATAAAGGAAAAAAAAAACAAAGGGCTGAATGGTCTACTCCTGCTCCTATTTTCTATGTTTCTATATCTCACAAACCTAAACTCTACATCCTTTCTCACTGACACCAACCACTTATTTCACCCACACCCTCTTTACTGCATCCCATGCATCCCATCCGATTCATTCATTCATCCAGATAATCGCCCATTTCCTGACATTCAAACTAACCATGCAGCATCTAGTGTCACAAAGAAGGATCATGGCCTATCTTTCTCCAATACTACTTGTCTGTGATGGAGTGCCCTGAGGGATACTGTGTGTTTCTAGAAAGACAATGCGCAGAAGTATTGCGGAGTAGTGTTGAATCAGGGAATGCTCAAGTGAACTGGCATTCTGAGTATGGTTGCTGTTCTTTGAAAGATCTAGACTGTTGAATAATTTACATTGGAGAATTTACAAATCTGAAGAGGGTATCAGGAGTGGCACGGTGGCTCAGTGGTTAGCACTGCTGCCTCACAGCACCAGGGACCTGTGTTCGATTCTAGCCTCAGGCAACTCTCTGTCTGGAGTTTGCACATTTGCCCTGTGTCTGCATGGGTTTCCTTCCACAGTCCAAAGATGCACAGGTTAGGTGGATTAATTGTAGTAAAACAGAGTTACTGGCATAGGTTGGGGAATGGGTCTGGGTAGGATGTTCTTTGGAGGTCAGTGCAGACTCTATCTACACTGTAGGGCTATATGGTTTGATCCATCTGGTCTATTCTAGCTCTCCATGGAGCAACCTGTTTGATCACTGCAGCTTCACAGGTTTAATACCTTCCAAAATTGACTGTTTCCACTTCACTATCCTTAAGAAACAGGGTTTTCCTCAAATTCCCATTGCTGAAAAACTTAAAATGGCATCCCCTTGCCCATGCACTCTCAACAAATGAGAAGAGTATTTCCTTATCTATGTTTTCTAAACTAGTGATAATGTTGTACCCCTCCAGCAAGTCTCCTTCGCTCCACCGGGAACAACCACAAACTTTCCAACCTCGCCTTACAGCTAAAAACTCCATCCCTGGAAGCATTCTGGTAAATCACTTCTGCACCCTTTCAGAGATACCTTCGCAAAATGCAGTGACTAGAATTGGATACAATCCACTCAGAACCCAAATCGGAGATTTCTAAAGATTCAGCACAACTTCCATGCTGTTGCACTAGGTACATTTATCTGTGATGTCCAAAGTCCCATATTGAGAGAGTGGTTCACAAGCAAATGTTAGTCATTTTCAAAGATCAACGCACATTTCCCCTGAGGTGTCTCTGTTCCTGCACTCTCTTGTAGCACAGGTTGTATTGCCTCTCTTTCTGAGTTAATCGCCTCACATTACTTCTTATTCCCTTCCATCTGCCATCTGTCTGCCCATTTTGCTGGTCTATCTGCATCCTGTTCCAGACAATTAGGATCACCGTCAACGTTTGCCACTCGTTCATGCTAATTATTTTTGGCAATTTTTGAAATTCCAGCCCATATTCCAAGATTGACCACCTTCTCCAGGGCAATTCGCACCAGACAATAAATATTGGCTTTGCCAGCAATACCCACATCTCATGAACAGATCAACAAAAACCTTTTTTAAAAAAACCACATTTAAGAATGGTTCTCAATTTCCACAAACCTCAATTTTTCTAACCATCCTTTAATGCAATACCTTGTCAATTGTTTTTTTTTTAAATCTATACAGACAAAATTTATACATTTCCTTCCTATGTGACTTGATCAAAATATTAATTTGATTAAATCAAGAATGTGTTACCTTTTAAAAATCCTTGCTGGCATTCCTTCATTAAATCAAACTTCTCCAAGTGCCTGTTGTTTTTTCCCCTGATTATCGATTCGAAAAATTTGTCCACCTTTGATCTATAAACATACCAACATGGAGTAGAGTAGGCCATTCAGCCCCTCAAGCCTGCTCCATCATTCAATAAGATTATGAGCGATCCAACTATTGTGAAGACCATGTATTTTGATTTTATGTTTTCTTTTAATTGTGGACTGAAATTAAAAAAGAACTGTTTCAAACCAGGGATTGCAAAAATCTCCACATGTTTTGAAATAAGTTGATTCTCTTTGTGAGCATTGTGAGCTGAGGATTACAAAAGTGTTTGCAGATGAACTGGAGCTGTGTGTAGAAGTGATGCTTTGGTTGTCAAAAGTGATGGATTGGATTTGTGGACAAAGTGATTGATTGTCAATGACAAAGGTGTTCTGGATGCCCACACTATTCTGATTTGTTCTCAGGTACCTGAATAGCTTTACACCATCATCAGCTGAGGAGCTCACTCTATTCTCTAGAGAAAAAAAAACCACTACTTTAAGCCTGAAGAAAACTAGTTTGCCTTTCCTCCTGCAGTTGCTGCAAGCTTTAATCATTTAATCTGTCCTTTAATTAATAGTCAGAGATCTTTTATAAATGAAACAGTCACCCTGCAAACCTTGCAAATCCGTGGAAGCATCTAGAGAAAGATGACTGAGAAGCAGTGTCCTGGCCAGCATAAGTAGCACTAGAATCATCTCAGCAATTCTTATCAAGAGGAACTAGTGAACTGCTTTTCCAGTTTTTCTCTCTGTCCGTAACAGTACCTTTGTGTTTGTGTGATATCAATGCACAGGAGACCCTTGTGCAGAAGAAACGGACTTGGAGGAAGCTCCTGCATGAAGGGACACAACTCTTCAAGAACACCCATCGGCAAGTGGAAGTACAGAAAGGAATAAGAGAAAGGAATGTCAGCAATCAAGGCCAAGGACCAATTCCACCTCCTGGAAAAGGGTTGCCAAAGGTTATGGTTGGAGATGTGGCTCCAGGGTCAGGCTCATCAGCCACATAAGGACTCACAGAACCTATAACCAGTGACGCGGAATTTCCTGTGTGCACAATTATACTCATTTGCAAGTGATTGCTGGTCAGCAGCATACTGGCCATTTCGTCCAGCATTAATTAACGTCTGAAATTAATTAAAGATGGAAATGAGGAGAACGTTCTCTCTGAGGGTTGTGATTCTTTGCAGTGTTCTCACCGCCCCACGAGAGTAATGGAGGTGATGTCAGTGAATATTAAAAACTAACACACACACGCACGCATGCATACAAAATTAGACTCTTAGTCCCAGATCTTTTTGCTTATTAAATTCAATTCCAACAATTCCGCCCGAGTGGAGGGGCAGA
Source organism: Rhincodon typus (assembly GCF_021869965.1). NCBI lineage: Eukaryota > Metazoa > Chordata > Chondrichthyes > Orectolobiformes > Rhincodontidae > Rhincodon > Rhincodon typus. The sequence continues at coordinate 10,772,908 of NC_063332.1, forward strand.
CATCCTGCATTCAGCACACTCCTGGAAGTGTGAAATGATTGTGGGGTTGCTCTGTGCTATCAGTCAGGATGTGTTCCCTTCAAGTTTTCGGGTAGCAATGTGCGAAGCCTCACCATCTATAAACATTCTGCTGGTATATGTGACCACCAGACCACCTTCCCATGCCAATGAAGATCCTTCTCTCAACCAATATCACTCAAATGTATGGTGTTGGCAGTTTCCTCATGATATTTTGTGCAACTGCCTACCTTTCACATAATAAAGTTACTGTCCTTCTATAGCAGTCCATTCACAATAAAGCTCTTTAGAACAACCAGAGGGCACAAGGACATCATCTTTGTACTCCATTCAGTTAAAGTTGAACAGTGAACATTCAGTCCTCCAACTTTGTCGGTGTCTCCTCACTAAAATCTTTCAGGTAACTGATGTTTTGTTCAGGCTTGCAGCTATTGTCTGGACATCTTTATGTAGTGTTGAACCATTGACAGAGTTATGAATGCTGGGTAAATGGCACATGTGAGATTTACAAGAGATCAAGTGGAAACCAATTTTACGATTCAGGATTATTTTTAAGAGGAGGTATCTTTAGACAGATGGCCATCTAAAACGTAACCGAGTGACATGTTACAAAAGTCTATTGGTGTGAGGCTGGAAAAGCACAGCAGGTCAGACAGCATCAGGGGAACACGAAAGCGGTCTGACCTGCCTCACAACTATTAGACACTGGCTTCCAGCATCTGCAGTCCTTATTGTCTCCAAGTCACATATTAAAAGAGTTTGAGTTGGGAGACGTAAAGCTTTTTGGGTGTCACATTCACACTTCGGTTTGTGGACATGATTAAAAATATCGATCTCAAGGTCTACATGCAATCTGTTGCTAATACCCTGGCACGTAGGACAGTTTCATGTTGCTTATGTATAACAGGAGAGTCAAAATATGGTGAGGGGCTCGCTTCCTCTCTCTCCTCCAATTTTATTTTTGTTATTCATTCACGCAATGCAGGAATCACTTATCGCCCATCCCTAGCTGCCCTCGAGAAGGTGATGATGAGCTGCCTTCTTGAATCACTACAGTCCATGTGCTGTAGATAGACCCATAATGCTATTGTGGGGGGGGCAGGGGGAGTTTTTCGCCTTTATTTCACCGTAGAGAACACACGACCCCAGCTACAGTCTCTAGTCGTCATGTTTAAATAAGTTCATTTCTGATCTGGCAACAGCTGAGGGAACTACCCTTTCCTACTCCAGAGAAGAAACAAAAACAAAAACAAAAAAACAAAAAAACAAAAACAAAAAAACAAACAACCGAGGAGCCTTCCCTAGCTTTTGTTTTGTAGGCCTTGTTCAAAAGTGTGTGGGGGTGGAGGGTAAGGCTAATTTTCAAGGAACCTTTGAACTTTCAGTGCCCGATCTAATGATTGTTTGTGGCACTATGTTCTGTCAATGCTTCGAGAATGTGCCTCATTTCACAAAGGGACACCTCTCCCGCTCAATAGCCAATGGACAAGCCAGTTGAGCTGTCAGCCTTGGCTCGGTTTGTGGCACTTTGACCTCAAAGTGAGAAGGCTATGGATTCATGGCCCATTTCAGGACTTTGCTGCGTAAGTGGCTCGGTGATCACCTCTCTCGATTGCATCGGCCATTTCTAAATGATATGGCATCCAAAAGCCACTGCTGAATGAGCAAAAGTTACCCACAATGTAATCTTGGCAAAATTGAAGCTGTTGTTTTAAGTCTTTGCACCAGAATCTGTCCCTTAGCTGCCGGTTCCCAATCTCTCCCTGGAAATTCCGCCATTGAATCCATCTGTTTGCTCTCCCAGTGGCACAGCTGACCCTGAGATGAGCTTCTGACCTCACATCCATGCCATCGCTATGACCATATCCTTCCATACCCATAACAAGACTCAACGTTGCCCCTGACTTAGGCCATCTGCCATTGAGACACTCACCTATTAGTTCTAGCCTTAACTATTCCAATGTCTTCTCCAATCCCACACCCACTCTCCCCCCATGAGATATCTGTCCTCATTGATATCTCTTGAACTTCTTTGATTTTAATTGGTCTGTCATTGATGACCATGCCTTTGGGTGCCTCAGCTCCAAACACTGGAACTCCCTCCCAACATCTTCAATCTCTCCTTACTACAAGCCGCAGTCCCCACCTGCTTCAAGAAGACCACCATCATCCCAGTACCTAAGAAAGCACATGCATTGTGCCTTAATGACTACCAACCAGTGGCTCTGGCCTCAATCATGAAGTGCTATGAGAGGCTGGTCACGCCCCACATCAAGTCCAGTCTCCCAACCTGCCTTGATTCCCTGCAGTTTGCCTACTGATGTAACAGCTCCACAGCAGACGCCATTTCCCTAGCCCTGCACTTATCCCTGGAACATCTGGACAACAAAGACACCTACGTCAGACTCTTGCTCATTGATTACAACTCCGCTTTCAACACCATTATCCCTTCCAGACTGATCTCAAAACTGTGTGACCTTGGTCACGGCTCCACCCTCTGCAACTGGATCCTCAGCTTTCTGACCCACTGGCCGCAATCAGTGAGGATAGGTAACTGCACCTCCTCCACAATAACACTCAACACTGGAGCCCCCCAAGGATGTGTCCTCAGCCCCCTAAGGTACTCCTTGTACACCCACAACTGTGTTGCCAAATTGCAAATGATCACCATCTACAAGTTCATTGATGACACCACCATAGCGGGACGGATACCTAACAACAAGTTGAAATACAGAAGGGAGATAGAGGGCTTGGTGACGTGGTGCATTGAGAACAATCTCTCTCTCAATGTCGGCAAAACTAAAGAACTGATCATTGACTTCAGAAAAAAAAAGAGGAGAACACGCCCCCATTTACATCAACGGAACTGAGTTTGAGAGGATGAACAGCATCAAGTTCCTCGGATTGACGATAACCGACAACCTGTCCTGGATTTCCTACATAAATGCAATGGTCAAGGCACAACAACGCCTCTTCTTCCTCAGACGGCTCAGGAAATTTGGCATGTCCATAAGGTCCCTCGCCAACTTCTACAGATGCACTATTGAAAGCAAACTGTCCGGATGCATAACAGCCTGGTACGGCAACTGCTCTGCCCAGGACCATAAGAAATTACAGAAGGTTGTGTGCACAGCCCAGGCCATCACAGAAGCCAACCTTCCATCCATGGACTCTATTTACACGGCTCGCTGCTGCAGAAAGGTGGCCAATATCATCAAAGACCCATCACACCCCGGCAATGACCTCCTACAACCTCTTCCGTCAGGCAGAAGATACAGAAGCCTGAACACACGCACCAGCAGGTTCAGGAACAGCTTCTTCCTGGCTGTTATTAGACTAATGAATGGACTTTCTAGCCTCAGATAATGCTTATCTCACTACTGTTGATCTGGCCTAGCAACGTAATCTGTATGCCTCTAAGTATTTTTTTTAACAACTTTTGATCTGTACATCCTTGCATACGATGATCTGCCTGTACTGCTTTTAAACAAAGCTTTTCACTCTACTCCGATACGTGACAATAAATCAATCACCTTCCCATATCTCTACTGCATTTCCTCTTTTAAGACACTTCTTAAAGCCTACGTCTTTCACCAAGTTTCTGATCACTTAACCTAATATCTGCTTGCACTGCTGGCTATCATATTTACATTGTTTCTGTAGATCACCTTGGCATGCTTCAATACATTAAAGTCACTATATAAACATAAATTGTTTTTTAAATGGTGAGGGAATGATACACTGGTAAGACGCCATTTCAGATGAGGCCTAGTGCCTCTGGTGAATGGTAAGCAAGCTACAAAACTATTTCAAATAAAAGCAGTGAATCACCAGCATTTATCCCTCAACTAATATTACAAAGGAAAGTAGTTTGTGGGAGCTTGCTGTGCGCTCAGCAGATGTTTATGCCTTTTAAACTTTGTGGCAGTGGCTGTGGTTCAAAAATATTTGATTGTCTGTAACGCACGTGATGACAGGGGATTTCCTCACTGCCACTGTCAAACTTTAGCCAATTTATATTAAGGATCAACACCTCTCAAACTTCTGAGTTCAGAGCCAAGCCTCCAAATGGTTATTCCAATGAGATGCCCCATCTGCTTGATCCTTCGTTTGCGCCAATGGCCTGCTGACCCTAAGTTGAATAGTTTCGTGTACTAAGTCAGCCTGTCACAGGGGATCACAGCAGTGAATTCTGGCAAGTTCTTTGATAAACAGAAAGAAATCTACTGTCTGCCAAGACATTGTTGAAAGCCCATGACCTTCAACCTGGCTTCTTTAAATTGGGTGAGATAGTCTCACAGGCTAACGTTTAGACTAACTGAAGTGTTGAAATTAATGACAGGAAAAGGAATATTCTTCTAAGATACCATAAACTGCCACATATATCTGACATTGGACATAATGGCCAGAAAGAAAACCATTGTCTTTTTTGACTCAGCACGTGCTACGTTTTAATGCCAATGGCTGACAAGAGGAATATGATGGTCGAAGAAGATGTCAGGCATGGGGGTCAACAGGTACCATTACCTTTGTAAGGTTGTGTGTTCAAGTCCCTTTCATGAATCTTGAGTTCATAATCCCAACTGAAACTTCACTCTGAGTGAGCACTGCACTGTTAGAAATTTCATTTGTTGGATGAGGCATCAAGCCAAAGACATGCCTACACTTTAAGATGAATCTTAAACATCCCGTGGCTCTATTTTGAAGAGCTCTGACCTCCTGAGCAATATCTGTCCCCCAACCATCATCAAAAAATCATCGTGTTGCTGTTCTTGGGACCTTAGTGCAAATTTGCAGCATTGTTTCTTATAATGAAGACTGAACTTCACAAATACTAACAAAAGCAGAAATTACTGGAAAAGCTCAGCAGGTCTGGCAGCACTTACGGAGAGAAATCTGAGTTAACGTTTCGGGCACTGGACTGTCCTGAAGAACTGTTCTGAAGAAGGGTCACTGGACCTGAAACGTTAACTCTGATTTCTCTCCACAGATGCTGCCAAACTTTTTTCACCAATTTCCGTTTCTGTTTCTGATTTCCAGCATCTGCAGTTCTTCTGTTTGTTTTTCAGGAGTACTAAATGTGTTGTAAGGTGCTTTTCAGTGCCTTGTAAAGTGATGTACTGTGCAGATGCAAGTTCTTTGTCCTTAAGGCTATGAATGGTTATGAAGATTGGTCCGAGAGTTAAATATTGACGTTCAAAATTTGCTCCTCTTCCAATGCACTGTCATTGATAAACATTGGTGGCAAACAGCTGCAATCGTAACGAGCTGAGATAATTACTGTTGCATTTTTAAGACAAATTCTTGGTTTCATGAAAATACATACAGTGGCAGTTAAGGTGGAGCGTATTGCTGGAAGTCACTGCTTGGTTTCAATTGTGGAGAATTTTTGGGATTTGACACAAATGATTAGCCTGACAGAGTCACTTCTATTGTTGACGATTCGTGTCTTTTTATTTGAGGGTGGGGAGGTCAAGAGATTCTGAAAAGTTCACACATTAAATGCATCACAATCTGTTAGCACAGCATGACAGAGCTAAAGCAACACTGCTACATAATGTCCTTGTGATAAAAGTCATTTCTGTACTCTCGCAGGAACAAGTTAAGTTGCAATAACAGACTGAAGGAGCTCCTGAAAAGTGAACTCATTGATTATTGGCCTGCCTGGTTTCAGACTGATACCTGGGATGAGCTTATGATGGAACTGCACATAATATTCATTAGGCCACAGCTGGAATACGGTGTATAGTTCTGGTCACTGCACAATAGGAAGGATATGATTGCACCGAAGAGGGTGCAGAGGAGATTCACCAGGATGTTACCTAGGATGGAGCGATTGAGCTATGAAGAAACGAGATATAATCTGGAATTGTTTTCCTTAGAGCAGAGGAAGCTAAAGACAATCTTGTTGATAACAAAGTGTGGAGCTGGAGGAACACAGCAGGCCAGGCAGGATCAGAGGAGCGGGAAAGTTGACATTTTGGGTTGGGACCCTTCTTCAGAAATGGGGGAGGGGGAAGGTCCCGAACCGAAATGTTGACTTTGCTGCTCCTCTGATGCTGCCTGGCCTGCTGTGTTCATCCAGCTCCACACTGTGTTATCCCTGACTCCAGCATCGGCAGTTCTTGCTATGTCTGACGATCTTGTTGAGGTGTGCACAGTTCTGAGGGCATAGACAGGGCAGAATAGAAAAACATTTTGTCTTAGTAGAAAAACCAATAAATAGGAGGTACAGTTTTAAGGAAAGCAGCAGGGGATTCAAGGAAAGATGTTTGCACCCTGAGGTGGTGAATATCTGGAACTCACTGCATCCACCTGATGGAGATTAGAAGGATGGGCGGGGGGGGGGGGGGGTCAGGTGTGGGGGGACTGATTGGAACATACAGAATACTGAGAGATCTGGATAGAGTGGACGTGGAGAAGATGTTTCCACTAGAAGAGACGAGAACCCAAGGGCACAGCCTCAGAGTGAAGGGACGACCCTTTAGAATTGAGATGAAGAGGAATTTCTTCCACCAGAGAGTGGTGAATCTGTGAAACACGTTGCCGCAGAAGGCTGTGGAGGCCGTGACGTTGAGTATATTTAAGACAGAGATATATAGGTTCTTGCTTAGTAAGGGGATCAAGGGTTACGGGGAAAAAGGCAGGAAAATGGAATTGAGAAACATAACAGCCACAATAGAAAGTGAAGTAGACACGATGGTGCAAATGGCTTAATTCTGCTTTTTTTTTTCATGGCCTTATGAAAGGGTGATAGATGCAAGAACCCACAATTAAGTATTTTGATGAAAATGTAATAGCATTCAAGGCTATGGGCTATGTCCCAGAAAATGGGGTTAAGTTTAATAGATGTTTGATCACCAGTATGGACACGATGGACTGAAGGGTCTTTATCCGTGCTGTAAAAACTCTGACTCTCTACAAGGAGGGAATTTTGATTTAGGAATTCATCAGTGTTTGGAATAACGAGCAGTGGGAGCTGAGTCACTGAATGTAGTCAAGGCTGAGTGAACCTGCTTTGTGATTATTAAGGGCCAGGGTTACCTGTAGGCAAGTGGAGTGAAGGACACATTGGATCAACCACAATCTTATTGAATAGTAGAGCAAACTCAAAGTGCCAAATAGCTTATGCCAAGAACATGAAAAGAATCTGTGGCTGTTGTCCTTAGAGCAAAGAAGATTAGAGATTTAACGAAGCTATTGGAGATAACAAGAGTTTCGACAGGGTAAATGAGGAGAAATGTTTTCAACTGGTGATGGAGGAGGAAGTTAATAACCAAAGGACGACTAGATAGTTCCTTCTGTCATAGCACTGTACACCACTACACAAGACAATATATTTATCAAGTGGGATAAAGACAAGTCCCCATTCAAAAATAATGGACTCATGAAGAGAAAGTTACAGCCAGTCCCTGGACTTGCCCGCAAAGAAACAAATCTACAGAATTTTAGCAACATTTTAATCAGACAAAATCTGTTACATTCTGGTACCACCCCGTGCTATTTATAGGGTCAACTGGGTGGAGTTGTGTAGGCGGCAGTGAAAAGACTAAAAATTATGAGTATAATCTTATTGAAGCCTTATCAATTTGAAAACGTCCTGGCAGCTGATCCAATTCAAACAAGCTGCTGAATGCTCGCACAATACAATGTGCAGCTAATCAACGCAGAGCTAGAACATAAAATTCTCTCAGACTTCCAAGCCACTTGCCAAAAGTTGTGATAAGTTGTACTGTTGCTGAACTGTGTAAAAACAACTGCGTCTCGCCCTCTCTCCCGGTCAGTTTTAGATGCTCAATGACCCTTCTTTGTCTGAATGCAAGTATTCCTCCATCGTCACTGCTTGGCTCAGAGGAGAATGAAAGAGTTGTCAGTGAGTCAGGTGTCTAGACTCCAGACACGATGCTTAAGCGTCTCTGCAATTTAATCAAGTGTTTCCTTTAAGAGGGCACCATCTGTGTGTTTGAGTGTGTGTGTGAGAGAGAGAGAGTGAGAGAGCATGTTGAGGCACTGTTACGCAGTGTCAAAACTCAGGGATTCCCTCTCAAACATAGTAGGAACTGCCAATGCTGGAGAATCTGAGATAACAAGGTGCAGAGCTGGATGAACACAGCAGGCCAAGCAGCATCAGAGGAGCAGGAAGGCTGACGTTTCGAAACGTCAGCTTTCCTTCTCCTCTGATGCTGCCTGACCTGCTGTGTTCCTCCAGCTCCACACTGTGTTATCTCAGGGATTCCCGTACGCGTGCTAGAGTTTAACCGGACAAAGCTACACCCATTAACAGCACGCTGTTACACTAAGAACCACCATTCTCAAAGATTCACCTGCACCATTTCCTGCATCTCTTTCTGAGTTGTTTCCTAAGTGCAAGCTGCAGATTGTCAAGACAAGAGTTTATGTCATGTTTAGAGACTACAATTCACAACTACCCAGTGACTGATCCTACAGCAGGTTGAACTGAGAGTGTGTTGCATTCTGATACTCTCTGTTGAATGGACTGCCTTATTTGACTGCACTGTTTGAGGGCACACTCTTTCATTGCTTCACCATTTATAATACTCACATCCAGAACATTGTTTTTCTTTTTCAACTGTATTACTTATTTTAAACCACATCCTGTTCTCTTTCTGTCTTTCGTTCGCGTCTCTAATCATCTGGCCAGGAAATCCAACTCAATACAACAACCATCATAAATCCGACTCCTGGAGTCTTTGCCGAGGCTACAATTGAAAACGTACACAAAAAGAACTCACCAACACCATATTTGGCATCCACGGTTCGAATCCAGGAAGGCATGCCTTGGATGTGGTTTAAGGGAAGCAAAACAAAAGTCTCAAAAAGTTTAAGACTGTCCGCTCCCAATACTCTGTTCAGTGCAAGAGCCAAGACGCAAACTTATCACATGCTTAAACCACGTCACACATCAATGAGACAGCGAGGAAGCGATTCCCAGCGCAGAACTGTTGTGTTAAAATGTGGAAAGTGCAAGGCTAGAATTCTATATGTTTCGATTCTCCAAATCATTCTGCAATTCACCCTAAATGTTCACTGGATGCTTCCTCTGGGTTTTTGTTTCCACTCACAGCCAGACACGGACATCTGGCAGATTAACCCTCGCATGCCTCCTCCCAGCTCAAACACTCCACATGCTCTGAAAATTGATTTCACCCAGCTCCACTGCTGTAAACCAAACATCAGGTCCATGACCAGCCCTTTCATCCTCCCAAGTTCGCTGTGAGATCAGACACCAATCCTGGGAATCCAAGCCAGAGGAGTCTTGGTGTGCTTGCTCACGAATCCCTGAAGGTTGCTGGACAGGTTAATAGGACATTTAAGGAGGCAAAAGGGACACCCGTCTTTGACAGTTGAGGCATTACATACAAAAAGCAGCAGGGCAGCTCAGTGGTTAACACTGTTTCCTCACAGCACCACGGACCCATGTTCGATTCCAGCCTCAAGTGACTGTGTGGAGTTTGCGCATTCTTTAGGGTGTCTGTGTGGGTTTCCACAGTCCAACCATGTGCAGGCCAGTTGGATCCCCTGTGGGAAATGCAGGGCACGGGGTTAAGATGAGATGCTCTTCAGACAGATGGGCTGAATGGCCTGCTTCCACACTGGAGGGGATTCTAAGGGCAGGTAAGTTTTCTTGGAGCTGTACAGGATTTTGGTTAGGTCACAGCTGGAGTACTATGTGCCATTCTGGTCACTGCACTATAGGAAGGAAATTATTGGACTGCAGATTCCCAGCACCCTCTGGGTGAAAAAAGGTTTTCCTCACATCTCCTGTAAACCTCCTGTCCTTACCTTCAATCTATGCCCTTTGGTCAATGATCCATCAATCAAGGGAAATAGTTCCATCCTGTCTAGCCTGTCAACACCCCTCATAATGTTATACATCTCAATCATGTCCCCAGTCAATCGCCTCTACTCTGTGGAAAACAGCCCCAGTCTGTCTAATTTCTCTTCATTACCAAGACTTTTCATCCCAGGCAATTTCCTGTTAAATCTCCTCTGCACCCTCTCTACTGCAATCACTTCCCGGCTCGTGAGTCAGTCATACAGCATAAAACAGGCCCTTCAGCCCACCCTGTCTATGCCAACCAACAAACACCAAACTACAGTAATCTCGTTTACCTGCACTTGGTCCATAGCCTACTTTGTTCTGGCATTTTAAGTCCTCATTCAGATGCTTGTTAAATGATGCAAACACATTTCATATTCCTACCACCCTATTATGTGAATTACAGAACTGAATACAGTACTCAAGCTGTGGCCTTACCAATGTTTTATACAGTTTCAGCATAACAGCCCGGTTCTTAAACTCTATGCCCTGATCAATAAAGGCAATAAAGGCTTAGAGGGTATCTGAGGAAATGTCTTCCACCCAGAGGATGGTGGAGGTCTGGAATGTACTACCTGGGAGGGCAGTGGAGGCAGTAAACTTCACAACGTTTTAAAAAAAGTTCGTGGGCTAGCAGGGCCAAATGCAGGCAAGTAGACTTGATCAGATTAGGAAACCTGGCAGGCATGGACGAGTTGGACCAAAGGGTCTGATTCTGTGCTGTATGACTCAGTGACTTGAAATTCCGTAACATTCAAGACTGTGGACCAAGTCCGAAAAGTAGGATTCATGTAGATAGGTCAGTGCAGACTTGATGGACTGAAGGGGTTCTTCTGCGCTTTATGACTCAATGATAAATAACTGAAAGCTCCGTCAGCACCCAGTAGGGCAATCATAAAATCAATGCAGCACAGAAAGAGGCCATTCAGCCCATTGTGGCTGTACTAGCATTCTGAACGAGCATTTCTTTTTTCATTCGCTCACAGGATGAGTGCATCGCTGCATAGGGCAGCATTTATTGTCCATCCCTAATTGCCCAGAGGGTAGTTGAGAGTCAACCACATTGCTGTGGGTCTGAGTCACATGTAGGCCATACCAGATATGGGTGGCATATTGCTTACCTAAAGGGCATTAATGAACCAAATGGTTTTTTCCAACAATCGACAATGGATTCATGGTCATCATCAGACTCTCAATTCCAGATACTTATTGCATTCAAATTCCGCCATCTGCTATGGCAGAATTTGAACACCAGTCCCCAGAACATTCCCTGGGTCTCTGGATTAAAAGTCCAGCAATAATACCACTAAGCAACCACTTCCCCATTAAGACCATTGTCCCCATGATCATACACAGCATTCTGTGGAAAAAAGTTGCCCCTCAGGTTCCCATGTATTCTTTCCCCTCTTACCTTAAACTGATGACCTCTGGTCCTCGATTCCCCAACCCTGGGAAAAAGATTGAGTGCATTAACCCTATCCATTCCTCTCATGATCTTATACACTTCTATAAGATCCACACTCAGTCTCCTGCACTCTAAAGAAAAAACTCTTAGCTTGTCCATACTCACCCTATAACTCAGTCCCTTAAGTCCTGACAGTATCCTTGTAAATTACTTAGTTATAGCCTATAGCCTCCTAGTTATAGCCTATTAAGAGTGAACAGAAAAGTTCCTGATGCTGCCAGCACAATTAGAATGCTGGGATATGGGTTCGAATCCTATCATGGTGGATGGTGAAATTTGAATGCAGTTAAAATCTGTCCTAATGGCAATGATGAAACCATTTTAATTTTCGTAAAAACCCACCTGGTTCACTAACATCCTTTAGATGAGAAAGTCTGCCATCATAATCTGGTTTGGTCTACATGTGACTATAGACCCACAGCAATGTGGTTGACTTTTAACTATCCTCTGGGCAATTAAGGATGGGCATTAATTGCTGCTCTAACCAGCCCCTGCCACATCCTGTGAAAGAATAAAATAGCTAGAGATGAATAACACATACTGGCATAACTAGCATTGTCCACAAAGCCCCTGAATATAAATGAAAAAATGAAAAAAAAACAAATGTGATTCAAAAGCCATTGAAGAAAATACAATCAGCTCATAAAACTGTCAAAATTAACATTTTGCAGTCAATTTGACAGCTGTGTCAACAATCTGTGCTAAACAAAATCCAATAATGAACTTGGAACAAAACCCAAGCGTCACATCGAGATGACATGATGCAACTGTGTTAAAGCACTGGAAGTCTTTCAAAGAGCTTTGTTCAAGCTTTGAAACAGCCAGGCCAATGTCTGTGCCGAAAATTGTGAAAAGATTAAAGCAAATTAAACAATTGACAATGTCAAATTTGAATATCCGTATTATGCGGTGTAGAAGAACATCTTATCCTCTGGATAATCTTCTTGAATTCATCTTCTCCACCTTCATAATGCTGGTGAATTTATTGGCTATTTACATTTTTAAAAATTTAGCTCTGTCACAAATCATCATCATGCTTAATTTTATTGTGGCATATGATGTTCACAAACCTTTTAAAATTGCCTGTCAAAGCTTAATCCAGGATACCTCACCCCCCACCCCTCCATATTTTCTTTTGGCACATAAACAGATGTTGGTATGAATTATTGAATTTCTGAATAAATGCCAGCATATAGAAAATGCTACCCACACTGTGAAAGAATGTTTGAAAAGCTAGCTTCAATTGCCAGTCCAACTCTAAAAGAATTTCTGGTTCTCTGAAAGGCCAAAGCTCATAATGGACGCAACATAATCAGATCAGCTATAGGCAGGGTCTTGACCAAGCCTCTCGTAGAGCTCTGTTGAAAATTGCTGATGGTGGGAATATGGGGTGGAACTCATGATATCATTTCATGTTTGCCATTTTAAGGCCTACCCAATGCTGGGTTGGCACTGCATCAAGATGGGAAAATGAAACAGGCCCTGAATTCACTTTCACCTAATCCTGTCTGGCTCAATAATGTGCATCAGAACTAAACTCAGACTCATAAACCATCCTTTTGGCTCTGAGGAAGATTGTTGATTTATGTTAAATTAGAAACATTTGTGTTCTGTGAAACACCAAATGGAAAGCTGTTTGAGAATTACCAAGTTCCTTCCACTCAGAGCAGGCAACAGAAATTCAACACTGAAACATTTCACCACATGAGTCTTGTGATGGAACTAATTGCAGGTCCCAGGTTTGCCATGTTTGAATGGTGTTTTCCAATGTCAGGAAGTGTATGAATGGGATCTTTGTTGTTTTGGTTGTTAGATTATTTGTCCAGGAAAGTTTGTGGACCTGGGTGTAACGGGAATTATTTGCTTGGGTTTATTGAATTTCTAATCTGTTTCAAGGAAGTTACTCTTCACCTGTTGGTGACCTCCCTGTTTACATTCACTCTAATGTATTTTGTTGTGACACCACAACAGTGAAAATGTTGAGGACAGAAATTTTCTCTGAAAGTGGAACTTCAACTTCCCCCAGTAACTTCTGCTTAATTACATCCTTAGCTGGTAACAGCCATCTGGGTTACAATTGATGCAGTGTGTCTGGGTTAAACTGCGGTTCAGAGTGAGGTGCAAATGGAAATGGCTGAAAGTACTATATATTGGAAGGTGTACACCATGTGCAAACTATGAAATCAGAAACATGTTATCACGTGGCAGTGCAAATTTCAAACATTGCTAAAATCAGGCTTGTAGTCAGAACTTTTTTTCTGTCTCACACCCACTGGGACTGAGACACAACAGCCAATCTTTAAAAGGTGATGTACACAGCATAAGAACAGAGTACAGATTGGTTGGATTAAGACTGACATGAAGATACAATAAGACCTATTAACTGACAACTTTAGTTCACTAAATTAACCTCAGGCCAGACAGGCAGACTGGTTAGTCAGGCCATTGTTCTGGTGAAAGCAGAAGGGATTGGCTGTCTCCGTAAGTCTTCCCTCCATGACGAAGGTGTATGGTATGTACAAATTCCCTTTGCCCACACAGACCTCAATCATGCAATAAATCTTTGTGCCCCCTGGAAATGAGGAGTTTATTCTCACTCCAGATTTCATCTCTCTTCTGCCGTCATTTTGCATGAAACAGGAACGGATATTTGCTGAATCAAGCTTCATTATTACCAGTCATCTCACTACAAACCAGGGTACAACAAGGAGGCTGAGGCCCTGAAAGTGTGCCTGACAGATCTAGACCACCCAATGACTTGGCAAACTTTCATATGCAACATGAAAGACACGACACCAGCAGCACAGTGGCTCAGAGGTCAGCACTAATACATCACAGCGTGAGGGACTGGGGTTCAATTCCACCCTGTCTGTGTGGAGTTGGCACATTCTCCCCATGCCTGTGTGGGTTTCCTCCTGCAGCCCAAAGATGTGCAGGTTAGGTGGATTGGCCATGGTAAATTGCCCAGTGTCCAGGGATTTGCAGGCTATGTGGATTAACCAGGGGGAATGCAGGGTGATAGGTTAGGGATGGGTCTGGGTGATACTTTTCAGAGGGTCAGTGTGGACTTGATGGGCTGAATGGCCTGCTTCCACACATTAGGGATTCTGCGAATACCTAGCAATGATAAGTAATTGACATGCATAAATGTCAAAGGGACAGAAAAATAAATGGATTACATCGACAAACTGCAGGTTGTGCTCAATGGCAGTTCGAAGTTGATACCACTAGGGCTATTTAAAAAGATATATTCCTGGGATATGAGGATTGCTGGCTGGATCAGTATTTATTGTCCATCCCCAGCTGCTCCTGAGGATGTGGCAGTGAACTGCCTTCTTTTGAAACACTGCAGCTCATCTAGTGCTGAGCCACCCACAGTACCGTGAGTCAGGAAGTTCCAGGATTTTGACCGACTGAAGGGGTGGTGATATACTTCCAAGACTGGATGGTGCATGACTCAGAGGGGAATTTTCAGGCGTTGGTGTTTAAATGTAGCTGTTGCCCTTGTCCTTCTAGATGGTGATGGTCATGCATGTTGATGGTGCTGGCTAAGGAGTCTTGGGTGAATTTCTGCAGTAAATATTGTAGATAGTACACACTGCTGCTACAGAGCATTGGTGGTTGAGGGAGTGGATGCTTGTCAGTGAGGTGCCTGTCAGGCAAACTGCTTTGTCCTGGATGGTATCAAGTTTTTGAACGTTGTTGAACATCCAGGCAAATGAGACTATTCCTGGTTTGTACCTTGCAGGTGAAGAACAGGCCTTGAAGAGTTAGGAGGTAAGTTCCTCACTGCAGGATTCCTACCTCGGACCTGCTGTTGTAGCTACTGGGTTTATGCGGTGAGTCCAATACAGTTTCTGGTCAATAGGAATCCCTGGATATTGATGGCAGGGGATTCAGTGATGGTCATGCTGTTGGGCCAATGGTTTGACTCTGTTGTTGGAATTGATCATCTGGTACTTGTGGCTCAAATGATACTGGTTGCTTACCAACCCAAACCTGGAAAATGACCAAGTCATGTTGCATTTAAACATGCACATGGAAAATTCCACCTTTTGTTAAAATGGTAGTAGGGTATGGTTTCTGAGCCTAGGGTTTGTCCGCTGTGTCCACTTTTGTTTCAGTTTCTTTTCTTTTTTTCTCTCACTCTTCTCTTGTTTTTTTTTTCACTTCTATTTTATTTTACTTAACTTTTTTTAATTCATTCACAGGATGAGGGCGTTGCTGGCTCCACCAGCATTTATTGCCCATCCCTAATTGCCCAGAGGGTGGTTAAGGCCAATTGCTGTGGGTCTGGAGTCACATGTAGTCCAGACTATGTAAGGATGGCAGTTTCCTTTCCTAAAGGGCATTAGTGAACCAGGTGGGTTTTTCCCTGACAATCGGCAATGGATTCACGAGACTCTTAATTCCAGATATTTATCGAATTCAAATTCCACCATCTGCCATGATGGGATTTGAACCCAGGTCCCCAGAACGTCACCTGCGTCTCTGGGTTAATAGTCCAGCGATAATACCACTAGGCCATTGCTTCCCCTCTTGGTGAAGAACTCAGTCATGGCAATGGCATCAGCGGCAGCGAGTTGGCCCAGCAACATGGTCTTGTGGCGGCTGCATTAGAGGCAAGTCCGGTTTCCTGGCGGCATCTGCGCTGAGCGTGGATTCATGGATGGGGAGGCGGAGGTGAGTTTGGGCCCCGTACAAGACCTGGTGTTATCAGCAGCAGCTACATTGGCGAGGGGAACCTGAAGTGGACTCATGGTGGCAGTGGAATCGAGCTCGTGCCTGTGTGGTACCCGGCAGCATCAGTGGCATCTGCCTTAGTGACATCCAGCGAGAACTCACAGTGTTGAGGGAATTGGCGAACGCGAGATGGCAGTGAAGAATGGGCGACTTTCGTTCCAGCAGTGGCAGCACAGTGAAGGGGCCTTATGCCTGGCCACGAGGCCTATGACCCATGACGGAGCACTTAACAAAAAGGACTGTGAAGTTGGACACTTTCCTCATTTCTTCATTTTTCTGCCAGTATACTTTGATTTATTTTTGTGTTTTAAGATGGCACAAGAAACAATACGCAACACTTTTCACTGTATTTTATAGAAAGCAATACACATGACAATAAATAAATCAAACTGAAAAAATGGATTGTTTTGGTTCTGAGGAAAATTGAAAGGTCCTCAACATTGTGCAATCATCAGCGAACATCTCCACTTCTGACCTTATGATGGAGGGAAGGTCATTAATGAACCAGCTGAAGATTGTTGGGCCTTAAGAAACTCCTCCAGAGATGTCCTTGAACTGTGATGACTGATCTCCAACAAGCACAACCATCTTCCATTCCAATTCCCATTGACACCATTTTGCCCAGGGCTCCTTGATGCCACATTTGATCAATTGAAGCTTTGACATGAAAGGCAATCACTCTCACCTCACTTGCTCCTACACATGACCATGCATCTGCACACGAGGCAAGTTATAAAGGCAATGGTTGGATTTGCCTAAGCGTGGTGACCTGCCTAAAGGATTATCCCTGATGGGATTCATCCAAATGGCTCATTGCACTCCCATATGTACTAACTGCCCAAGACTCACCAAACTGACTTATTGTTAGGCTCCATTTGATCTATATCTGTCTCTGTCGCAAACTGACCAAATGATTTGAGTGAGCTCTGTGTTTTAAGTGAGTATTTTAAGTGAGTATTCCACATTATGTTTGGAAGGATTCCCTCATGTTCATAAAAAAACATACAAGAGCTAAATATTCCTTTATTCACAGGATGAGGGCGTTGCTGGCTAGGCCAGCATTTATTGCCCATCCCCAATTGCCCAGAGGGCAGTTCAGAGTCAACCACATTGCTGTGGGTCTGGAGTCACACATAGGCCAAACCAGGTAAGGATGGCAGTTTAAAGACCGAAAGAACTGCGGATGCTGTAAATCAGGAACACAATTAAAATTGCTGGAAAAGCTCAGCAAGTCTGGCAGCATCTGTGAAGGAAAAAACAGAGTTAACGTTTCGGGTCCGGTGACCCTTCCTCAGAACTCAGGATGGCAGTTTCCTTCCCAAAAGGACATTAGTGAACGAGATGGGTTTTTCCGACAATCGACAATGGATTCATGGTCATCATTAGATTGTTAATTCCAGATATTTATTGAATTCAAATTCCACCATCTGCTGTGGCAAGATTCAAATGCAGCTTCCCAGAACATTATCTGGGTCTCTGGATTAACAGTTCAGTGATACTGTCACAAGGCCATGGTAATTCAGTACCCTAAAGTATTTATAGTTATTTTTCTCTTTTAATTCTAAAGGAGGACTGCTGTAAAAAGAATTGAGGAGTTAATAGAACATAGAACATAGAGCTGTACAGTACAGGGATGGGTCTTTTGGCCCACAGTGTTGTGCCAAACCTGACACCAAATTAAACCAGTCTTCTGCCTGCCTTTGCTCCATATTCCTCCATTTCTTGCATATTCATGTGCTTATCTAAAAGTCCCTCAAATGCCCCTATTTTATCTGCCTCCACCACCACCCCTGGCAGTGCGTTCCAGACCCCTACCACTTTCCTTTGCCCCTCACGCCTCCTTTGAACTTACCCCCTCTAAACTTAAATGCATGGCTCCTAGAATTAGACATTTCAACTCTGGGAAAAGATTCTGATCGTCAGCCCCATCTATGCTTCTCATAATTTTATAGACTTCTACCAAGTCTTCCCTCAGCATCTGCTGCTCCAAAGAAAAAAACCCAAGTTTTCTAGCTTCTCCATATAGCTCATACCCTCTAAACCAGGCAGCATCCTGGTAAACCTATTCTGCAGCTTCTCCAAAGCTTCCACATCCTTCCTGTAACGTGGCAACCAGAATTGAATGCAATACTCTAAATGTGGCCTAACCAAAGTTTTATAAAGCTGCAATATGACATCCTGACTCTTGTACTTAATTCCCCGATAAAGGCAAGCATGCCATATGCCTTCTTTACCACCCTATCTGCTTGTGTGGCTACTTTCGGGGAGCTATGGACTTGAACCCCAAGATCTTTCTGTACATCAATGCTGTTCAGAGTCCTACCATTAACTGTATATTTTTTCTCAACATTTGATCTCCCAAACTGCAGCACCTCACACTTACCCAGATTAAACTCCATCTGCCATTTCTCTGCACATATCTGCAACTGCTCGATATTCCGCTGTATCCTTTAACTACCAGAAGAGCAAAAGGAGGGTATGAGATGTACCTGGCAGATAAGGTGAAAGGTAATCACAAGAGGGTCTACAGCTATATTCGGAATAAAAGGTCAGCATGGCCATCCATGTGAGGAGCCGCAGGAGATGGGGGAGATTTTTATTGAATATTTCTCCTCAGTGCTTACTGAGGAGAGAATGATTAATGCTGAGGAAATAAGGCAAACAAGTGAGGATATTTTGGACCACATGCATATTATCAGAGAGGAGGTGTTACCAGCCTTAAAGCACATTAAGGTGGATGAATAGCCTGGGCCTGATCAAGTCCATCCTCGGATATTGTGGGAGGCTAGGGAAGAAATTGGAGAGGCCCTCGCAGAGATTTTTGCTTTATGTTTAGCCACTGGTAAAGTTCCGGAAGATTAGAGAGTGGCTAGTATTTTTCCATTATTTAAGAAAGGTAGCAAAGCAGTTCTTGGCATAGTGGCTCAGTGGTTAGTACTGCTGCCTCACAGCGCCAGGGTTCGATTCTGTCCTCAGGCAACTGTCTGTGTGGAGTTTGCCCATTCTCCCCATGTCTGCGTAGGATTCCTCCAGGTGCTCTAGTTTCCTGCCACAGTCCAAAGATGTTCAGGCTAGGTGGATTGGCCATGCTAAATTGCCCATAGTGTTCAGGGATGTGTAGATTAGGGGGGTGGGTCTGGGTGGGATGCTCTGAGGGTCAGTGTGGACTTGTTGGGCCAAAGGGGCTGTTTCCAAACTGTAGGGATGTTATGATTCAAAGACAAACCAGGGAATTGCAGCCTCTGAGTCTAACATCAGTATGGCAGCCAAGTTATTGGACAGAATACTGAAGCACAGGATCAACCAACATTTGGATAGTCAAGGTCTGATTATAAGACATAGGAGCAGAAATTAGGCCATTTGGGCCCATCAAGTCTGCTCCGCCGTTCAATCATGGCTGATAAGTTCCTCAACTCCATTCTCCCGTTTTCTCCCTGTAACCCTTGATCCCCTTGATAATCAAGAACCTATCTATCTCAGTCTTAAATGTAATCAATGGCCTGGCCTCCACAGCCTTCTGTGGCAGTGAATTCCATAGATTCACCACTCCCTGGCTGAAGAGGTTTCTCTTTATCTCCGTTCTAAAAGGTCTTCCCTTTACTCTAAGGCTGTTCCCTCGGGTCCTAGTCTCTCCTACCAATGGAAGCATCTTCCCAACATCCAATCTGTCCAGGCCATTCAGTATTCTGTAAGATTAGGAATAGTCAGCATTGATTTGTGTGCAGGAAGTCATGTCTGACAAATGTTTTAGAGTTTTTCGAAGAGATAACCAAGAGGATAGATGAGGGCAGGGCAGTGGGTGATGCCTATATGTACTTTAGTAAGGCCTTTGACAAGGTCCCGCACAGCAGACTAGCCATGAAGGTTAGGTCGCAAGGGATCCAGGGAGAGCTAGCTAATTGGCTTCAAAATTGGCTCGATGGTAGGAACCCGAGGTTGATGGTTGAAGGTTGTTTCTCTGAAAGGAGGCCTGTGACTAGTGATGTGCCACAGGGGTCGGTGCTGGGACCTTTGTTATTTGTTATTTACAAAAATGATCTGGTTGTGAATGTACAAGACATGATTAGTAAGTTTGCGGATGATACAAAATTAGAAAGTATTTTTGATAATGAGGAAGGTTAAAATTCCAGAGGAATCTTGATCAGATGACAAAGTGGGCTGAGGATTGGCAAATGCAATTCAATACAGCTAAGTGGGAGACAACACAGTGTAGAGCTGCAGGAACACAGCAGGTCAGGTGGCATCAGAAGAGCAGGATGTTTTGGGTCAGGACCCTTCTTCAGAAATGGGGAGGGGAAGAAAGCTGGGAAATAAAGAGAGAGAGGAGTGGAGGGGCTGGGGAAGGTAGGTGGGATGGTGATAGGTGAGGGCAGATTGGGAGTGGTGGGAATTGGTCAGTGAGATGGGTGGAGCATAGGTGGGAGAGAGGATGGACAGGTTGTGTCAGGTCAAGGAGGCGGGATGAGAGGGAGGGTTAGATATGGGATGAGACCGGGGGTGGGGAGATTTTAAAACTAGTGAATTTCATGTTTAGGCCATCGGGCTGTAGGGTCCCGAGACGGAATATGAGATGCTGCTCCTCCAGTTTGCGGGTGGTGTCATTGTGACACTGGAGGAGGCCCAAGATGGACATGTCATCCAGGGAGTGGAAGGGGGTGTTAAAATGGTGGCGACCGGAAGGTGTTTATCATTTGTCGTGTACAGAGCGCAGATGCTCTATGAAACTTCTTCAAGTCTACACTTGGTCTCAGCGATGTAGATGAGGCCACATCAGGAGCAACGGATGCAGTAGACCAAATTGGCGGATGTACAGGTGAACTCCTGTCTGATATGAAAGGTTTGTTTTGGGCCTTGGATGTAGGTGAGGTTAGGGGCACTTCCCTACACTTCCTGCGGTTGCAGGGAAAGGTGCTGGGGGTGGTGGGGCTGTGGGGAGTGTGGAGCAGATGAAGGCGTCGTGGAGAGACCGGTCCCTATGAAAGGCAGATAGGGGTGGGGAGGGAAATATATTTTTGTTTGTGGGGTCAGATTGTAGGTGGTGGAGAATGATACACTGGATGCAGAGGTTGGTGGGGTGGTATGTGAAGACTAGGGGTTCTCTGTCTTTATTTTTGTCGGAGGGGAGGTGTTTTGAGAGCAGAAGTGCGGGAAATGCAAGAGTTGCGGTTGAGGGCATTTTGATTACCGAAGGGGAGAAGTTGCTGTCCTTGAAATTTAGAAAATCAAGCCAAGGTAGAACTTATATGGTAAGTAGTAAGGTCCTGAGGAGTGTTGTGGAGCAGAGGGACCTAGGAGTACAAGTATATAGATCACTGAAAGTGGCGTCAGAGGTATACAGGGTGGTGAAGAAGGCACTTGGCATGCCTGCCTTCATCGGTTGAGGTAGTGAGTGTAGGAGTTGGGACATTGTGTTACAGTTGTATAAGTCGTTGGTGAGGACGCACTTAGAATATTGTGTGCAACTTTGCTCACCCTGTTATAGGAAAGACATAGTTAAACTAGAAAGTGTGATTTATAAGGATGCTGCCAGGACGAGCAAGCCTGAATTATAGGGAGAGGTTGGCCAGGATAAGACACAGAAGAATGAAGAGTGACATTATTGAGGCATATAAAATCATGAGGGGCATAGAAAGCATGAATGCATATAGTCTTTTTCCCAGGGATGGGGAATTGAAGGCGAGAGGGCATAGGTTTAAGGTGAGCGGAAATAGATTTAAGAAGGACCTGAGGGGCAACTTCCTCACACAGAGAGTGGTGTGTATGTGGATTGAGCTGCCAGAGAAAGTGGTTGAGACAGGTACACACAACATTTAGAAAACACTTGGATGGGTACATGGATGAGAAGGGTTTAGAGGGATATGGACCAAATGCAGGGAATTGGAACTAGCTGAGTGGGCACTATGGTCAGCATGGACCAGTTTGGGCCGAAGGACCTTTCTGTGCTGTATTACTCTATGGCTCTACGACTCTATGACTCTACAATCTTTCACACTATCCACAACTCCACCGATCTTTGTATTGTTTGCAAACTTACTAACTCACCCATCTTTTTTTAAATCTAAGTCGTTTATATATCTCACAAACAGCGGAGGTCCCACTACAGATCCCCATAGAACACCACTAGTCCCAGACCTCCAGCCTGGAAAACAACTTTCCACTAATACCCTCTGCCTTCTATGAGCAAGCCAACTCTGAACCCACACAGCCAAGTAATCTTGGATCCCATGCATCTTAATCTTCTGGATGAGCCTACCATGAGGGACCTTGTCAAAAGCCTTACTAAAATCCATGTAGACAACATCCACTACTCTACCCTCATCAATCACCTACATCACCTCAAAAATTTCAATCACGTTAGTAAGACATGACCTGCCCTGTGCAAAGCCATGCTGACTGTCCCTAATTAGACCACGCTTTTCCAAATGAGCATAAATCCTATCCCTAAGAATTCTTTCCAATAGCTTCCCAACCACTGACGTGAAATTCACCGGTCTGTAGTTTCCTGGATTATCCATATTTCCCTTCTTGAACAGAGGTACAACATTAGCAACTCACCAGTCCTCTGGGATCTCTCCAGTGGCTAGTGAGGATACAAAGATTTTAGTAAAGCCTCCAGCAATCACCTCTCTTGCCTTTCTCAATAACCTGGGGTAGGTACCTTCGAGCCCTGGGACTTGTCCACCTTAATCCTCTTCAAGAGATTCAATACCTCTTTTTTCTTGATCTCAAAATGCCCTAGTATATTAGCATGCTCCACAGAAATCTCATTATCCTCCATATCCCTCTCCTGGGTGAATACCGATGCAAAGTACTCATTTAGGATCTCACCCGCATTCTCTGCCTCCAAGCACAAGTTCCCTCCTTTATCCTTGAGTGGTCCTATTTTCTCCCTAGTTATCCTCTTGTTTTTAATGTATCTATAGAATGCCTTGGGATTCTCCTTAACCCTACTTGCCAAGGTCATTTCATGGCCCCTTCTTGCTCTCCTAATTCCCTGTTTGAGTACTTTTCTGTTTTCCTTGTATACCTCACAGGCCCTGTCCAATTTTAGCTTCATAAATCTCATATATGCTTCTTGTTCCCTTTTCACTAAACTCACAACCTCTTTCATTATCCAAGGATCCCTTACCTTGCCATCCTTATCCTTCCTCTTTTGTGAACATGCTGGTCCTGAACTCTCCTCAGCAGGTCTTTAAGCAGTTCCCATGTGTCAAATATGGACTTGCCTGATAACAGCTCCTCCCAATTAACACTCCCCAGCTCTTGCCTAATACTGATGTAATTTGCCCTCGCCCAATTTCACACCTTCCCACAAGGTCCTGACTTAAAGTTACATTCATTGACTGTGAGGCCAAGTCCTGTGTGAAGCCAATGGATTGTCACATATACAAATTGTGAGGGAAATGTCAAGCAGGGAAAGACTTAACTTCAGACATACCCAGGGGCTAATGTCCCCTGCCCAGCAAAAGCCATCCCCTTTGAATTATATCCCAACTTCAGACACATTTGTTGTTTTTCCCTTGGAAGAATGCAGGGTTTAAAAAGCCAGTTTCAACTCTACTGAAGTGGACTAGTGGGATTGAATGTTTTCATTTGTACCACCCTATGTTTGAGTATTAAGGTGCCATGAAGATCACAGTTGAAGACTATCACCCCTAGTTAGCCTGGTTAAACTGACTCCCTTTGAAACATGAATTTGCATTCGCAATATCTACCAATGATTTGAATGAGGGAACAAAATGTAACATCTCAAAGTTGCAGATGGTACCAGGTTGGGTGGGAGGGTGAACTGTGATAAGGATGCAGACATCCTTCAGTATGATGTCGACAGGTTGGGAGAGTGGGCAAATCAATGGTTGATGCAGTATAATTTGGATAAATGTGAGGTTATTCACTTCGGAAGCAAAAACAAGAAGGCAGGTTACTACCTGAATAGCTGTAAATTGGGAGAGGGGAGTGTGCAGCGGGACCTGGGTGTCCTTGTGCACCAGTCGCTGAAGGTAAGTATGCAGGTACAGCAGGTGGTAAAGAAGGCAAATGGTATGTTGGCCTTCATTGTGAGGGGTTTCGAGTACAGGAGCAGGGACGTGTTGTTGCAGTTATACAGGGACTTGGTGAGACCACACCTAGAATATTGCGTGCAGTTTTGGTCTCCTTTTCTGAGGAAGGATGCTCTTGCTCTCGAGGGAGTGCAGCAAAGGTTTACCAGGCTGATTCCAGGGATGGAGGGACTGACGTATGTGGAGAGATTGATTAGGTTGGGATTGTTTTCGCAGGAGTTCAGACGAATGAGGGGGGATTTCATAGAGACTTATAAAATTCTAACAGGACTGGACAGGGTAGATGCAGGGAGGATGTTCCTGATGGTGGGTGTGTCCGGAACCAGGGGTCACAGTCTGAGGATTCAGGGTAGACCATTTAGGACGGAGATGAGGAGACATTTCTTCTTTCAAAGAGTGGTGAGCCTGTGGAATTCACTAGGATTATTCACCAAGGTACCCGTCAAGGAAGCCATTGAGATTTACATTAGGTCCCTACATTATAACAATTCAGATATGCCATCAGTTTCTGAATGTGTTTTTCATTGCGCTCATGAATGTAACAATTTGCAGTTAATTTCAATCTTAATGACACCAGGTATACCCAACTAGACGTTGCTACTATAGGTTCCCTGAAAGGTCTAGCTTTCGCTAAGCTCTTCATCTTTAAGAACTCTTGTGGCACTGTTGTTGTGCCCTTACCTCTGAGCTAGGAGGTCAGAGTTTAAATTCCACCTATCCCAGATGTGTGTCACAACATAAACAGAAGTTGCTGGCAAAGCTCAGCAGGTCTGGAAGCATCTGTGAAGAGAAATCAGAGTTAACATTTCAGGTCCAAACATTAACTCTGATCTCTTTTCACGGAAGCTGCCAGATCTGCTGAGCTTTTCCAGCAACTTCTGTCTTTGTTTCTAATTTATAGCATCCATAGTTCTTTCAGTCTTCGCTTAGTGCATCATAACATGTCTGAACAGGTTGATCAAAATGCCTATGAGCTACCCGTGCAGATGTTTACAGGATATCACAGCTGGGGATTGTGTTTTGAGTTTGTGCTTACAATTCCCTCAAGGTCCCCTGTGAAATATTTTAGGCAACGATACTTGTTTAATGAACCAGAGCAGACACGATGGGCCGAACAGTTGTAACAATTCTGTGATTGATTATTACCATGAGAAACACCCCTTCCATGGATCAATCACTTGCCACTTTGCACATTCCTGGAAAGTACATGGCGTGTTTGTGATTTTTGGACTTGCAGCTGCATCAATGAAATTCTTCACACAATTTAATAGCCTCCACTTTGTGCTGCAACTTGCTTTCAAAATGGAGTGATCAACTGAGCTCCCTGTTCTCCACACGTCAGTTTGGAAATCTGAGCAATAAGTGCAGCTAGTTTCTCATGCTGCTACTTTGTATTAAATATAAGTTAATATAAGCATTATCCACAAGCTGAACACTGCCATCAAGCCAAAAAGATGTTGCTGAAACCAATCTTAAAATTGTCAGTGGGGCTCACCATGAGCTTCATTTGCTTGTGCTATTGACTACATGCGTGAAAACACAGGATTTTGTTCATGAAAGGCAAAAGCAAGTTTGTGAATGCATTGCAACTTTTTCATTGAGAAATGGAGACTGACAATTCCTGCTGCCACCCCGATGCAACCACCTGAGCAATCGGAGTCTATTTACCTGGTCTGAAGTTAATCAGCTAGCTCAGATCGGCAGTTAACAGATCCAGCTGCATCTCAATTCAGAGATAGTGGGAACTGCCAATGCTGGAGAATCTGAGATAATAAGGTGTAGAGCTGGATGAACTCAGCAGGCCAAGCAGCATCAGAGGAGCAGCAAAGCTAACGTTTCGGGTCTGGACCCTTCTTCAGAAATTTTTTTTTGCCTGCTGTGTTCATCTAGCTCTACACCTTGTTATCTCAGCTGCATCTCAATGCTCTGCATGGTCCAACCCATCAGCACCCCCTTATCATGCTGCATAAATAGGTGTTCCCTCTCAAAGTTTGGTGTCCTATCTCCCAGTTCTGAGAAATGCAAGACATAATGACTAATTTCATATTTTGCTTTTAACAATGTTTAAATTGGATATCGC
Organism: Rhincodon typus; assembly: GCF_021869965.1. NCBI lineage: Eukaryota > Metazoa > Chordata > Chondrichthyes > Orectolobiformes > Rhincodontidae > Rhincodon > Rhincodon typus. The sequence continues at coordinate 10,799,115 of NC_063332.1, forward strand.
AATGCTTTTAACAAGGTTCCTGTTAATTCCGTTGCTAAGCCACTTGATGAGAGAATAGTACGAAGAATAAACACATAGCAAAAATGAGTTGTTGACCTGTCCCGTGTCTTTTACCGCTTTCTGAACTCACTCCATTGGTGTCACTCTGCATTGCCAACCAACCATCCAGCCAACTGAGGGAACCCATACCTGCTGAGGTTACCATGAAGGACTCTCCTCCTCAACCTCACCTCTCACATGGGATGTGATGGCCACCACCAGCCATCTCTCTGTAATGAGACAGCAGACCTGGTAAGACTAAAAGCTCTCTCAATGTCTTCCTATTTTTGTCTGCAAATAAGCTGGTCTTCATCCAAAAAATTGGATCACAAGAAGACCCTAACGGCCATGTCCTTGTAGATGGGCAAATGAGATACACCAGGATCTCCAAGCAGATTGATGCATTCGGGCTTATTTCTCTCGGTACTAAGGAAACTGATTGTGAAAATTATAAACTCATCAAAATTATTGACATTGGGTAACCTCAAAAACAACTTGGGAGTGACACCTTCTCATTCTTTAAACAGATTTCCCAATTTCACTTTGTGACATTCTCAGGACTTGGAAGTGGAAATTTCATTATTTTCCAAACTTGCTTAGAACCCACTTCTGATCAGTTTTACAATTGCACTGAGTTTGAATTGGTACAAGCAGAAAATTAGACCATTCAGCCCAGCTGGTCACTGGCTGGCCCAGCATTTATTGTCCATCCCTAGTTGCCCTTGAGAAGGTGGTGGTGAGCTGCATTCTTGCACTGCTGCAGTCCACCTGGTGTAGGTTGACCCACAATGATATTAGGGAGGTTTTTGACCCAGCGACAGTGAAGGAATGATGATATATTTCCAAGTCAGGATGGTGAGTGACTTGGAGGGGAACTTGCAGGTGGTGGTGTTCCCTATGTCTGCTGCCCTTGTCCTTCTAGATGGAAGTGGTTGTGGGTTTGGAAGGTGCTGCCTGAGGATCTTTGGTGAATTTCTGCAATGCATCTTGTAGATAGTACACACTGCTACTATCTAAGCGTTGTTGGTGGAGGGAGTGGATGTTTGTGGATGTAGTGCCAATCAAGCGGGCTGCTTTGTCCTGGATGGTGTCAGGCTTCTTGAGTGTTATTGGGGCTGCACCCATCCAGGCAAGTGGGGAGTATTCCATCACACTCCTGACTTGTGCCTTGTAGGTGGTGGACAGGTTTTGAGGAGTCAGGAGGTGAGTTATTCAGTGTACTATTCCTAGCTTCTGACCTGCTCTTGTAGCCACTGTGTTTATGCTAGTATTTATTCTCCACACCCTTCTTCTGGTCTTATTTCATGTAATCACATCAAAATATCGCTCTCTTCTTTCGTCGCCTTGCTTATATAGCTTCCTCTTAAATGTATCTATGCTACTGATTTCTATCAATGATTGTAACAATATGTCTGCACCATCTGAAATGAAGATGTTTCTCCAGAATTCTGTATTGCATTTTCCTCTGGATTATCTTTCGTATTTGTGCTGTTTCCATTTCTATCTGATGCCAATATTGAAAATTCCACCAGTTACGCTCCTAATATCTACTCTTCGTTCAGCTTTCCATCTATTAAATCTCTCTCCTTCCTGACCTCAGCTCATACCACTTCTGGCAGTAGATATGTTACAGACATTAATTACAAACACACTGATTATCAGGGCTACCTGATCTTTACTTCTTCCCACTCCAAAGCCTTGTACCAAACCAGTCTCTCTCCCACAGTTTCCTCACTTTCATTAGGCCAAATCCTTGAAGGAGGAAATATTTAAAAGATGTGGGGAAAGAGCCAGAAATGGGACTGGCTTAGCTTCTCTTCACAAAGTGCTGGTGAAAACCCAATGGACTGAATGGCCTTTTTCTGCAGTTTTTTTTCAAATTCCTTCAATCAAAGTGGATGTCACTGACTAGGCCAGCATTTATTGCCCATTCCTAATTGCCCAGAGGGCAGTTAACAGTCAGCCGCATTGCTGTGGGTCTGGAATTACATGTAGGTCAGATCAGGTAAGGATGGCAGTTTCCTTCCTTAAAGAGCATTAACAAACAAAATGGTTTTTTTTCCCAATTATCAACAAAGGTTTCAGGTCATCATTTGACTCTCAATTCCAGCAATTTATCGAATTTAAATTCCACCAACTGCCATGATAGAATTCATACCAGACTCCCCAGAAAATTACCGAGGCCTCTGGGTTAACGGTCTAGTAATAATACCCCTGGATCATCTTCTCCTCAAATGATTTAGACTGTATTATGCTCCCAGCTGATGGTAATACTGGACAAGTCAGATTCCAGGGTGAAAAAATGGGCTTGATGGACCACAAATTTTAATTTCACAATAGTGGTCAGTCGCAAGAGGCTGTCAATGTACTTTTATCAAAAGAACAAGTTTATTACATGAAGAGAAAAAACAAACAAATAAAAAACAATTTTGAAAGACATTATCGTGAGCAGCAAAAAGAATCAATTTCCTAGAAAGTATTTTACAGGCTCTCAATCTCAGTGAAGTTCCATTCCACCTTCACATTGACATGTCTTACTGAACTGAGGAAGTCACAAGCATTTCCCTTCTGTGTGTTTACCAAATGTGAATCTCTAAATTGCAGTCTCTCCCTGACTTTTCACTGACTTTTCTCACTGAAATATAAGAAATAAACTCAAAGCTTTGACTTATTTTAAGCTGATAAACAACACATTTGCTGATATGGATCTTTTCTTAAAAACTACCATTTTTTCCCTATGTCATGAAATCTCAAGTTAATAGTAAGCAGCAAGTATCTCTCCAGGTATTTTGTTGAGTCATTTAGCTTAAGTCACATAATTTATTGGAAGGGCTGTCATTAGCTCACTGTTCCAAATGACTTTCTGACCCTTGCATGAAAACAACTAACGTGCACAGCACTGAAAATCAAGTAGCTATTTACCTCTGCATTAGCATCAAAGGTTGCAAATAATAGTAACATCATAAACTTAAATCATGACTGGTTGCTCCTGTTCCATATCATACCTTCTGAAATGTGCAACTTTTCCCTCAGCCACAAAGCTATTCAGCCTAATCATATCTGCCATTTCACATGCCACTGTTCTAACTATTTTGCCCTCAGTTGAGGACCTCAATGCTGTAATTCATAGAGTCGTAGAGTCACACAGCACAGAAACAGACCCTCCGCGCCAACCAGACATCCCCCAATCTGACCTAGCATAGGACTGCCTTCTACAATTTCTGTCACATACATTTTGATCCCCTCCATTCAATTCCACTCCCCTCTTCTCTCCACTTCCCAAAGGTTCTGTCTCATCAGGGACATCCTTGTGTGCTAACTTCACATCCAATTGCCCCTCTCCTGATAACTTAACTTGCCAACACAGTAAGTATAAACCATCTATTTATTTTCCTGCACACATACCATTGCCCATAGCCAAAAACAGTCGTTTCTGAAGGGCAGCAAATTAGTTGCACTTCCTCTAATACAATACATGAGAGTTTTTGCTTGTGATAGAGTTTCCTCTTTTGCTTTGAATCCTGATCAAAGATTGAGTGGCAACCTAAAATTAAGTAGCTGTTTTTATAGCCAGCATATTGAAGAGCCTACTTTCTCTCTGTGTTTAGAAATCATTATTTTTAATGTATTCATTCATGGGAAGTGACTATCCTGACATCTCAAATTGCCTTTGAGAAGGTGGTGAAGAGTTGTATTCTTGGACTGTTGCTGTCCATGTAGCGTTATAGAGTCATAGAGTTGTACAGCATGGAATCAGGCCCTTCGGTCCAACTCATCCATGCTGACCAGATATCCTAAATTAATCCAGTCCCATTTGCCAACATTTGGCCCATATCCCTCTAAACCCTTCCTATTCACATACCCATCCTGATGCCTTTTAAATGTTGTCATTGTACCCGCCTCCATCACTTCCTCTGGCAGCTCATTCCACACACACACCACCCTCTGTGTGAAAAAGTTGTCCCTTATTTCCCTTTTAAATCTTTCCCCTCTCACCTTAAACCTATGCCCTCTAGTTTTGAGCTCCCCTACCCTAGGAAAAAGACCTTGGCTATTCATCCTATCCGTGCCCTTCATGATTTTATAAACCCCTATAAGGTCACCCTTCAGTCTTTGATACTTCAGGTGAAGTGGCCCCAGTCTATTCAGCCTCACCCTAGAACTCAAACCCTCCAAACCTGGTAACATCCTTGTAAATCTTTTTTGCACCCTTTTAAGTTTCACAACATCTTTTCTGTAGCAGGGAGAATAGAATTGAATACAGTATTCTAAAAGTGGCCTCACCAATGTCCTATAGAGCCTCAACATGACCTCCCAACTCCTCTACTCAATGCACTGACAAATAAAGACAAGCATACCAAACACCTTCTTCACTATCCTGTCTACCTGCGACTCCACTTTCAAGGAACTATGAACCTGCATCCCAAGAACTTTTTGTTCAGCAGCACACCCCAGGACATTACCATTAACTATTCAAGAGGGAGTTCCAGCTGTTTATGGGGAACTAATAGCATAGTGGTTTTGTTACTGGCCTTGTAATCCAGGGACCTAGGTAATAGCTGTAGGTTCCAAGCCCACCACGGAAGAAGATGGAATGTGCATTTGAAAAAAATCTGGTATTTACAGTCTAACAATAACCATTCTAAAAACCCACCAGTTTTATTAATACACCTTTGGAAAGGAAATCTGCTATCCTATCCCAGTCAGGACCAAAGCAATGTGGTTCACCCTTAACTACCCTCCAAAATGGCATTCAGTTGTAAACAAGCCTCCTAAAAGGAATGGCACCATGAACAACATCAGTGCTGTTGACCCTGCAAAGTTCTCCTCACTAACACCCTGGGGCTAGTGCCAAAACTGGGAGAGCTGTCTCAAATAGTAGTCGAGCAACAACTTGATACAGGCATACTCTTGGAATCATACCTGACAGACAATGTCCCAGACACCGCCTTCACCATAGCTGGATATATCCTGTCCGACTAGCAGGACAGGCCCAACAGAGGATGGCACAGTGGTCGGCAGTCAGGAGAGAGTTAGCCTAGTGTATTCAATATTGACCTCAGACCCCATGAAGCCTTGTGACATCAGGTCAAATACGAGGAAGGAAACCACCCATTGAATACTACATCTTGTCGTACCTCAGTGGATGAATTAGTATTCCTCCATGTTGAACAACACTTCGAGAAAGCACTGAGGGTAGCAATGGACAAGAATGTACTCTGGGTGAGGGATGAGGATGATGATATTGATGAAGGCAATGATGATGATGTTGAAAACAGAAACAGAGAATGTTGGCGAACTCAGCAGGTCCAGCAGCTTCTGTGGAGAAAGAAATGGAGAGAATGTTTTGAGTACAGTGACTCTTCTTTGTAACTTTAGAGGGCTGGAAAATAATGATACTTTTACTGTTGATGAAGGTGGAAGAGGAGCGAGTGGAACAGATGGTGAAGGTGTCAAGAGCAAAAGACAAAGAGAGTGTAAAGGAGAAATTTTAGATAAACTATGTGAAAATTACCAGTTTGAGTAGAAACAGAGAAAGTCGGAACAAAGGTAGGCCATTTTGCTCTTTGATCCTGTCCTACCAGTCGTTATGATCATGGGTGGTCATCTAACTCAACAGACTGTTCCCACTTTTCCACTGTATCCTTTAAATTCTTTCGATCTTAAGTGCTATATCCAATTCCTTCTTGAAATCATACAAAAGTTACCATGGAAGTCCCACCTTCTCACCTTTGTCCCTTGCCTGAGATGTGGTGAATCTCAGGTTAAACGATCATCAGCCATCTTTTTCTGCTGGGAGAACAGCCCTATGGGCATCTGGAACTTTAGTGACTTATCCTTCAACAATGTTTTGGCCTCAATTCCTTTCTGTTGTATCAAATCCCACAGGGTCACCACTCTCTGAGTGAAGAACCTTCTCCTCATCTCAGTCTTAGTTAGTTTACCCGGTATCCTTGGACAGTGACCCCTGGTTCTGAATTCTCCCATTATTCAGAACATCCTTTCTACATCTAACCTGACTAGTCCTGAGGAATTTCAGTTTTCTATGAGATTCCTCCTCATGCTTCTAAACTCCAGTGAATACCATCATAACGAACTCAAGCTCTCCTCATATGTTAGTCCTGAGGTCCCAGGAATTAATATGGTAAACCTTTGTTCCAATCCTCCATAGGTAGAACATCCTTCCCCAGATAAGGAGACCAAAACTGCACACAATACTCCAGGTGTGGTCTCAGCAAGGCCCTGTACAACTGCAGCAAGATATCTCTGCATCCTCCTTACAGCTCACCCTCTCTCCAAGCTTTGTGCCATCTGCAAATTTGGAGATATTATGTTTAGTTCCCTCATATAAATCATTGATATACATTGTGAATAGATCAGGTCCTGGCTCTGATACCTATGATACCTTACTAGCCACCTCTTGCCATTCATAAAGCATCCTATTTCTTCTTACTCTACGTTTCCTGTCTGCCAGCTAGTCTTCTATTCATCTCCGTACACTATCCCCAATCCCATGCACTTTAATTTTACACACTAATCTCTTTGGTGAGGCTTTGTCAAAAATCTTCTGAAAGTCCAAATAAACCACATTCATTTGCATCCCCTTATCAGTTCTACGAGTTACACACTCGAAGAATTCCAATGGATTTGTTAAGCATGATTACCATTTTTTTTAAGTGCATGTTAACTCTGGCCAATGCTGTCACTGTTTTCCAAGTGTTCTTTCCTAATCAATCCCTTTGCTGAATCCTAAACTGCTCTTGCTCCTCAGGTCTGTTGATTTTTGGCATCCAATTTGTATGCCTCTTCCATGGATCAAATGCTACCTCTGATTCCCTTGTAAACCATAGCTTAGCCACCTTTCCCATTTTACTTTTGTGCCAGACAGGAACGATAGATTGTTGCAGTTCACCCTTGTACTATTTTAATGTTTGCTATTGCTTTTACAGCGTCATCCCTATCAGTAACATCCTCCAATCTATCATAAGTTAATTTGTGCCTCATAACATCATAATTTACTAGTCCCAGAATCAATTACATCACTCTTTATCTTAACAAAGAATTCTATCATATCATGGTCTCTCATACCCTGGAAACCTTGCACAACCAGAATACCCATTATTCCTTTCTCATTACATAATACCCAGTATAGATTGGCTTGTTCTTCAGTTGACGCCTCAGTGTATTGGTCCAGAAAACCATCGCATATGTATTCCAGGTATTGTTACTCATTTGATTTGCCAGATCTATATGTTCCTTTTTTGTATGTGTCTATAATTTCCTGTTTAATGCCATTTCCAACATCACCCCTACAGTTTGACGGTCCATATACAATGCCCACTAAAGTTTTTAACACTTGGTGTTTCCCAGCTCTTCCTATACAGGTTCCACATTATTGGTGCTAATGTCCTTCCTCAATATAGTGTTAATTACCTCTTTAAACAGTAATGCAGCTCCACCATCTTTGTCTTTTTGTCTATATTTCCCAAATACTATATCCCCTATATATTCCCTGGTCACACTGAAGCCATGTCTATTTGTTAATTAATTAACTCATCCAGATCATTGCGAAGGTTCCATGTATTAAGGCACAAAGGCTTGTCCTTTTAACATTACTTGTCCCATTCCCAACATTTTCCCTGTGGCCTTGTTTGATTCTGGCCCTTGATTCCTCTGCCAATCATTTCTCTTATTGCTCTTTCTGTCTTTTGCTCTTGTCCTTGAGTGCCCTTCCTCTGACTCCCATACACTCTCACAAGTACTCTCCCTCAGGCATTGCTTCTGGTCCTGCTCAGGTGTAATCTTTTCAGTTTGTACTGGTCCCACCTTCCCAGAACCAGTCTCATTGCCCCAAGAATTCAAATGCCCTCTCTCTCACACCATCTCTTTAGCCAAGTGTTCATCAAATGTATCCTGCTATTTCTACTCTGACTAGGATGTGGCATTGGTAGTAATCCAGAGATCACTAGGGTCATACTTTCCAGCTTGCTTCATATATTCTTGTTTACTTCTCCATATTTTGCTTTTAGGATCTCAGCCCTTTATTTGCCTGTGTTGTTGGTATCAATATCTACCACGGCCACTGGCTATTTGCTCTTCCCTCCAGCATGTCCTGTAGCTGCTCTGAGACATCCTTGACTCCAGCACCAGGGGGTTCAACATCCCATCCTGGAATCATCTTTCAAGTTCCAGATGAGAGCAGGAAAGTGCACAACATCATTGATGTATCGGAGAAAGAGTTGTGGGTGAGAGACTGAGTAGGACTGGAACAAGGAATGTTCCACAAGTCCCATAAAGAGACGGACACAGCTAGGAACAATATGGGTACCCATGATTGCACATTTGACCCGGGGAAAGTCAGATGAGTTAAAGGAGTTGTTCAGAGTGAGAAGGAGCTAGCTGGGGTGAGGGAAGGTGGCAGATAGATTAGACTGGGCAGGCCTCATGGTGGACAGTGTGAAGGTATGACAGGGGCTGTGTGGATGTCACTCCTACCAACACTGTTTCCAGTTTATCACTTTTATCATTTATCCCCTAGTCATGACATAAACCACAATCTGGTCATTACCTCATTGTTGTTTCTGGGAGCTTACTGTGCTCAAATCACTTCCCCAATACAACCCCCAACCCCCGTTCCAATATCTGCAAGGCTTTTTGTCTTGAAAGAAAGAGTTTACATTTATATGGTTGTTTCAATGGAAGTGAGGGTAATGGAGGGTATTGTAGCTCGATGATTAATCCAGAAACCTAGATAATGTTCTGGGGACCCGGGTTTGAATTTCGCCATGGCAGATGGTTGAATTCAAATTCCATGTTGAAAATCTGGAATTAAGAATCTACTGATGACCATGAAACCATTGCCAATTGTTGGGGACGTCCATCTGGTTCACTAATGTCTTTTGGGGAAGGAAACTGCCATCCTTACCTGGTCTGGCCTCCATATGACTCCAGACCCACAGCAATGTGGTTGAATCTCAGCTATCCACTGAAATGGCCTAGCAAGCCACTCAGTTGTACCAGTCACTACAAAGTCTCAAAGAAATAAAACCGGACAGATCACCTGGCATCAACCTAGGCACCAGAAAAGATAATAGCAGAAACAGCCCTGTCGACCCTGCAAAGTCTTCCTCACTAACATTTTGGGGGTTAGTGCCAAAATTGGCAGAGCTGTCTCACAGACTAGTTAAGCAACAGCCTGATATAGTCACACTCACAGAATCATACCTTACAAGCAATGTCCCAGATAGCACCATCACCATCCCTGGATATGTCCTGTCCCACTGGCAGGACAGACCCAACAAAGGGGGTGGCACAGTGGTATACAGTCGGGAGGGTGTTGCTCTGGGAGTCCTCAACATTGACTCCGGACCCCATGAAGTCTCATGGCTTCAGGTTAAACATGGGCAAGGAAACCTCCTACTGGTTACCATACAGCAATTCCTCCACCCCACACCCCCCACCCCCTCAGCTGATGTATCAGTACTCCCCTATGTTGAAGAACACTTGGAGGAAGCTCTGAGGGTGCCAAGGACACAAAATGTACTCTGGGAGGGGGATTTCAATGTCCACCACCAAGAGTGACTCAGCAGCAGTACAACTGATCAAGCTGGTCGGGTCCTAAAGGACATAGCTACTAGACTGGGTCTGTGGCAGGTGGTGAGGGAACCAACAAGAGGGGAAAAACATACTTGACCTCATCCTTACTAATCTCCCAGCTGTAGTTGCATCTGTCCATGACAGTATCGGCAAGAGTGACCATCGCACAGTCCTTGCGGAGACGAAGACCCGCCTTCACATTGAGAATAACCTCCATCGTGTTGTGTGACACTATCACCGTGCTAAATGGGACAGACTTCAAACAGATCTAGCAACTCAAGACTGGGCATCCATGGGGCGCTGTGGGCCATCAACAGCAGCAGAATTGTACTCCAGCACAAAAACAGAAGTTGCTGGGAAAGCTCAACAGGTCCGGCAACATCTGTGAAGAAAAAAAAAGAGTTAACATTTCAGGTCCCGTGACCTTTCCTCAGGACTGATGGTAGCTGGGAAAACATTGGTTTATATCCAGGAAATAGGGAGGGGATTGGAGTGGGGAGTGAACAACAGGATAGAGCCCAAAGAGAGAGACAGAGGAGCAGTTGGATAGACAAAGGAGTTGATAACAATCTGACTGGATGGGTGAATAGTTGTTAATGGGGAGTGTTAGTGACTAACAACAGGGGGTGTGTAATGGCAGGCTGTGTGATAACAAGGCCTGGTGTGTGGGGTAGGGGGCTGGGACATTGGAGAGTTTAGGCCCTAAAATAGAATGTGTAATCAACAGTGCTGTCAAGCAGCCCAAGTGGCATCAAGGAGCCCTAGCAAAACTGGAATCAATGGGTATCAGGGGGCAAACTCTCCAGTGGGTAGAGTCATACCTGACACATAGGTAGATGGCTATGGCTGTTGAAGGTCAATTAACTCAGCCCCAGGACATCTCTGCAGAAGTTCCTCAGGATACAGTCTTTGGCCCAAACATCTTCAGCTGCTTCATCAATGACCTTCCCTCCATCATAAGGTCAGAAATGCGGATGTTCGCCGATGATTGTACAATGTTCAGCACCATTCGTGACTCCTCAGATACTGAAGCAGTCTGTGTTCAAATGCAACAAGATCTGGAAAATTTCCGAGCTTGGGCTAACAAGTAGCAAGTGACATTTTCACCACACAAATGCCAGGCAATGACCATCACCAGTAAGAGACAATCTATTTGCTGCCCCTTGAAATTCAATGGTGTCACTAACCTCCACTATCAACATCCTTGGGGTTACAAATAACCAGAAACTCAACTGCACTTGCCATATAAACTACAAGAGGTTACAAATACTGTGGCGAGTAACTCAACTCCTGATTCCCCAAAGCCTGTCCACCATCTACAAGGCACAAGCCTGGAATGTGCTGGGACACTCCCCCCTTGCCTGGATGAGTGCAGCTCCAACAACACTCAAGAAGCCTGACACCATCCAGGACAAAGCAGCCTGCTTGATTGGCACTATGTCCACAAGCATCCACTCCCTCCGCCACTGACGCTCAGTAGTAGCAATGTGTGCTATCTACAAGATGCACTGCAGAAATTCACCAAAGATCCTCAGACAACATCTTCCGAACCCACGACCACTTCCATCTAGAAGGACAAGGGCATCAGACACATGGGAACACCACCACCTCCAAGTTCCCCTCCAATCCACTCACCATCCTGACTTGGAAATATATCGCCGTTCCTTCACTGTGGCTGGGTCAAAATCCTGGAATTCCCTCCCTTATGGGATTGTGAACTGCAGTGGTTCAAGAAGATAGCTCATCACCACCTTCTCAAGGGCAACTAAGGATGGATAACAAATGCTGGGCCAACCAGCAACGCCCACATCCCATGATTGAGTCCAAAAAGCTTGTGTTTCACTTCAAATAGTCTTTCTTGGCGTTTTCCCAAGATGGTTATCGCTGAGAAAAATAAATCGCCTCCGTGTTATTTACTTCCTTACAGATTTCATCATTGGCTTCTCAATTAGATTTTGTTTCCCAAGACCCAGACCCAGCAGTGCTGTGGAGAGAGATGGAGAGAAGGCACGGGCAGTCAAAATGCATTTCAAAAGACAAACAGCTCAATAAACAGAAAAGCACGCAAAATGTAGTTGGTGGCTTTAATTTTATTAACCAATAACCTTCTCAGCTGCACAATAGAAGCAACTGTCCCAGGGTTATGGAAAATACTCATATTTTCTGCATAAGCAGTTATCTTGAAAGGTTGAGAGTTTTGCTCACTGGTGTATCTGCTTTCTTTTTATTGTTGCAGTTTTCAATTACTTTTTGCTGCCTTTTCCTCTGCATGTGGCAAGTGAGGCTTTGCATTCTGAAATTTTTTTGCATGGTGTGTTTATTTTAGTGTTGGTGCTGGGCGGTTGACTGTTGAATCTCAACCATTCATGTATGCACCTGAGAGAAATCACAAAGAAAACTACAGCACCAAAGAAAACGTTAACTTTAACGTGCAAAAGTCTGAAAAGTTGACTGTGGAATATTCCATGGCATTGTTTCAAAGACAAGCAAGTTGGCTGTGGAATCCTAGCTGTGTACAAACTGACATAAACATCCACCCTCTAGTCTAATGGACCACCATTACTTTTTATTGTTCTTTCATTGGATGTGGGCAGCACAGGTAAGGCCAGCATTTATTGCCCATCCCTTATTTCCAGTTAAGGATCTTCACAAGGGAAGTTAGAAATCAACCATATCGTTATGGTTTTGGAGTCACCTATGGGCCAGACTGAGTAAGGACAGGACAGCAGATTTCTTTCTTTACACGAGATGAGTGAACCAGATGAGTTTTTACAATGATATGCAAAAATAAACTTTTTTTTTAAAAGAGCTTGGGGTGGCACAGTGGCTCAATCGTTAGCACTGCTGCCTCACAGCACCAGGGACCCAGGTTTAATTCCAGCCTTGGGCAACTGTTTGGGTAGAGTTTGCATGCTCTCCCCGTGCCTGTGTGGGTTCCCTCTGAGTGCTCCAGTTTCCTCTCACATTCCAAATATGTGCAGGGTAGGGTGGATTGGCCATGCCAAATTGCCCATAGTGCCCAGGGATGTGTAGAGTAGGTTGATTAGCTGTGGGAAATGCAGGTTACAGGGAATAGGGTGGGTCTGGGTGGGATGCTCTTCGGAGGGTTGGTGTGGATGCAGTGGGCTGAATGGCCTGTTTCCATAATGTAGGGATTCTAAAATATAAATTAAAAAGTGCTTTCGAAACTCAGCAGGTCTGACAGCGGACAGAGCAACAAAGTTAACGTTTCAAGTCCAATTTGATTCTTCAATGGAATAGGCTTTCATGGTTACAATAAATGAATTTTAATTCTAGATTTCCATTGAATTTAAATTTGACCATCTGTCCAGACAGCATTAGCATTGGGTTCAGAGTGAATCATCCAGTGATGATCCCTATATATTACCACGTTCCCAAACAGTGTATTTATTTTCATCTCCCTAAGGACAACTTCAAGCTGACCACCTTAATGGCTCAGTCTTAGGAAGCTTCGCCAGAAGTGGAAATAAGTCCGGGGGCCATTCTGATGTGCTTCCACTGCCTTTTTCCTGACCTCCACTGTCTCCATTCCATCACCTGAGGGATCTGGAATGCTCTCCCCCATGTGTTTAGGCCAGCAGAGTAATTAGCTTGTCTGGTTCATTCTTGAGGTATCTCTGATATCTTTGCAGGTAGGACTAAAAACTGGATGTGACACATAACTGTCAACACTGAACTACAATTGGATTAATCTAGTATTTATATGAACGGCCACAAGAGGGTAGTATTGCAATCCTCCCTCTTTCTCTTAAAATCCTAGCTGATGTTACTATGATGCAAGCCAAATCCAAGTCTAAAATATGACTTGATAGATCTTTTTATTTTATTTAATGTGTTTGCATTACACTGAAAAATAAGCACGCAAGGCAGGCAATTTTGTTTTAACGTTCAAGCAAAAATTTATTACACAAATGAAACAAAGATAAAGTAGAACAAACAAAGTTATTTATATACAACACAATTTGAAAGATTTCATAACACAATGAAATCAAATCCCATCTATTCCAACAGCATCGCTTTTCAGTACTGAAATAACAGTGGGGGAGAGAGTTTGTTTTTCTATCCCATCGTTAGGTTTGGCTTAATTGTTCCTCTCAATTCCTCGTCTTGAGAATTTGATACCCTTATCCTTGATTATTCATATAACAAAGCTTAAATTTTTTCAGCCTCAAATAACCCCATTTATTTCCAACAAAACACCTCTGGTCTGGAATCTTCAAACTAAAATGCGTACACTAGGGTAACTTATTCCCTAAGTCTTCTGAACTAACTCCTTTCTCCAGGAGAAACTGTTCCTACATCTGAATTCAGTCAGGTCTTCTACACAGTGAACCCAAAGGCTTTCCAAGTTTTTCCAATCAAAGAAAATCAGTTCTTCCAAACCAAAGGCAAGTTGGGGGTGGCATGGTGGCTCAGTTGTTAGCACTGCTGCCTCACAGGTCAGTGACTTGGGTTTGATTCCAGACTCAGGTAACTGTCTGTGTGGAGTTTGGATATTCTCCATGTGTCTGTATGGGTATCCCCTGGACGCTGTGGTTTCCTCCCACTGTTGAAGGATGTGCAGGTTAGGTGGATTGGCCATACTATATTGCCCTTTGTGTCCAGAAATGTATAGGCTGGGTGGGTCAGCCATGGGAAATATATAGGCTGGATGGGTCAGCCATGGGA
>NC_063332.1:10813449-10838645 GCF_021869965.1 Rhincodon typus
TGGGTCAGCCATGGGAAATATATAGGCTGGATGGGTCAGCCATGGGAAATGTATAGGCTGGGTGGGTCAGCCATGGGAAATGCAGGGTTACAGGGAAAGGGTGGGTTGGTCTTCAGAGGCTCAATGTGGACTCGATGGGCCAAATGGCCTGTTTCAACACTGTCGGGATTCTATTCTATGATCCCAGTATCATTACTTTTGTCCCTCTCTACTCTTAAAACTCTAACGAAACAAATAAACTTTCATTATCACTCCAAGAGAGCCCCAGTCACCTGTTCCTTGGCACATTTCAAAGCATGGTTCTAACAAGATTGACAAGTTGGCTTATCATACCTCATTGTGCACACAGTCCAAAATCCACCTGCCACAAGGTAAAAATTCAAACTTTAAAGCAAAAATATTAATATAGATAAATCACACACCATACATCATAGTTATGTAATGTTCAAACTTGCATACATCCCTTGTCTTCCATTTATTTACAAATCTAAATTAACCGTAGTTTCCTGCTCCTGAGAAGGTACGGACATTCTTGTCTTAAACTTTCAGAAGTTATAGAAAGGTTTTGTTCCATCTTGACCTGGCACAGAGAGCAAGTTTTCTCTATCAAGAACTGACTTTGCTCTTGACTTTCAATTTACTCTTTTCATGTTCATCGCACACATCTGTGTGACTTTGAATTGAATCTGACTTGTCCCAGGCACAGGGGAGGACAAGGCTATCATGGTGGCTCAGCGGTTAGCACTGCTACCTCACAGGGCTAGGGACACGGGTTCGATTCCACCCTCGGGCGACTGTCTATGTGGAGTTTGCACATTCTCCCTGTGTCTGCGTGAGTTTCCTCCAGGTGCTCCGGTTTCCTCCCACAGTCCAAAGATGTGCAGGTTAGGTGGATTGGCTGTGCTATAGTGTCCATAATGTTCAGGGATGTGCAGGCTAGGTGGATTTATCATGGGAAATGCAGGGTTACAGGAATGAGGTGGATCTGGATGGAGGGTCTGTGTGGACTTGATGGCTGAATGGCCTGCTTCCACAATGCAGGGGAAGTCAGAGACAGCATAAAAGCAAAAGGAAAAAGCATACATTTGATGATGATGAGTTGGAAGCCAGAGGGCTGGGAAATCTTTAAAAACCACCAGAGGGCAACTGAAAAAAAAACAATAAGGAGGGGGATGACCGATCGGGGAAAGCACCAGTAGCCAGGTTGGCCGCACCACAATTAGCTTTGGGGCACAACGGGAAACGGTAAAGGTAAAGAAGACCTTAGTGATTGGAGATTTGATAGTTAGGGGGACAGACAGGAGATTCTGTGGCTGTCAATGAGAATCCAGGGTGGTGTTTTGCTTCCCGGGTGCCAGAGTACAGGATGTCTTGGAGCAGCTGCAGAGCGTTCTCAAGGGGGAGGGTGAGCAGCCAGAAGTCATTGTGCACATTGGCACAAATGACACAGGTAGGAATAGGGATGAGGTCCTGCAGAGTAATTATAGAGAGGTGGAAAAAGGTTAAAAACCAGGAATCTCCAGATTACTTTCAGTGCCATGTGCTAGTGAGGTTAAGAACAGAAGGATATGGCAGATGAATGCGTGGCGAAAGAATTGGTGCAGGGGGCAGGGATCCAGATTCCTGGATCATTGGGATCTTTTCTGGGGCAGTGGTGACCCGTTCAAGAGGGATGGGTTGCACCCAAACTGGAGGGTGACCAATGCCCTGGCGGGTAGATTTGCTAGTGCTGAAAGGGAGGGTTTCAACTAGATTGGCAGGAGGGTGGGATCCTAAACAGCAGGGAGAGAAGTGCGAGGCTGGCAGGAGATACAGTAATCAGAAATAACAAGGTGCAGAGACAGGTCAGGATGGAACAGGACAGGGAGCAAGGAATGCCTGTTGGATTAAATTGCATCTATTACAATGCAAGAGGGCGGGCAGGTAAGGCCAATGAACTCAGGGCGTGGATAGGTAGGTGGGACTGGGATATTATAGCCATTACAGAAACATGGCTAAGGGAGGGGCAGGACTGGCAGCTTAACATGCCAAGCTATGGGTGCTTTAGGCAAGACAGAGGGTGGTATGCATATGGAATGAGCTGCAAGTGGAAGTATTTGATGGAGTATTTGATGATCAAGGAAAACCCTAAAGCTTTCTATAGGTATGTCAGGAATAAAATGAATGACTAGAGTAAGATTGGGGCCGGTCAAGGACAGTAGTGGGAAGTTGTGCGTGGAGTCCGAAGAGATAGGAGAGGTGCTAAATGAATATTTTTCGTCAGTATTCACGCAGGAAAAAGACAATGTAGTCGAGGAGAATACTGAGATACAGTCTATTAGACTAGACGGGATTGAGGTTCATAAGGAGGAGGTGTTAGTAATTCTGGAAGGTGTGAAAATAGATAAGTCCCCTGGGCCGGATGGGATTTATCCTAGGATTCTCTGGGAAGCTAGAGAGGAGATTGCAGAGCCTTTGGCTTTGATAGTTATGTCGTCATTGTCTTCAGGAATAGTGCCAGAAGACTGGAGACTAGCAAATGTTGTCCCCTTGTTCAAGAAGGGGAGTAGAGACAACCCTGGTAATTATAGACCAGTGAGCCTTACTTCGGTTGTGGGTAAAGTGTTGGAAAGGATTATAAGAAATAGGATTTATAATCATCTAGAAAGGAATAATTTGATTAGGGATAGTCAACACGGTTTTGTGAAGGGTAGGTCGTGCCTCACAAACCGTATTGAGTTCTTCGAGAAGGTGACCAAACAGGTGGATGAGGGTAAAGCGGTTGATGTGGTGTATTTGGATTTCAGTAAAGCGTTTGATAATGTTCCCCATGGTAGGCTATTGCAGAAAATACGGAGGCATGGGATTGAGGGTGATTTAGCGGTTTGGATCAGAAATTGGCTAGCTGTAAGAAGACAGAGGGTGGTGGTTGATGGAAAATGTTCATCCTGGAGTTCAGTTACTAGTGGCGTACCTCAAGGATCTGTTTTGGGGCCACTGCTGTTTGTCATTTTTATAAATGACCTGGATGAGGGCGTAGAAGGATGGGTTAGTAAATTTGCGGATGACACCAAAGTCGGTGGAGTTGTGGATAGTGCAGAAGGATGTTGTAGGTTACAGAGGGACATAGATAAGCTTCAGAGCTGGGCTGAGAGGTGGCAAATGGAGTTTAATGCGGAAAAGTGTGAGGTGATTCACTTTGGAAGGAGTAACAGGAATACAGAGTACTGGGCTAATGGTAAGATTCTTGGTAGTGTGGATGAGCAGAAAGATCTCGGTGTCCATGTGCATAGATCACTGAAAGTTGCCACCCAGGTTGATAGCATTGTTAAGAAGGCGTACAGTATGTTAGGTTTTATTGGTAGAGGGATTGAGTTTCGGAGCCATGAGGTCATGTTGCAGCTGTACAAAACTCTGGTGCGGCCGCACTTGGAGTATTGCGTACAGTTCTGGTCACCGCATTATAGGAAGGATGTGGAAGCATTGGAAAGGGTGCAGAGGAGATTTACCAGGATGTTGCCTGGTATGGAGGGAAGGTCTTATGAGGAAAGGCTGAGGGTTTTGAGGCTGTTTTCGTTAGAGAGAAGAAGGTTAAGAGGTGACTTGATAGAGACATACAAGATGATCAGAGGATTAGATAGGGTGGACAGTGGGAGCCTTTTTCCTCGGATGGTGATGGCTAGCATGAGGGGACATAGCTTTAAATTGAGAGGTGATAGATATAGGACAGATGTCAGAGGTAGGTTCTTTACTCAGAGAGTAGTAAGGGCGTGGAATGCCCTGCCTGCAAAAATAGTAGACTCGCCCACTTTAAGGGCATTTAAATGGTCATTGGATAAACATATGGATGATAATGGAATAGTTTAGGTTAGATGGGCTTCAGATTGGTTTCACAGGTCGGCGCAACATCGAGGGCCGAAGGGCCTGTACTGCACTGTAATGTTCTATGGTCTATGTTCTATGTTCTACATTAACAACATTTAAAAGGCATTTGGACAAATACATGGGTAGGAAAGATTTAGAAGGCTATGTGCCAAGTACAGGGAAATGAGCTTAGCGTGGATGGACATTCTGGGTCGGCATGGACCAGTTGGGCCAAAGGGCCTGTCACCATGTCATAAGGCTCTATGACTCTATGACTCTATGAAAAAGAAGGTAAGCTAGCCAGTAATGCAAAAAAAAATTGCAAGAGTTTTGTTTTAGATGTATGAAAGGAAAGAGAGAGACAAGAGTGGACATTAAACCACTGAAAAATGAGGCTGGGGAAGTAGTAATGGGAAACAAAGAAATGGCAGAGGGACTGAATAGGTACTTTCCATCAGTTTTCACAGGAGAAGACACCAGCAGCATACCAGAACTTCAAGAGAGTCGGGGTGAAGAAGTGATTATAGTGGCCATCACTGCGGAGAATGTGCTGGGGAAGCTGAAAGGTCTGAAGGAGGATAAACCCCCTGGACAGATGGACTACCCCCCAGGGTTCTGAGGAGATAGCTGAGGAGATTGTAGAGGCATTGGTGGTGATTTTTCAGGAATCACTGGAGTTAGGGAAGATTCCAGAGGACTGGAAATAACTCATGTAATAACATTTTTTAAAAAGGGAAGGATGCAGAACTTAGGCCAATTAGCATGACCTTGGTCATTGGTAAGATTATAGAGTCCATTATTAGAACACTACAGCACAGCAATGGGCCCTTCATCCCACCATGTCTACACTTGTTTTTGTTGATGTATAGCCTTTCCCACAGAGTGGTGATTGTTTAGGGGTCTATACACTAACGTCCTCCTTCCATTTCTGGTTTTCTTAAGGATGAGATTGCAGAGTACTTAGAAGTGCTTGGTAAAATAGGGCTGAGTAATTCCGCCTTCATCAAGGGGAGGTCACATCTGACAAATCCATTAGAATTCTTTGAGGAGATAATGAGCAAGTGAGACAAAGAAGAGCCAGTGGATATGATCTGTTTGGATTTCCAGAAGGCTTTTGACAAGCCATTGCACAGGAGACTGCTAAATAAAATTAGAGCCAATGGTGTTAATGGCAAGTACTGGCATTGGTAGAGGATTGGCTGACTGGCAGAAGGCAGAGAGTAGAGATAAAGTGATCTTTTCAAATGACCATGTCATGATATATTAACATACTCCCGACCCCACTCCCTCCCTATTTTCTGTATATAAATTGATGTTTTCCCAGCTACCACCAGTTCTGAGGAAGGGTCACCGGACCCAAAACGTTAACTCTGATTTTTTCTTCACAGATGCTGCCAGACCTGCTGAGCTTTTCCAGCAACTTCTGTTTTTGTTCCTAATTTACATCATCCACAGTTCATTCGGTTTTTATGATATATTGACAACCTGGATGGAGGAACCCGGCATTGTGACTAAGTTTGCAGATGGCACAAAGATAAGTGGAGGGACAGGTCATGTTGAGGAGGTGGGGAGGCTGCAGAAGGACTTGGACAGGCTGGGGGAGTGAGCAAAGAAGTGGCAGATGGAACACAATGTGGAAAAGTTAATGTAATGCACTTTGGTAGAAAGAATAGAGGCATGGAGTAATTCCTAAATGGGAAAAGGCTTCAGAAATCTAATGCATAAAGGGACTTGAGAATCCGAGTTCAGGATTCACTTAAGGTTAACTTGCAGGTTCAGTTGGCAGTGAGGAAGTCAAATGCAATGTTAGCCTTCATTTCAAGAGGACTAGAATACAAGAGCAGGAAGTATACCTGAGGCTGTGTAAGGCTCTGGTCAGACTGAAATTACAATATTGCAAGCAATTTCGACACTGTATCTAAGGAAGGATGTGCTGGTGTTGGAGGGGGTCCAGAGAAGGTTTACAAAAATTATTCTGGGGGTGAAGGGCTTGTCATATGAGGAAACATTGGCGATTCTAGGTCTGTACTCGATGGAATTTAGAAAGATGAGGCTAATAAAGCTTCAGAGCCCACTTAATGGGCTGGCAGCAGCAGGATGCCCTTCCTACAAATGGCCTTAATTGAATAGATAGCACCTACTGCACTCTGTGAGAGAGAATTTCACACACTTCTGCAGCAAAAATGTAAGCCTTGTGTAAGTCAGAAAAAGTCATCCAGGTTCAGCAGGTAATAGGGAAAGCAAATAGAATGCTGTCCTTTATTCCAAAGGGAATGGAGTAAAAAAAGTAGTAGGGACACTTTGCTAAAATTATACAAGGCACTAAACTGATGCCAGCTGGAATGGTGTTTTGGTCAGGATCCTGACACCCCTAAGAGGGTCACATTGTATACATGGGAAGTTCTGCACATGCACACTTTTTGAAATGCCTTGCCAGTTAAAAACATGGTAGCACCCAAATAGGCAGAATAATTACAGCGGGCAGGACAGACTGGCATTACAGGGTCACTGCACATGCAATTTTGCACTTACATGCTGAAAGGGTTTTAGGATGTCAGCAGACATTCTGTCTTGGTCCCCTTACCTGTCATTGTGAGCAGTCCAGAGGAGGTGCACTAGGCTGATACTAGGTATGGAGAGACTATCAAATGAGGAGAGATTAAATAGATTGAGCCTGTACTCATTGGAGTCTGAAAGAATGAGTGAAATAATACAGGGTCTTAGGGGACTGTGGGAGAATCTAGCACCAGAGGGGATAATCTCAGAAAATAGATTTAAAACAAAGATTAGGAGGAGTTCGTTCTTTCAGAGAGTGGTGAATCTTTAGAATTCTTTAATGTAGAGTGCTGTTGAGGCTGAGTTATTAAATATTTTCAAGGCTTAGACGGACGAGTGTTTAATCAGCAAGGAAATCAAAGGTTATGGGGAAAAGGCAAGACAGTGTCAAGTTGAGCATGATCAGATCAGCCATGATCTCATTGAATGGCAGAGCAGACTTGATGGGCCGAATGGCCCAATTCCGCTCTTACATGTTATGATCTGGCACTCTCTTTCTCAGGTGAATTGTTTCCTAACTTCTTTGAAGAAAGTGTACTGAAAGGTTGCTGAAGAAGAGTCAAATCCAACTCAAGACACTAACGTTATTCCTCTCTCCCTGGATGCTGCCAGGGCTGCTGAGATTCTCCAGCATTCTCGGTGTTTGCTTCAGATTTCTAGCAACTGCAGTGTTTCATTCTTGCCAGATCATGATTCTGTTGTGCACTGGCTCCCTCTGATGGATAATCTTAGCATGACCGTCAGAAAAATGTTTCCACAAAACGGGAAACGTCAGAATGTAAGAGTGTGGAAGTTGTCTAAGGCCGTTTAGCCAAATAATCTCAGTCAAACCTGAGACCCATTATAGGGTTCATAGGACGGCTGGATTATGATATGCTGAGGCCCTAAAGAATGTCAAATTTAAGAGGAAACCCCAAAGCATTACCGAAAGAGAATTATGTTAGTATAGGACAATTAAAAAAAGAAGTATCAAAGCTTTATAATTGTGTGTTTTCTTTGCTTAAGGTGCAACTAAAAACTAATAATCTAACTAAAACATTTATCATATAATAAGTCTGTTTGCATTATGATAAACTTTCAAGTGAAAATATGTTATGGTTTCTCAATCAACATGTATGAAAAATTCTGATCAACAGCAAAACGAGCGAAGTGCAGATCATTAGGGAGGTGGTCCCAGTGATATTATTGCTGTAATATTAATAGTAATGTTCTGAGGGCCTAGATTTGAACCCTACCACGGCACATGGTGAAATTTGAATTCAATAAATATCTGGAATTAAGAATCTAATGATGACTGTGAAACCAATGTTGATTGTTGGAAAAACTCATTTCACTTTTTTTTCCTATATTCATGAACAGGATGAGGGCATTGCTGGCTAGTCAGCATTTATTGCCCATCCCTAATTACCCAGGGGTCAGTTCAGAGTCAACCACATTGCTGTGGGTCTGGAATCCCATGTAGACCAGACCAGGTAAGGATGACAGTTTCCTTCACTAAAGGACATTAGTGAACCAGATGGGTTTTTCCCAACAATTGACAATGGATTCATGGTCATCATTAGATTTTTAATTCCAGACATTTTATTGGATTCAAACTTCCACCATCTGCTGCGGCAGGATTCAAACCCAGGTCCCCAGAATGGGGTCTCTAGATTAACAGTCCAGTGATGATACTACTAGGCCATCGCCTCCCCTCTCATCAGTGAGAGGGGAAAGATATAAAAGGGACCTAAGGGGAAATATGTTCACGCGGAGGGTGGTGTGTGTATGGAATGAGCTGCCAGAGGAAGTGGTGGAGGCTGGTACAGTTACATGAATAGGAAGGGTTTAGAGGGATATGGGCCAAATGCTGGCAAATGAGACTAGATTTAGTTAGAATATTTGGTCAGCACAGGCATGTTGGATCGAAGAGTCTATTTCCGTGCTGTACAGCTCTATGACTCTACGTCCTTCAGGGAAGAAAGTCTGCCACCCTCACCTGGTCTGGCCGACATGTGACTCCAGACCCACAGCAATGTGGTTGACAGTATAGGGCCCTGGAGCCAGGTGGTCATTACCATACAGAAGGAAGCCATTCAAACATTACAGGAATGGAAAATAGTAATGAATTTGCCTCCTACATGTTTAAATGTTCCCTCTTATGTTTACCCAAAGAATGGGCTTACACCATAGCAACCCACAGCAATTTGGTTGATTCTTAACTGCCCTCTGGGCAATTAGGGATGGGTAATAAATGCTGGCGTCAGCGATGTCCACATCATGTGAATGAAAACAAACCGATCAATACTTATTGAAAAAACAGAGAAGTGGAGTTGAGGATTATCACATCAGCCTCATTGAATAACGGAGTAGACCTGATGGGTCAATAGCCTACTTCTGCTCCAATGCCTTATTGTCCCGTGATTTAAATGGGAGTTTTAACACAAACTGCATAAAATATTCAACATGTTCTTTTGTGATTTTTAAACAGCAGTGTTACTAATGTGCTCAAATGATAAGCTGCAATGTCGATCATTTCCTATGCAGGTAGCAGCGATCACTGCAGCTTTGTTGTCCACTTTTCATTCCTGACGGCTTTTCAGCTGTGAAAATGACCTTTCTCCTGAGTTGTTTCTTCCCTTTAGACTCAGAAATTGCTGCAGTAATGCTTCGACAGTTAGGGAAAGCTGAGTGAATCTCAAAGTTGGACTACGACTCGCTAAAGTCCCGATGGCACATGTGCCCTTTATCTGAATATGTTTCTTTGATATTACGGTGGGAGATATTTATTTCTCCAACAAGTTTAACGTCAACATCGTCGGGATGATCTTTCATCAGAAATTTCACACAGTTGTCCATCCAAGGCATCTAAACCCAGAAAAACTGACAAAAAAAATTGTTTGCAACATTTTCACGTACAGTTGCTCATTTCTTTGAGTGCACTTATCACAGGAGTAGGATTTCACTTGAAACCTATCTCTTGAAGAAAATGTTTCATCAGCATTAGGTACCACTATTGAATGCTTTCTTTCTCATTCTTTTCCTTTTATTGCATTAGCATCAGACAAGTTTTCCTTTGCTTTGAGTTCGATGTTGTCAAAACCTTCCTTGCGAAAGGTGAGAGAATGATGTGCGTAAAATGACCATGCGTACTCAGGGTTATCTGTGCATCCTGTGGGCTCTCATTGATTTTGGGGATCTGATGTGGCAAATGATTCCAAAGCTCCACCATTAACCCAAACTCAAATTCCTCCATTTCCTCCTGCACTTTCTCTGCTGGTATCGCTCTTATTTTATCACTGTGATGTGTTTGAAGGTGGATAAGACCAATTGAACCATGACTCTCAGCTAGGGTGGATGTAGTCTTTTCCTGGGCTTTTCCACAATCCTCAGCATTCTCATGATTTTTAATCCAAAGGGATTTTATCAGACATGAAACCTATCACTTGCCAATGCTGTTGATGAGGTTGAGAAGAGTTTGCAGATAAAATAATAAATGCACCTTTTTTTATTAATTTGTGGGATGTGGGCATCACTGGCTGGGCCAGCAGTTATTGCCCATCCCTAGTTGACCTTGAGAAGTTGGTGGTGAGCTGCTTCTTGAAGCGTTGTAGTCTATGTGCTGTGGGTTGACCCACAATGCCATAAGGGAGGGAATTCCAGGATTTAGACCCAGGGACAGTGAAGGATGGACAATATATTCCCAATATTAATATAACATTAATTTCTCACTTTTATTATATATAATTGTGGGTGCCACATTAAAGGAAAGATGCAAAAGCCTCAGAGATTTTGACCCAATGACAGTGAAGGAACTGCGATATATTTCCAAGTCCAGATGGTAACTGGTTTGGAGGGGAACTTGTAGGTGGTGGTGTTCCCATGTATCCGCTGCCCTTGTCCTTGTTGATGGAAGTGATTGTTGGGATGTATATTTGCCACACCCAATGGTATTTTTCATCACGAATGCATTTGACACTTTGCACAATATCTAATTTTGCTCTTTGTTATATGACCATTTTGGTTTCTCCAATGGTCCATTCTAATGTTGACACTCTGAAAGTCCTTCTGTATCCAAAATGAAATCTCATACCCTTAGAGACTAAAATCATTGGGCTTTGTATTTCTAATTTCTTCAGGTTCTGTGGTGGTCTGAGGTGAAGTAGATCTGTTCATAGAAACTAGGAACAGGAGTAAGCAATTTGCTCCTATGAGTCTGTATCATCCATTCTCATAGAACAGCTCACTGCATGTGGGTTAAGCTGATTCTCTTAAGTCTGCAGCTCCTCTTTTATTACAGTAAAATAACTGTCAACTTTCAGTAATTGCTTCAGCATCCTTCAACCTGCTGCTTTATTTTTCTGTTCTGACATCCATTTCCAAAAATTCTCTTCATTTTTAACAGGCCCCTCTATAATAATGAGAAATAAAACTGAGACAGATTCATTTAACTCAACCCTTTATGTTTCTTGTTTATAAGTAAGGTAGAAGTTAAAAGTATACTACATCCTTTTCGATGAAATATATTTCCATCATAACAAGGAATAAGGAAATGTTTTTCATATTGGATTTTAGAATTACTGGGTGACACAGTGTCTTAGTAGTTAGCATTGTTGCCTCACAGTGCCAGGGACCTGGGATCAATTCCACCTTTGTCTGTGTGGAGTTTGCACAATCTCCTCGTGTCTGCGTGGGTTTCCTTCGGATTCTCTGGTTTCCTCCCACAGTCCAAAGATGTGCAGGTTAAGTGGGTTGGCCTTGCGAAATGCGGGGTTACAGAGATAGTGGGTTGGGTCTGGGCAGGACGATCTGCAGAGGGGCCGAATGGTCTGCTTCCACTCTGTAGAAACTCTACGATTCCAAGCTAACTGTCTTGAAAAGGGCATAATTATATTTTGTGATCAATGGTGGATATTAAACAAGATCGGAAATCAGAAAACTGTCAGATTGTGTGCAATTTTGAACTCATTATCTCAGGAAGGATATTATGGCTATGGAGGGAATGAGAATGAAGGTTTATCTGACTTATTCCTGACAGATTGAGTTGGTTAGGCTTGTGTTCACTTCAGAAGAATGAAGTGAGATCTCAGAAACATATAAAATTCTAACAGGCAAGGCACGGTAAAGATGGGAAGGAATTTGGGAGTCTAGATCCAGGGGGCATAGTCGAATGATAGAAGCTAATTTATTTAGGGCTGAGACGAGGAGACATTCCTTTACTGAAAGAGTGGTGAGCCTGTGCCTAAAAGAATCAAAAGATATAGGGAGGAAGCAGACATAGGGTAATGAGTTGGATGATCAGTCTTGATTATATTGAACTCTGGAACAGGTTTGAAGGGCCAAATGACCTACTCCTGCTCCTATTTTATATGTTTCTATCAGTGAATCTAAATTGATCATGTGATTGTCAGAGATAACAGGAAAGGAGCAGCATCACAGAGATGTTTTGACCCGCGTCGAGGGCATAATCTCAGCATGATTTAAAACTGAGGTGAGGTTTGTGGATGACACCAAAATTGGTGGTATAGTGGACAGTGAAGAAGGTTTTTTAAGGTACAACAGAATGTTGATCAGCTGGGCCAATGGGCCGAGGAGTGGCAGATGGAGTTTAATTCAGATAAACGCGAGCTGTTACATTTTAGGGTCTTAGAGTCAGAGTTATACAGCATAGAAACAGACAAGACAAATAAGGCAGGACTTACACAATTAATAGTAGGGCCCTGGGGAGTGTTGTTAAACAGGGACACCTAAGGGTTCAGGTACATAGTTCCTTGAAAGTGGCATCACAGGTAGACAGGTTGGCGAAGAAGGTGTTTGGCACATTAGCCTTCATTGGCCAGACTACTGAGTATAGCAGTTGGGATGTCATGTTGTGGCTGTACAAGACATGGGTGAGGCCTCTTTTGGTGTACAAAATAAAACTGTACAAGGATGTTGCCGGGACTGGAGGATTTCAGTTATAAGGGGAGATTGGATAGGCTGGGATTTATTTCCCTGAAACATAGAAAGTTCAGGGGTGACCTTATAGACGTTTATAAAATCATGACAGGCATAGATAAAGTGAATAGCCAAGTTCTTTTCCCCAGGGTAGGGGAGTCCAAAACTAGATGGCATATTTTTAGGACAAGAGGGTAAAGATTTAAAAGGGACCTAAGCAGCAACTTTTTCACACAGAGCGTGGCGCGTATATGGAATGAAATGCCAGAGGAAGTGGTAGAGGCAGGTACAATTACAACATTTAAATGGCATTTGGACAGATACATGAATAGGAAGGATTTAGAGGGATATGGGCCAAGAGCAGGCAAATGGGACTAGTTTGGTTTGGGAAACTTGGTCAGCACGGATGAGTTGGATCGAACAGTCTGTTTCCGCGCTGGAAGACTGTATGAATCTACGAAGCCTTCTCTCAGAAAGTCTTTAGAATTCTTTATTGCAGAGGACTTTTGAGGATGGCCCATTAATTATAGTCAAGGCTGAGATAGACAGATTTTCAACCAGTAAGGGATCTAAGGGTTATGGGGAAAAGTCAGGAAAGTGGAGTGGAAAATTATTGTATCAACCATTACATGATGCATGGACGGCACAGTGGCTCAATGGTTAGCACTGCTGCCTCACAATGCCAGGGACCCGGGTTGGGTTCCACACTCGGGTGTGTGGTCTGTTTGGAGTTTATACATTCTCCCCGTGTCTGCGTGGGTTTCCTCCGGTTTTCTCCCATAGTCCAAAAATATGGGTTAGGTGGATTGGCCATGCTAAATTGCCCATAGTGTCCAGGAATGTGCAGGCAAGGTGGATTGGCCATGGGAAATGCAGGATTTACATGGATAAGGTAGGGCTAGGGTCTGGGTGGGATACTTTTCGGAGGGTAGGTGAGGATTCGATGGGCTGAATGACCTACTTCCACACTGTAGGGATTCTATGATCATTGAAGATTATGGATTCAAGATGGCACTGACACGGTGAGTCTTTGCAATCTCTCTACAGCAGACCTTATTCTTACATTTCTTACAATCATTTTACACTTTCCCTCATTCTGTTCAATCACCCTTTGCTATTTATATGTTATGAGCTGCCTGTACAGCATGCAAAATAAAATTTTTCACTGTACTTCAGTACATGTGGCAGCAATAAATCAAATCAAATCAAATCAGAGCACATGCACTAGGCTGAATGGCCTACATCTGCACCTACATCTTATAGTCTTATTGTTGCTCTGTGGTTTATCAGTGCAAAATAGAGGAGCTGGGGAGTCTCAGTCCTGCATATCCTGAAAGGGATTAAATCAGACCGCTCTGATCATCATTAATATCCAAGGCAAAACTGTTTCACATGTCGATTGTGCTGTTATTTAATAACTGTGCAGCTTGGTCAGTATATGTTTGTGATATGGGTACAATAATGTCCAAGGTAGGGAGTCTCTATACCCCATCCCCTTTATCTTTCAACCAGTTATTTCAAACATGAAATTGAGGGTTCAACGTTGCCACATTTTTTTGGTCAGGTGTTTTTGATTTAACTGCGTGAGATTTAGTATGGTTTACTACAGGGAATAGGAAACAAGGTGAAGAACTTTAAAAATCCTGGTGTTGCTTAATTGGAAGCCATTGTGGGTCAGTAAGCACGGGAACGATTGATATTTGGGTGTAATTGATACATGGGCAGTAGAGGTAGGAATGGTCACAGGGGTAGGAGAATGTCAGAACGGTCAAGTGTAAAAGGAGAAATCCATGACTGAAAGTTTCTGTCTTCACACAGCTCACGTAATTCTACTTCTCTCACGATCTCCTTCCATTCTGTTCAAGGAAAAGTTAAATTCATTTTCCAACGAGGTGCAACTTCAAAGCAAAAACTGAAAACAAATTATTTTACGTTCTTCGGGGAGATCCCACACTGCCATCCATTGGTTGGAGCTCAGTACTACACCCCAAACATGAAAGTGACCGTCATCCAGCAAACTGAATCACAGATGGAGACCATTCGGCCCACTGTGCCTGCACAATGGCATAAACGCAAGCTCCGATCTCAGAAGCAAACACAAGTGGCGAGCCCTCCATGGTGCTCCCACCTCCTCAGACTTTTGCAAAGTGGCTTGGTGCCACAGGATGTATTTCAGTTCAAGACAAATCAGTTGAGGAGAAAGCAAAGTCAAGATTACCTTCAGGCTTAGACTCCAAAGTAGCACGATTTATTATATGTTAATACAACATTCTGCTGTACATGGTAACCATAGAAGCACCAGGCTCTGATCTTACAATGACATTTGACATGGACGAATCTATCTTATTCATATGTTCACGTCAATATGCACATATGACTCTCTCTCTGTCTCACTCTAGAGTGTAGTTTAGTCTGGTGTAAGTGGTATCTGTCCTAACTTTACCCACTCTATTATTTATGCTCAGTGATGTGCAGCTACATAAATCCTTATACAACACCCCTCCACCAGCCTTTTCCACTCATCATAAACATTGTTACATACATATTCAAATGACTTACCAAGATTACTTTTTTTTAAAACAGCATTTACTGTACATTTTGTTCATATCTCTCCTACCCTTTCTGAACTCTTGATTCTTCTGTGTGAAAGATAGATCAGGAAACACTTGAGATAAGGTTGGTGATTTTCCTCCTTCTCTGCTGGTTTCCGACATGATAATGATCATAACCCTGTGTCACCTACAGACTTATCGAACTTTAATTGCAACATATGCTTTACTTCAAAAATAAGACCAATACTTTGCAGCAGTAATCTGAGGACAATCCAATGGATAAAGAGGCAGTAGGGAGATTAAAATTAGAGCAGCAGAGATTTGACTTTAAAGGAAAAAGAAAAGGCAGAGAGAGAGAGGAAAGGGGACAGAAGGAGAGAGGCAGAACAGAAAGTGAGAGAAATAGGAAAGCAAAGGAAGCACAAGGGAAGTAGAGAGAGAATTTCAGGAAAAACTTTAGGAAAGGGAACTGAGACAACTTGAGCTGAGGAACAGAAATCCCATTCTGACCCACTAAAATATCACTGACTCAGCCTTAAATGCAGAGGAATTTTTGGTTTATTCAGTTAATTCTGAAGTTTGAGGAGGCAGAGGTGGGAGCCTGGTTTATCTCTTTCGAGCAGGTAGCATGTCAGGTAGAATAGCTCATCAAACATGGATCCTTACTACTGCAGAGTAAGCTGTCAAGGAAAGCAAACGAGGTTTACTCCCTCTTGTCTGGGGAAAATGTCACCGAAGACAGTTTTAAAAAAGTCTATCTTTATTACATACCAGTTAGTGTCAGAGGTGTACCAGCAAAAATTCCTTACCTTCAGGAAATGGCCTGATCATATGTGCTTGAAATTGAATGGCTTAAGCAGCTTACTTATGACTTGTGGGAACAAACACTTAGGATAGACACCACCTATGAAATCTATGTCAATTAATTCTCCATGACGAGTTCAAAAACTCCATACCATTCCCATTAAGAGTGCAGGATGGTGGGTTGAATGACCTCTTTTACTGCACTGTGATAATTTTGCGATTGTGTGAAATTGAGGATAAAAGTGTGATGGTTCCAGACAAGCCGCCACATTGGCTGATTATTCTGAGCTCATCTACAAACACCTGATCCTAAAAAAAGGGCAGCACGGTGGCTCAGTGGTTAGCACTGCTGCCTCACAGAATCAGGGACCTGGGTTCGATTCTACACTCGGGCAACTGTGTAGAGTTTGCACATTCTCCCCGTGTTTGCGTGTGTTTCTGCTGGATGCTCCAGTTTCCTCCCACAGTCCAAAGATGTGCAGGTTAAATGAATTGGCCATGCTAAATTGCCCCACAGTGTTCAGAGATGTATAGGTTAGGTGGGTTAACCATGGAAAATGCAGGGTTACATGGATAGGGTAGGGGCTAGATCTGAGTGGGATGCTCTTCAGTGGGTCAGTGTGGACTCAATGGGCTGAATAGCCTGCTCCTATACTATAGAGATTTTATGATTCTATGAAACTGTTCCCTGGTCGCCCCCCCCAACCACCTGGAAAGGATAGAGCTGGAGAGAATGATAGGAACACGAATATTCATGGGAAAGAGTGTGATGTTGGGAGCTCTCCTCAGATCAGGAAAGGTGGCAGCTGAGAGTAAAAGTGGGGTCAGGAAATATGCTTGCCTGCCAAAAGACAGGGCATGTCCAGGCCAACTACTGGAATCTTTGAGGAAAAACAGTGGGATTTATCAGGCAATACACCCTTGCAGAGATTGGGAGATGACCGAAGAGTATAGACGGTCAGGTCTCAGTTGCAAATCTGTGAAAAGACACGTCCGAGAATGAAGATAAGGTTAAATAAACCAATGTGAGTTTCCAGGATTTTGTATGCAAAGAAGGTTGGCTACATTTCCCTAGGGTGAGGTGAGCAAGTCTGTAGTGACTGAGGCCCTAGCCAAACTCTCCAGCTGGGAAATTGTATGGTGTTTCCACCAGAGAGAGTCATGAGTGTCAAAGCATCAGTAAAAGTGATTGAATGAGGGTACATGATAAAAACCCTATCTTATTCACTTGTGGGACATGGTCCTGATGAAAGGTCCTGACCCGAAAAATCGACTCTCCTGCTCCTCTGATGTGTTCCTTTATCTCCACACTGTATTGGCTCTGACTCCAATATCTGCAGTTCTTGCTATCTCCAAGCGGCATGGGCTTTTTTAGGCTTCACCGTTATTTATTGCCTATCCCCACCTGTCCTTGAGAAGGTGGCGGTGAGCTGCCTTCTTGAACCACTGCTGTCCATTTACTGTAGTTAGACCCACGATGCCATCAGGGAGGGTATTCCAGAATTTCAGACATTACCCTGAGGAACTCCTGCAGAGATGTCCTGGAGCTGAGATGACTGGCAGCTGAGGTGCTGGTGTTGGACTGGTGTGGACAACATCAGAAGTCACATGACACCAGGTTATAGTCCAACAGGTTTATTTAAAATCACAAGCTTTCGCAGTGCTACTCCTTCGTGAGGTGAAGTGGAGGGAAGCGCACAGGCACAGAATTTGTAGGCAGTGGGATAATTGCAAGATAATTCCAGGTAATTAAAAATGTCAAAAGGTAGAATAAATGGTGTGAGTGGAATGTTGACAGGCTGAATAACAAGTCTTTGCAGGTGACTAACAGTGTCAGATGGTGTGAGTAAAGTGTCAACAGCTGAATAGCAAATGAAGGGATGACCTATGATCTGATTAATTAAGACAGAGAGATAATTACAAAAAATCAAAAATAAGGTGGTGCTAGAGACAAACCAAATGACTGGAATAACATGATAGGTATAAGAGTTGCATGACGAGGGTCTAACCAAAGTAACAAGTAATCCAAACTGTACAAACTAAATAAGATAGAGAAATCATAACAAGTTAGCAAGGTGATGGTGTCAAAACAGGACAGTAAGGAAGATTTTACAGATACAGAACAGTATGGTGCGGCTACATGCAGCGCGACATGAACCCAAGATCACGGTTGGGGCCATTTTCATGGGTACTGAACTTGGCTATCAATTTCTGCTCGGTGATTCTGAGTTGCTATGTATCTCAAAGTCCGTCTTGGAGGATACTTACCCAAAGATTGGAGGCTTGAATGTCCTTGACCACTGATGTGTTCCCTGACCAGAAATGCCCACAGTTTTCCAGTTGTGGCCTGACTGGCCATACGTACAGCACCATCATAACTTCCTAGCTTTGCAAAATCATCTTTAGATTATGATTGTGAAGGAAACCATAGACTTCCATAGATGATTTCATACTCCCAGTTATTAATTTAAATGATTATGCAACAAGGTTCTGTATTCAAGTTCAGAAAAATAGTGTACAAGGTTTAACCACAGCAAATGTAATCATTAAATACTGTGGTCAGTTAAATATTTATTCATTAAGCCCAAAAATCTGAACAAGTCACCATAAGACCATAAGGTATACAAGTAGAATTTGGCAATTTGGCCCATTTAGTCTGCTCCCCCATTCAATCATGGCTGATATATTTCTCAACCTCCATCTCCTGCCTTTTTCCAATAGCCTTTCATCCCCTTACTAAACATATAATATGTTACCTATCTCTGTCTTAAAGACATTCAATGACTTGGCCTCCACAGCTTACTGCAGCAATGAGGTTAGGTGCATTAGGCATGGTAAATGCGGGGTTACTGGGAGAGGCTGGGGGTCGGGGTCTGGTGGGATGCTCCTCAAAGGGTTACAACAAAGAAAATTACAGCACAGGAACAGGCCCTTCGGCCGACCAAGCCTGCGCCGATCCAGATCCTCTATCTAAACCTGTCGCCTATTTTTCAAGGATCTGTATCCCTCTGCTCCCTGCCCATTCATGTATCTGTCTAGATACATCTTAAATGATGCTATCGTGCCCACCTCTAACACCTCCGTTGGCAACGCGTTCCAGGCACCCACCACCCTCTGCACAAAGAACTTTCCACGCATATCTCCCTTAAACTTTTCCCCTCTCACCTTGAAATCGTGACCCCTAGTAATTGAGTCCCCCACTCTGGGAAAAAGCTTCTTGCCATCCACCCTGTCTATACCTCTCATGATTTTGTAGACCTCAAACAGGTCCCCCCTCAACCTCCGTCTTTCTAATGTAAATAATCCTAATCTACTCAACCTCTCTTCATAGCTAACACCCTCCATACCAGGCAGCATCCTGGTGAACCTCCTCTGCACCCTCTCCAAAGCATCCACATCCTTTTGGTAATGTGGCGACCAGAACTGTACGCAGTATTCCAAATGTGGTCGAATCAAAGTCCTATACAACTGTAACATGACCTGCCAACTCTTGTACTCAATACCCCGTCCGATGAATGAAAGCATGCCGTATGCCTTCTTGACCACCCTATCGACCTGCATTGCCGCTTTCAGGGTACAATGGACCTGAACACCCAGATCTCTCTGTGCATCAATTTTCCCCAGGGTTTTTCCATTTACCGTATTGTTCGCTCTTGATTTGGATCTTCCAAAATGCATCACCTCGCATTTGCCTGGATTGAACTCCATCTGCCATTTCTCCGCCCAACTCTCCAATCTATCTATATTCTGCTGCATTTTCCGACAGTCCTCTTCACTATCTGCTACTCCACCAATCTTAGTGTCATCTGCAAACTTGATAGTCAGACCATCTATACATTCCTCCAGATCATTTATGTATATCACAAACAACAGTGGTCCCAAAACGGATCCCTGTGGAATACCACTGGTCACAGCTCTCCATTTTGAGAAATTCCCTTCCAGTACAACTCTCTGTCTCCTGTTGCCCAGCCAGTTCTCTATCCATCTAGCTGGTACACCCTGGACCCCATGCAACTTCACTTTCCCCATCAGCCTACCATGGGGAACCTTATCAAACACCTTACTGAAGTCCATGTATATGACATCTACAGCCCTTCCCTCATCTATCAACTTTGTCACTTCCTCAAAGAATTCTATCAAGTTGGTAAGACATGGTGATGACTTGATGGGCCAAATGGCCTAGTTCCACACTGTAGGGATTCTATGATTCCATGATCTCCACAAGGCCTAAACAGTGGTGACTTTTACCAATATTGCCATGGATGGTCATATCTGCCACAGGTAGACTGGTGACGATGAGCTCAAATACAACCTTCCACTTTGCTGGTTTCTCCAACACCCGCAGCAAACCTGGTCTAGCAGCTTTTGACTTCTTGGATATTCTGTGCCCTCTTCGAACTCAGTGCATCCTCCAAGTGGGGTTCAACATGGAGGAGAATAGATAATGGGGTGGGGGCTGAGGAAGGTTGGGTAGATGGCAATTAGCCCTTTTCCATATTTTACCTGTTGCCATGGGGTCCAGAGTCAACGTTGACATCTCTGAGGTACAACTCCGTCCTGCCTGGATATCACTGAGGGCCACCTCCTCTGCCAGTGGCAGCACTTATTCAGGGATGGTGGTCGGCAACATTGTGGGTGTAGGGAGGTTTCTCCAGGATATTGCCTGGGATGGAGAGTTTCAGCTGTGAAGAGAGGTTGGATAAGCTTGGGTTGTTTTCTTTGGAGCAGAGAATGTTGCAGCGGTGTTGGTGGGGGAGGGGAGGGGGGAGCCTGATAGAAGATTGTGAGGGGCATGAACAGACTGAATAGAAAGCAGCTGTTCCCCTTTGTTGGAGCAGCAATAACAAAGGTGAAGGACAGGAGGTTTAGAGGGGATTTGGGAAAAATCATCTCATCCAGAAGGTGGTGAGGGTCTGGAATGCACTACCTATGAGGATAGTTGAGGCAGGAAACCTCACAACCTTAAAAAGTAAGTGCAAGAGCACTTGAAATGTCATTACATTCAAGGCTATGGGCTGAGTCCTGTGGAAAGTCACTGGACTCATATGCTAACTCTGTTTTTTTTCTCCCCACAAATGCTGCCAGACCTGCTGAGTTTCTCCAGCAATCTCCATTTTCATTACTGGAAAGTGGGATTCATATGGCTAGGTCGGCACAGATTTGTTGGGTTGAAGGCTATATGACACTATTGTCTATAACATTTGATTCTGTGAAAATGATTGAGACAGGCTGTTGCTTGACCTATCTGTGGGAGAGATCTTCCATATTCAGTACAATTTCCCAGATAACAGAACCATTGAATCCCTACAGTGTGGAAGTAGGCCATTCTACTCATTGAGTCCCCACCGACCCTCTGAAGAGAATCCCACTCAGACCCAACTCCGTTCCTTATCCCTGTAACTGTGCATTTCCCATGGCTAATCCCGCTAGCCTGCGCATCCTGGATACTATGGGCAATTTAGCATGGCCAATGCATCTTTAGACTGTGAGAGGAAACCGGAGCATTAAGAGGAAACCCACCAGACACAGGGAGAATGTGCAAACTCCACACATACAGTCGCCCAAGACTGGTATCAAACCTGGGTCCCTGACGCTTTGGGGCAGAAGTATTAAAGACTGAGCTACCACGCCATGCTTAAGTATTGGTAAAGAGGATTTTGCAGGGTTGACAGGGCTGTGCTGTTTTCAATGCTTCAGCAATGGCACACACAACCTGCAGCTTGTTAAAAGTGTAATGCGAAAGATATCAACTTGTCCTGGTTCTTGACGGTCTTACAATTTTGCTCACACAAACTCAGGCAAGTATCCCAGATTGTGAACTATATAGAGACAATGAGTGGAAGCATGAAGAATGATCCCAAAGCTTGGGAAGAAGTGGTTTGAAACAAAAACAATAATCTCCATAATATAGATGGAAGACTGAAACAGCTTGCGTTAAATATTAATGTGAAAGAGTGACATATTTAATAGCTCAGCTGAGGGAAGTCTGAAATACTTCTTGGGAACATGAAGTCAGTTGGACCAGAGGTCATAAAAAGAAGTCAATGAAAAATAAATTTAGAGCAGGCACTGCAATGAATTTCAGGCAAAGAGTGATAAATATGTTCAATAATTTTAGGGGCTGCAGGAGACCCAGTCTTCAGAAGCACGTAAACTATGATTAGATATTAAGTAAGGAGAAATTCACATTTTATAAGTATGGTTTGATATTAAGCAGAGACATAGTGTGGAATATTCCCAGTCCCCAAATGACGTTGGTCATGGCAGGAAAGTTGGGAAAATCATGTGACAGCAAGAAGTCCAATTACCCAACCCAGTGTTCACTGAGAGGCCTATTTGCATGTATTAACACTCCTTAATAACATCATTATTATTCAATCTAACCTTGTCAACACACAGTTTCTCATTCTCTCATTCCACCACCCCCGCTCCTCGATATAAACTAGAATTTGAAATGGTCTTATTTTCAGAAATATGGATTCACCTCTTTTCACTACAACAATTGGTTAGGCCACTTTTGGAATTACTGTGTTCAATTCTGGTCTCCCCTGCTAAAGGAAGGATGTTGTGAAACTTGAAGGGGTTCAGAAAAGATTTACAAGGATGTTGCCAGGTTTGGAGGGTTTGAGCTATCGGGAGAAGTTGAATAGGCTGGGGCTATTTTACCGGGAGCATCCGAAGCTGAGGGGTGACCTTAGAGAGGTTTATAAAATCACAAGGGGCATGGATGGGGTAAATAGCCAAGGTCTTTTTCCCAGAGTGGGGGAGTACAAAACTAGAGAGCATAGGTTTACGGTGAGAGGGGAAAGATATAAAAGGGATCCAAGGTGCAATTTTTTCACACAGAGGGTGGTGTGTTTTGGAATGAGCTGTCAGAGGACAGGTGGAGACTGGTACAATGACAACATTTTAAAGGCATCTGGATGGGTATATAAATATGAAGGAACTAGAGGGATATGGGCCAAATGGTGGCAAATGGGACTAGATTTGTATAGGATATCTGGTCAGCATGGACAAGTTGGACTGAAGGGTCTGTTTCCATGCTGTACGTTTCCATGACTCTAATACTGTAATTGGGATCATTGTAGTTAAGTTGGTGCACACTCAATGAGCCAAAGGGTCTATTTTGTGCTGCATGATTTTATGATTCAATAACAAGAACCTTACAGGTACTGAGATCTTTGTACAGGGTTGTCCTGTTTCCTTGTTCAGTTGGCACAGTTGTACTTGGTTACTTCTCAGTAAATTAATTCAGCCGGTGCTTTCTATATTTTTTTTCATGGATTCCCTAACAAACTACTAGCCTCTCTGCTCCTATGATGCTGCTTGGCCTGCTGTGTTCATTCAGCCCTGCACTTTGTTGTCTCGGATTCTCCAGCATCTGCAGTTCCTACTATCTCTGAAACTACTAGCAAAGCTCACTTTTGTCTTTCTTGGTTTCCTTAAGGCCCCCTTCTACAACCTTTTTGTTTCTAGAGCTTTTACTGACATCAAACTACTCAGGATTTCTTTTCTTCTTCCCTTACCATTTTGGAGAGTTGCTGTTCTGAATGACCTGTGTCCCTCACTGAAAGAAATGTGCACTCACCAGCCTTCTGTTTGGTTCTATATTTTTAAACAGAAGCTGTTTCTGTCTCCCCATTGCTAGGTGACAACCCAATGTTTCCCACTCTTCAACCCTTGATTTCCAAAGTACTGAACGACTCTCCTCCATGGTGTTTCTTCGTTAAAGCCTCATCACATGCAAGTAAATGGATTTCCACACGGCTCACGGAACTCAAAAATGAAACTAAAACTATGTTTTGCTATGGTAACATGCAGCACAGAAATACAAATCAAACTTAAGAGCCGAGATAACAAGGTGTAGAGCTGGATGAACACAGCAGGCCAAGCAGTATCAGAGGAGCAGGAAAGCTGACGTTTCAGGCCTAGACCCTTCTCCAGCATCTGCAGTTCATATTATCTCTGAAACTTAAGAGCTGCACATGATTCTGTCCATGTTAGAACCCAAATTTCCAAACAGCAATAAAATAATTTCATGAACCTTTATCACACTGGCAATGGTCCTTGGGAGGAAGATGTTAAACTTGTGCATGTGGTCAAGGACAATGTAGCCTAAACTGATGGGCTGAAGGTCCTCTTCTGTGCTGTGTGACTCCATGACCCTAAACTGATTTCCTTATTGTGGTAAAGACGTTGCAGAAACGTGGAAAAGCAACTGAGGGAAGAATGAAGATTTTCATCTAGCCATACTCAGCTGCAGCTCTACACCATTACAAATCAGATTCGCCTAGTGCGAACCGAGCTGTTCCCGTTGTGGCCTCCTCTACATCGGGGAAACCAAGCGGAGGCTTGGAGACTGCTTTGCAGAACACCTACACTCGGTTCGCAATAAACAACTGCACCTCCCAGTCGCGAACCATTTCAACTCCCCCTCCCATTCCTCAGACAACATGTCCATCCTGGGCCTCCTGCAGTGCCACAACGATGCCACCCGAAGGTTGCAGGAACAGCAACTCATATTCCGCTTGGGAACCCTGCAGCCCAATGGTATCAATGTGGACTTCACAAGCTTCAAAATTTCCCCTCCCCCCTACCGCATCCCAAAACCAGCCCAGCTTGTCCCCGCCTCCCTAACCTGTCCTTCCTCCCACCTATCCCCTCCTCCCACCTCAAGCCCCACCCCCATCTCCTACCTACTAACTTCATCCCGCCCCCTTGACCTGTCCGTCCTCCCTGGACTGACCTATCTCCTCCCTAACTCCCCACCTACACTCACCTTTACTGGCTCCAGCCCTGCCTCTTTGACCTGTCTATCTCCTCTCCACCTATCTTCTCCTCCATCCACCTTCTATCCGCCTCCTCCTCTCTCCTTATTTATTTCAGAACCCCCTTCCCCTCCCCCATTTCTGAAGAAGGGTCTAGGCCTGAAACGTCAGCTTTCCTGCTCC
Source organism: Rhincodon typus (assembly GCF_021869965.1). NCBI lineage: Eukaryota > Metazoa > Chordata > Chondrichthyes > Orectolobiformes > Rhincodontidae > Rhincodon > Rhincodon typus. Next base: position 10,838,072 of record NC_063332.1, read on the forward strand.
TCTGATGCTGCTTGGCCTGCTGTGTTCATCCAGCTCTACACCTTGTTATCAACTCTGATTTCTCTCCACAGATGCTGACAATCCTGCTGAGGTTTTCCAGTAATTTCTATTTGTGGCGCTGATTTGCAGCATCTGCAGTTCTTTCTGTTTTTATTAAGGTGAGAAAGCTTGAGAATGGGGTTGAGAAACATCAGCACGATCGACAACCTGATTTTCTGTATACACACACAGATACACATTGTGCAGGTTACCCTTCCCTTTAACCCGATTTCCAAACATGCACAGATGTACACATCTATCATGCAGGTGTACCCTCCCCTTTAACTTGGTTTTCCGTATACACACAGATAGACATCATGTAGGCATAACCTCCCTTTTAATCTGATTTCCTGTACTCACACAGATATACAGATGTATCAAGCAGGTGTACCCTCCCCTTTAACCTGATTTCCTGTACTCACTCCGATATACAGATGTATCAAGCAGGTGTACCCTCCCCTTTAACCTGATTTCCTGTACACACACACAGATATACAGATGTATCAAGCAGGTGTACCCTCCCCTTTAACCTGAC